>NC_050443.1:105241081-105943932 GCF_903995425.1 Onychomys torridus | reverse complement strand
ACTATAGTTATCCCAAGCTCAAAAGAGAGGGAATAGTTCAAAAGTCATTTTATAAAGCCAGAATTACACTAATACTAAAGCCAGACAAGCACACAACAAAAAGAAAACACAGACTGCACCCCTCGTGAATATAGCTGCAAAAAAAATTCTAAATAAAGTGTTAATGGAGTCAACCTAACACCACATTTCCAAATGGTACTCTGGGTCCGGTGACATAGAAGAGAGGTGGTGGTGTATCTGCAGAGTGTTCATGAAGCTATACTGCAAAGGAGGGAAGAGATGAAGCATAAAAAAGAAAAGAGGAAAAGAGGAGAAGAGGAAGAAGGGTAGGAGGTGGAGGAAATTGTATTACCAATAAAGTGATGTATCACATCTCTAGACCAAACAGGAAAAGTTGTGTGATCATTTCAGGGCAGGCAAGAAAACCATCTTATAAGATTCAACATTTCTTCATGATAAAAATTCTAAATAAATTAGTTACAAAAATAATTTGGTGGGCAGTGGTGACACACACCTTTAATCTCAGCACTCGAGAGACAGAGGCAGGTGGATCTCTGAGTTCAAAGCCAGTCTGGTCTACAGAGTGAGTTCACACACACACACACACACACACACACACAATCTATGACAAACCAAAAGCAAACACCACCCTGAGTGGTAAGAAACTGAAACTGTTTTCTGTAAAATCTGAACAGCACTGTTGCTCAACACAGTATAAGAAGCCAGAAATTAAGGCATGGAAATTAAGCAGGAGACAGAAAGGAGTGCATCTAGACAAGACAGGAGGAAGCAAAACTTAGAGACATTGTCCTCGACTCTATCAGAAATACTGTTAGAACACATGATTTGGTAAAGTTAAAGCATACAGAATCAACATACAAAAGCAGCAGCATTCTAGGTACCAATAGTGAACCATCAGAAAACAATTTTGAAGAAACTAATACCATTTACAACAGCCATCCAAACAGTGATAGGCCTAGGGCTGGAGAGGTGGATCAGCAGTTAAAAGCACCTGCTGCTGTTCCACAGGAAACTGAGGTCCGTTCCCATCACCCTCACTGGACAGTTCACAACCACCTGTAACTCTAGTTCCAGAGCATCTCCTAGGATCCATGGTCTCCATGGGCATCTGAACACACTTACACAAACCACACATTTAATAATTTTTTTAAATTAACAAAAGGTCTGTAGATACAGCTCAGAAGATAAAGTGCTCACTGAGCATGGAGAAAACTCCAGCACCTTACCAGTGGAGTCTGGTGGTACATGTCCATAATCCTGGTGGTACACGCCTGTAATCCTGGTGGTATATGACCATAATCTAGGTGGTACGTGCCCATAATCCAGGTGGTACATGACCATAATCCTCGTGGTACACGCCTGTAATCCTAGTAGTACATGACCATAATCCTGGTGATACACGCCTATAATACCAGCACTTGGAAGAGGCAAGAGGATGAGAAGTTCAAGGTCACTGTCAGCTACAAAAAAAGTTCCAAGCCAACCTGGGGAACTTGACATTATCTCAAAAAAAAAAAAAAAAAAAGATTAAAAAAACTGGAAATGATTTGAATCACAGAATGGAGGCTCTTTAGAATGAAAAATATAAAATATTGAGAAGAGATAGAAAAGAACATAAAAAATAAAAAGACATCCCATGTTTATGAATTAGAAGAATTAGTCTACATTGAAATAAAATGGCAGTTTTAATAAATATATTCTTTTAAATTCTAAAATTCATAAGAAATTAAAAGAAGCCCCAAATATCAAAACAATCTTGAGGCCGAAGAAGAAAGATGAAGGTACTACAATCCTATAGGTCTGCCGTACTGGTATGGAGGCACATACCTATAATCACAGAGCTTGGGAGGCAGAGATAAGAGGATCATCATCACAGACAACCCAGGCTGAATAGGAAGATCCTGACTCAAAATGTGTGTGTGTGTATATATATATATGTGTGTGTGTGTGTGTGTGTGTGTGTGTGTGTGTGTATATATATATATGTGTGTGTGTGTGTGTGTGTGTGTGTGTATATATGTGTGTGTGTGTGTGTGTGTGTGTGTGTGTATATATATATGTGTGTGTGTGTGTGTGTGTGTGTGTGTATATATATATATATGTATATGTGTGTGTGTGTGTGTGTGTGTGTGTGTGTGCTATGATTGGTTTAATAAACAAGCTGACTGGCCAATAGCTGAACAGGATAAAGTTAGGCGAGAAAGCCGAACTGTAAATGATGGGACAAGGAAGGGCAGAGTCAGAGAGTTGCAAGCCAGATGGAGAACGAATTGGAACACAAAATGGGATAGAGGTAAAAAGCACAAGCCTTGGGGCAGCACATAGGTTAATAGAAATGGGTTAAGTTGTAAGTGCTAGCTAGTAACAAGCCTGAGCTATTGGCCAAGCACTTATAAGTAGTATTAAGTCTCAGTATGTTTATCTTGGGAGTTGATGGCAGGACAGAAACTTCCATCTACATCTATGAAAAAAAAAAAAGCTTCTGTAATCAAAACAGCATGAAATCAGAATATAAATAACAATAAGCCAGGGGGGATGGATGCAGAACCAACCCAGAAATCCACATTCTCACAGGTAACAGATTTTCAACAAAGACCCCAAGGAGACACATAAAGTGAACATTCATTTAATAAATGTTATCACTTGAGAAACTGTGTGCAAAAGAATGGAACTAGACTCCTACCCCAGTCAATTCTAAATGTACTCAGTGGGTTCTCAATTGTGAAAAAAATGTCAGAGTCAGCCAGGTTCTATTTCTGTATCTACTAAGGTGACTACACATCTCTTATACCCTGTTGTTATGACGAATTACATTGAGTTTTTTCAAAATGGTTTACATAACATAAATTCTCTGTTTTAAAGCACAAAATTTAATAATGTTTAGTGTATTTATGTTTTGTAACCATGAGCTCTAAAGCTGGAACACTGGCCCCAGAAAGAAAACTTACATTGGACAGTCATTCCCAGGGTCTCCCCCACTTCGTCCACTGGCAACAACTGACCTCCTCTTCGTCTCTGTCTACTTGTACACTGGAGGTGTGTGATTGGTTTTGCTGTTGTTTTATTGGGGTTTTGAGGCTGAGTCTCAAACAATAAAGGCAAAGTTAACCCAGAACTCACTATGTAGCCTAGTCTGACCTCAAACATACGGTCCTCCTGCCTCATCCTCTCAAATACTAAGATCTTCTGTGTGCACTACCATACCTGGTCTTGTAAATTTGGGATTGGGAAGTGGTCTCCTTCTTCAAGACTGTTTTGGTAATTCTGGGTCTCTCCCATTTCCCCACAGACTCTGACATCAGTTGGTCCATCTGAGCCACACAGCCAGTTATCAACAGATATGGAATTACTTCAGTATTTTAATGTATATGGGGGCACGTGTGTGTGTGTGTGTGTGTGTGTGTGTGTGTGTGTGTGTGTGCGCGCGTGTGTAAGCCAGAGGGCAACCTCAGGGGTCATTTGTTGAACAATATTGTTTTAACTAAGCAATGATATGTTACTGCTGCGGACCGCAAGGATGTATCATAAGAACTCAGCTGGTTATGGCAAAGTCACTACCTGGAGGGATCAAGGAATTCCTCCAGAGGAAGACAAATTCCAAGGAGTTTTTGTTGTTCCTTGGCTTGTTATACATATCATCTGTCTTCTGTTATGAAAATCATGTGTGCCTTCATGGTTTTCCCAATTGATTTTTCCCTAAGAAAGGCTAACAGTGTGGACTGATCACTCTCTGGACATACACATTCAAGGTATTTGGAGAACAGCCTCAGGAAAGGCTTCCTCTGGAATCAGATATCTCCCTTAGCCACTTTCAAGGACTAACAGTAATAGCAGTCTACATGCTAGTCTCCTGATTTAAGGTAAATTCCACAAGGAGACACCACCTAGGTTAGGTGGATGTTAAGTAATAGCTTTACACAATTTAGCTCGGACCCTCCTTTCTTACAGCCTTACTAACTTTGTAGACCCCTAACTTCTTACCTAACCACTTCTAGAAATATTCAGATAACCTTCTGCACTGACAGCTATGCTCAGCCAGTACTACAGTTCAAGACTCCCTGTAATTATCATCATTGGCAGCATCCGGCCAGGTCCATCCCCAGACGGAGGAAAGTACCTTATCAGAGATACCTCTGTACTCTCTAAGAACAGACTTAAGCATCTGGACTACCCATTTGAGATGGCCTGGTGGATGTGCCAATTAAGCTTAACTTCCTCCTTTCCCAAATCTTTCCTCTAGTTCCAGATCTCCCTTTAACTATCACCAGAGGCATCTAGCTGTACACAGGTTGCCTAGCAACCGAGCGCACTTTCCCCAACCCTGCAGAAAAACAGCAGATATCTTGGACAGATAGGAGCCACAGGAAAAATGAAGGCAGTTTTATTTTCTCCCATTGACCTAGCAACTTACAGATTCTTAATGTTTTCTATCAATCATGTTTAAGACTATAGTGGAGCACATAAGATCCCTCGCCTTAGATATTACCTGAATTTAGCCTTTAGTTAATTTATTTCCCCATTAGTCACTTCCCTTTTGGGTTGCAAATGATAATTAACCACTACTGCCCCTGTATGTGATTCTTATCAACCCTCCATTTGACCCTGGAAGCCTGGTGGTCACTGCCTGAGGAAAATTCTTACCTGCCTTTATGACCCTGTAGAATTCAAACCTGGTGGCCTTGCTCAACCAGGGGATTGCTATTGCCTGGGTTTATAACTGGACTCCTGGAGACTTGGGGAGAACTTAGAGACCGAGAACGGAGAGGGATAAGGAGGATTTTGACCAGAGAGAAAATGAGGACGAGATGGAAGGTGAGGAAAGAGTCAGATGGGGAAGTAGTAGCTGGGTAAGAACAAGATGAAAAGGACCTAGATGAGGCAGAATTAAGACGAGAGAATTAAGATAGAACTTAGAGGGAGCAATAGATATAGAGAGAAGTCAGGCAAGAAAGGAGCTAGGCACAAGAACGGAACTGAAACTGTGTATACAGGATGTTATGCCAGAGGAATTAAAGCAAGTGGACTATAGAGCTCAGTGTGCTGAGATTCTATTTCCCGAAAATAGTCCTCACCGTTTTTAGTTCTCTCTCCTGAGCCCGTGGGATGTAGAATATTAAGGCTGGTCCCTCAAATATTATACAAGATGTTACATTTGTTTATGCTGCAGAATATTACTTGAACTGTGTAAAGGTGTGTTGCATTTGTTTATGCTGCATTTGTTCAGCAATGTAAAGACGAGTTAAACTTGTTTGTGCTGCATTTGTTTAATTATGTAAAGACGTGCTGCATTTGTTTCACCTTGCCTGCCTAAGGCACCTGATTGGTCTAATAAAGTGCTCAATAGGGAGGCAGAGAAGGGATAGGCAGGGCTGGTGTAGAGAGACTAAAGAGGAGAAATCTAGGCTCCACAGGAAGACGAGAGAAGGAGGAGGAGGAGAGACCAAGGGAGACACCGGGGCCAGAAGCCAGGCAGCAGCAGCCAGCAGACAGGAGGAGTGAGATTAAGATACACAGAAGGGAGGAAGGAAAGAAAAGTAAAAGGCCCCGAGGCAAGAGGTGGATAAAGAGAAACAGGTCCACTTAAGTTAAAAGGGCTAGCCGGAAAAGAGCCTAAGCTAGGCCAAGCACTCATAACTCCCAAGAAGTCTCTGTGTCATGATTTGGGAGCTGGTTGGTGGCCCAAAAGAAAAAAACATTCTTCAGCAACTGTCTACCTTGTTTATTGAGACAGTCTCTCATTGGCCTGGAGCTCACCAAGTAGGGTATGCTGGCTGGCCAGGGAACCCCAGGAGATGCCCTTGTCTCCACCTCGCCAGCTCTAGGCTCATGAGCATGCCACCATGCCCAGTTTTTTATGTGGGTTCTGGGCATCAAATTCACGTCTCAGTTATCACCTTAGCCCATCAACAGACGTGGAATGATTTCAGTATTTTAATATCTAATGTCCCTGTATTGGTTATGTCCTGACTGAATGGCAGTTCAAAAAACAGGTCAAATATTACTAGTCATTTCTGGAAATGCTCAGGGTAGGACTGGGGATATAGCTCAGTAAAGCACTTGCCCGGCCCTGGGTTCAAACCCCAGTACCACAACACAAGAAAGAGAAGCCAAAGGCATGACATTCTCAGAGGCAAAGCTGACCTGGGACTCTCTAACATAAAGCATCCCAAAGACTGCCATACATGTCATTGATCTACCCTAGAATCTCAGTTCCTAGGCACTTCTGCATGTTTTTGCTTCACACACTCTATATTTACCTGACTGCCCTTGATATCAGCGTGGGGCTCCCAGGCATTGAAATTCTGTCTGAACATCACCACCAGGCCAGTATGCTGATATCGAGGTGCCCCTAAAACCAAGCTTTGGACCCGGCTCCTCGAGATGACCGCAGAAGCATAACCTAAAAAGAATGCTTTCAATAGGCAGAGTGTTTTCCATTGAAGATCTGGCCCTCCTTTCCACAATGCAGGCCCAGTGTTAAGTGGGGCAATAGAGCAGCCCTATGCCTGCCTGATGTGTTGCGCTATTATGAACATAACCAAACTTAATTTAGATTTTTTTTAATCCTTACAGCTGTCCCAAGGGCCAATAGAAAAGCCAATAGCATCCATGTCAGCTGAGTGACATCACATCTTGACCCCTTCCGAGAGCAGCTCCGGCCCTCCTCACTTACCCAAGTAAGCGTCATTCATATCTGAATCCACTCGGGTTGTGTTGATGAAGGTGGCTTTGTCCTTCGATGTGTACAGAAAGGCTCCACCTGCCCAGTCAAAGCTCCCCACAGTGCCCAGCAAGGGACCACTCTGGGGATAGAAGCATAACGGGACTGAGAGCGGGGAAAGAAAGGGCCAGTGATGCCTGTCAAATAGCCCCCCATGAGGACCTGCCACAGAGAAAAGCTCCCCAACCCTTGCGCCTCTTCTTCCTCTTTGTGCCCCATCTTCACCCCCAGTTTAAACCACTCACAGAGGTGATGGCAGCACTGAAGCCCTCTTGAGACATCTCATGCTCAAAAGAGCTGGAACTTCCTGTCTGAGTGCCTACAAGGAAGAAAATTTTCTGCATTAAAGCAAGCAAAAAAGCGTGGACCAAATACCCAAAACCTCAAATGCTATCATTGCCAGACAAAGGGAGGCTCCCATGTTGAACACATGCACCTTACGTGCATGGCAGGCCTTCGGCGACCTTCCTTTTCTCAAGAAAGAATAGCATTCTCCAGGTATCTAACCTCCCAACTTTTCCACAGAAGCCATCATCCAGATTATACATGAAATGCCCTAATGTGGTCAGATGTTGTAGCACAAAGAGGCTGAGGCAAGAGATTACCAAATTATCATAGGCTACAAGATGAGACTCTACCTCAAAAACAAAGTCTCTAATTTGTAAATGTACTTGATAGATATTTATTAGACACTTTCTATGTACCACACACTATTCGAGGCAGAGGAGCCATGCCAGGAAATCAGGGCTCACAGCACACACACATTTTTGGAAAATTATTGTGTAGGATTTGAATCCACCATGCTTCAGTTTAATCTTCCTATAGCCTAGATTTGATAATTAGAGACAAAAATCTAGCTTTGCTTCTCTCAAAGGAAGGGAGCAAGTCAGACCCAAGTGTCAGGGGAAGAGCTGAAGCTGGGGTGAGGATGCTAAGTAGGAACTGCTGGTCTGCACTGGGCTGGCTCACCTTCAATGGCAAAGATCTTTTCCTGAAGCTGGTTCTGAATGGTCTTCAGAGCTTCAAAGTTGTCCACTTGGAACACGTGATCACTAGCTGGTTTAGATGCGATGGTATCAAGCTCTAGGCGGGATTTCCAATTATTGAAGGCATTCCCCACCTGTTTCCAAAGAGCAAAAGCTAGACTATATATTCTCTGATGGTAGCAGCAGCATCTAGCAAAGAAAATTCTGAACAAAGGAATCTGAAACTTCTGTCAAATAAAACGTTCACCAGAGGGCACTTAGAACAGGGCTGCTGAGGACAGTTAGTCAGGTTTGCGCACCACAGGGGACAATTTGGTGTCCAGATTGTCACCCATCTGTTATGCCATTTTTCTGGTAGGAGACTGACATCCTCAGCAAAAGAGAATCCTTTTAAAAATTATTTTGCTTTTAATTCTCCCCTTCCCCCACCGTGTGTGTGTGTGTGTGTGTGTGTGTGTGTGTGTGTGTGTGTGTCCATGTACATGTGGGCTGGAGGCCAGAGGTGTCAGATCCCTTGGAGCTGGAGTTGCAAGCTGTCATGAGTCACCTGACCCAAGTGCTGGCCCTCTAGAAAAACAGTAAGTGCTCTTACTGAGCCATCTTTCCAGCCCCAAAAGAATCCCTTTGATAGGTGGAGGTCCTTCTTACATTCAGTTCAAGTTAATCAACTGTCTCACTTATCCAGAGGGCCTGATCCAGTTGGGGGCTCCTCAGCTATTGGTTCACAGTCTATGTGTGGAAGAAGCAAAGTGCTAGAAAGGTCCCAGAAATCCACAAAGATACCTCCACATGTAAGAACTCTTACATGAATGTATACCTTTTTCAATGTCACACAAGGTGGCTCACAAGTGCGGTGGCACTGGGACCCTCACACTTTCCCTCTTTCTGTATCCAAGCCCCTTCCCCAAATTCTGCCACACCCACCCACTCCTGGGCAATCCTGCCCAGCTCACTGTCTCTGCATCAGCCCATGACTGGTACCAAATGTGATGCTGACAGAAACCAGTCAAAAGCACCTGCAACATCTGCTTCCTTTCTCTTCTGCCTTTCTCATAAGAGCATCCCTGGAGGGGGCCACCAGAGAATGAGAACCAGTGAGTAGTAGAGCCAAATGACCAACTTGTCCCCAGCAAGTGCATCTGCCCAGCAGACAAACATGACTGTCATCCAGAAATGAATCGAGCAAAGGCAAGGTCAGCAAATCTGCCCACCAGCCTGCAGCTAACGACAGATATGTGAGCCTTGCTGAGACCAGGAAAACAATCCGGCCAAATTACAAGCTGACTTATATTAAGCTGCTGAGGGCTGGAGAGATGGCCCAGCCATTAAAGGCTAGGCTCACAACCAAAAGTGTTGAGCCACTGAATTTGGGATCATTTGTTATATATACAGCATTATTGTGGTGTAGATATGTGCTAGCAGTGTGCATGGCCCAGCAAAGGCCTTTGCCTCCTTTTAATTTTATCAATATTTGCAAACTGAAGACAGGACACATCAGTAGACAATCTCCAGAGAAGTACCAGGCCCAATATCTACATTTCCTACCCCAATGACATAGCGAATGATCCCTGCTCTGTCTGCCTCAGGGATGACATCCTCATAATTCAAGGAATCTCCGAATTTTTCTCCATCTGTGATGACAACTAGGATCTTCACAGCATTCTCCCGGGCCCCACTAGTTTTCTGAAACAGTTCTCTTCTGTACAGAGAAGAGAATGGTAGAAACACAAAGAGACAGAGATGTTGTTATCATCCAGCATGAAATAGCAGTGAAGTCCCAGTCACAGATACAGCTGAGCTCTGTCTGTCTAGGTGGAGCTGTCTCCTGAGTTTGACTGGTTTTGTTTTTATGTTTTGAACACAGAGTTTGGCTGGGTCTCAAATTGGTGATCCCCCTGACTCTATTCCCTGAATAACAGTTATGCACCACCACATGCAAGCTCCTCATTACTGATAAATATAGGAAAAAAATGTAAAGAAATAAAATCTCCTTGATCCATCATTAAATCTTACCCAGAATACTGTCCAAGCTTTCTAGTTCACTTTCCTGCACATGTGTTGTGGGGAGAACGTGAGATGGGGGCAAAATATCATACCTCAGCAACTGTCTCTTGTGGAATACTAATTCAAGATGTGTTACATTTGTTTATGCTGTGGAATATTTGTTTAATAATGCAAAGATGTATTGCATTCTTTTATGTTGCATTTGTTTAACTCTGTGAAACTATGTTACTGTGCCTGTCTAAAACACCTGATTGATCTAATAAAGAGCTGAATGGCCAATAGATGGGCAGGAGAAAGGATAAGTGGGGCTGCCAGGCAGAGAGAATAAGTAGAAGAAAAAGAGCAAAGAGAAAAAAAGGATGAGAAAAGAAGGAGGAGGACATCAGGGGCCAGCCACCCAGCTACACAGCAAGCCACAGAGTAAGAAGGAAAGAAAAGATATACAGAAACAGGGAAAGGTAAAAGCCCAGAGGCAAAAGGTAAATGGGATGATTTAAGTTAAAAAAAAAAAAAAGCTGGCTAGAAATAAGCCAAGCTAAGGCCAGGCATTTATAAGTAGGAATAAGACTCTGTGTGTGATTCTTTGGGGAGCTAGGTAGAAGACTCCCCCACCACCAAAAAGTAGAGAGCAGTAAAACAAACAACAACAGCTGTCCACCTTGTTTTGAGGCAGGGTCTCTCACTGTCCTGGCACTTCGAGTTCCAGGGATCCTCCTTTCTGTGCCTCCCTCCCTGGCACTAGGATTCCAAGTGAATTGCCACTGAGTCTGGCTTTTCTAAATGGGTTCTGGGGATGGAACTCGGGTCTAAGGTTTACATTGCAAGCCCTTTATTAACTGACCTATGTCCCCTGCACCTCATCTTCTTACTCTCTGTCCAACCCCACACTCCCCTCTGTACACAAACCAGCAGCAGAGCCATCTTAAAAACAAAAAATACATAATACCTCCCTCCTGCTTAAAACCTGCCATGGAGCCACATTGACTAGAAAGTTGCATTTGGTGAATACATGGATTTAACGTATTTTTATTTTGTCTTTTTGTTTTTTGGTGTGGTTTTGGTTTTTGTTTTGTTTTGGTTTTGGTTTTGGTTTTTTCTTACGGTGTTAGGAGTCCATCCCAGGGTCTTCCATTAGATTAGGCAAGCACTCTGCCCGAGGCCACATACCCAGAATAGATTCAACCCATCTTTCCTGCCATGTTTATGCTGCCTCTTTAAAATGTTAGTTTTAACTGCAGCCTGTGTTTCCATGAACATTCTTCAAATAGTTTTGCCCTCTGGAAAACGCTTCACCCGTCCCCCGTCTGAGCAGCTTCTGAGCAGCTTCTGACCCCGTCTGCCTGACTGTACCGTTGACTCCATCTCCCAGAAGCAAAGATGGCGACTCACACGACTCTGCGGATGCCTGTAGCAGTTTTTGTCCTTCCGGTCAGCTGTTGTATGCCGCTCACATGTGACCTTGGGTTAGGTTTTTTCTTGAAATCGTTGAAGTTGAAGTGAGTCTGGAAGCTATCAGAGTACTGCATCAAGGAGAACTAGGAACAGAGCGCCTGGCGTTACTCCGGAGACAGTGCCCATCCTCCCACCCACCCACCCACACACACACAAGGAATGTACACATCGTTTTGACAGTACTAGAGCTCAGCAAGACTGACACGTGGGTTTCATCCCCTATCGATTAATGAGGGCCACCTTCTCGAAAGGAGCCAAAGAACGCTAAGATGACAGCCAGTACAGGAGAGAAGAGCGTGATGAGGTAACGCTACCGTCCAACCCCACGTTTGTGTCCATCCAACAGACTGGTTGTCATGAATTTGTCAGCCCTCACCAAGGTTTTAGACTTTATGAACTGTTCCATCACAGTTGAGACAAACTCCTTCATCTTCTGAAAGTCTCTGGGGTTGATGCTGCCAGAGCCATCAATCAAGAAGGCAATGTCACTCTCCTGCCGAGGACATTCTAGGCAAGAGGAAAAAAGAATAGAAATTAGTCAAGTAATTAGAAACGTCATCTTTGGATGTCAGCTCTCAGTTGGACAATAAGGGGGGGGGTAAAAAAATCTGAATTTGCACCAAGGAAAATAAAATATGGACAGATGTCTTAGACATCAGCGAGATGGCTTACTTACCAGAAGCCCTTGGTGGCCAGCACAACAAAAACTGATTGAATTTGTGCGAAAATAACTAAGGAGTGAGCCAGACCGCATCAAGGGAGTAGCGGTGTCCCTAAAGAGCACAGAAACCCAGGCTGGCCACAAAAGATAGATGACTGGCCTCCAAAGCCAAGATCAGCACAAAATCAATAGAGGCTTCTCCCTCAGGGGAGAGGAAGCTATGCGAGAAAATACCGACAGCTCTGACCACCTTAAATATCTACCGTCCTCACCATTAGGGATCTCTGCAGCCTTCACAGGCACTAAACCCAGCTGAGGGAGCTGCCTATGATCCGCATGGCCATGCTCCCCCAGAAAAGCCAACACTGCATCTGCTCCCACAACACCACGATATTTTGGAACCATAGACATTGCTATAATGCATGTCCTATTCCAGGGATGGTGATCATGGTACCTTCCTACCACTGGGATTTAGCTACTCGTCATCTAGCTACAAATATACTCTTTGGGGTCATGCTACTGGGGAGAGGTCTTGGTTAGTATACCATTGCTGTGAGGGGACACCACAGCCAAGTCAGTTTTAAAAAGAAAATGTTTTAAACTGGGAGTTTGCCATTACTATCATAGCCTGCAGGCAGGCAGGCAGGCATGGCAGGCAGGCATGGCACTTGAGCAGTAGCTAAGCACTTACATCCTATTCTGAAGGCAGCAGGCAGAGAGAAAATAAGACTGGACCTGGAATGGGCTTTTGAAACCTCAAAACCCACCCCCAGCGACATACCCACTCTAGAAAGGCCACACTCTTAAACAGTCCTCCAGCTGGGAACCAAACATTCAAATATATGAATATATGAAGCCTATAGGGGCCATCTTCGTTCAAACCTCCACAGTAGCCATCCCACTGACCCTTCCCAGAATAGGCAAAGGCACAAGTCCAGGACGGACACTGGAATTCACGTCCTCTGATGCTCAAGGTCTAAAGACAGAGGCACAGTCAGAAGCAAAAGTCATACCCAAAGCACCACCAAAATGTCTCTAAATGAATGCTTTTCCAACATGCAAAAGAAAAAGCAGCCAACACCACTGCATATTTGGGTTGTGATGCAGCAGTAGCAGCAGCCATCCAGTGCCAGAAATAGAAGGCTGGCCAGGTAGGTGGGAAATAGACATGTACATTCAACCAAAAGAGTTTAAGTAGGGTTTGGTCAGGGTAACACCTAGGCATGGCTAAGCTGAATCATCAGAGCCCTGGTGAAGAGAGAGTAGAGTTGAGACCTTGTTGTTGTGGAATATTAGTTTGGGATGTGTTACATTCATTTATGCTGTGCAACATTTGTTTAATGATGCAAAGATGCGTTGCATTCTTTCATGTTGCATTTGTTTAACTCTGCAAAGCTGTGTTACTTTGTCTGCCTAAAACACCTTATTGGTCTAATAAAGAGCTGAACAGCCAATAGATGGGCAGGAGAGAGGATAGGCAGGGCTGGCAGGCAGAGAGAATAAATGAGAGAAAAAGATCAAAGAGGAAGAAGGAATGAGAAAAGAAGAAGGAGGAGGACATCAGGGGCCAGCCACCCAGCTACATAGCAAGCCACAGAGTAAGAAGGAAAAAAAAGATATACAGAAACAGGGAAAGGTAAAAGCCCAGAGGCAAAAGGTAGATGGGATGACTTACATTAAGGAAAGTTGGCTAGAAACAAGCTAAGCTAAGGCCAGGCACTCATAAGTAAGAATAAGTCTCCTTGTATTTATTTGGGATCTGGGAGGATTGAATGCTGTCCAAGGCAAGTGAGCTATAGTTCCCAAATGGTCTTAAAAGAAGTTGTTTGAGCTGGAGGCCTTGAATCCTAGCACTTGGGTGTGGTGATATATTGTGCTCCCCAATATATTGTGCACCCTAATAAAGCTTATCTGAGGATCAGAGGAAAAAGCCTTCCACTATATTAAACATAGAAGTCAGACCATGATAGCACACACCTTTTAACCTAGCATTCAGGAGGGAGAGATCCATCTGGATCTCTGTGAGTTCAAGGCCACACTGGGGAACAGAGTGAGGCATGGTCACTCACGCCTTTAATCCCAGCACTAACCATAGAGGACTGGAGGTCTGTACAGACAGACAGGAAGTGATGTAGCTGGGTGGAGAGAGGAAGTTAGATGCAGAACAGAAAGGCATATAGGTGTGGGTATAAAGAAAGTAGCTCTCTTTGGCTGAGGATTTCCAAGTGGTAAGAACGTGGCTGGCTTCTTTCTGCTTTTCTGATCTCTCAGTTTTTATCCCAATATCTGGCTATGGAATTTTTTTTTTTTATCAATAAGACCATTTAACTATTTGTCTTACACTTGAGAAGCAGAGGAAGTGCTTTGTTAGTTCTAGGCCAGGCAGAGATACACATAAGACCTTGTCTGGAAAAGGAGGATGAAGAGGAGTAGGAGAAGAAAAAGAAGAAGAGCATGAAGGGAGGGAAGGAGAGAGGGGGAGAGAGGGACAGAGAAAGAGAGAGAGAAGGAAAGAAAGAGAGACAGAAAGAGAGAGAGAGAGAGAGAGAGGAAGGAAGGAAGGAAGGAAGGAAGGAAGGAAGGAAGGAAGGAAGAAAGAGGGATAGCTGGATAGAAAGGCACTTAGAGAGTCATGGAGGTACCGGGAGAGAGGCCTAGGGCATCGAACTATGGGTCCTGGAAAACCAGTGGCAGAATTTAGAATAGAGAGAGTGTTGGAGGCTAGGCCAGGGCTAAGGAGAAGGGCCCCCACTCATCCTGTGTGATAGTTTAAATGAGAAATAGCCCCAGCCCCTAGTCTCAGCATTTGAACACTCCATCTCAGCTAGTGGCACTCTTTGGGAAGCTTTGGGAGACGTGTCCCTGCTGGAGAAAGGTACATCACTGGCCTTGAGGGCTCATAGCCTCACTCCGCTTCCAGTGTCCTCCTGCTTGAGGACGCGATGCTCTCTCAGCTTCCTGCTCCTGCCACCATATTCCTGTCATTGGCTAACTTATATCCCCTGGAACCCAAGCCCAAACAAAAACCTCTTTCTGCAAGCTGCCTTGGTCACGGTGTTTTATCACAGCAACAGAGAAGTAACTGATATAGAAGGTGGTCTCCAGAACGGGGTGTTGCTGTGATGAAGCTGACCATTTGGGTGTTTGGAGGGATGTGGAAGACCTGGGAACTCTGAACTAGAAAAATCGATTGAGTTCTATAAACAGAGATTTAAGGGCCGTTCTAGTAGGAGTTTGGAAGACAGTAGAACTGAGTAAGAGAAATGTGGACTGTGAAGGCCCAGCTCAAGAGATTTCAGAGGGAAACAATATTAGCAACTGGGATAGAGCATGCCCTTGTCTTAAGAAGTTGCCTGAGGGGCTGGAAACAGCTCAGTGGTTAAGACCATTGAATGCTCTCCAGGGTACCCTACTGTGGATATCGCTCTGTGTAAATAAAGTTCTGATTGGCCAGTGGCCAGGCAGGAAGTATAGGCGGGACAAGAGAGAAGAGAATTCTGGGAAGTAGAAGGCTGGAGAGAAACACTGCCAGCCACTGCCATGAGAAGCAACATGTAAAGACACTGGTAAGCCACAAGCCATGTGGCAAAGTATAGACTAACAGAAATGGGTTAATTTAAGATAGAAAAGGTAGATAACAAGAAGCCTGCCATGGCCATACAGTTTCTAAACAATGTAAGTTTCTGTGTGCTTACTTGGTTGGGTCTGAGTGACTGTGGGACTGGCGGGTAAGAGAGATTTGTCCTGACTGTGGACAAAAACTCTAACTACAGTACCCAGATTCAATTCCCAGCAACTACATGGTGCTCACAACTGTCTGTAACTCCAGTTCCAGGGGAGCTGACACCCTCACAAAGGCATACATGCAGGCAAAATACCAATGCACATAAAATAAAAATAAATTTAAAAAAAGAACTTGCCTGAAACAAAAAGTAATGGACTAGTTTCTTTGGTGAAGGAAATTTCAAGCCATAATGTTGAATGGTTATTACTGATAATGTTTATGCAGGTCTACAGTGAAAAAGGACACGTAGGATAGAAAGAAATACCAAATGTATAGTCTGGGGGGCTGCAGAGATGGCTCAGAGGTTAAGAGCACTGACTACTCTTCCAGAGGAACTGAGTTCAATTCCCAGCTACCACATGGTGGCTCACAACCATGTGTAATGAGATCTGGCGCCCTCTTCTGTGTACATAATAAATAAATAAATCTTTTAAAAAAATGTATAGTCTGAAGAGTAAAGGAACACTAGGAAGTGTGAAGTTATAGTCAAGGCTTGTCCTGCAAGGAAGGCTGTAATTTTTAGGGAGTTTGGCACCGTTTTAAAGACAGGCCTGCTCCACACTGGAAAGAAAGGCAGAGAGTTCTCAGGGCCAGACCCCACCCAGCTAAGTTTCCAGCTTGTGAAAGAGAAAGCAACTGAGCAAAAAGCTGCTGTTAATGTGATCAAGGAATGAGGGTCTAGCTCAAGCTGGCAGACTGTGGCATCCAGATAGTGGTGGCATTAGAGGCATGAAGGATGCAGAAAAGGGGTCATGGATTCTACATCTGATGTTGAAGAGAGCAGCCAAGGCCAGCAGCATGTGGCAGGGGAGTCTCTACACAAACACCCCAGAAGCCATTCTGTGACATTCTGAAAGTGGAGCTTGGGTTGCAGTGAGGCCCCCAGGATGTTGGAAATGCCTGGGCCATGAGACATCTGTCAGGGAAAGCTGCATACAGGGAGTGGAACCAGGCTAACACGGGGATGTGTTCAGCCAGTAGCAAAGCCCGAGGGGCGGATCATCCAAGCCCTTCGAATATGGACATGGAGCTGCAGGATTTGGTGTTTGCCCTTATGGGGTCCAGTCTGGCTTTGAGCCAGTATTTGCTCACAATGCCCTCATTGCTTCATTTGGGAAAGGTAACCTGTATTCTGTGACTCTGTATGTTGGAAGTATGTCACTTTCTTTTTTTAATCTTACAGGAAGTCACAGTTAGGAGACTGTCTTGGGTTTTGGAAGACTTTAACCGGTGTTGAGACTATGAAGACCTGAAGTCGGGCCAGGTGCATTTCACATGGCAATACAGCCACGAGCCTGTGGGACAGGGAGCAGGGAGAAGCAAGAATACATTTAGAATGACCGGAAAGGAGAATGCTGAGAAAGCCACTGTGATTGTTAAAGAGAAAAACGCAGTGAATCAGTGAGACAGCTCAGCAGGGGAGGCGCTTGCTGCCAAGCGTAAAGACAGGTCCCTGGAACTCACATGATCAGAGAGAACCAAACCCCACCAGTTGTCTAATTTCCACATGTGCACCATGGCACGCACACATCGCTTACACACATATATCACACACCACACAGACACAGACAGAGACAGGGTGCATCGTTCTTTAAAGAGAGAACACCAGTAAAGAAAATCCTCTTGGTCTGCACTGGGACAATAGGAAGGGTGTCCAGAAGGCAAGACCCACCCATCAAAGACTCCAACTTGCAAAATGAAAATTCACTTGAAAGGCTGACCAGAGACTGTCACTGAAGGGATCCCCTGCTTAAAATAGCTGCCAGGACACCCCCTGCATACTGAATTTGGAAGCCAGAGCCACCAACACCCCACCCCAGGCACCCAGCACCTCACTCCCCATGCACACTGTGGATGCTGGGTCCTGAGGTCCAAAGCCCTCTGAGTCCCCACACTAAGGACAGGATGCATGCAGGGGATCTGTGCACCTGCTTCTGAGGCCACAGACTGTGCAAAACCCCACACTCAGCATCCAGCGGCCACACACCATGAGGACTCCAGCTCCTGAGATCAGAGGTCATGCCAACTCTGCCTCCCCACACCCTTGCACCTGCACACCCTGCAGATGCTGGCTGCTATCATCAGTAACCCACACTTGGCACCCAGTGCCCATGTACTACGTGGACTCAGGTTCCTCATGTTAAAGGCCACATGAAACCTCAGGATAGCTGGCCTGTTGGCTAAAGAAGTGCTGTACTCCCATTTTTGATTGTCAAACTATTGAAAAGATAAATCCAAAGAAATTAGAAATTGTCACTAGGGCAGCCAGAGGATTGTCTGCTGGGGGAGGAACTTGGCTCTGGACAGAGCGGTAAGCGTGACAATGGTGGGCAGGGACCACGCCCTGGCCAGACCTTAGTTATACCCAGCTCATACTTTCTATTTGAACCCTATCCTTATGACCCCCTAAGACAGACTGGGGGAGGGGTCACTGAATCTTTCTCCCTCTTCCACAATGTGGCCATATTGAATAAATTTTCTTTTTCTACTTTTCACTATTAATTCAGCAGTTTTAATTGGCTTATGGAAGACAGGTGGATGAACCTGGCTAGCTGGGGCACAAGCTAAGTCTTGTAACACCAGTACTGTGAGGCCTGCAGGCTGCACAAATTCTGACTCCTAAGGTCAGAGGGCACTGTTGCAGAATGTTACTTCAACTGTGTAAAGATGTGTTACGTTTGTTTATGCTGCATTTATTTAATTATATACAGATGTGTTGCTGTTTCACCTTGCCTGCCTAAGGCACCTGACTGGTCTAGTAAAAAGCTGAATGACCAATAGCTAGGCAAGAGAGAGATAGGCAGGAACTGGCAGGCAGAGAGAATAAGTAGGAGAAGGAATCCAGGCTCAAGAAACAAGAGAGAATGAGGGAGGGAGGGGGAGAGGGAGAGAGAGAGAGAGAAAGAGAGAGAGAGAGAGAGAGACTTGGAGCCAGGCTGGAGGCCGCCAGCCAGTCAGACACAGAGGATGCAGGATAGTAGGACATACAGAAGGAAAGAAATGTAAAAAGTCCCGAGGCAAAACATAGATGAAGAGAAACAGATTAAAACAAGAGCTAAGATAAGGCCAAGCATTCATAACTAATAACAAGTCTCCATGTCACAATTTGGGAGCTGGTTGGTGGCCCAAAAGAAAAAGCCAGCTACACCAAATAGTGATGGCCTCTGATGAGAGTCACTTTGATGAAACTGTAAACAAAGATTTGAAAAATGATCACAAATATGTTCATGGATCTCAAAGGCAACATGGATAAACTCCTGAATGATTTCAAAGAGGGCACGAACAGTTGAATGAAATAAGGAAATTAATTCTAGAATGGAAATATAATTCAAAAAAGAAATGCTAAATAAAAACAAATAAATGATTATTAAATAAAAATTTCAAAAAAAAACAAAACAAAAAAAACAAAACCCACCTCAGTAGAAAACCTCACCAGTACAATGGATTATATTTCACAGAGTATCAAGGTTTGAAGAAAAAGTAGTGTAATTAGGTCATTCATTCAAAACCAATAAATTTTTAAAACATATAGGCAGAATATATAAAATATTTTAAACACCATGGAAAGACTAAATCTATGACTATGAACATAGAAGGAGAAAAATTCTATTCCAAGGGCATAGAAATATAGTTTTAATAAAGTCATCAAAGAAAATTTCCCAAATCTAGGGATAGAGATTCCATTCACGGGCAAGAGGCATACAGAACACCAAATAGGCAGGTCATTAAGGAAACTCCTCACGTTATGTTAGAGTTAAAACCACTAAACACACAGAAAAACTACAAGAAAGGCTGATGCGCTCAGAGGGAAGGCCCATCAAAATAACAACTGGTTTTCTAAAATCCAGAAGGGCTTGGAGTAATGCATTTGAAGTTCTGAAAAACCCAGGCTAATATACCCAGCAAAACTATCTGTCATGATTGAAGAAGAAAGAAAAAGTTAGCACAATTTAAAAAAAAAAAAAAAAAAAAAAAAGCTAAAGCCAGCTCTAGAGAGGACACCTGAAAGAACACTCTGGAGTGAACATCCAGGGGACTCCTGGGGGGAATGTTAAGATGGCTCTTAAGCAAATGCAGACTAAAAACCACCAAACACTAAAAACAAACCAACAAGGGCTGGAGAGACAGCTCAGGAGGTGAGAAAATGTGCTGCTCTTTCAGAAAACCTGAATTGTTTCCCAGCACCGACATCGGGAGGTTCACAACCACATGAAACTCCAGCTTCAGGGTTCTGATCCCCTCTTCTGGACTCCATGGGCCCCCATACATCCATGTACGTACATTCACACACAGACACACACACACACACACACACACACACACACACAAATATAAAACAAATGCTTTTTAAAAAAGTGGGCATGGTGGCACACACCTTTAATCCCTGCACTTAGGAGGCAGAGGCAGGTGGATCTCTGTGAGAATAGCCTGGCCTATATAGTGAGTTCCAGGACAGCCAGGGGTATGTAGAGAGACCTTGTCTCGAAGAAGAAGAAGAAGAAGAAGAAGAAGAAGAAGAAGAAGAAGAAGAAGAAGAAACTTAGAAGAAAAATGACTGTTTTATAATCAGCTTGGAGCTGCCAGGCACTATGGGAAAGCAGCTTGAAATGATTATTCAACCCCTCAGTTTCGTTCTCAATCAACAAATGCCCAGGAAACAGGCCTCTATTAGGAAGTCACTGACAACAGTATAACTGAATAGTCCCTGTGGTGGAGAATGAGAAAGGCCCCCATAGGCTCACGGATTGAATGCTTGGTCACCAGGGAGTGGCATTATTTGAGAGGATTAGGAAGTGTGGCCTTGTTAGGGGAAGTGTGTCACTGGGGGTGGGCTTGGAGATTTTAAAAGCCCATACCAAGCCCTGAGTCTCTCTCTCAGCTAGCAGATCAGGATGTAGTTCTCAGCGACTTCTCCAGCGCCATGTGTGCCTGCATGCTGCCATGCTCCCTGTCATGATGGTAATGGACTGACCCTCTGAAACTGTAAGCCAGCCCTCAGTCAAATGCTTCCTTTTATAAGAGTTGCCTTGGTAGCAGTGGCTCATCAAAGCAGTTCTAAGACAGCCACCCTCCTGAGTATGAGAAGCACTGTTAGTTTTGTTTCGTCATTTGAGACAGAGTCTCCTGTAGGCCAGGCTACCTCAGACTCACTATATAGCTGAAGATGACCTTGAACATCTGACCCTCATTCTTCCTTCTCCCGTGCGTTAGGATCACAGGTGTTAGGATCACAGGTGTAGACCATTGCACCTAGCAGAGCTGGATTTTTTTTTTAAGTTACTTCAAAGGACTAGAATATGGCAGAGGTAATGAGCTGTTAATTCTAAAACAGTCTGAAAACAATTCTCAGCCCTGCCTCCCATCCTCAAGTCTCTGCCAAAAATGGCCTACCTCTGAGAGCCTGTGGGAACTGCTGGGGTGGTCTCAGCAGGTTGGAGCCAAACAGGAAGCACAGTCCGCTCGCGTACGTGTTCTCCTTGCAGTCCTGGTGCACAGTGGGGCCGCAGGCCTGAGGGGCAGAGTGCCAGTCAAGGGGCCGCCCCTGCCCCCTGGCCCACCATCACAGAACCTCCACCCTCCACAGCCCTCCACCTCAACATCCCCAGGCCTCCCACTTCTCCCCTCAGAGCCCTCTTCTGGTCCAGGGTAACTCACCAGCAGCTGGGAGGGGTCTGGAGTGGCAGCCAGGGACAGACCCAAGGACATATTCACAGCCTCTGGGGGTACTGAGAAGACACACACACACACAGAAGAGATGTGAAATGTCGTGGGGGGGGTGTGTGTGCTGTGTGAAGATGTATCGCTGTGACTGGTGTAAAGAAGAGCTGAAGGGCCAATAGCTAGGCAGGAGGTATAGGTGGGACTCCTGGGCAGAGAGAGCTCTGGGAAGAAGACAGGCAGAGCCGCCAGAGAGATCCGAAGAGGAAACAGAAGGTACACGGTGGAAGAGAGGTAGAACATAGATTAATATAAACATTAAGTTAAAAGAGCTAGTTGAGAAAAGCCTAAGCTAAAGGCCAAGCTTTCATAATTAATAACAAGTTTCCGTGTCATTATTTGTGAGCTGGTGGCCGACAAAGAAGCTTGCCACAATGAAACAGTGATGTGAGAGATACACATACCCGTGTTCACTGTCTTGCTCACAATAGCCAAGCACAGAAGCCAGTCAATGGATGACTGGAGGGAGAAAATGCAGTCTACACAACAGCGTCGCATCCAGCCACAAAGAATAATGAAATGATGTCATTTTCATACAAAATAAAATAAAGGATAAAAAAAGACACTGTGATAATGAAGCCCAGTTTCAGGAATAAGGGTGTAGCCCCGTTGGTAGAGCGTGGCCCAGCATGCACAAAGCTTGAGGCCATGTGTGGTGATGCCAATACTTGGGAGTGAAGCAAGAGGATCAGGAGTTTAAGGCTGTTGGTAGCTACATAGCAAGTTCGAGGCCAGCTTGGGTAGCAGAGACCTTGCAGAGAGGTGGGGGGAGGGGAAGAGAGAGGGAGAGGGGGACAGGAAAAGGGAGATAATTCTCTCATGTGATATAACATATACTATTTATGTCTATCTGGGACAGGAGAGACGGCTCAGTCAGTAAAGTCACTATCATGAAAGCTTGAGGGCCTGAGTTTGGGTCCCCAGAACCCACGTAATAAAGTGGGTGAGATCACACTCATCTGGAACCCCAGCGCTAGAGGGGTGGAGGCAGAAGCAGCCTTGAAAATCATTGACCAGGTGGCTCAGCAGTCAAGGGTGCTGTTTGCTCTTCTAGGACCTAGGTTTGGTTACCAGAACCTACATAGCAGCTCACAACTGTCTGTAACTCTGGTTCCAGGGGATCTGACACTCTCTTGTGACCTCCCTGGGCACCAGACATGCATATGGTACATACACATATATGGAGGCGAATATTCATACACGTAACATAAAAATAAATTTTTTAAAAAAGAGAGAGAAATTCATTGCCCAGACAACCTAGGCAAACCGATGAGTTCTTGACTCAAAATAAACAAGGTAGCATGCAGTCAAGAACAACACCTGATGTTGACTGTGACCTCCACAGGTGGCGCACAGAGCACATGTACCTGCAGGCACATGTGCATGCACCACACGCATACAAAACATTTCTTTTTTTTTTTTTTTGGTTTTTCAAGACAGGGTTTCTCTGTGTAGCTTTGCGCCTTTCCTGGAACTCGCTTTGTAGACCAGGCTGGCCTTGAACTCACAGAGATCCACCTGCCTCTGCCTCCCGAGTGCTGGGATTAAAGGCGTGCGCCACCACCGCCCGGCTTGAATATTTCAATATGAACTATTTTAACAAAAGAGCTGCAAAGAGTCACTTCAGCCTGGGAGACCCACGGGGTAGACTATGAAAAAGGAGCATCGCAAGTTGTCTGAGGGATCCATAGACAAGGGAGAGGCTAGGAAGCCAGGTGCTCTCTGCCCAGCAGAGATGAACAGGTTACAGGAGTGCCTGGCAAAGCAGGTGTGTTCACAGGTCGACTCCCATCAGGGGCCAGAGGGAGAGCCGAGACTCACCTTTCAGGGAAATGGGCTCACACACCCTGGTGCTGTAGTCACATTGGTAGAGGACACCTGTTTGGTTAACATCCTTTGCCTCCTGGGGGGCCGCAACAACCACTCTGCAGAAAGCGGGGTAATAAAGAACAGTCTGAATGTACAGAAGCAGTCCTCCCTTCCAGAGGGAAGTGAGCTTCCTGAACTCCCATAAACAGAAGGGGGAAATAGCAGTGAAAACAATGTAAATCCTAGAATGGGAAGGTTCTTTCTAAGAATGACACAAAACTCTGAATTTTTAAAAATGGCTTTAAAGAACAATCGTGTGAAGTTAGGATGGAAAGGGTGATAGAGGAGAATGGGCTAGGGGTGGAGACGGAGGTTTGCTCAAAATAAATTATAAACACATAAGAAATGCTCAGACAATAAAAAATGGGTATTTCAACCACATAACCATTTTAAGTAAATGTACAACTATGATCAATGATTACAAGCAAAGTCAAGAGATAAATTGGGACAAACTGGGAAGGGGAGACTCGAATTTACGCCCCAGGTCACCTTCCTCTGGTCTGTCAGTTCCTACAAACCTGAGAGGGGAAGAGCAGAAAACGGGGATAGAGAAGAAGAGCACCAAAGGACGAGGAGATTGCTGTGGAACAAGGACTCGGCCCAGAGGGCCACTGCCACCTCGAACTCCCAGTCGCTGTTATGACCCGAAACAGACAGGAATGAGATCGATCCATCAACGGTCCATCTGGAGGGGAGGGGAGGGCTCCCGAGGCTGTTAACGGTTGGCTGGGAGAAAGGTTCTTTTGTAAGCTGTTTCTGCTCCTGCAGGTAACCCTTTATCCACACTATAGAAGCAACTCCAGGTAGACATTGGCTCACAGAACTGGTAGACTGGATAGAGTCTTCTTTAGTCTGCTGCTGATGCCCTATCTGCAGAGAACTTATGTGTTTGTTCACATCTCTCCAGAAAAAGGTCCCACAACAGAAGGACCTCTCATAAAGGAGAAAATCAGCTGGTGAGATGGCTCCAGGGGGCAAAGGTGCTTGCCACACAGCTTGATGACCCGAGTTCAATCCCTGGGACCCATGATGGAAGGAGAGAACCGACTCCCAAAGATTGTCCTCTGACTAGCATATGCATGCCATCACACACACACACACACACACACACACACACACACACACACTGTACATGCATATACTATTAGATTGTGGTCTTGTACCTGATCTCTCTAGGAGGCCAGATCTCACAGCCTAAAGAAACCAGGCCACATCCCCCTGAAGCTGTGCCTGTGGTCTTAGAACTAATCTACGACCTATCCATTGCCTGGCACCCCATTCTGCTCATCACATATACCACCCCACACTAAATCATGTGCGGCAAAACTTCCCTTCATCCCCTGAAAAAATAGAAAAGTTGAGCATTTTTCTTTGGTTTCTGGGATTTCTCACAGCTTTCCTCTGGGCCTCCCCCACCATCCTGTCATGACAGCTCTCTGTCATTCTCTCTCTCTCTCTCTCTCTCTCTCTCTCTCTCTCTCTCTCTCTCTCTCTTGTTTGTTTGTTTGTTTGTTTTTGAGACAGGGTCTCACACCAAGCTAAGAGTGATTTTTAATCATATGTGTGTTCGTATCCCTGTGTGGGGGTATGTGCACGTGAGTTTAGTGTTGGAGGAGATTGGAGGCACCAGATCCCCCTGCCCACTCCTTTCTTCTATCCACCATACACAATAATAACAATAATAACAACAACAACAATAATAGTCATCTTTTAAAAAATAAGGGGACTAGAGAGATGGTTCAGCAGCTAAGAGCAGTGGCTGCTCTTCCACAGGACCCAGCTTCAGTTCCCAGTACCCACACAGCAGGGGATAATGGGTCAGGAAGGGCTAAGAGAGGGGTAAGTACAGAGAGGGATAACTAACAAGAAAAATAGAAAGAGCCGGGCAGAGGTGGTGGTAGTGGTGGCGCACACCTTTAATCCCAGCACTTGGGAGGCAGGGGCAGGTGGATCTCTGAGTTCAAGGCCAGCCTGGACTACAGAGAGAGTTCCAGGACAGCCAGGGCAATGCAGAGAAACACTGTCTTGAAAAACAAAACAAAACAAAAGAAGAAAGCAGTATGGAAACCAACTACTCTAGATGCTTCCTAAAATATATACATCGTATGTATGTGTACACACATACATACATTTATATATTTCTGTGTATGAAACTCACGCATACACTCCCACACAGATACACGCATATAATTTTTTAATTTAATATATATATATGAAATTTATAAGGAGTTACCCTATAATGAGGGAGGCAATTCCTCTCCCAGACACCAGGAGCTATCAAAAAGACCGATAGCATCTATGACTCCGGTTCCAAGTGATCTGCTGCCCTCTTCTGGCCTCTTCAGGCACTGCATGTACATTGTGAACAGATTATACTCAAACTCTCACAGTTAAAAATAAATAAAATCTTTTAAGAAAAAAATAATTTTTTAATGTTCATCATCTTTATATATCAGGGAAACACAAATTAAAACTACTTTGAGATGTCATCTTACCCCAGTCAGAATGACTAAGATTTTTTTAAAATTACAACAGATGCTGACATGAATCAGTGGTGGGCGTGTAAACTGGTGCAGCCACTCTGGAAATTAGTGTGGCGGTTCCTCAAAAAGGTCAAATTAGATCCACCACGAGACCCAGCTATACCATGTCTGGGCATACACTCAACGGCTCCATTTTCTGCTCGTCCATGGCTGCTGTATTCACAATAGCCAGGAAATGGAAACAGCCGAGGTGTCCCTCAACTGATGGATAATGAAAACGTGGTACGTACATATACACAGTGCGCCATGACTCCGTTATGAAGAAAAATGAAATTTGCAGGGAAATGGGTGGAGTAGAAATAATCATTCTGGGTGAGGCAACCCAGAATGACAAATGCCACATATTCTCGTTCATATGCGGGTGCCGCCTTTGAATCTGTGTGTATGTGTGTTTAAACTGGAGTAGCAGTAGAAGTCAGGAAAATAAAAATGGATCATTGGAGGGGGGACGTTCAAGGGAGAAGGCACAGAATGAAGGTGATGTGGAGAGAGAAGGAAGGGAAGGGAACAGGAGGCTAAGAGAGGGATGGGTGTGGGGAGGGATAACTAACAATAAAAACCTAAAAAAAAAAAAAAAAGCAAAACCAACAACTATAGAAACTTCCTAAAATATGTACATCACCCGTATGTGTGTATATACACATGCACATACATACATACACACACAATTTATATGGTGTTACCCTATAATGAGGATACCATGAGCTGTCAAATAAAAATCCCAGCTATGAAGAGCCTCATTTTGAGTTGTTGGTCAGTGGGATCCCATAGACTTCCTCCCTAAATATTACAGGCTGTTGCCATTGCTTTTGGCTACCCTCCAGAGTTTGATGGCAATGACTCATTGCTTAAGACAATGCATTCTTGAGTCATAGAATATGGAGAAATCAAGTGGTACCAAGCTGGAAACTTCATCCCTACTGGCCAGCTGCCATGGTGCTGGAAAGCTCTACACATATTACCAGCAGAGAAAAGTAATCAAATGCTTTACACAGCTGTGGACCTTTTGGTTACAATAGGGACTGGCCTGGCAAGATATCCAAGTGTGTGCTGGTGTAATGGTGGCGTGAGTGTTATGGGAGTGTGTTTCTGTCAACTTCTGTCAACCTAGACACACATGGGAAAGGGTAATCTCAATGAAGGAGTTGCTCCATCCAATTGACCTAGAAGGGCATTTTCTTGACTGGTGGCTTGATGTGAGACATGTGAGCAATGCTACCCCTGAGCAGGTGGCTCTGAGTTGCATAAGAAAGCAGGCTAAGTAAGCCAATAGGCAATATTCCTCCAGAGCTTCTGCTTCAGTTCCTGGCTCTAAGTTCCAGTCTCTAGACTCCTGCCTTGGCTCCCCTCAGTGGACTGTGATCCGGGCTTTGTAAGCCAAATAAACCCTTGCCTCCCCAAGTTCCTTTAGGCCATGATGTCTTATCAGAGCAGTAGAAACTTAAGATGGGGGTAACCACCACTTTCTGCTTGCATTAAAGTTCTGCTCCTCAAGACAAATTCATGTCTGATACTGTTAACTGGGTCGAGACTACTGTAGCTAGGAAAGCCACAGGCCCAAGGGGAGAACTACCTACTATTAGTCTACTAAGTGGGCACAGAATTAAACTTCTTTCTAAGTTCTTAACGTTACACCCGTGCATCAGTGCATTTCTCAATGCTCGTTAGAGAAGCTTCCTTTTAAGTAGATGACAAGGACTCACAGCTGTTCCATACCAGAGAATAAGAGAGTGGCAGTGCCCAGCTCTAAACGAGATAGATATACCACATACTTCCTCTCAAGGCTCAGGAATCATTACAGAACAGGAAGTGGAAAGATGATGACCGCTAGAGGCAATGGGAATCTGCTCTCTGGACATGACAGTACTGTTGCTCATAGGACTCAGCCTCTGCAGCTGCAGGCACTAACACTTTTTCACTCTGAAAAGATTTTTTTCATAATGAATCCTGGTAAATATTCCTCTGAAGGTAAATGTTTTAGACTTAATAGACCATAGCCCCTTATCATTTCTCTTTATTCTGTGATAGCAAGTGAGCGGGATAAGGTTTATTTTCATAGCAGAGAGATGGTTCAATGAGAAGGGCACTTGCTGTGAAACCTATGAGCTAAGTTCCTCCTCAGGGCCCACATGGAGACGCCAACCGCCACAAGCAATTCTGACTTCTGCACAAGAATGCATACACACACACACACACACACACACACACACACACACACACACACACATCTTAGAAGTATTTATGGTAATAACCGTACGTTATTACCATATATGTTCAAGTAGGTCATAGCTTGAACAAAGCTCATGCCACAGCTTGAGGGTCGGGGAGGTGGGCAGCAGTTAAGAGGTAGATAGACAGATAAAAATCTCTCCTGAAGAACCACAAGAAGCCAATTGTCAGGATCCCTCCTAGGAAGAGGGCAGAGAGTAAAAAACACATTTTTCTCTCAACTTTCTTGGATCTTGTGAATTTGGAGCCCTGAAACCTCATTACAGATTTGGAAAAAAAAATCAGCCAAGAGGGCCAGGGGGTGTAGCTTAGTGGTAGCAAACCTTGGATTCCATCACTAGCAAAGAAAAGAGAGAGAAGGGGAGAGGGAGAGAGGGATGGGGAGGGAGGGACGGACGGAGGGACGGGCGGAAATAGGGAAAGGAAGAAACCTTAATAAGGAAATTCCTTTTTCCCCCTAGCTTTCAGAGAAGCACCGAGACGGGAGCTGCCCCCACCCCCAGGCATTTACCGAGAGTCACCAAGCTGGACCACACTCTGCCCAAAGCCTCTTGCATTCTCTTTGAAGGTCATGGGATTTTCAGTGTCCAGATTGAATCCTTGACATAAGGCTAGAGCTGGAAAGACAACAGGAAGTCAATGCAAAGGAACCAGCATGGTTAAGAGAACAGCACACCTTTCCACTTGTGACCTTTCCTGACCCCATTCACTGAAACTCCGACAGTCAGGGGCCGGGGTCCACAAAGTGGTGCAACTTGTCTGTTTGGTTTTTGAGACAGAGTTGTATATTACCTGACCTAGAACACTACAGTGTAACTCTGGATGGCCTAGACCTCCAGATCCTCCTACCTCCTCTCCACTTCCCAAATGCTGGGGGTGCAAGGGGTGCAGGGCTGGGCCACCACACCACAGTCCATTCTCTTTTTCTACAGAGGACCAGACAGTTCAGCGGAACCCAGCACTGGGAGAGGAGGAGCAGAGGCAACAGCCATGCCCCAAGTTTGAGCCCAGCTTAGTCTCAGTAGTGAGTTTCAGACCAGTCAGGACCACATGGTAAGACCATGGAGGAAAGCTTCTGGGGACAGGGTCTCACACAGCCTGGCTGGCCCCAAATGCCTTCTGTAGCTGAAGATCATCTTGAGCCCCGGATCCTCCTGCCTCCACCTCCCACTGCTAGAATTACAGGTGGGCACCACCATGGTCCAGTGGTCCTGGGGATCAAATCTAAGGCTTCATACAACTAGGCAAGCCCCAGGCCTCAGATCCACCAATGTTTCATCAAGGGAATTCAAACTGTAGTCAGTTATCACAATTCTGTGATACAGGGTTACTCATGAGATGAATGAGATCCTTGAGGAGTGGCATTTCACTTAACTAGGAGTAAAGTTAGTGTCCTCTGTCAGCTATGGATGATAAGTGGTCCTTTTCAAAACAGGTGACAGCTACATTTCACCCGTAGGCCAAAGGTGCTGACTCACAGCTCAAGGGTCTATAAGAGCCTGCAGGGACAAACCAGTCCCTCTCTAAGCCCACAAAGGCCTCTTCCCCGCTGTCACAACCACGATGATTTACACAACAGTCAAAGGCCTTGGTTAGAAATGTTCCTTCCTCTGTAGGTCTCAAGCAGCTCTTCCCCTTCCTGACTCACTCCCATCAAGACAGACATGAAAGGAAAGGACCTCAAACCGATTTTTGACTCAGCTGGCAGCTGGCAGCAAACATTGCCACTAGGTCATTGCTGACTAGAAACCGAGGGCTGAGTGGGTGGATCACAGGAGGAATACTCTTGGAAGCAGAGGCCACACCTGCTGCGCTGCCTGGTGCTGTCCCTCATCTCTCTGTGCCTCAGTTGCCTCGTCATGACAGACAGTCTTGCAGAGTCAATGGATTTAGTCCCTCTATAACAAAGTGACCACCTCCACTCTAATTCTCTCAAATCATGTATCCTTCCCTAAAGCCCTTTGCCTTTCCCCACCTAACTCCTTCCTATGCTCTGCCCTTTCTCCCGACTTGTGCACTTGAAAGATCCCCTCCTCCCCATCCTGGGGACCCCCTGATCCCTCCTCCCCATCCTGGAGACACCCTGATCCCTCCTCCCCATCCTGGAGATCCCCTGATCCCTCCTCCCCATCCTGGAGACACCCTAATCCTGGAGACCCCCAATCCCTCCTTCCCATCCTGGAGACACCCCTAATCCTCTTCCCCACCCTGGAGGCCCCCTAATCCCTCCTCCCCACCCTGGAGACCCCCTAACCCCTCCTCCCCACCCTGAGGCTCCCCCAAGACCCAGACATACCTGTCACCAGAAGAACTTTAAAAGTCATGGCTGAAAGAAACAAGACCCTGGGAGACCTATGAACTGAGGGTGGCAGGCACCGCACAGATACTGAGGAAGCCACCCAGACCAGGAGGAGTAAAAATAGAGAAGTAGGGAGGCAAAGCCTATGAGCGAGGCAAAGCCTATGAGCGAGGCAAAGCAAGAGGGCGGAGGCTTTGCAAGCACCCAGCCCTGTCTGGCCTTCCTCTGGGACAGCGTGGCCTGCTCTTCCTAGCAACCCCGTTTCCTGACCCCAACCATTAAGGTCACCACCCAAAGGTGCCATCTGACACTCATTTCCCTGAAATAGGTCAGATACTATGAAAAATAAGTTAGGTAGATGGTAGTGCCAGGCTGCTCTGGTGGGACCCACGTCTGCACTACTGGTTCCCAGGACCCACACAGAGACTCAACATCGTCTATAGCTCCAGTCCCAGGTGATCCGACACCCCCTCTTGTCTCCACTGGCACTGCACACACATGGTCACACACGAGCATGCAGATAAAACACCCACACACATAAAATAAAATTAAATCTCTTTTTAAAAGAAATAGCCAGGAGTTAGTCCAGCAAGGTGGCTCGGCGGGTAAAGGTGCTTGCCACTTTGCACTGAATGCCTGAGTATGGTGAGATACTTAACCACTCCTGTCTTGTTAGGTATGCATTTTATTCTAGGTTTTTTTGGGGGGGTTGTTTGTTTGGGGTTTTTTTGGGGGGGTTGAGACAGGGTTTCTCTGTGTAGTTTTGGTGCCTGTCCTGGACTAGCTCTGTAGATCAGGCTGGTCTCGAACTCACAGAGATCCTCCTGGCTCTGCCTCCTGAGCGCTGGGATTACAAGTGTGTGCCACCATATTCAGCCAACACCCTGCTGTCTTAACTGCCATGACAAGCAGCCAGGGCTTCTTCAGATGCAGGGGAGGGGATGGGTGACACATTTCTGAGACACTGGGTCTCCAGAGAATCTGGGACTAAACTTACTTAGCTGCAGAGGATCACCACAGCCCTTTTCAGGGGCTTTGCCGTTGTGCCTGGACAAGAAGGGAGAGGCTCTGTTCCTGGATCCTGCTAAGGTTAAACATGGCAGAAGAAGAATGTTCTTCAGCTCACAACACAGCAGAGCGAGGAAGGGGCTGGTAACCAGATGCAAGCTGCCAATACCCCTCCCTACCTTAAGGGTGAATCTTGAAAATTGTCAATTTGATCGGATCTGGGATCAACTAAGAGCCTCTTGGTGGATCTCTGAAGGAATTTCCAGAAAAGACTAACAAAGAAGATGCCCCTCAGGGTGGCTGGCACTGTCTAACGGGTGTCCCAGATATGAAGAGCTTGGAGGGAAGACAGCATGGCCTGCCCACCTGCCCTCACATCTTACTAGTGGATGTGTCTGTATCTGCTGTGGTCACCATCCTTCACTGGCATCAGATCCAGCTTCTTTGACCCTCCAACATGGACTGAGGACTAAAAATTCTCCAGGAACCTTCCAGGCCTTCAGTTGCAGATTAAAACTCTTGAGACATCCAGGTTCGTGGACTGAGAATCTACCAGGTTCTCAGCCTCACAAGTACACAGACAGCTGTTGATGGAGTACCCAAGCCCTAGCATGTAGGCCATTCTGGTGAATCCCCTTCTAACATACACACACACACACACACACACACACACTCATTTAGTTCTGTTCCTTTAAACAGCCTACCATCCAGAAGTGACCAATTTTACCAAATAGGCCCCACTTCCTGCAGTTTCTAGAGCCTCCCCAAAATAGTGCTACAAACTAGGAACTCAGCCTTCAACACATGAATGGAGGCTGAGGGAGGGGTATGGACCAGTTCATATCTAAGCCATAAAAGGGAGTCATTTAATAGATGGTATGAGTTTATTTTGATAAAATTGTTCACATTCTGACCACCCCAAGGGGCTATTCTAACTCAACATCGAAGCTTCTTCTTGTGTAAGCAGTGGGGGTCCACTTGGCTGCAAAGATCTAAGCAAGTCTCAGAAGAGCGGTCCAATCCAAAGAGTTTTTCTTGATGACCCAAAGTTCTGGTATCATTTCTGTTGCAGTGAGAAAACACCATTACCAAAAGCAACTTGGAGAGGGTTTATTTTAGCTTAAAACTCCAGGTGAGCATCCATCATTTCAAGAAAGGCAAGGCCAGGATTCACTCAGCTGTCCCATCCCATCTATGGTCAAGAGCAGAAAGACAAGATACACCATGCTGCCTGCTCACGGGCTTTCTTCACACGTAGACAGTCCAGGGCCCAGCTGAAAAACAAATGTTCCTACCCACAGAGGGCTGCTTGTTCAACATCAATTAGCAGTCCAGGCAATCACCCACATGCCAGCCTGACTGGAACAGTCTCTCAACTGAGCCTTTCTGATCATGTGATTCTAGGTTGTGGCAAGTTGACATTTAAAACCAACAATTGGTTTTAAATCGGGCTGGAGAGATGGCTCAGAGGTTAAGAGCACTGACTGTACTTCCAGAGGTCCTGAGTTCAATTCCCAGCACCCACGTGGTGGCTCACAACTATCTGTAATGAGATCTGGTGCCCTCTTCTGGCCTGCAGTCATACATAAATATATATAATTAAATATACATAAATAAATAAATCTTAAAAACATTCTTAAAAAAAAATAAAACCGGGTTTGGGGATTTAGCTCAGTGGTAGAGCGCTTGCCTAGCAAGCGCAAGGCCCTGGGTTCGATCCTCAGCTCCACATACAAAAAAATAAAAAATAAAATAAAATAAAATAAAACCAACAATCACAGAGGCTGGAGAGATGGCTCAGTAGTTAAAAGCACTTGTTGCTCTGGCAGAGGACCCGGTTCAATTCTGGCACCCCCATCTGTGATGCCTGTTCCAGGGGATTCAACAACCTCTTCTAGTTTCTATGGGCACCAGGCACTGGGTGTACAGATATATATGCAGACAAAATGCCCATACATGGTAAAAAGAAAATCACACCCACCAACAGGTATGCCCAATCAGATGACTGTGGGTATGTTGCTAGCCCAGCCCTCCCATACCCACTCTTTCTTCTTTTCTTTCCTATGGCTGAGCATCTAACAGGTACAAATAACATGCTTGGAAGGTGATCTGGAAAAGTGGGGATGTGGGCAAGAGAAAAAGCTCAGAGAAAGTTACTTCTGTAGAAAACTGGAGCTCCATACACCAGGACACTCTGGGAACCTCAGTTGCCTGTTTGAGGGACAAGGAATCTAGACCCTACTGCATGACTCCCATTAGCTATTGGGTTATCTGTGAGAAATGCTCCACCTTGGACCCAGCCTGCCTTCACCCAAGTAGAGCAGATTCAACTCTGGTAAGTAATTGATGGTTCTCTTGCAAGGCCAGCTTGCATAAGAATGTCACGTGCTGAAGGGACATGGGTGGGGCAAACAGAGCATCTGCTACAGATAAGCAGTTTTTCATAATACTTGATAGGTTTTCATACCCGGATACTAGGTTTCTCCACTGACACTGTAAGCCAGATCAAGCCGAAAGAACGGGTTTAATCAGCAAAGCACTCTCAGGTGACCTTCCAGGCCCCAGAGGTGAGGCAGGGAAAGGGAGCAAGAGAAATAAAGCATATGGCAAGTCTAGAGGGGGGTTGGAGTGGGGGGGGGAGAATGCTTAAATACCCTGTAGACATGGTCTTGAGCTTGCGGGGAGGAGCCTGGACCTTGGTGGTCTTTATGAGAGGGGCAGGGTTTGGGAAGGGAGGACTGGGCCCGAGATGGAGTTTCCAGCCAAAAATCCTGACCTTCTTGGATATGTGGGCACTGGTTCAAGTCTGGCGATTTCCTGGTGGCATGGGGAGACTGGGGAGGGGGAGTCGGCGGGCTCGTGCTCAGTGGGAGGAGTCAATGAAGGAGCATTCGGTTAACCGCCATGACCTCAGGAATCTGTTTCTTGAGGAAGAGGAGAAGGCTGCTAGAAGGAGAAATGGGTACTGGCCCTGTGAATGGGGCTAGACATGGGGGAGTGAAGACGGCCAGAAAGAATGGAACAGAGATGTGCCCTGGTTGTACAGGAGAGGCAAGCGTGAATGAGCCAGACACAAGAGCAGATATGCACTTCATTGGGACATTTTGAAAAACAGGAGGGCAGAGGGTCCCAGTTGCTGGACAGACCACTTATCCTGGATAGGTGCTTGCTTGAGCCTGAAGAGGTGGTACCAGCACTGATGTCCCAGGCACTTGGGGGGATGTGGAGTTTCCAGGAGATGTTGAGGGCTTCAGACGTGAGCTTGACGACCCTGGAAGTGAAGGCTGGGCCATTGTCTGTTTGGATGGTCTGTGGCATGCCAAATCGAGGGATGATGTGTTCCAGGAGTACCCAAGCCACCACTGTAGTTGGAGTTTTCCTGCCTGGCCCAGTCAGGACAAATCTCTCTCACCCGCCAGGCCCATAGATGCTCAGACCCAACCAAGTAAACACACAGAAACTTACATTGTTTACAAACTGTATGGCCGTGGCAGGCTTCTTGTTATCTACTTCTTCTATCTTAAATTAACCCATTTCTATTAATCTCTACTTTGCCATGTGGCTTGTGGCTTACCAGTGTCTTTACATGTTGCTTCTCATGGCAGCAGCTGGCAGTGTCTCCACCCAGCCTTCTGCTTCACACCTTTCTCCTCCTCCTTGTCCCACCTACCCTATCCTTCCTGCCTGGCTACTGGCCAATCAGCACTTTATTTATTTTAGCCAATCAGAGCAACACATTTGACATACAGAACATCCCACAGCACACCACATCTGCTGTTTCCCTGGAGATGGGGAGTGCCTCCATCCATCCTATAAAGGTATCAACAAGAGTTAGGCGATGGCAGAGCTTTTTATGAATGGGCATGTGGGTGAAGTCAACCCACCAGTCCTTGCCCAGTTGGTGTCCTGGGAGCTGGTGCAAGGGCTGGTGTAGCTGGAGAGTACCCTGTGGGTTGGCTTTGGCACACATCTGGCAGGAGAAGTGGACCTATAAAACAAAATGGGTGGGGCTGAGAGGGGCTCTGGAGACTGATGTTAGTTTCCACCAGGCCAGATTTCTTGATACAGTAGCAGAACTCTTTCCCTGGGAACCTGCAGGTGCCTGTAAAACAGCTGGAACGGATCTACACCTTGGTGTCATAGCAAAGGCCATGGCTCTGGGTTAAAGGGATGAACATTTTTCCTAGGGCCTGGTTTTTAGCCTGATGAAACAATACCTTTAAGTCTCTACATAGAAGACAACAGAGGAAATTTACTGAACAAGAGAGGTTGAGCAACAAAGGAGGAGGAGGGGCGGAGGCTGGGGAGCAAGGGAGGAGGAACAGAGTTGAACACGCATGCAGGCTTCCATACCACCTTCAATGCTGACTGCTTCAGAGGGGGAGGAGTCCAAAGAATGAGCAGCCCCGGACTGCTGGACTGTTATTAGCACCATGCTTTTCAGCAACACTTCAGCAGAGTTTTGCTGCATGTGGCTGGAGACAGTCATGCTGAAAAAGCCTCCATGCAGTCCTGTTAGTGTCAGAAAGAACCCAAAAGCCGGGCCAGTAAAATCCAGAGGAATTTAAGAACTTCTGAAAACTGTTTGTAGTCAGTGCTCCATCCGTTTATCAAAACTCCATGTATCGATGCTAAAACTCAGAAACCTGTTTGTCCTTTACTATGAAGCCTGTGAACGAGGCAAACCTGTCTGTATTTTAACAAGAAACTTAACTAATAAACTAATGAGCTACCAAAGTGGTTGTAGCCTTGGGGGTCGGGGGGAGAGCTGTTAAACTGGTAAATCTGTCAGTACCCTAGTCATCCAACACCCTCAGATCTGAGAAGGAGAAATTTCACCTGTGGAAGCAAAAATAAAACAACTTATTAAAATGACAGGGGTTACCGGCTATCTAGACAGCTACCCCAGGTGCCTCCATGGTTGTTGGGGACAGAGGTCCCAGGGAAGTATCAGTCTTCAGCTGCCAGGACCAGAATATCATCTGACAGACTTTCCTGTGAAGTAGGAATTTGGGGAGACAGGCCTACCTTGTCTTGGCAAGCGGGACAATCAATTCCCCAGTGTCCTGCTGGTCCACAGTCTGGACAGGGGCTTGGCAGGAGTTTTTTTTCTGTTCTGTGGCTGGCTTTGCTACATTTAAAGCAAGCTCCAGGTGGAAGTTCTTCTGTGCCCATCCATCTTCCTTGGAGGAGATACAGGATGCTGCCAGGAGCTGGCATGTCTCTATCATGAAAAGCCTTTTTTTTAAAAATACCATTTTCTCAGATCTCTGAAGTGTTTGAGGATCAGGGGATCATTATCTGTTAGGTATAAACAGTTTAGTATCTCTAGAAGGCAAAACCCAGTTTTAATATTATAAACAATTTAGTGTTCCTAAAAATCAGTATCAAGGGGATTAAAATATGTTACAAAATCTGGCTGCCAGCAAGATATGTCCATGAAACCATGGAAGTGCAGTTTTAATACCTCATTAAACCAGTACTGTTTCAAATCCTATCTTTTTTTTTTTCTGTTCAGAGCTATGTTTTACTTAAATTGTCTAAGTGAGATTTCTATTCATCTTCCCCTTCACTGTTTGATTTACAGTAGACATTTTTCTATAGGCTAATCCATAATCTAAAATGATTTTAGCCTCCCCTCCTGAAAGTATAGCCAGCATATTCTTTCACCAGCTTGATACAGTACATATTCTTATCCCAATAGTGAAATGTTTCACTAAAGCTTGCCCAGTGATTGGGCAAATCCAAAACTTATTATAAGCCATAGTCATCCTAGGGTCCCCCCTGCTAGGTAGCCTCCCTGTATGTGTGGGTTGCAATATGATTGTTCTTTGCTTTATATCTAGTATCCACTTATGAGTGAGTACATACCATGTTTGTCCTTTTGAGTCTGGGTTACCACAAAGATACATGCTCAACTATGTTCATAGCAGCACTATTTGTAATAGCCAGAACCTGAAAACAACCTAGATGCCCATCAACTGAAGAATGGATTAAGAAAATGTGGTATGGGTTGGGGGTTTAGCTCAGTGGTAGAGCACTTGCCTAGCAAGTGCAAGGCCCTGGGTTCAATCCTCAGCTCCAGAAAAGAAAGAAAGAAAGAAAGAAAGAAAGAAAGAAAGAAAGAAAGAAAGAAAGAAAGAAAGAAAGGAAGGAAGGAAGGAAGGAAGGAAGGAAGGAAGGAAGGAAGGAAGGAAGGAAGAAAGAAAGATAGAAAGAAAGAAAATGTGGTACATATACACAATGGAGTACTATCAGCAGAGAAAAACAATGACATCATGAAATTTGCAGGCAAATGGATGGAACTAGAATATATCATCCTGAGTGAGGTAACTTACAGCCTATTGTTCATAAACCTTGTTTTTAGGACAGAAAAGGAATTATCATAAAGAAATCCATCCTAATCCAAAATATCTTGAAGATCTGTTGTCTCCTTAATGGGCCCATTCCATGTGATCACCTTTATTCAAGATGGCAGTGAAGTCATATGACCTTCCTCTTCTCCATCCTTAGTCAAAATAGTGGCTGCCCACATGGCTGTACTTAATTAATGTGGTGGCAGACCACGTGTTATTCTTCCAGAGCAATTCCAATTTGGAGTTAACCATACCCAATTCCTTAGCCATTTTTTTTAATTAGGTAAAACAACATAAAATAACTTTCTCTGTCATTACATCAGATTCAGTATCCAGAAATCCCAGAGGCAAATTCTGAGCCCAGTCAGCTAGCTGTAATAGTAATAGCTGAGCTATTACCAAGACACTATAGAACTGCATCCAGTGGTACAGCCTGGAGTCGGGGGTGGTGTGGGGACTGCCTCTGTGCAGAACATCATCTGCAGAAAGGACCCTGCAGAGCAGGGACAGTCTCTGCTGCAGAAACAGGCCGGGGCTGCCTAGTGCTGCAGTGGATTGGCAGTTAACTCAGAAGTCTTTGACCCAGAAGGGATCAAAGGCTCAGAAGAGATCCCAGACTTCTTTTTGCTTGGAAATGGGTGACTTACGCGAGCCAAAGGCCAATCCGGTCTGGCAAAGAGCAGGATAAAAGGAGGATTTGTTTCTCCGTGCCTGAGGGACCAGCCTGGAATGCTCAACTCCAAGGGCTCAGCACCAAGATGACAGGTTTTCATACCTTGTTTCTCCATCGACAGAGTAAGCCAGATCAAGCCAAATTAAAAAGACCAGGTTTACTGGACCAAGCACTCTCGGGTGACCTTCCAGCCCCCCAGAGGTGAGGTGGGGGAAGGGGGCAGGAAAAATCACATGGCAGGTCTGGGGGGTACTTAAATACCCTATAAGCAGTCTTGAGCTTCAGGGGAGGAGCCTGGACTTTTGGCTGTCTTTCTGAGAGGGTTGGAGTTTGGAAAGGGAGGTGTGGGGCAGAGGCAGTTTCCAGCAGATACTACTCACTGTAGTCAGGCTTTTCTGTCCCACCAGCCACTTCCCAAATAACCACACAGAGACTTGATATTAATTATAAATGCTCAGCTGATATCTTAGGCTTGTTTTTAGCTAGTTCTCATAACTTAACCCATTTCTATTAACCTATGTGCTGCCCCAAGGCTCATTTAGCTCATATATGTACTCTCTCCATTCTGCTCACTCTGCATCTCATGGCATCTCCTTTTGACTCTGCTCTTCTCTCCAGCGTTCTTTCTGCCCCAAAAATCCTGCCTAACCATCGGCCAATTGGCTTTTTATAACCAGTGAGAGCAACACATCTTCACAGTGTATAGAAGGATTATTCCACAGCAACTTACTACATGAAGTTGCAGGATATTTTCAATGTCTGTCTATTTTCTGACTCCCCTAGTGGACTATAAGAGCTCCATTACAGGAGAGATTCTTGAATCTTCTCCACTCTCTCCAGTGCACAGATCATGAGTGGTTCATAATAGACATCTGTGGTGGTTTGAATAGGTCCCCATAGGCTATGTTTGCATGATTAGTCTCCAGCTGATGAGCTGTCAGGGAAGGGTTAGGAGGTGAGGCCTTGTGGGAGGAGGTGTGTTGCTGGGGGCTGGCTTTAAGGTTTTAAAAGCCCACATAAGCCCAGTCTGTGTGTGTGTGTGTGTGTGTGTGTGTGTGTGTCCGTGTGTCTCTCTGTGTGTCTCTGTCTCTGTCTCTCTCTCTGTCTCTCTCTCTGTCTCTCTCTCTCTCTCTCTCCTGCCTGCTGCCTGCTATCTATGGATCAGATTACAGCTCTCTTCTACTTCTCCAGCGCCATGCCTACCTGTCTGCCACCATGCTCCCCACCATGATGATAATGAACTAATCCTCTGAAACTGTAAGCAAACCCCCACAGTGACACATTTTCCCCAACAAGGCCACACCCACTCCAACAAAGCCACACCTCCTATTAGTGCCAGTCCCTATGAGATTATGGGGGCCAATTACATTCAAACTACCACATAGAGTGAGTGCTTCTTAGAAAAGTAAACCAAAGGAAGGTCATAGAAAGTCTAGAAAACAATGTATGAGCAAACAGAAATATCAACAAAGAGAAAAATCCTAAGAAGAAATTCTGGAGCTGGAAAGAATTCACTCCAGGTAAGATCTTCAGAAAGAAGATCTGAATAAGCAGATGAAATAATAAACAAATCTGAAGACAGAACGATGAAATTGTAATGTCCAAGGAACATAAAGAAAAGCTGCCTTGGTGATGGTGGCACATACCTTTAATCCCAGCATTCAGGAAGCAGAGGCAGGCGGAGCTCTGCAAGTTCAAGGCCAGCCTGTTCTACAGAGTGAGCTCCAGGGTATCCAAGGATACACAGAGAAACCCTGTCTCAAACAATCAAAAAGAAAAGAAAGAAAGAAAGAAAGAACGGAAGGAAGAAAGAAAAGAAGTAAGCTGTCTGAGGGATAAGAACTGCATCATGTGATATGTGACGGGCAGCCAGTAGGGTAGAAGAAGACAAGAGAGCAGGGGGGAGATTGTCACTGGGGCCCCTCTGTCCAGACACATCTCAAGGGGGCCAACCTCAGTGGCTTGGATGATGTCATCTTCCACTGTGTGCTCCTGTGCCTGGAGGGCAGGGAGCCCCTCAGACCCAGCAAAGAAGACTGGCAGTGAGGAGACAGACCTTCAGTGAGATGATGGAAGCCTATGTGCTTGACTTTGCCCACATCCCCAGCAGCATAATACTGGACATGATGCAGCAGCTCCTGGGTGCCAGGAACAAAGAGATCCTGCATCCCAGAGCCTCTGCTCATCTCCACGGTGGCCCTGCAGCAGCCTGGGAAAGCCCAATGAAGGGACCAGTGTGGCAACAGCAGCTTCCAATTGTCCTGCTTCCCAAGATCAGAGACTGGGACTGAGGAGGAGCTAGGGCCTGGAGGTATTCCCTATCTGTTCCACCACCAGCAGGGGTGGTGGGTGCTTGGAAGAAGCTGTGCAGATGCTGATAAAGGCCAAAGAAGAGGAGGGTCCAGGCTGGCTTACTCAAATCAGGATACCTTGGAGGCCACCAAAAGGAGGAGTTGAAGTCCTTCACCATTCAGAAGTACATGATGGTGGTCAGTGCAAAGGATCAGAAGTACCACTGATCCATACTCCCAGGGAGGCCCCCCCCCAGGCTGATCTGTTTCACTGAGCAGCAAAGGGGAGAGATTCCAAGATGTGCAGAGACCAGAGGCCAAGGTGATGAAGGCCACATATATCAACCTCAAGCCAGTCATAAAGTACCAGTGCCACGGAAGCCTTGCTGGAATCTGCTGAGCTTTCCAAACCCCAGAGGGATGCAGAAGCCCTCCCTGTCCCTCAGGGCTCCCCTTACCTTCTCTTTGTCTCTGTATAAGGTTAACCCATTCTTGGAGATGCCACCATGAGCATGATAAAGGAGGCCCACAGAAGGAGAGAGACAGAGGAGAGGTGGTTCTGCAGTTAAGAGTTAAGTGCACTGCTCTTGTGAAGACCTGAATTGAGCTCCCACTTCAGGCAGCTCACAACCACTTGTAAGTCAGCTCCAGGGCCTCCAACTGTTGTGAAACAGGTACCTGAGAGGCCTTGGCAGGTTTGAGCCAAGGTGCCCAGTGGGTGAGGGAGACACGCCATGCAGACACAGAGGGTGGCGGCATAGCGCGGTGGAGAGTTACTCACACCATGCAGACACGGCATCCACGTGAAAAGTTTTACTATTAAAGGGGAGGGTAAAGGGAATAAAGAGAAGAGAGAGAGAAAAGAGGGAAAGAGAGGAAAAGCAGAGGTGTGTACCACCTCATGGAGGGGGGAGAAGGGGAGGGGTTTTCTCTTAAAGGGGACTTTATATAAGATGACATCAGGATGCTGGGCGGGTCCCCCAAGGGACTAGAATGCTAACACCAACCTCATCTTCTGCCAGCACCCACTCTCATGCGCACGCCACACACAAAGACATACTTTAAAACGTTTAGAACAATAAATTAAGGTTTATTGAAACAGTCTGGTTGTGATGGGGCACACCTTTAATCCCAGCACTCAGGAGAGGGAGGCAGGCAAATCTCTGAGTTCAAGGCCAGCCTGCTCTACAGAGAGAGTTCCAGGATGGCCAGGGCTACACAGAGAAACCCTGTCTCTAAAAACAAGCAAAAAAGATTTATTGAAACATAGACTGGAGAGATGGCTCAGTGGCTAAGAGCACATACTACTCTTCCTGAGGACATAAATTTGATTCCCAAAACCCACATTTTACACAGTTTACAACTGCCTGTTACCCCAGCTCCAGGGGAATCTGACACATCTGACCTCTTGGGCACTTGCATTCATGTGCATATACCCCTTTGTGGTACTCTGAATAAAAATCGTCCCCATAGGCCCACAGCGAGTGGCACTATTAGGAGATGTGGCTTTGTTGGAGGAAGTGTGGCCCTGGCAGTGGGCTTTGAGATTTCAGATGCTCATGCCACACCCAGTGAAGCAGTTCTCTTCCTGCGGCCTGCAGATCAAGATGTAGAACTCTCAGCTCCTTCTCCAACACGATGTCTGCCTGCACACCACCATGCTTCCTGACATGACTATAATGGATCAAACCTCTGAACTACATACACATAATTAAAATAATAAAAATAAATCTTTTTTAAAAAAGGTTTATTAAAAGTTGAGCCAGGGATGATGGTACACGTCTTTAATTCCAGCACTCGAGGCAGAGGCAGGTGGCTCTCTGATTTTGAGGCCAGCCTGGTCTACAGAGTGAGTTTCAGGACAGCCAGGGCTACACAGAGAAACCCTGTCTCGAAGAAGAAAATAAAGCTGGGTATGGTAGCTCACACCTTTAATCCCAGCCCTAGGGAGGCAAAGGCAAGCAAAGGTTTATGAGTTTTAGGCCAGCCTGTGTAACAGATCTTTCTTTGGACCACAAGCTCTGAAATAATGATACAAAGACTTATTTTTAAGTATGAAATCTTGGCCTTAGCTTAGGACTGTTCCCAACTAGCTCTTGAAACTTAAATTAACCCGTTTGTATTAATCTGCATTCTGCCACATGACTCGTTACCTCTCCTCAGTACTGTAGGTCCCACAGCCTCTGTGTCTGGCTGGTGAAGCCCCGCCTCTCAGATTCTTTCCCCGAGTTTCTCTCTCTCCCCAGAAGTCCTATCTAACCTCTCCTGCCTAGTTATTGGCCATTCAGCTCTTTATTAAGCCAATCGAAGGTGCCTTAGGCAGGGGAGGAAGGACAGACACATCTTCACACAGTGTGATCAAATATCGCGCAACAAGTCTGGTCTACACAGGGAGTTCCAGGCTAGCCAGGGCTACATAGTGAAACAATTTTTACAAAAAGAAGGAAGGAAAGCAGGTGAACATGCAGACATGCATGTTTGCAGACATGCACAGCACCATCAGAGGTCACTGTGGGGTTCCAGACGAAAGGAGCAAGAGAGGCACAGAAAATGAATTGTAATTAAAAAAAGAAAGGGTCTGGGCATGGTGGTTCACACCTATAATGCCAGCACCTGGAAGGTTGACTGGAGAATCTCCATAATTTAGAGGCTAGCCTGTGTAGCAGTATTTGCTCCACCCATGACCTTGAGTTATGCGGCCCCAAAAAGGGATGCTTCTTGCCTTCTATGTGACCTCTTAAAAGGAGAGGAGAGAGGGGTCACAGATTTTCTTCTTCCTTTATGCTGGCATGATCAGACACCAGATGGCCAGGTGCATTCGCTCCCAGACAAAACAGAGGAGGACGTCAGCTCTTTACTCGGTTCTGTATTCAAGTGTATTTCCTCGATTTAAATCTTAATAAATCCCTATTATCCATTAAATAGATGCACGTGGGTTGATCTTAACAAGCCTGGGCTACAGAGTTGAGACCCTTTCTCATTTAAAAAAAAAAAAAAAAAGGCTCCTTAGTGTCTTGGCAGCTGCTCTTGGTTGGGAACTCTCCTTAAGCTAAAACAGCAAGATGGTGGCCACAAAGAAGTCACCAACTCTAGGCTTCAACTTATCATGAAATGTGGAAAATACATACTGGGGCACAGGCAAGCTCTGAAGAATGTCAGGACAGAGCAAAATGTGCCATTCTCACCAACAATGTCCCTGCTATAAGGACATTTAAAGTCGAATACTACACCACATTGGCCAGAACTGATTGATACGCATCACTCAGTGGCAATGATACTGAACTGGGCACAAGATAAGGAAAACACAACAGTGTTCACGCTGGCTGCCACTGATCTGGGTGATTCTGATATTGTCGGTACACCAGAGCAGACTGCAAACAGTGACCAGGGAAGCTTCTCTGTAGTATAGGAAGGAGGGAGGGAGGGAGGGAGGGAGGGAGGGAGGGAGGGAGGGAGGAAGGAAGGAAGGAAGGAAGGAAGGAAGGAAGGAAGGAAGGAAGGAAGGAAGGAAGGAAGCAAGCTGGAGAAATGGCTCAGAGGTTAAAAGCTCTGACTGTTTTTGCAGAGGACTTGAGTTTGATCTGACTTACAGATACCTACACTCAATGAAGACACACACGTAACACAATTCAAAATTTAAAAAACTAGGATGGGCGGTGGTGGTGCTCACCTTTAATTCCCAGCACTCAGGAGGCAGAGGCAGGTGGATCTCTGTGAGTTCAAGGCCAGCCTGGTTTACATAGTCAGTTCCAGGACAGCTAGGACTGTGTAAAGAGACCCTGTCTCAGAAAAGCAAAATAATAGTAAGAATTAGTAAATAAGATAATAAAAATAAATCTAAAAGAAAGGAAGAGGGTACTCCAAGGAATAACAGCTAGGTATGGTAGCCCGTGACAATAATCCCGGCATTCTGGAGATGAAGGCAGAGGTATCAGGAGTTCTACATCACTGACTTAAAGGTCAACCTGGGATACAGGGGACCCTGTGGAAGAGCCAACAAGATGGCTTAGTGGGTAGTCACCTGCCACCAAGCCTGACGTCCTGAGTGGAATCCACGTGGTTGAGGAGAGAACAGACCCCCCAGAGTTGTCCTCTCCCTTCACACCCACACCCTGGCTCACATGCAGGCAGAGAATAGCAAAGAGGGAGCCCGGCCGCTTCCATCACAGAGGAACAGGAAGTGGAGTCCAGTTTGTCCTCAAACTTTTGATTTCCTGCCATCCCCCACACCCACACACACACACGCACACATAAATAATAAAATACAAATAAAGGTAACAAAACTTTATGAAGAAAAAGGGAAGGGGAACCTAGTGCACCCTCAAAAACAATGCATTGCTCCCAAAGAGAAGCAAAAAGCCTTCCTTGGGTTCAGTCCCCCACTTCCACCAATGTCCTGGTTTCACTTCCATTTTACAAAACTTCTCCAAAGCAGTTGTCTATATCTGCTGTGTGTTTTTCTTCCTTAAACCCCTTCCAAGCAAGCCTTCCTCCCCCTAGACCCTTGTCTACCAAACAGATTCAGAGTCACCAAGCTGTGTTGACGGCCTCAGCCTTTAGTCCCCAGTCCTTATCTTTAGCGGTTCAGTACTTTCGACACGTCAGCACCACTTCCTGGGTCCAATTTGTTTAGTTGGCCTCTGAAATGCCACAGCCCTGTCTCTGCTACCTTAGTTCCTCCTTCAAGATTTCTTTGGCCAGTTCTCTTCTCCCCAGTGGAGGAGTTCAGAACTCAATCCTTTTATCTCTTTTGTTGTTGTTGTTGTTGTTGTTGTTGTTGTTGTTGTTGTTTTGAAACAAGATCTCACTGTGTAGAACCAGGCTGGCCTCAAACTCCCAGAGGTTCCCCCCACCTCTGCCTCCAAGTGCTCGAAGATCATATGTGCATGTGTGTGTTCACAGGTGCAGCTTTGCCAGTCAAATAATTCAGCCACAGCTGATGTGGCCTTGTTTCATTGCCGATCACTACCAATCATGACTACCACGGTAATCCACTTTCTGTGCATCAGCACATGAAACAAAGCCACACCACTGAGGGCCTGAATTATCTACCCAGTAAAGATGCACTGGATCATTCTTAGGTTCCAGTAGCTTGTTATTTACACAAACAACCAAAACACCTCATGGTCTTTGTCTTGCAGATCATAAAGGGTAGCACACAGAAAGCTATACAACCATAACCCGAGTACTTGGAAGGCTGAGGCAGGAAATCAAGAGTTCAAAGACAAACTGGACTGCTGTAGAATAATCCTCTTGTACACTGCAAAGATTTGCCACTCAAATGGTTTAATAAAACACTGATTGGTTAGTAGCCAGGCAGGAAGTATAGGCGGGGCAACCAAACTAAGAATGCTGGGAAGAAGAAGGTCGGAGTCAGGAGCCGCCAGCCAGATGCAGAGGAGGCAAGATGAGAATGCTGCACTGAGAAAAGGTACCCAGCCGCGTGGATAAACATAGGTAAGAATCATGGGTTAATTTAAGTGTAAGAGCTAGTTAGTAAAAAGCCTGAGCTACTGGCCGAGCATTTATAAGTAATATTAAGTCTCTGTGTGGTAATTTGGGAAGCGGCTGCCAGGTATTTGGGAGTTGTTGGAGGGACAGAAACCTCTGATTACATATTGTGCCCAATGTGGGACCGAAATTTTCACATAAAACCTGACAAAGTTTTTTTTTAAAGATTCCAGATACATAAGAATGGAGTCAAGCATGGCTTCATGGTAGCTGTCTTTTCTTGGGTGGACTCTTTTTGCTGACAGTGAGCATGGCTTCTTTAAGAGATGGTTACCTGGCTCAGTGCTAGCAGTAAAAATGGGTGGCTCTTTTAAGAGGGCCTGCTACCAAAAACTTATATGGTGTTTATGAGCAGCCAGCAGCACACTACTTGATGGCAGCATGGACCTAGAAACTTCCCAGAGTTGGAGCCATAAACATGGTTCTCAGAGCTGATAGTAATGTACCTCCACCCCAAGACTAGCAGCGTAAGGAACTGGAGGGAGGAGCCAGCACCAACACTCCATGATCTAAGTTACACAGCAGGTTTTTGCTCATGCAGACAGACAAAAGGCGTTAAATATACACAGTAAGGACAGATTCAGACCAAAACAAACAAAAAACCTCTAAGTGGGTTACAGTGTGTTTAAAAATGTACATAGGCTAGTTCCTGCCTCCAGGTTCCTGCATTGAGTTCCTGTCCCAACTTCCCTCAATGATGGACTATGACATGGAAGTGGAAGCAAAATAAACCTCTTCCCCCCCAAAAAAAAAAAATGTACATAGGCTTGAGAGGGAAAATAAAAAGGGTAGGGACAATCATAGATTTTTTTGTATTTAAATATACTTATTTATTAAAATTTTTTCCATTTTACATATCAACCCCAGTTCCCCCTCCCTCCCCTTCTCGCGCCTCCTCACCTCCCTAGCACTCTACCCCCATCCACTCCTCAGAGTGGGTAAGGCCTCCCATGGTAGTCAACAAAGTCTGGCAAACCAAGTTGAAGGAGAGCCTAGCCCCTCCCCATTGTATCAAGGCTGAGCTAGGTATCCCACCACAGGGAATGGGCTCCAAAAAGTCAGTTCATACACCTGGGATAAGTCCTGGTCCTGCTGCCAGGGATCCCACAAACAGATCAAGCCACACAACTGTCACCCACATTCAGCAGGTCTAATTCGGTCCCATACAGGTTCCCGAGCTGTCAGTCCAGAGTCAGTGAGCTCCAACTAGCACCGGTCAGCTGTCTCTGTGGGTTTCTCCATCATGATCTTGATCCCCTCTCCTTCTTCTTCTTCTTCTTCTTCTTCTTCTTCTTCTTCTTCTTCTTCTTCTTCTTTTTGAATGCTGAATGCTGTTTATTGAAGGAGGGAGGAGGTCTTAAATACAGGTTTACAGCACAAAGCAAACTTCTGATTTTTTTTTTTTTTTTTTTTTTTTTTTGGAGCTGAGGATCGAACCCCGGGCCTTGAGCTAAATCCCCACCCCCGCTCCTGATGTTTTACAATCTTGCATCTAAGCTGTTCCAATTGTATTTATGGATACATAATGGATCCCAATATGCTGGATACACAGACAAGGAGCTTCCCTTAAACATTCAGGAGGGTGGAATCTCACAGGGAATTAGCATAGGGAGGATATCAAGGTCAAGGTCAGCAAGCAAGGCAACAGTTACCCAAAATGGGGGCCAGGGACCTACAGGTCCCCCCCCCCCTTTTACTAAAAATATGAGCTTCTGACTTAGGTTGTGAGGGACATCAGCAGGTCACCTTACCCATCATGGAGACACCTGTCCAGGCCACACAGGCATTTGGACAATCATAGATTTAAAAAATAATTTAAAAATAATAAAGCCCAAGATTGGAAAAAGCACAGGGACAAATAGTCAAACAAATGGAAGCACATGAATTATGAACCAACGGCTGTGGAGCCCCCAGCTGGATCAGGCCCTCTGGATAAGTGAGACAATTGAATAGCTTGAACTGTTTGGAAAGCATCCAGGTTGTGGAACCAGGACCTGTCCTTAGTGCATGAGCTGGCGGTTTGGAACCTTGGGCTTACACAGGGACACTTTGCTCAGCCTGGAAGGAGGGGACTGGACCTGCCTGTACTGAATCCACCAGGTTTAAATGAATCCCCAGGGGAGTCTTGGCCCTGGAGGAGATGGGAATGGAGGGGAGGAGATGGGGGGAAGGTAGGGGTGGGTGCAGGAGGGGGGAGGACAGGGGAACCCATGGCTGATGTGTAAAATTAAAACATAAATATAATAAGAGTTAAAAAACAATAATAAAGTCTTTAAAAAGGGAATAAAGTAATAAAAAATATGATAAGCCATGTCAAGATGGGAAATACACAGAGAGTCTGTATTCTATATTTTAATGTGTTGTCTTTGTATTTTTTTACTGTTATTGAACAAATAATAACTACTAAGAGACTTTGGATTATGGAAACTGCTATATCAAACCAACCTATGTATTTTTAAAATATCTTAACTCCAAAATGTAAGTCAAAAGATATGTTGCTTTGGAGGAGAAGATGTGTTTTTGTATTCACAGGAAATGAGAGGCTATGTATTCATTCTAGGTTAAGGAAAGTCAGGTTTGATCGAGGAAGACCCCCAGAAATCTTAACTATAGACATGGAAAAATAAACCCAAAGTAACTATAAGACATGTAATGTATATTTTACCTCCTCAAACATAAAACAAAAATTATCTTTGGCTGACTTGTATAAATTCACAGTTTATATTTGTATTAATACAGATATGTATGTTACCTTTACAAGTTTATGTATTTTTAGGCTGGATAAATAGCTCAGCCGTTAAAGGCTAGGCTCACAACCAAAAATTTAAGAGTTTGGTTCCCAGCACCCACGGTTGACTCTCCAGCCACTCAAAAAAAAGAAAAAAAAAAGTTTAGATATTTTCAAAACAAGGGGACCAGACACCAATAAAAAAGGCCCAGATGATCCAATATCCAAAACAGCTTCAAGGTCACTGACTGAGATGATTCAGCCTCACAGAATACTCCAGCCAAGACCTAACAATTATCCTGATTTTCTCAGGGTCCTGCAAAGATTCCCAGTGCCCCTCAATCAGCAGGAAGTCATCTAGAAAACTATGCTCATGTTCCCAAAATATTAGCTATAAATATTTATTTTTATTTAAGGGGGATGGTTACAAATTGTTATTGGTCATAATCAATCTCTTTCTAAAAGAAGAAAGAGGGATATAATATAAAAATGATGGGGAAAAGGGTAGATTATTGAATCTACTTTAATCCAAAGTATAGCTATCAATCTTACATCTTTTTACATTAGTATGGATTTTTGTTTACTGATAAAAATTTAAGTTAATTTTATTATACTGTATGTATATTTCTACTGTTGTTTAGGGCATTATGTTTATGCAGCTCATTTAAAATGTAATATATAATAAAGAAATACAGATTAATACTCATCTATAGTAGCAAACTTATAGTCATGTTAGGTATGTTCTCAAAGTCACACAGAGATCGCCTATTTCAGATACATGGGCAATCTTCAAATGCTTCAAAGACCTACAGAATATGGCATTTAAAATGTTTTAAGAACTTAGACTTTTCTCGACAGTGAGATGAGTCTGCTCCTGGCAGCACCAATTACTTCAAGGAGGATGATGGGCATTGAAGAAACTCCATATGGAGTTTGTTTTCTTTATGGCAAAAGCTAGCCATGTGAGCAAAGAAACTGCCCTTGCCTCAACTGCTGACAATTACTGTCCAAACTGGACCAGCAGGACACAGAAAGGCAACTACCAAATTTTGCCAAGACAAGGTAGGACAGTCCTTCAAAATTGCCTGCTTCAATGGAAAGTCTGTCAGACATGCTAGGCCTGTAGGCCAGAATTTGATGCCCCAACATTGCAAAGAAAGTTTGGGTGACTGTCCAGGAAGCTTGAAATCCCTGTCATTAAGGAACATTGTACCCTTCTTGGGTCTTTGGTGGAGTTGAAGACTAAATAGTTATAGTTTTCCTTAGTTATAATAGAAAGTAAATTAGATACAAAACTTTATACGCACCAAGATAAATAATTATTTCATCTAATTTTGCCAAATGCAAATAGATTAGATAGTATTACTGTAATTCTTACTTAATAACTGTTTTGTTTTATATAATCTTACTATGTTAAATTTGAAGCCTTCCTTTTTAATTACACAAAAAGGGAAAATGCTATGGATTGTGCTGTGGGTTATGCTGTGGATTATGTGGATTAGTAAAAAAACTGACAGGCTAGTAGCCGTGTCTGAAGTTAGATGAGAAAGCCAAACTAAGAATGATGGGAAAGAGAAGGGTAGAGTCAGGAGTCACCAGCCAGACACAGAGGAAACAAGATGAGAATGCCATACTGGTACCAAGGTACATGGCTAAATATAGATAGGAATTATGGGTTAATTTAATTGTAAGATCTAGTTAGTAGTAAGCCTAAGCTACCAGTGGAGCATTTATAATTAATATAAGCCTCTGAGTGGTTATTTGGAAGTGGCTGTAGGATGGAGCTGCTGGACAGAGAAAATCTTTGTTTACACTAGACTCCATTTCCTATCCCTCTGTGATGTAAACGGCCTCTGGTTCACTCCCTGCCATTACCACCTCGCCTTCCCTGTCATAATACACTGAGATGCTATTAAACCAGTAGCCAGAACAATTCCCTCCCTCAAGCCACAAGTCAGATATTTTGGTCACAGTGATGCAGCAGTAAATGACACAGAATATGAGGCAAACTGGGCTGAAGATGTTAAGTCCTATAAGGATTCGGTTTGGTTTGGTTTGGTTTTTCAAAACAGGGTTTCTCTGTGTAGCTCTGGCTATCCTGGAACACATTCTGTAGACCAAGCTGGCCTCAAACTCCCAGAGATCTGCCAACCTCTGTGTGTACCACCACTGCTTGGCTATATATGGCTTTATTTTATTTTATTTTTTTATGGGTATGGGTGTTTTGCCTGCACCAGGCACAGGTGTGATGAACAGCTGAAGGAGTACAGAAGAAGGTCAGAAGGAGGTGTTGGATCCTCAGAAAGAGCCATGATATGAGTTCTGGGAATCAAACCCCAGTCCTCTGGAAGAGTAGCCAGTGCTCATAAACCCCTAAGACATCTCTCCAGCTCCTATAGGCATAGGCCTTGATAAAGGTACTCTCTGGACCTCATATTGTTCTTATGTAGGAAATGGAGGTGATACTGCTATTCCCACACCTAAGGCTCAGAGAACATTGCAGAAGAGGTGTGAAAAGTTGTAAGAGCCAGAGGATCAGGGAGTTCGCTGTGAGATTGTGTCTCCTTTAAATGTCAGGAGCTACACCCATAAAGTCTCCCCAACATGGCTGCCTAAACATGACCTGCACAAGGACAACAACAATAGATATGCAGAAGTGGATGAGGAAAGCCCATGAGGCTTCAACCCTACACAAAGATCGACAGGCAACTAAGGATGCTGACAGTGGGAAAAACAGTCTTCCCCAGGGAAGAGCACATCAACTGGTTACCCAATACCAAATGGTCAGCTCTGAAAACATACATACAAGTAACATCGCACACACTGAGCAGGTTCTATTTAAGAACATGTGTATACACATATATGCATGCAACAACAATTAATGAAAAAAAGAGATGGGGTTGGTAGAGTGCTTGCCCTGGGTTCGGTCCTCAGCTCTGGGGGGGGGGGGGACAGGAAAAAAGAGGCCATGAATCTGACAGAGCTAGGAAGGGAATGTGGGAGGGTTTGGAGGATAGAAAAGGGAGAAGTGACATAATTATAATTTCAAAAAGAAAAGGAAGAAGTTGTTTGTGGTTACTATGTGCATGTGATTACTATGTGCAGAGACTAGGAAGGTACTGAGGAAGTTGATGTTCTCTCTGTGTAGAGAACCAACAGATAATTTGTCCTGAGTTTATTTTATAATTTCCAACAGTGATCACAGATTAACTAATAAAAATTAGTTATAAAAAGCAACAAAAAAAAAAGGAAAGAAAGAAAACATACAATATCACTATATCAGCTTCCCACACCCATTCCTAGACCTCAGTCCCAAAGACAGGGTTTACCAACTTACCACAATGGGATAGGAGAATGTTGCCTGTTGCTTGTTCTGGACTGTTCAGCTATTTCTAAGCAGGGAGGCAAACATCCAGTAAGTCACAGAAACAGTCCTCCATAGTTTTGAGGGAACTTCATGAGTTCCTAAAGTCATACTACAGACATGCTTGGCTAGAGGTTAGTTTGGAGTGGGAACAACCATTTCACCATTTCTAAAATACTTCCTGCTGCCTCTCACCCTTGAAAGCAGAAGCAGCCCAGGCTGTGACCTGAAGGACAAAGGAAAAACTGACATTGTGGATTGACTGGAAGGAAGTTCTCTAGTTGAAGATTACGAATTGCAAACTTTCTGTAAATTCATTCACTTCTACAATAAGAGAAGTGGATACACATATCAGGAGACAACAGTGTCACCCCAACTCCACCAAACAAGTCACTTGAGGGGAATGGAACAGGCATGGCCTACAAGACCTGACTCTTCCATTCTTAAGAGGTCAAACCAGAGCTAAGCAGTTTTTAGATTATATTTTTTCCTCTTAATATGTTGACTATCTGGACAGTATTATAACATTAATAGAGAAAATAAGAGAAATAACACATAGACCATCAGCAAAAGATTTCAGCCACCGGGCCGTGGTGGCACACACCTGTAATCCCAGCACTCTGGAGGCAGAGGCAGGTGGATCTCTGTGAGTTCAAGGCCAGCCTGGTCTATGGATCGAGATTCAGAACAGGCTCCAAAGCTACACAGAGAAACCCTGTCTAGAAAAACAAAAACAAAAAAACAAAAAAAACAAAAAAAGAGAGATTTCAGCCGTTTCGTTTGTTTGTTTGATGGAATAGGGCCTTACTGTGTAGCTCTGTCTTGGAACTCACCACCTAGACAACACTGACCTCAAACTCACAGAAATCCTCCTGCCTCTGCCTCCTGATGCTGGGATCAAAGGCAGGTCCCAGAGGCTTGGCTACTTCAGCTTTTCTACAGCAATTCCAGGCCATTCTCAGGCACAGATATGATAAGACTTGATGCCATAGGGTAGGCCTAATGTTTGTATCATAGCCCTATCAAATAATATTTTAGCACAAATATATCTCATCATCATTTTTTACTAATTTTACTAAACTGTGCTTCAGTAGATGATAGCAGTAGGTTGGGTTTTTGTTTTAGTTTGGTTTTGGGGTTTTGGGGTCTTTTGTTTTTGTTTTTTGTTTTGAGCCAAGGTTTCATGCAGCCCAAGCTGGCTTCAAACTCAATAGGTAGCCAAGGATCACTTTGAACTTCTGATTCTCTTTCCTCTCCCTCCCTAGAGCTGAGAGTGTAGATTTGTGTCACCACACAGTTTCATTGCTTTAACAAAAGCTTTTGCAAGGGTCAAGTTAAGTGACGTGTAGGAAAAGCCTAGCACGACACCTGACATTAGTACAGACCAAACAAACACAAGGTGATTTTCATCAGTTGAGAGTGGTCGGGGATTTAGCTCAGTGGTAGAGTGCTTGCCTAGCAAGCGTAAGGCCCAGGGTTCAATCCTCAACTCCAAAAAAAGAGACACTATGACCATGGCAACTCTTATCAAGGAAAACATTTAGTTGGGGCTGGCTTACACGTTCAGAGGTTTAGTCTATTATCATCATGGCAGGAAGCATGGCAGCATGCAGGCTGACATGGTGCTGGAGAGGCAGCTGAGAGTTCTATATCTGGATTGGCAGGCAGCAGGAAGAGAGAGACACTGGGGCTGGCTTGAGAATTTGAAACCCCAAAGCCTACCCCCAGTGACACACTTCCTCCGCCAAGACCACACCTCCTCCAACAAGGCCACACCTCCTAATCCTTTCAAATAGTGCCGCTCCCTTTGAGCCCATGGGGGCCATTTTCATTCAAACCACACAGGGTGAGACTGTTCCAGGAGTATAGTTACAGAGGCCTGGCTGCCCTGTTGACAGTCCTTTATCCAGGAAGGGTAAAGGATGCAGTGTCAGAAACCCAGGCTCCTTTTAGTAGATTGTTCTAGGATGGATCATCCTTGTCTTCTCCCCTTCTCATCCCATTGGCCAGAATTTAGTCACATGACAATACATAACTGTAAGGGAGGCTGGAAGAAGTAGTCTTTGTTCTAAGTAGCCATGGCTGCTAAAACTGAGTATGTTGCTGAACAGGAAAAGGAAAACAGTTCCTGGAACTCGACTGGCTTGGCTCCAGCCACACTCTTCCTCTTGTTCCCCTAAATGCCTGAAAAGCACCTCACAGCTTGACAAAGTGAACCCCAGCTGTGGGCACCATTGGCCCAACCCTGTATCACAGCATCACAGTTAAACTCAATGCCAAGGCTCCTTATCCCAAGTGCATGGGCCTTGGAGGTTGAAGAGAAGCTGCAGGTATGAAAGTTCCTCCAGAAAAGTTTTATGGCTTAAATAAGGGGAAATTAACGAAGTCTGGGCCTAGTAAAGCATGCCTATAATACCAGCCTGAGCTACATAGTGTCAGGTCCCAAAGAAACTGCGACAAGTCTCTCTCAGTACTTGGGGCTCCTCCTGTTAGTTATTTGGCGGCGCTCTTACCCTGTGAGAAAATGCCACAAAACACGACAGAATCCACTCCCGGCTAGAGGCAGTTTATTTAAGGCACCTGTTTTCTTCATTAGTTTAGCATTTAGGAAACGCAGGTGATCAGTTGCTGAGTATTGAACAACGATAGACTGTTATATCCTTACTGCCTGAATATTTCTGATGGTCCTTTTGCTTCTGGCTCTGTGTGGCCCTAGTTGGGAAAGGAAGGGGTGATACCTTATTCCTCTGGAATTGGTGACAAGGCAGTAAATCCTGATGTCCTCTGGAGCTTGAGAGTGCAAGGCCCTGTTTGTTTTACTGTATATGAAGAGAGATTTTTCTGGAATGGAGGTGAGATAAAAGGTTTTAGATGAGACAGGTGGACCCAGTGAGGAAAGCCCTCGAGTTTAGCAGCTGTAGGAGTCACAAGAATTACCTTGAAGGGTCCCTGCCACTTAGAGGAAAGGGGTGAAGGGCACTGGCCTGGAGGAAAGAGAAGAACCTGATCTCCGATGTGGATTGGAGGTGGACAATGATTGTCACATGGCTGAAGTAATGACCAGTCTGCGTAGCTCCATAGGATGGACCTTAGGTGACATAAGAGAGGAGTTAACAGGCTATCTGGAACAGCTGGAGGGTTGGATAAAAGACCTGGTGTTAGAACTGGTCTTCCATACATTAGTTCAAACGGAGAAATTGAAAGAGGCTTTTTAGGGAGAGCCCTGAGCCTGAGAAGAGCTAGAGGCAATAATCTTACCCAGTCGAGGTGAACTCCTGTGACATCTTAGTAAGAATAGTTTTTAAAGACCGGTTGGTACGTTCCACCTTTCCTGAGGATTGAGGATGGTATGGAATATGAAAATGCCAAGGGATGGTAAGAGCCTTAGCTAGTGTCTGGGAAATCTGAGAGGTGAACTCCGGGCCATTGTCAGACTGAAGGGAAGCAGGAACCCCAAACCGAGGAATAATTTCTCAGAGAAGGAGGTCTGCAACTGTCTGAGCCTGCTTATTAGAAACCGGACATGCCTCCACCCAACTTGAAAATGAGTCCACCATCACAAGGAGATATTTAACTTTCCTGACGGTGGGCATATGGGTAAAATTGAGCTGCCAGTCAGTACCTGGAAGGGAACTCTAGCCTGGTGGGTGGGAAAAGGCTGACTCCTGTGCTTGGTATTGGGATCTGTTTTTTGGCAGATCTCACAAGAGGCAGTAATAGTTCTTAAGAACTGTAAATCCTCAGAGGTGGGCTGCAGGTGAGCCTTTACAAGTTGAGACAGAGCAAGATTATTAGGATGAAAGAGCTGGTGTAGGTAGGAGAGAATTTGCCTAGTGTCAGGAGTTCCCTGTGAGGATATAGCTGTACTGTATGGATTCCCTGTGGTGGGTGAGGTGAGACTTGACCTGGAGGGCCGCTGTCCTGGCTGCCTGGTCAGCTCGGTTGTTTCCCCTAGAGATGATAGTGCTATCGGTCTGATGAGACCGGCAGTGGACAATTCCTATAGCCTTGGGGAGGTAGGAAGCCTCCAGCACGGCCATTATTTGGCCTGAGTTAGACATGGATCCCCCTTTTGCTGTGAGAAGGCCACACTCCCTCCAAATAGCAGCATGGGACAAGAGGATATGAAAAGCATATTTGGAGTCTGTGTAGACATTTAGAGATTGTCCTTGTGCCAACTGGAAGGCACAGGTGAGAGCTATCAGCTCAGCCTGTTGGTTAGTGGTGTGTGTGGGTAATGCCTGTGCTTCTATTATCTCATTATATGACACTATGGCATAACCCGCCTTACGGGTCCCTTCATATAAAAAGGAGCTGCCATCTGTGTACCAGGTATAAGTGGCCTGGGGCAATGTGCCCTCCTGTATGTGTGAAGGGTGAGGTAACAGTTCCTCTAAGGTTTCAGTGCAGGAATGAGAAGGAGAATAGTCAGCATTAGGTTGAGGGAGGAGGCTTGAAATATTAAGAGGTGGACAAGTCCGGAAAGTAAGTGTGGCATCCTCTAGTAATGCCACCTGGAGAGAAAGAACCCGGGAAGGAAGCAAAGTTTGTAAGCCTTTATAAGTCAAGAGATGGGACAGGTTATGGTGAGACAAGACAGTAATGGGTGACCCAAAGCTTAGCTTCTTTGACTCCCGAATAAGGAGCTCTGCAGCTGCTAAGGCATGGATGCAAGGTGCCCAGCCTCCTTCTCTGCTACATAGAGGGAGTAAGGATGGATTAAGTCTGGAAGATGAAGCGCTGGGGCCTGAAGAAGAGCCTGTTGGAGCTTCTGGAAAGGTTTAGTGACAGGATGGAGGAGGGGCTCGTGTGGCAAACCCTGAGCTGCCTCGTATAAGGGGCGAGCAAGGAGAGAAAAAGATGGAACCCACAACTACTAGTAGGAAGCCAGCTATTCCTAGGAAAGACAGAATCTCCTGTTTAGTAGAAGGGACTGCAAGAGACTGGATTAGATGTTTTCTGTCTACAGTAATAGCCTTGTGGGTTGGAGTAATGGTTAGACCCAAATAGGTGACCTGGGGAGTTGACAGCTGAACTTTAGAAGGAGATACCCTGTAACCTCAGCTGGATAAGAAATTTAGGAGAACAGAGGTGTTAGTTTGGCTAACCTGTAAGGACGGGCTACAGAGTAAAATATCATCTACATACTGTATTAGTTTAGAGCCAGGGAGAGACAGAGAAAGCAGGTCAGAGGCCAGAGCCTGACCAAATAGGTGTGGGCTGTCTCTGAAACCCTGTGGCAGAACAGTCCTGGTCAGCTGTGTGGACAGGTGAGTGTCAGGGTCAGTCCAGGGGAAAGCAAAGATATTCTGAGACTGAGCACTGAGAGGGATAGAAAAGAAAGCATCCTTGAGATCCAGAACAGAGAAGTGAGAGGTTCCTGAAGGGATGGTGGACAGGAGAGTATAAGGGTTAGGCATTACAGGGTGGAGGGGGACCACTGCAGAGTTAATGAGCCAGAGGTCTTGAACCAGGCGGTAGGTTCCATTAGACTTTTTAACTGCAAGTATGGGGGTGTTAAACGGTGAAGAGGTTGGGAAGAGCAGTTTTTTCTTGAGAAGGTCAGAAATGATAGGCTTAAGACCCCTTAGGCTCTGGAGCGAGAGAGGGTACTGAGCTTGAGTGATATATCTGGAATGGTTTTGTAGTTGGATAATAATAGGTTGATGGTGTCTAGCGATAGAAGGGTTCTGGGTATCCCAGACCTTTGGGTCTACCTGAGAGGCTGGCAAGGGAAAAGAATTGTTAGAGTCAGTAGAGTGGGTGGCTAGGAGAAGAAGAAGAGGAGCTGCTGGTGCGTCTGGGATGAGGCGAATGTGTGGAGAGAAAGAAATGGATGCTCCTACCTTAGCTAGAAGATCCCTTCCCATTAAAGGTACGCCACTAAGAATGTGCGTGTGAGAGGGATGCCTCTGAAAATGCAGTTGAGTGGTGGTGTCTGGTGAGGTAGGTAAGGCTGTCCCCCAACCCCGACAATTGGGAGACAAGAAGGAGAAGTAGGTCCCTAAAACTCTCTCAGGACAGAGTAGGTAGCTCCAGTGTCCAAAAGGAACAAGATCGGGGCGCCCATTTACTATTATTATTACCCTTGGTTCCCTGTGTGAGATGGGAGTGGCCGGGGAGGAAACTGGGCAGTTTCAGTCACTGTAAGTCAAGCCTAGAAAGTCAGCCAGAGAGTGGTCTTCATCTGGCGTTCCTATGTCGCTTGGGACATTAGGACAGTCAGCTGACCAGTGACCCTTTTGGCAACATTTTGGACAAGGCCTTGTTGGTGCCCTTCATGGGGCGGTGGTGCAAGCCCAGGCCCAATGGCCTTCTTTCCCACACTTGAAACAGGGACCAGACGGCTTTCGGGGAGCAGTTTGGATAGTGTTTGCCAGCATCTGGTAGTTCCTTTTCTGGGCCTTCTCATCTCTCCCATGGTATACCTTAAATGCTATAGCCAGTACATCTGCCTGTGGGGTCAGAGGGTCGTTCTCTAAATGTTTAAGTTTAGCCCTAATGTCGGGGAAGCTCTGTGAGACAAAGTGGGTCATTAGGAGCTGCCTGCCCTCAGGGCTCTCCAGGTCTAAGCTAGTGAACTGAAGTAGAGCCTTAGTGCACCGCTCTAAGAAGTGAGACGGATTTTCGGCCTTATCCTGAATTACCATTTTTAGTTTTTCATAGATTACTGCTTTTAGAACAGCCTTATAGAGGCCTGTCAGGAGACAGGTAATAAACCTATCTCTGGCTAGAGAGCCACTCTGGGTGTTATAGTCCCAGTGTGGTTCTTGGTCAGGAACTGCCTCGGTTTCTGGAGGATGTGAGGGGTTAGTCTGGTGAACTTCATCTGCATGAGTTCTAGCCTGCTCCCATACTTGCCTGCGCTCCTCGGGAAGTAAATTATTAGGAAGTGTCATATATATATCATGAAAGGTGAGACTATAAGATTGAGTTATATATTGAAACTGTTTAATAAAGGAAGCAGAATTAGAAGTATAAGAACCCAGCTTAGGCCGGGCAGTGGTGGCAGAGCCAGGTGGATCTCTGTGAGTTTGAGGCCAGCCTGGGCTACCAAGTGAATTCCAGGAAAGGCGCAAAGCACAAAACCAAAAAAAAAAAAAAAGAACCCAGCTTAGTTTCTACCTGAGAGAGTTCTGCAAGAGAGAATGGAACATGAACCTTAATCAGTCCATCCACACCAGCCACCTCTCGCAAAGGGAGAACAGTGGACGGGTTTGGATGGCTGGAATCAGGCACTTTAGCAGTTCGAGAACGTGTAGTAGAGGGAGTAAAGGTTGGAGCCAGAGCAGGGCCTTTGGAAACGGCCGCTGCTGAGGAAGAATCAGCTTTAGAGGAAGAAGAATCCAGAAGAGGAGCTGAAGGAACAGATGCCCTAGGAGTAGGTGTGGGAGCCGGAGGTCGGATAGGTGGAGGTTCATTAGCAGGATCTAGAGTCAGAGATTCCAGAGTCAGAGAATCTTCCGGTTTAAGCATAGCTAGGAGCATATAAGCAGGAGAGAAGGAATCCAGAAGACATGGTTTAGCACTGAGAAAGAAGAAAGCTATGATATAGAGCAACTCTTTCCATTTGCCTGTTCGCTGGCAGAAATTAGATAACTCCTGCAAAATATCAGGATCTAAGGAGCCGCTTGGTGGCCATTTTTTGTATTTTCTCAAGCATATTTGGGCCATCTCTTAGTACAGAGATAGATACGCTTAGGAATCTGTAAGTGAGGCATTAAGCTAAGAGGTTTCAAAGCCTCAAGAAGACAGCCTAGGGGAGAGGAAGGATTGATAGGGTTGGAAGCCTTATTTCCCATGTCTGCAGCGGAGAGGCAGATAGATAGATGATAGATAGATAGATAGATAGATAGATAGATAGATAGATAGATAGATAGACAGACAGATAGATAGACAGACAGACAGACAAATGTGATCCAGAGCCAAGGCCCCACAAGTCCCTAAGGCCAAGGACAGATACCTGGCACAGGCTACTAGATGGCTCATCAGCCAAAAAGCAGGGGCCCTGCTGCATGAAGCAAGGATTCCCCAGGAATCCGGAACAGCATCTACCGCTTTGTCAAGCCAAAAAAATCGTGCTGCCTTCACACCCACACCCAATAGTGGTGGTCCAACCGTGAGGAATATCTCAAGCTGCAGACGTGGGAGGTGGCTAGAAATTTAGGCCTGCGATAGGGGCCGGCTGTAGCCAATAAAGACCGTGGCCGGGGGTTCACCTAGTTTCAAGAATACTCAGTGAGGCGCCAGACACGAAAAGTGGGGGGCTCACCAATCAGAGCAGCGGTTTTGGATGCGAATTTGTGCAGCCAGGCGAATGGACAGTGGTCTGTCAAGTACGGAGCACAGTCCCCGTTTTGTACGGAGCACAGTCTCCAGTCTGTACGGAGCACAGTCCCTGGTTTGTGCAGAGCACAGTCCCTGGTTTGAGCGGAGCACAGTCCCTGGTTTGTGCAGAGCACAGTCCCTGGTTCACGGGTTTCCAGGCACAGAGCCCGTTTTTCTCACAGCACCTGATGTTAGTTATTTGACGGTGCTCTTACCCTTCGAGGAAATGTCACAAAACACAACAGAATCCACTAACAAGAGTTTTATTAAGATAGGAAAGAGAGACAGACGTGAACAGGCCTGCGGGAAACACACGTGGATCGAGAGAGAAGCCGGGGAACATGGCGCCGGCTCATAAAGGCTGGGCTGCGCCTGCGTACACAGGCTCATGTGGCTACTCCACATATGTGCATAGATCACATGGTGCGCCGTGTGCTTTACACAACCATGCAAAGCCTGGTCCTGGTCACGTGAGACGTTTGACCCAGAAATGACTATTTTGACCTGGAAACGGCTAGGTGGAAGTGTCTAGGTCCCCCAGGCATGCCCAACCGTGGGGGCATGTTGTGAATTCATATCAGAGAGACTTCTTCCTCAGGTGAGATAAACCCTTGAGAATCTGAAGGCTCAAAGTTCTCAGCTTCAAATTAAGCAAAAATTCCTCACTATGTGCCCCTCCGTTTCTGGGTTTTAGTTAATTCCAGATGTAATCAAGTTGACAACCAAGAATAGCCAATCACAGTTAGTTTGAGGCTAGTCTGAGCAACATGAAATTTCATCTAAAAAAAGAAGGAAGGAAGGAAGGAAGGAAAGAAGGAAGGAAGGAAGGGAAAGAAAGAAAGAAAGAAAGAAAGAAAGAAAGAAAGAAAGAAAAAGAAAGACGGACCTCTTTTGTAGTCTATCGCATACTATTTGCTTTACAAAGTTTTGTGGTAGTTTAAAGGAAAAGTGGAAGTGTTGAGAGCTGTTACTATATATTCACCAAAGCTTGTGTGTAGCTCTGTGGTAAAGAATGTGCCTGCTGGGGTTGGGGATTAGTTCAGTGGTAGAGCATTTGCCTAGCAAGTGCAAGACCCTGGGTTCAGTCCTCAGCTCTGGAAAAAAAAAAAAAAAAAGATGCGTCCGTTAGGCAATTGAACCCATGGGTGTCTCCTGACTCACAAGTTCCCTCTTAAGAAACTCACCTCCACCCTAACCTTGTGAAATTCTATGTTCAAGTCCAGGCAAGATGGTGCATGCCATTAGTCACAGCATTTGGGAGGCAGAAGCAGGTGGATTTCTGTGAGCTCCAGGCCAACCTGGTCTACACAGTAAGCCTCTGTCTTTAAAAATAAATGAGAATAGTGAAAAAGAATTATTCTTAAAGCTAGGCCTGATGGCGTATGCCTGTAGTCCCAGTACTTAGCAGGTAGAGGACAAAAGGAATCCAGAGTTCTCACACATCTTTAGCTACATAGCAAGTTAAGGTCTGCCTAGGCTATACAAGACTTTGTCTCAAAAGAAAAAAGTGAGTGAGTGTGTGTGTGTGTGTGTGTGTGTGTGTGTGTGTGTGTGTGTGAGAGAGAGAGAGAGAGAGAGAGAGAGAGAGAGAGAGAGAGAGAGAGGTGTGAGTCAGTCTGGCTGGCTGGCTGGCTGGCTGGCAGGATGACTCAGTGGTTAAGAATGCTGGCTGCTCTTGCCAGGGCCTGAGTTTTGTCTCCAAACCCACGTGCTAACTCATCGCTCCAGTCCCAGAGGATCACGACGCCTTCTTCTGATGTCAGTCATAGTAACGGCAGAAAAGCAGTGACTGCAGAAAGCAGGAAAGTGAAAAGAGGTCACTGCCGGGAGAGTGGGCTGGGAGCCATAGAGGGGACAGCAGGGTACGAGTGACCAACCTGGAAAATGGGAAAGGGGGGCTCTTTAAGGAGGGGAGATAGCGGTAAACACAAAGGGCAAAATAAGAAGGAGTCTGAAAAAAGTATTAAGTATGAAAATGTCATAAGTATGAAAAAGCAATAGTGTGATTCATATTATTAACTGTATCTAAAAAATCTATAATATATGTAATTCTGTGGATAAATATACATATATATTTTTAAATAAGATTTTCTCAATTGATCTGACAATGTTCCCTTTAAGAGCCAAAGACTACCTAACAAAAATCCCAATACCAGAAATAAGCCCCCTTTTGAGTTGTTAGTCAGGGGTTGTCCAAGAGTCACAAAACATACAGCCTATTGCTTTTGCCCTTGGTGGTCCCCAGAGGTGGAAGGTAAGTCCCTTTTGCTGAAGACACCATGCACTTCAGAAAGAGGGCCCAGAGGGCCCTGAGCTAGAACTGATCTGAACACCCCCTCCCTGAGGCCCACCTTTCATGGTACCAGCAGGCACAAGGCAAGCTTCCAAAGGAAGGATGCAGCCAACAGTCCCACCCAGCTATACTGCCTATAAACTACAACAATGACCAGCATGGCAAGATAACACCAAGGTACAGTACAACAGTGGCACACACACCTTGGCGGTAACCAGCAACTCTCTACTTGACACACTCAACAAAAGGGAGACCATGCCTGGTACTGGAAACCTAGCCAACCATTCAGTGCTAGTGAAGTCATGGATCTTGGAGGAGAACCTGCAACCACAAGTTTACTAAACCAGCATAATCCCTAAGGACAATCTAAACATCTGTCCTTGTACTCACAGGTAAGTGTAGTCCTCATGCCTCATCAAGGAAACTTCTCTTGGCAACATATGGAGACCACTACAAAAACCACAACCAAGCAAAACGCAAAATGGTTGGAGAGCCCAGTCCCGGGGAACATATCTGTTACTTATTGAGCGGCACTCTTACCCTGTGAGGAAATGTCACAAAACGCGACAGAATCCACTAACAAGAGTTTTACTAAGATAGGAAAGAGAGAGACAGACTTGAACAGGCCTGTGGAAAACACTTGTGATCAATAAAGAGTGAAGCCAGAGAATATGGTGCCGGCTTATAAAGGCTGGGCCGCACCTGTGTACATAGGCTCATGTGGCTACTCCACACATGCACTTTACACAACCACACAAAGCCACAGGGTCCTGGTCATTTGAGACATTTTGACCCAGAAATGGCTATTTTGACCCGGAAATGACTAAGCGGAAGTGTCTAGGTCCGTTGGGCATGCCCAACCATGGGAGCATGTTGTGACTTCATATCATCATCTACAAAACTCCCACACCTAAGGTTCAGGGAACACTGAGGAAGAGGAGGCAGAAAGATTGAAGAGCCAGAGGATCAGTTTACTATGAGATTGTGTCTCTTTTAAATGCCAGAAGCTACAGCCATAGTCTCCCCAACATGGCTGCCCAAACATGAGCTGAACCAAGACAACAGCAATGGGTGTGCAGAAGTGGATGGGGGAAGATCATGAGGCCCCAACTCTACACAAAGATCTATGAAGGAAGACTGAAAGTGGGAGATAGAACCTTTGTGGCTGTGTAGTCGCTACACGGGTGTGTGGGTTCTCAAGGGTCCGTGGAATGCAGACACAGAGGCATCTTAAGAATGAATCTAGCCTTTCATGGCTGTAGGAGGTCCATCCTCGAAGGACTGAAGCACTAACCCTTTGCCTAGGGCAGTTTTATTTCTCTCCAATACAGTTTAGCCAGTTAATTTCCATATGCTCAAAACAACCTGAAAGAGGCTCCCAACAATACAATGCCAAGTGCAAATTCCTTGATTTGTCGGGCACCACAGTTTTCCAGGTTTCCTAAATCAAGTTTTGCATAGGCCTTTGCATCCTTGGGAAACATGGAGGGCAAAAGGGAAACAAAAGGTGTCTGCTAAAGAAAAGATGGATTAGGGCTAGGTGCTACTCTCGGGAGCCAGACTAGGTGCAGCTCAGCAGGAATGTAGCCACAAGTCTTCTCAAAGGAGGAGGAGCAAATCAATTGGTTATCCAAGACCAATGGTCATTCTTGACAATACAAGTAACTGAGCAGGTAATATATAGGAATAGATATAACATACACACATACATACATGCATGTATCAACAATTAATGAAAAAAGGTCATGAATTTGAAAGAGAGTTAGGAAGGGTATATGGAAGGATCTCGGGGGAGGAAAGAGAAGGGAGAAATGATGTAATTCTATTATAACCTCAAAAATAAAAGGAGCTAGACATGTTGGCCCACACCTTTAATCCCAGCACTCAGGAGGCAGAGGCAGGCAGATCTCTATAAGTTCAAGGCCAGCTTGGACTACAAAAAAACGAGATCCAGGATAGCCATGGCTCTATTATACAGAGAAACTCTGTCTTGAAAAACCAAAAGAATAAAAAACAAATAAATAAAAGAAAAGAAGAAATGTTTTTAATTAAAATAACTTTTTTAAAGGAGCTCACTGGGTAAAGGCTCTTGCCATACAAGCCTGGTAACCTGAATCAGTCCCCTAGAACCCACATGTGGTGTGAACGAGCATTGGCCTCCATGTGGTCCCCAGTTCTGGAACCTGTAGGAGGTAGAGTCATGCTGAAGGAAGTCTGTACCTGGAGGAGAGGGGAGGGGCTTAAGGCTGTATAGCCCCACCTCCCTTCCTTTTCTCTGCTCCCCATGTAGATGCAAATGCGATCACCCCACTTCCTACCCCTGCTACAGTGCTTGCCCCGCCCTTCCGTGTCTCCACCTTGATGGGCTCCATCCCACTGGAGTCATAAGCCAAAATAAGCCTTTTCTCCCTAAGTTCTGTTTTGGTGGTGGTGGTGGTGGTGGTGGTGCTGTTGTTGGTTAGAGTTTTTTGTTTGGTTGTTTTTTGTGGGGGTGGTTTGGTTTGGTTTGGTTTGGTTTGGTTTTTTGAGACAGGGTTTCCCTGTGCAGCCCTGGCTGTCCTGGATCTCACTCTGTAGCCCAGGCTGGCCTTGAACTCACAGAGATCCGCCTGGCTCTGCCTCCCGAGTGCTGGGATTACAGGTGAGTGCCACCACCGCCTATCCTGTAAGTTCTCTTGGCCATGATATTTTACTACAGCGACAGAAAAGTATCCAGCACACCACGTAAAAGTGGATGGACAGCCTGGTGGTGGTGGCACTCGCCTTTGATCCCAGGAGGCGGATCTCTGTGAGTTCGAGACCAGCTGGTCTACAGAGGGAGTTCCAGGACGGCCAGGGCTACACAGAGAAACCTTGTCTCAACAAAACAAAACAATAAAAAACAAAAAGAGGAAGAACAGAACTGACTCCACAAAGCTGTTCTCCGGCCTCTCCATGGGCGACAGCATGCATATACCCACCCACATCTACACTCGTCATGTGCACACACACAATTATAATAACATGAGCAGAAAAGTACATGCCATTGCTCAGTCATTTTGAGAGAACAAATATCCCTCCATAGATGACACTGAGGCAAAAGCATTTCAGAGGTTCTAAATCCACAAGACAGAGAATTCATAAACTAAGACAAGCTGTTAAATTAAGAGAAAAGATTATAACACGTATGTAACAGACAATAAGAAGTATATGTGATATGTAAAAAGTAACTATAACTTGCCAAGCATCAGTGGCACACACCTTTAATCCCAGCACTCAGGAAGGCAGAGGCAAGCGGATCTCTGTGAGTTCAAGGTCAGCCTGGTCTACAGAGTGAGATACAGGACAGGCACCAAAACTATACAAAGAGACCCTGTCTCAAAAAACCAAAAAAATAAAATAAAATAACTGTAACTCATCAAGAAAATGAGTAAGGGGCTGGAGAGATGGCTCAGTGGTTAAGAGCACTGGATGCTTTTGCAGAGAATCGAGTTCAGTTACCAGCACACACAAGGAGATGACTCACTGTCCATAACTCTATTTCGAAGGGATCCAGTGCCTCATTCTGGACTCCTGGGCACTAAGTGTGCATGGTACACATATACACACAGGCAAAACACCCATACACATAAAATAAAAAATTTTAAAAAGAAAATGAGTAATATGAATGACCAATTTTCAGAAGGAGAAATATTAGATATTTAAAGTGACGAAATGTCAGTTATTCTGATCTGATCATTATATATCATAAATATGAATTGAGATATGTGGTAATACATTATGATTTAAAAAATTACATTCTAAGAGACTGGAACTTTTGCTGAACTTCTCAGCCAGAGTTAATAATACACCTTGAAATCAGTCAAGATTGTTATCCTGCCAAGTATTATAGCACATGCGTTTAATCCCAGCACTTGGGAGGCAGAAGTAGGTGGATCTCTGTGAGTTCAAGGCCAGCCTGTTTACAAGGCAAGTTCCAGGACAGTCAGGATTGTTACACAGAGACCCTGTCTAGAAAAAAAAAATATTTTTTTTTTATATTTGATAGTTAGTTAAAGATTTGAGAAACCTCATTCATATGATGCTGTTTGGATTCTATTCCACGCACCACAAAGAAAAAAATAAACCCAAAGCTAAGGACAAAATGTGATTTATCAAAGTCCTGTTGTGTGGCCTTTTCCTGTGAAAACAGACAAATACTTTCTCCTCAACAACAGTTCAAAGAAATGATGAATGAATGAGTGTAGCCAGGATGAGAGGTGACTCACAGAAGAAAAGGTCTCTTACTCCCCAGCCACCATTAATGTCTATATATCCTCAGAGGGTGAGTCCTTCCTTCTAGCAACTCATGAACTGTTTCTAAAAGCTTGGGGGCAAGGCCAGTCTCCTGAGCCCCTCCCTGACTCCATGATAGAGAAAGTTAATAACCTTACACAGGTCTCCTTCCAGGAAACAGGGTTCAAAAGGACAATGGCTTAGTCATGCCCAAGAACGGTGTTTCACAACAGCTCCGCAGCCTATAGAGGGCTGCCCATACAGCCTTCAGGATTTCCTAATGACGAGGGCAGGGTCAGAGCTGCACTTTCCAGTGTCCTTACATCATTTGTCCTCATGCCACCACAACAGGCTCCCCAACCTCAAAGTGAGTGAACTGCTGTAACACCACCCCAGACTTTAGTGGGCCTCCAGAACTTAGCTCAACTGACCCCACAGTGGAAGTACCATTCAGGTTGTAAAACTCAGCATGTAGATAAAACCGCTTGATAAAATGAAAACAAAGTCCATAGTTCTGGGAAAGTCTCTAAATGCATTAACCTTATTTCAGATTCTACAGTTTTGCTTCTGGCTAACTGTTCTTGTTAAACCAGGACATGGTTTTTGTGCTTAAAAGCTCACCCTGAAGCTGGGCAGAGGTAGCACATGCCTTTAATCCCAGTACTCGGGAGGCAGAGGCAGGTGGATCTCTGTGAGTTTGAGACCAGCCTGGTCTACAGAGTGAGTTCCAGGACTGTTTGACAGCGAAACCCTGTCTCAAAAAACTAAAAAAGAAGAAAGGAAGAAAGAAAGAGAGAAAGAGAGAAAGAGAGAAAGAAAGAAAGAAAGAAAGAAAGAAAGAAAGAAAGAAAGAAAGAAAGAAAGAAAGAAAAGAAAGGAAAAGAAAAGAAAAAAAAGCTCCCCTTGAGACAGGCTCAGGGCTACAATGGATTGCAAACACCCAGTGTAGTTACTAGTGGACTAATAAAGACTTTCTCTTGGCTTAAACCCATGTCTAAGCAGTCTTCTCTGGTGGACACCCCACGGCACCCCACATGGAGACCAGAAGTCTCTTTGGACCACAGAAGTTAGAGAGCCTAGGTGAGGCCTAGGGAGAGCCTTTTGGTCATCACCAGGACTGAGACATCTTCACGAACTGGACATCTTGTGTCACTTTCTGAAAGGTGGTGTGACGATGGCCAGGAGCAGCTAAGATATCCAGACAAGAAGAGATAAGAGTGTGTCCTTTAGAGGTAAGAACACAGAGAACAAGTGAGTGCTGGAGCTGGCAGCAGGATTGAGATGGGGAGACACAAACAGACCAGACAGCAAGGCCGCAGGAGACACAGCATGGGGCAGGGGTGGGGACAGCGTGCAAGTGTCACAGCAAGTCAGGCCTGAGGGGTTATTCTGTGGTTCAGGGCACACATTGACCTTGTAGAGGATCTGAGTTCAGACAGCTCAAGCAGCTCAAAACCACCTGTGATTTTATCTCCAGGGTCCAAAGCCTCTGGCCACACACGTGCACACACATAGTTAAAATAATAAAGAAGTCTTGGGTGGGAGAGTCGGGCAGAGAGTGTAGGTCTGGATCAGCTTTGTAAACCCAATGCCTCTTCTGTGTGTTAATCAGTATCCTCATTAGGTTTCTATTCCTGTGATAAACACCAGGACCAAAAGCCACTTGGGGAGGAAAAGCTTTATTTGACTTACACATTCTGATCACGGTCCATCATGATGGGAAGTCATGGTAGGAACCCAAAGGAAGGAGCTGAGGCAGAGGCCGTGGAGGAACACTGCTTACTGGCTTGTTCTCCACAGCTTGCTTCCTTACTTTCTTATTCCACCCAGTACCACCTGCCCAGAGGTGGCACCACCTTCAGTGGGCTGAGCCCTCCTACATCAGTTAGTAAATCCAGAGATGCCTACAGTCTTGCCTACAGACCAATATGATGGAGACATTTTTTCAGTTGAGGGTCTCTCTTCCCAAATGACCCTAGCTTACATCAAGTGAGAGAAAAATAAAATAATAAGAAACTAACCAGCCGGGTGGTGGTGGCACATGCCTTTAATCCCAGCACTCGGGAGGCAGAGCCAGGCGGATCTTTGTGAGTTCAAGTCTAGCCTGGTCTACCAAGTGAGATCCAGGAAAGACACAAAGCTACACAGAGAAACCCTGTCTCGAAAAACCAAAAAAGAAAAGAAAATAAGAAACTAACCAGCACAGCTGGATTTGGTGTGATCAGGAGGAAGGGCTCACCTGGCTCAAGGTTCCCGACACCTCAGCCCACAGTGACTTGGCCTCCTGTGCTTGGGCAGAGCGACATGGCAGGAGGAACGTGTGGCAGACAAGGTTCTTTACTTCAGGGTGCACAGGGAACAGAGCTTCCAAAGGCATGCCACTAGTGATCTTCCTCAGCCAGGCCCTTCTTCCTCATCTTGAAGTTTCAGAACTACCCAAAATAATGCCTCCAGCTGGGTCCAAGTATTCAACACACACATTCAAACATAAAACCTGAAAGCACATGGCCCTTAACTTACAGAAATGTTAATTGAACCAGAAATGTATTTAGACTCAGTGCCTCTGTCCAAGCCTACTAGTCAGGGTTGCTCTCAGTGTGATCCTAGGTGACCTGCAGCTACAGGACCACTCAGAACTTGTTAGAAGCAACCATCTTTGCTGGGCATGGTGACATACACCTGAAACCCCAACATGCCAGAGGCTGAGAGAGAGAATTTGAAGCCAATCTGGCCCACGTAGTGAATGCTAGGCTGGCCTGAGCTACAGCAAGACCTTGTCTCCAAAGAGAGACAGAAATAGAAATAGCGATACAGAGGCAATCTTTTTTTTTTTTTTTAAACATGTATGAGTGTTTTGCCTGCACATGTGTCTGTGTACCACAAGTGCCCACACAGGCCATCAGATCCACTGCAAGTGACCTGTTGTGAGCCACAGTGTTGATGCTGGGAACCAAACCGCAATGTTCTATAAGAGCAGCAAGTGTTCTTAACCACTGAGCCACCTCGCCAGCTTCTGGAAGCCTTCTTTGACCTCCCCCAGATCACAGTTCTGTGCACATTTGTTTGTCTGTGACAGAGTCCTGCTGACTTTCAACTTTCCATTCTCCTGCCTCAGCCCCCTCCCACCCCCCAGTGCTGGGATTATAGTCATGCACCAGCAGTCTGTCAGGATTGTTGGGGGCTTTGAAAAGGCAGTTAGAAGCCAGGCGGTGGTGCCACACGCCTTTAATCCCAGCACTTGAGAGGCAGAGGCAGGCGGATCTCAGTGAGTTCCAGGGCAGCCTGGTCTGCAAGGTGGGTTTCAGAACAGCCAGGACTGTTTCACAGAGAAACCCCGTCTCCAAAAACCAAGAGAAAAAAGAAAAGGCAGTTAGATGAACTGAAAACCTGTCGGGTACGGGGAATTCGCAGCTTTGAGGAGGAAGGGGCCTTCAGGAGTGGGTTGTGGGGCTGAGGGAACCATTGTTCCACAGACTTCCCAAGATCCTCCATTAAATCCCACCCTCTCCCCAGCCTCCCTAAACCTCAGCTGGAACTCTTGGCCCAAACTCACTGAGATCTGACTAAGGGCACTTCTTCACAGACCCTGTCCCTCAATCCCTCACCCTCTGTCCCCTGTCCGTCCCAACCGGAACCCTGTGAGACAAACACCCCCTCCCTGTCCACCCCTCAGCCTTCAGTCCTAGAACCCGCCCCACCCACTCCAGGCCTACAAAGGTGACCTACACCCTCCACCGCCTTGAGGACCAGGCCTCCCCGTCCTCAGGCCTGCTCGCTGTCAGGCCCCACGAGCAGCAGCGGCTGAGCGTTCTTGCCCTTGTCGTGCCAGCACACGTCAAAGAAGGGGTACACCGGCCCGGGCAGGCGCTCGTGGAAGGAAAAGAGGGGTGCCAGCGCGTCAGCGTCGCTGGCGTCATAGAAAGCCAGGACGCCGTCGGCGAAGCTTAGGTAGAGGCCGATGCGCCCCGGGCGCCTCTCGGGCATACGCAGTGCCCGCGGCTCCTTGGCCTCCACGTGCGCCTCCAGGATCTTGCCCTCGCGCAGGCCGAGCAGCCACATGCCCTGGGAGGGCACCGCGTGCAGCCGGCCACGGCGGGGGGCGTCGGCCGCCATCACGCCCAGGGCCCAGCGCGGCTTGTCGCCCACCTCCACCTCCCAGTAGTGCTCGCCCTGGGCCAGCAGCTGCTGAGCCACCACGGCCACCGCCTTGTCGAACTGGCGCGCGTCCTCTCCGGCCGGCGGCGCCTTCTGCTCCGAGCACTCCACGCGGCGACCCGAAGGGGACACGACCAGGCTCGGGTGCGCAGAGCTGGGGTCAAACGTCAGTTCCTCCAGCGCTGCCAAACAGACCATGGTCAGGCTGGCTCCGGAGGAGCCTTCCTGCTTAGAGTCCCCTCACCCTCCCTGCATCCTCTCGGGTTTGCTCAGCTGCACCGTGAGGCACGTGGTAGGCAGGACCGGGGAATACCAAATACGGGGTGTTTTCTGAGGCCCACAAAAAACGCCCAAGGTCCAGAACATGAGCCAGGAAGCCCGGTTCTGGGTGTCTTGATGCAGTCTCTGGGTCTTAAAAGTCTACTCTTGAATAAACCAAAGTGCTTTTCATTCCCACCTCAACTAGACCAGAGGCAGTAAAGGCCCAACAGCTCTGTGTGCGTGCGTGTGCGTGTGTGTGTGTCCTATGGGCACCCAGAAATGTTAGCTCCTAGGAGAGGAGGCTGAGCTCTTGGCTCCCAGCTACAGGTTCCCAGAGGCAGTGTCAGATGCCCCAGGGTGGCAGGAACTCTGCAAAACCACAGCCCACAGCCACCAGGAACCGTCAGCTCCATGGTCAGAGAAGGACAATAACTGGCCAAGGACCACACAGCCAGTGGCCCAGACCAGCCACAGCAGCACTCTGGGGTCAGCTGGGCACTCTCTATGGCATTTACCCACTGTAAACTCCAGGCCCTCATAGCTGGGAGGGGAGCAAGGAAGAATCCAAACAGCAAATAGTATCTTCCATGGCTTTCTGAGGTGGGGCTGGGAGGCTGCTCTCTGTGTCTTGGGTCTCCCTCCGACCCCACAGTCATACAAACCCTGTCAGTACCTGGCATCAGAGCCCGGAACATCTTCCTCCACACCTGGAATTTGAAGTCATCTGAGATGACAGGCAGCTGGATATCCAGCCTTGCAGGTGGTGGTGACTCTGACAGGATCTTCTGCAGCCTGGGTACAGTGGGGTAGAGAGGTGATGCTGGGGGTGAGGGCTGGGGCAGGAGGAATTCCTCCAGGGGAAGAGCACACAGGTTATCGGAGAGGGGCTTTAGGATTTCCCCACATCACACCCGTGCCTTAAACTCCTCCACCGAAATTTCTGTTTGGGAATATGGAAGAACTCTGGAAATGCATGAAGATGCCAACTGCACAGCATGAATGTATGTGATACAATTGGATATAAAATGTACTCTCTAAAATGCCAGTAACCCTAGCATCTGAGAGGCTAAGATCGTTCGCTTCAGGCATGCCTACACTGTGAGTGTAAGACCAGCCTGCACTGCAGGGCTACTTCTCCAACTCCTGTCCATTCCTCCCAGATCCAGCTCTAACGTCCGTTCTTCTGGAACGTCTCCTTGGGCTCCCCCTTTCCCTCCCAGCAGTCTTGAGGTGATACCTGTGACCCATCCACATCTGTGGCACCGTGGCACCAGTACATGCGGTCCCCGGGGGTAAGGACCAAGGCTGTTTCATTTCTGTGCTCAACACAAAGTGCACAGAAATGGTTGTGAGCTGAGTGAGGAGACAGGCACATTGTAAGCAGAGGGTGTCCCCTGGAAGACTTGCACAAGGAAGGTCAGCAAAAGAAAGAGACAGGTTCTCACCTGCTGGTCACCAGGCAGTATTTCTGGAGAAAGAGAAAACGAGAATGGAGATAAAGCAGTGAGGAAGGAAGCAGACAACCCAGGACGTGCGGTCAGAAAGATCAGAAAAGCCAAAGCCCAGGACTCAAAGCCGCTCTTGGACGATAACTTTTATGTGAACAGAAAAAGGTGCCCTTCCTTATCCCAGAGACATATATCCACCTGTTAGAAGACTGTCCTAATAGACACACAAGCCTACACTGTTTGACATGAATGGTGCCACTCACTTATGCACTATACAATCTGAACAGCAGTTCAGAGACCCAACTCTGATATGAAGACCCCGCTTATCCCTTCACAGCTATGGGCTACAGGGTCCCCCCATGACAACTGGATGAGGTCTCGGGAACCTGGGCCATGGCCAGGAGGCAGGGAGGGGCGGTCCTTCAGTGCTCACCATTAGGAACTCTGTCTGTGGCTTGTCAGCCACCTCCTCCAGCACCTTCTCCATCTGCCGCAGCTGCTCCAGGTAAGAATTCAGGCTTGACAGCTCCCGCCGCAAGGCAACTCCAGCCTCACCCCGAACCCTTTCTGCTTCACGATCCAAAGAACTTTCTAGGGCAGTCAGGAACACCCGCATCTTCCCCAGCTGCTCCCCGACAGCTCCCCGGAAATGACGCACTGTCTCCTGAGATAGGGGTGAGAAGATTCTTGCCTAGGAATCCTCAGCCACTGTGGGAGCCCATTTACAGGTTCCTCGTGGCTTTACTCAGCAGGTCTGCATAGAGAGGATGATTAGGCCACGGGCCTGAGTGCAGGTGTCTGAGATGGTCTGCACTTGGCTGTGCTGGGGGAGGAGGTCTTTTGCGCCACCCCTTGGCATTTCTATAAATATCCTAGGACAGAGACAGTCAGGGCCCATTGGAATAGGCCCTCTCAAGACTATCCTGTATTTTCTGTTTCTTTCCACACTCTAAATCCTTCTAACTAATATTTCCTGCTGCTCGCACTCAAGAAAACTCTGGGGAATTGTGGGGTTGGTGGTAGCCGCCCCACATGCCACCCTCAGCCCTCTCACCTCCACCTCCACCAACTGATGCTCCAGCAGGGCCACACTTTTCTCCTTCCTCATGCAGGCCTCCTGCAGCTGCAGTTTCTGCTGCGGAAGCTGCGTCTGGGGACAGGATAAAAGAGATGCTGGAATGCCACCCCAGAACATCAGCCCCCTTATCTTGCCATCTGTCCTTTCCCGCTCAATGCCAGCCCCTTCTCCAGCCCTCTGCTTAGTCCCCAATCCACGTGCATGCCTGGCCGTACTTCACCCTAGGGAAGTGGTCTATTCTTAACTCTCCTGGCCTTACTTTCCCAACCTCACCCCCAAGCAGTTAACCCCAGATAGGTCCTTGCAAGGATCACAAGCACAGCATCATCGCCAGACTGGAAAGCGTAGCACGTGGCACACAGCAGCCTTCCAGAAATGAGTGAAGGATGTATGAAAAAAGAAATGAAGCTGGGCGTGACCGTGCATGTCTGTGACTCCAGCACTCGGGAGGCTGAGGCAGGAGGATCACAAACTTGAAGTCAGCCTAAGCTATATAATAACACCCTGTCTCAGAGGAGAAGTAAAGAAGGGAGAGAAGGGGCTGGAGAGATGGCTCAGAGGTTAAGAGCACTAGCTCCTCTTTCAGAGGACCAGGGTTCAATTCCCAGCACCCAGATGGCAGCTCACAACTGTCTGTGACTCCAGTTCCAAGGGATCTGACACCTTCACACCAGTGCACATAAAATAAAGTTAAATACATTATTTAAAAAAAAAAAAGGAAGAAAGAGGAAGGAAATGAGGGAGAGGGGGAGGAAGGGAGGAGGAAGAAGGGAGAGGGGAGGAGGAAGAAGGGAGAGGAGAGGAGGGAGAAGGAGGAGGAGGGAGGAGGGGAGGAGAGGGGGAGGGGAGGGAGAGGGGGAGGAGGGGGAGGAAGGGAGGAGGAAGAAGGGAGAGGGGAGGGGAGGGAAAGAGGGTGGAAGAGGAGGAAGAGTAGGAAGAGGAGGAAGAGTGCATTCTTCCCTTCCTGGGTTTCACCCCTTACTTAAAAATCCAGTCTCGGGCAGCCTGGTACCCTGGCCAGCCTCTGCACACACCTATGAGTTCTGAGAACAGAAAATGTATGTGCATACCGCTATGAATCAACGAACGCGCGCGCGCGCGCACACGCACACACACACACACACACCCGTGGGCTGCTTAGGGAACCCCTGAAATGCAAGTATGGAGAGCTTCTAACGGCTCCTGCCACAGTCACCTCTGCCTTCTTACAACCCTTATGCCCATCGGTTTCCCATAGGAATGCAGAATGTGAACACTCACACCCCCACTTCAACCAAGTGACACACCTCCCCTGGGGAAACTGAAGACAGAGGTGGTGTTTGTTGAGGAATACTCCCTGAGAGGAAGCCACAGGGCTGAACCAAGGACTCCTGGCTGGCTGCCAGATCAGCCTCCACCTCGGATGTCCTCTCTTGAGGCCAGCCTGATTGCTCTAGGTCCTGCGGTCAGAGGCTCAGAGGTCGCAGGGCTGGGCCATGGCAATCAAGCACCACCCGGAAGGTGAGCCTGACAGCGACTGGTTCAAGAAGGCCAAGCTTGAAGCTAGAGGCACTCTATAGGGCTTTCGACACATCCTGGGAGGTGAGGGGAACCTGGGCCGCTGGATACCACCAACCTCACCAGCAGGCCGGTTGCCTTCTACTTCTGCGCCAACTATAGCAACCATACTGCAGAACGCAGGAGCAGGCAGCACGGATTCCAAAAGCACTATGACCCTCCAGTGCCGAGGAAGTTGGTCAACCGCTCTGAGTCTGGTAAGTGGCTTCCTGACCCAAACCCTCTAAGTTGTCAAAACTCCAGGCATCAAGTCCCAGAGCTGTCCTGTTCCCTTCCTCCTTCGGGCTCGTTTCTAGGATCTCCTTCTTCAGACCTTTAAGGCTTAGGGTTAGGCTATTGCAGGTCACTGAGACTGGAGCTCCACATCTGCCCTTTCAAAGTTCCCAGAAGCCTGATACACGTCTACTTCACAGGTTCTAGTCTCTCTTCACAGATAAAATAAGCAAGGTTAGAGTTCTGGGGTCAGCAAAGAGGAAACTGGGCTGGGTGGACCCTAGCAATAGACGCCTGCCCTTTACTAGAAGTCCACAGCAGGTCTGAGCTGGACTGAGCAAGGCAGGAGCCGGAAGGGGCCTGCGAGGCGAGGCCCCGGGAAGTCTGGGAATCACTACCAAAGGAGAGTGAAGACCAGACACTCAGAAAAGAGGCAGCAGCAGACAATAGCAGCATCTCCACCCGCTGAAGGAGGACCGCTCCAGACCCTACCTCCTCCCCCACCTCTGCACCTGCTCGCTTTTCCACAGGCTAACAAATGCTTAATAACAGCTTCCTGGGCCAACCGGGCACATATCTGCTAGTATCTGCATGCGTGTAATTTGTGATATGCATGACTTGTAGGAGCGCGTATACCTGGCATGTGTGTTCGACTATTATCGGATATTTTTTCTAGTGCAACTTCGGGAGAGCAAGACTGTGTAAGGGCTGTATTCTAGCTCCAACTGGAATAACAGCCTGGACTGGAGTCTCGTCCTACCCACCGTGAGCCTTGGCCAGACGTGCCTCGCCCTTCCCACATCCCTCTCAAACTTCAGGCTCACCCAAGTGCACAGTACACAACTGGACAGCCGGGTTCTGGGATGCCTGGCCTCACCTTTAACTTCCTGTCAGCTAGTCTTACTGCATACTCCACCCCGCAAACATGCCAATCTAGCAGGTCCAGCCAGTTCACCCAAGAGCACGTGGGCGGCAGGTGGCAACCCAGTTTCAATCTGCTACGAGGCACATCACAGTTTGGTCAGATCCCTGTCGTGCATTTCTAGGCTGGCTGGAGGACTTCAGCCAGGTCAGCGCTATTCTGCACGCTGCTCCCAGGGGATCCTGCAGGCTTTGCTCTACTGAAGGCTCCTGCGGACTTTTGGCCACCTACCCCGGCCCACCCTCCTTAGCAACCCAGACACCTACCCTCTGAAGTTCCTAATACAAGTCAACGCAGCGGGTTTTCCCGGTGGTCAGACCCCCCTCCCTCCCTCCCCACGCACCCCGACCGGACCCCTGCTGGGTCCCCGCACCTTGAGGCGTGCGTGGGCCTCAGCGGCAGGCAGAAGACGGTGGCCACGGTGTGAACCGAGCGAGGCACACACACCACACACAAGTGTGCGGTCCTGCTCGCAGTAGATACTCAGTGGATCCAGGTGTTCCTCGCAGTGGCCTTGGGGCACTTGGGCCAGACTCTCCACGAGACGCGCCAACTGCAGGTTGGTGCTGAGCGCCTGCGGCCGCGTGGGTGCCTGGCAGCAAGGGCAGGGCACTGTGCCATCGGCCGCAGGCTCGCCTGCCACGCGGCCCAGGCAGGCACGGCAGAAACTGTGGCCACACTCAGCGGTCACTGGCGCATCGAACAGCGTCAGGCACAGTGGGCAGGACAATTCCTGGTGCAGAAGGCCTGGAGCAGCCGACATGGTGAGCCTGGGAAGAGGAGTCTGTCAGAGAGACCCAAAGACAGAATTCCAGCTCGGTTCCACGCTGGGTCTGTGGCCCCACAGCCTATAACTACCTCATAGCCCAGACCGGAAGAGATTTTGGTTATGACCAACGGGTAAAGGCGATTTAGTGTCGTCCCAAAGTGAGTATATATTGCCTTTCTCAGCCCAGATAAAAACAAACGTGACCCAATTGGGCCTTTGTCAGCCCTGGTTTCTAAACACACCCGGCTCCACTCTCACCCGCTCCTTGCTCCTGATTTAGCCCAGGCTTCAGCCTCCGACCTAGGTCTGGACCCCAACTTCTCTAGAATGATCCAGAATCCCCTCCCCATCTGTCCTCCCACAGACCTCTCTAGCATACCCAGCCTTCTTCCCCCATATCTCCAGGACTCACAGATCTGAAGGGAGAACTCAAGCCAAAAAGGATTCGGGGAGGACCGGTCAGGGACAGGCCTAACAGCAGGCTGCTCAGAGCTGTGTCCAGAGACCAGCAAGCGGCAGGCAGCAGGCTCAGTGCAAGGACAGGGACTCAGGGCCAGACGGGCGGATTCAACAGTTGACAAGCACATGCCAAACAGAGGTCAGACCCTCCCAGATAGTTGAGTGGCCCAAGAACTATATTTAGTCATCCCGCCCTCTCCCTCCCACCACTTCTGGAAACTGTTCTAAAAGTGAAGCGTGAGTAGTCAACAGGCAGACATCCAGGCCACCTGTCCCAACCCGTCCATGTCCTCCCTCAGGCCAGGGTAGAACTTAGAGTCGGTGGGGAAACAGGACCCTCTGCACACACAGAAGACAGACGGCTGCCCAGGGCTGCCCCTCTGCACACACACACACACACACAGAAGACTGTCCAGGGCTGCCCCTCTGCACACACACAGAAGACTGCCCAGGGCTGCCCCTCTGCACACACACACAGAAGAAGACTGTCCCAGGGCTGCCCCTCTGCACACACACACAGAAGACTGTCCAGGGCTGCCCTTCTGCACACACACACAGAAGAAGACTGTCCAGGGCTGCCCCTCTGCACACACACAGAAGACTGCCCAGGGCTGCCGGTTCTTCCTATTCTCACCCCTACACTCTCTGGCTTCCTTCCTCCTTGTCTGCAGTTAGTTAACCTATTCATTTCCCAAGCTGACCACTATCAAGCCACACTGACAGTACCACCCTCACCTGTGGGAAGGCAGGACTTCCCCAAGCCCTGAAAGGTTTTCTTCTTCCATGGCTAAGGTGTGAGGGTATCTTCTCCCTATTTTTAGCAAGGGCCCTGGAACAAATGTACCCCCTCCCTAAATGCTTGGATGCTAGGTAATTAATTGAATGAACTAAACCTAGCGTCTACAGCTCAGAGCTGGAGCTTGCCCTGGGAGCAACCAGGCTTTCTTACATGCTTATCTTTCAAATGTCAGTATAAATTTCAATCCGAATAATAATCATGGTCTTCCTTATGGCCTATCATCTCTGTCCTGTCTGGCGCCATTCATTGCTCTGGCCTGTGTGTCTCACCCCTTCCCCCTTGCACCTTAAGGACTTTGCTCTTGCCACCCCTCTGCCAAGAATGTTCTTTCAGGCCAGATATCGCATGGTTCTTGTCCTTGTCTCCTCACATCTCCTCTCAATGTCAACCTTTTAGTGATGCCTTTTCAAGCTCCTGGGTTTTTAATTCCTGATTGTCATTGTGCTGCCCTATAGTAACAAGACAACTATACAATATTCTCACACTATCTTTAAATTTAAAGTAGGGGGGGTGGGCAGATGGTGGTGGCGCATGCCTTTAATCCCAGCACTTGGGAGGCAGAGGCAGGCAGATCTTTGTGAGTTCGAGGCCAGCCTGGTCTCCAAAGCAAGTTCCAGGAAAGGCACAAAGCTACACAGGGAAATCCTGTCTCGAAAAACCAAAAAGAAAAAGCAGGGGGGGGGGGGGGGGCGGTGGCGGCGGTGCACGCCTGTAATCCCAGCACTCGGGAGGCAGGAGCAGGCGGATCTCTGTGAGTTCAAGGCCAGCCTGGTCTACAGAGCTAGTCCAGGACAGGATCCAAAGCTACAGAGAAACCCTGTCTCAAAAAAAAAAAAGTAAAGTACCAGGGGCTAGAGAGATGGCTCAGAGGTTAGGAGTGTAGACTGTTCTTCCAGAGGTCCTGAGCTCAATTCCCAGCAACCACATGGTGGCTCACAACCATCTGTAATGAGATCTGGTGCCCTCTTCTGTACTGCAGGGATATATGCAGGCAGAACACTGTACACATAAATAAATAAATAAATCTTTAAATAAATAAATTTAAAGTACCGGGCTAGGGAGATGGCTCAATGGTTAAGAATCACTGTCTTCTCCTCCAGAGAACCTGGGTTCTATTCCCAGTACCTACATGGTAGTGTTGTGCCTGTGTTGCAAATCCCCCAGAGACCACCAAGGAGCCGGTTTCCAATGCAAGCCCACAAAGGTCTTTTTATTTTCAGGTTTAAACCCAGACCACCACCCTATGCTCTGATGCAGCAGATGGAGGGAAATGTGGCAGCGGCCAGAGGCTCAGGAGTAGGAGAGTTTTTAAAGGAAAAAAAACACAAGCTGAGAATTACATGGCTGGTCATTTTGAGATTGGGTAGAAGAGATATGGGGCAAGGTGATTTTTTGAAACTATTGGTCTAGACTTTCAGCATGAAACCACATTTGGGTTAGATTTTTGGCGTGGAACCACAGCCTGCTGACAAAATGTCTGCAGGAACATCTGGATCTTGTTAAAACTTTTCTGCCCTATTTCTTAATTGGTTGCTTTTAGGATGTTTGTTCGAGTTGTCATGGTACATTCCTGAGGCTCTTCCTGGAACTGAGTACAGACCCTGGTCACCAGGTGGTCTAAGATGGGGGCCATCCCTAAGATGGTGTCTGTAAAGTCAAATCTAGGCCTTCACATTGCCTTCACAATAGCTCACCACCATCTATAGTTAGGGTCCACAGATTACCCCACAAAAGACCACCACTCACGTATGTAAAAGCAAGAGCATTAATTTCTCAAAAGATGAATTCCTGCATGGGCAAGTCAGCCACACAACAAAATGGTGATGACCCCCAGAGAAGCTCACAGGCTCCTTTTCTAGATAGCTAGGGGGAATTAGGTCATCCTAAACATGATTGGCAGCAGCAGCAGTCACACTAACATGTTTCTGATTGGCTGGGGCTGTAAGTGCTGAATCAAGCCTGGTATACAATATCTCCCTCACCTGCTTTACCAAAGACCGAAACTGAAACCTAAACAGAAACTGAACTCAGGCATGGTAGAGGCTGGGGCCAGGAGAAGTCCCCCATGGCCTCTCACTGTAACTCCAGTTCCTGGCAGCCTGTCACCCTTCTGATCTCTGTGGCACCAGGCACACAAGTGGTACATAAACATACAGGCAGGCAAAACACCCATACAAATAAAAAATAAATTTTAAACCATTTTTTTAAAATCAATTAATGGATTGGGGATTTAGCTCAGTGGTAGAACACTTGCCTAGCAAGCGCAAGGCCCTGGGTTCAATCCTCATCTCCAAAAAAAAAAAAAAATCAATTAAAGCAAGAAGCTGGAGATGGAGGCTAGAGAGATGGCTCAGAGGTTAAGAGCACTGGCTGTTCTTCCTGAGGACCTGAGTTCAATTCCCAGTAACCACATGGTGGCTCACAACCATCTGTAATGAGATCTGGTGCCCTCTTCTGGCATGCAGGGATACATGCAGACAGAACACTGTATACATAATAAATAAATCATAAAAAAAAAAAAAAAAAAGAGGCTAGTGTGGGGTGACTCATGTCTGAGAAGCTGAGACAAGAGGATCGAGATATTGTGGAATACTAGTTTAAGATGTGTTACATTGGTTTATGCTGTGGAACATTTGTTCAATGATGCAACAATGTGTTGTATTCTTTTATGTTGCATTTGTTAACTCTGTAAAGCTGTGCTACTTTACCTATCTAAAACACCTGATTGATCTAATAAAGAGCTGAACAGCCAATAGCCAGGCAGGAGATGGATAGATGGGGCTGTCAGGCAGAGAGAATAAATAGAGGGAGAAATCTAGGTCAAGAGAAGTGTGAGGATTGAGAAAAGGGGAAGGAAAGGAGGATGCCAGGGGCCAGCCACCCAGCCACCCAGCCATACAGCCACACAGCCAGCCATGGAGTAAGAAGGAAAGAAAGACTTATAGAATGAAGAAAGGTAAAAAGACCAGAGGCAAAACATAGTTAAATAGAAACAGGATAATTTAAGTTAGAAAAGCTGGCTAGAAACAAGCCACGCTACGGCCAGGCATTCATAAGTAAGAATAAGTCTCTGTGTATTTATTTGGGAGCTGGGTGGTGGGCCCCTAAAGAGTTTAAAAAAAAACCCTAAATTATGGTGTCCCACGTTGGGCACCAAATATTGGTTTGCATTCAACACAGTGGCTGCACCTTGAGTAACTGCTGGCCCAACCGGCAATTGCAACTCCACAGCGGCTCTATCACGGCTGCTAAAGGAAACTTTATCTAGATCTCTATCCTCCTACAGAACTCAGGATTCAAAGGCTGAAGTGAAATCCTGCTCACTCCGAGAGGCTGAACAGCAAGTAGCTGACCTTCTCTCCTTGTTCACGTCTCCTGAGAACAGGCCATCCTTCTGCTCAGCCCCCACTAAAGAACTCTGGCTACACTTAGTTCCTTCAACAACTTCCTGTCAGCTAGTTGCTGGCTCAACCTCCTGACCCAGGTTAATTTTGTTTAATCAAACAAATGTAACGCCATCTTTATGTCATTAACAAAGGCAGCAGAAACAAATGTAACATACCTTTGCACATTTAAAATAGTATTCCACAACATCAAGATATATTAAAGATTATACATATTAAATATATATGTTTAATATATATTAAAGAGAGCCAAGCAGCTGTGGCACATGCCTTTAATCCGAGCACTCAGAAGGCAGAGGCCAGAGCTACACAGAAAAACCCTGTCTCAAAAACAAAAAACAAAAAACAAAAATTATATATATTGCAAAATAGCCAGCTCTGGGTTGGGGATTTAGCTCAGTGGTAGAGCGCTTGCCTAGCAAGCGCAAGGCCCTGGCTTCGATCCTCAGCTCAAAAAAAATAGCCAGCTCTGGTGATCATCTGTAATCCCACACTCAGGAAGGAAAGACAGAAAGACTATAAGCTCCAGGACATCAGGACTACAGCAGAAGCCTGTGTATAAATAAGCTCATGAAGTAAAGCAAGATTACTTGAGGTTTTTATTTCGTTTTTACTTTTCAGTTTGGGTTTCTTTTTGTTGTGTTTTGTTTAGCTGTTCAAGAAAATCATGCAGCCCACGCTGGCCTCAAACTCCCTATATACCAGATCCTCCTGCCTCCACTACCTAAGTGCTAGGATCACATATATGCACTGCCTTGCCCAGACTTAAAGCAAGTATGTTCCTCTAATGGATACACAGAAAACCTCCCATTCACAAGACATGCAATGGCCCTCTGCTGGAGAGATGGCTCAGAGGTTAAGAGCACTTGTTGCTCTCACAGTGGAGCCAAGTTTGGTGCCCAGCAATACACGGTGACTCCCAATCACCCATAACTTCAATTTCAGGGGATCCAACACACTTTTCTGACCTCCGAAGGCAGGCATACACGTGGGACACACACATGTATGCAGGAAAGACATCCATATATATAAACTAGAATAAATAAGTCTAAAAATGTGTGTCCTCAGTTCCAGCATGACACACACAAAAAGAACAACAGTCTTGCCCAAAAAGGCCACAACATGGGGCTAGAGAGATGGCTTAACAGCTAGAGCATTTGCTCTTCAAGAGGGCCCAAGCTCAATTCCTAGCCCCCACGTCCAGTGGCTCACAATTGCCTATAACTCCAGGGGAATCTGATGCTCTCTTCTAGCTTCGATGGGCACCTGTATGCATATGCACAAAGAGACAGAGAAATAAAATAAATAAAAGCTTTTGATGAAGTAAGGCAGTACACCCAACACGCTCCCTTTCTGCCATATAAACTGCCCCGTTTGTGCACAAAGAACTTTGTCATCTAGAACATCATGAACATTTCCAAAGTGAGGGTCTCCAATGCACATGTGCTTCCCAAGCTTCAGGCACAGCTGCATTACTGTGTGAGTTATGCCATCTACTGCAAGGTATTCAGAAATCAATCTTGTGAAGCCCCATGACCCCTACCACAACCTATGTAAAGAACTGATTGGTGGCTGGGTGGTGGTGGTGCACTCCTTTAATCCCAGCACTCGGGAGGCAGAGCCAAGTGGATCTCTGTGAGTTCGAGGCCAGCCTGGGCTACAGAGTGAGTTCCAGGAAAGGCTCAAAGATACACAGAGAAACCCTGTCTTGAAGGAAAAAAAAAAACTGATTGGCAGGAGAGGACACAAATAGAGTGGAAACTATAAAAATATTCAAGCCAAGGAAGAAATCTCATTCATATTTTTATATATGTGTCCACATATAATCAATCGTGTGATAAATGAAGGAACCTAGTTTCCCATAAGTCATGTATTTTCAATTTATCAGAAGTATCTGATATATGTATGTATGTATATATATATACATATATATACATATATATATATAATTTTAAACTTTTTTAGATTTAGATTCTATGTATGAGTGTTTTGCCTACATGTATGTAAGTGTCCCATGTGCATGCCTGGCACCCACAGAGGTCAGGAGCCATCAGATCCCCTGGAACAAAAGTTACAGATGGCAGCTAAGGCTAGCTTGGAACGTGTGATTCTTCTGTCTCCACATTGCACGTCCTGGGATTATGACCATGACTGATGTCTGTTTTGAGACTGACTGAACTCATTATCCTGCCTCAGTCCCCTGCCAATAGCTCTGACTACAGATGAGCCACAGCTGACAGCCCCACGTCTCCTCAAACCTCCTTCTCTGATTCCTTTTTCTACATAACAGTTATCACCATTTAAGATGTAATACATTTGGCGTGTTGGTTTATTGTCTTCTGCTAGAATGTAAGTTTTGTTCCATACTTGTCTCTGGCTTGTATGGCACACTATCATGATCAACTACTATTCCAAAACTGAAATAAAACAGAAACTAACTCTTCTTCATTTGGCCTCTCAGATTCAACCAGTTTTGCTCAGAGTTGAGTTAGTTTACTCATTCCTCGCTCAACGGCTATCTCACTCAGTCAAGAGTTTCTATTTTAAACTCTCAGTTTCCTCTTTGAAGGCGCTTTGCCTTCTCCTGCTTCGGTCTTTGAATGCTGGTATTTCAGGCGTGCTGTAATCGTATCTGTGTTTGAAGCTAGCGTCCTTTCCCAGGGAACTGAAAAGTCCAGGGAAGGTTTATTTCGCCTGTTCTCATTATCTCTAAGCTTTCAACTACCTTGCTGATATTTTGGACCGATCAGATTTGGCCTGACGTTTGTAACAGGAAGGGTGTGGGGCAAATGTATATTTGGAGCTGGCCATCAAAGCCACAAGCAGTTTCATTTAGGTTCAAAACCTAACATCCCAAACTCTTATCTCATCTACAATTGCCATCACTGTCAATTTGAAGCTAAAGATTCTAGATTTGATTCATCCATGGAAGTGTGTATCCAGGGCCAGAAGGTGACAGAGATGGGCTAGGTCTGTCTTTTGACCAAAGAAAGAGACACTGATTTTCATAAGCAGATTACAGAACAAGATAGATCAAGAAGCCATGTCTAAGGGAGGAGAAGGGAACCAGTGTTGCTGCTCCTGAAACTAAACTTTGACAAAGTCCCTGGGCTCAAAGACAAGCTCCAATTTGTAGCAAGGCAAAGTCTCCCAACAGCTAGAGTGAAAAACGCAATGAACGAGCCGTGAGCAATGGCGTACACCTGTGACCCGAGCGCTCAGGAAGCTGAGGCAGGAAGATAGCCACAAGTCTACTCTGGTCTAGAAAGGGAGGTATCATCTGGGAGTGGTGGCACACACCTTTTTGGGGGGGGGGGGTTGTTGTTGTTGTTGTTAGTTGGTTGGGGTTTTTTTTCAAGACAAGGTTTCTTTTTTTTTTCTTTTTTTTTTTTTGGCTTTAGTTTTTGAGATTGGGTTTCTTGGTGTACTCTCTGTAGCCCTGGCTGTCCTGGAACTTGCTCTGTAGACCAGGGTGGCCTCAAACTCAGAGAGACCCACCTAGGATCAAAGTTGTGTGCCATCAGAGGCAGACAGATCTCTGAATTTGAAGCCAGTTTAGTCTACATGAGTCCCAGGACATCCAGAGCTATGTATACAGGGAGACACTGCCACAAACAAACAATGAATGAATTTGGGACACTATCTCAGAAACAAACAAACAAAAAAGTGCATGACCGGTGAGCATTTCTTAGGAGTGAAGATGTCAAAGAGAAGCAGAGCCCCTCCCCCCCAGCAGGCTGCTACCGATGCACACCTGTCCTAACACTGACATCACACTGAGTGCCCTGGGAAAATCACCTGTGTCGATGGGCTTCAGCATCTTGAGCCACAACAGCAGGATATGACCAAGGTCCTGGGCATATCATGATTAAAGAGAACAAATAAACAGGGACCCCATCCAAGACCTTAGGAAGCGCTCCATGCCATTATGAAATTCAAATCCTGACTCCACCATCACATATGTCCTTGCACAAGTCAGTTAACCTGGTTTTCTTGTCAATTTAAAGTGAGGATTACATGTTACAATAAGTATTATTAGGTCATTATGAAGATTCAACAAATTAGTTCTTTGGTCCTTTGCTCTTAGAGACAGGCTCTCATATTTGTTGGTTTCTCTGAGACAGATCTACAAAGATCCAGGCAGGCCTCTATATGTAGACCTAGCTGGCCTCAAACTCAATAATTTCTATCTGCCCACTGATGATTACAGGTATGAGCCACCACACCCAGCAAACACACAGAAAATGTTCAACAAATGTTAGATATTGATATTATTACATGTTGTAGAATAGAATATTTGTTTAACTATGTAAAGATGTGTTGCATTTGTTTGTGTTGCAGAATAATTGTCTAACTATGTAAAGGTGTATTACATTTGTTTATGCTGCATTTGTTTAACTATGTAAAGATGTGTTGCTGTTTCACTTTGCCTGCCTAAGGTACCTGATTGGTCTAATAAAAAGCTGAATGGCCAATAACTAGGCAGAGGTAAGGCTGGTGGGCAGAGAGAAAAGGGGAGCTGGCCAGCCAACTGGGGCCCAGACAGTTGGGGACCAGACAGCCAGACACAGAGGAAGCAGGAAAGCAGGATGGACAGTATTGTAGCTGAGGTAAATGAGCCTCAGGGCAACACATAGATTAATAGAAATGGGTTAATTTAAGTTAAAAAAAAAACTAGCTAGAAACAAGCCTAAGCTAAGGCTGAGCATTCATAATAATAAGTCTCTATGTCATGATTTGGGGGCTGTCAGTCCAGGAAAACCTCCTACAATTACAGTTATTACCACTAATTTTTCCAGTGAACTCTTCCTGCAACCTTGTGAAATCAGTAACATCCTAGCCCACAGATTGGAAAACTAAGGCTCAGAGGCTCTATGTATCAGCTCTATTTCAAGTACTTCAAAATTCTTAATTTAAGTTCTTCTTGTAATTGCACTGTCCCTGCCTGTGGCTCAGGGAAACAAGGAGGCACATAGGAGGTTGAGTAACTTGCCCAGTGTTCTGGAACTATTGGAAATATGTGTTCTTGCCAAGCATGGTGGTGTATTCCTTTAATCCCAGCACTTTGGGAAGCAAAGGCAAGATGATTTATGTGAGACCAGCCTGGTCTACATAGCAATATCCAGGCTAGTTGGGGCTACATAGACTTTGTCTCGAAAAAGAAAGACAGAGAGAGAGAGAGAGAGAGAGAGAGAGAGAGAGAGAGAGAGGAAATGGGAAAGGAGGAAAGGGAAAGGAAAGCCAGGCATGGTGGCTCAGGCCTTTAATCCCAGCGTGTTGGAGGTAGGTGGATCTCTGTGAGTTTGAGGCCAGCCTGGTCTATAGAGCGAGTTTCAGTATAACTGGGGCTACACAGAGAAACTCAGTCTCAAAAAAAAAGAAAAAGAAAAATAGTCTTTCTGACCCCAGAAGTTAACAAATATGGTTCCAACAACCAGTTATTTTAGGAGTTAGGGGATCATACACCAGGAGGCATCTCACCTTACCCACCACTCTGGCTCTGGTCCAGGGAGGCAAGGGAAAGCCTAAGCTGACTAGAGGTCCTCTGGTCAAAGCTCAGCTCTCTAGGTGAGTACCTCATCTAGAAAGATGTGAGGAGCACTTCAGAAGAGAAGGGGGCATGTGACTTCCCAAGATCTCGAAAACCTATATATTTACCTCCTGGGTACAAGCTACCTGGCAGTCTCCAGGAACCAGCAGGCCTTGTCTCTGCCTCCCTAGGGGACAATGGTCAAGACACTGCCTTTCTCAGAGCACCGACTGGAAGGATCCAGACTGAGACGGGAAGTCACTTCCTTGATTCCGAGAGACAGAGGGCCTGGGAGTTAAACCTGTCTGGGACTGACACCCATCTGCTCCTGCTTTCCGATGTTCCATATCTTCTGAATATGCTTTGTAAGCTCGAGAGTACGTAGAGCACTCTGCAAACACGGGGAAGTTAATTTCACCATTTAATTAACTTCCCTGTAGCACTCACCTTCCTACTGGCATTTCCAGAGGCACTTTGGAGGTATTTACTTCCTTTGCACATAATCACTCCAAGAAAAAGGCTAATTTCTGGAGCAGAAAAGTGAAACCTGGGGGTGTTGGGTGGAATCTGGGGCCACAGGTGACATGTGGATGGGGTTCCCATCTATGTTTCAACATTGACTAGCAGTGTTGTTCCCAGGGTGACTTCTGAAATTGTTTCCCACTGCATGTTGGGAAAAAATACAGAATGCCTTTTGAGGTTACTGGGGAAATTAAAGTAGACAGTGTGTGCTAAGGGCTTACCACATGCCTAGAAAAATAGTGAGATTCAAAAATGGAAGCTAATAATAAAACAGTCATCTAAGGGGGCTGTAACTTCAGTAGAACCTTAATACATCTTTTTCAAATAAAATAGGCTCCTCCACAATTCAGAGTTCAGAATCTGCAGTGTGCTAATAGCACCCATCCATTAAGGTGTCACTTGTCCCTATTGGGGTTCACCATCAGGGTGACACTTCCAGTTCTGCAACATCGAGGGTGGCATTTCCCCAGTCCATGTCTCTTGCTTCCCTGTGGCATCTTATCAAAGTGCTACCACTTCCTGAGATGCACGTCAGGTGGACATCCCAGCCGGGCATCTCTGAGTTGTAAGTAACTGCTCAGATGTCATCTGGCCCAACTTGATCCCCTCTCACTGTCACGAGGAGGAAAGTCAGTGTGCGGGTCCCAAATACCTCAGAGCATCACACACGCAATTACTCCCTACTGGCATTCTCTGCAGCCAGCCCCCAAGTTTCAGTTAAAAGCAAATGTCACCCCATCCAAACAAAGGCTCAATATGGGTAGCCAGAAGACATACAGGAGTGTGTGATGGTACACAGCTGGAATCCCAGCACTTGAGGTCAGGGTAGAAGGATCAGGAGTTCAAGGTCATCTTCAACTACAAAGCAAATTTGAGACCGTATCTTATAAAACCAAAATAAATAAATAATGTGATTTACCACACAAGACTGAAACTTTAGTTCAATCTCTGGGACCCGGGGTGGAAGGAGAGAACTAACTCCCAAACGCTGTTCTCTGACCTCTATACACATCGATCACAAGGACAACCACACACACCCATGCACAATAATAAATAAAATTTAAACTGGGCAGTGGTGGCACACACCTTTGATCCCAGCACTCAGGAAGCAGAGTCAGGCAGATCTCTGTGAGTTCAAGGCTAGCCTGGTCTACAGAGAGTTCCAGAATAGCCAGGATTGTTACACAGAAAAACCCTGTCTCAGAAAAAAAAAAAAAGAAGGGTGGGATGGGAATAGAGATTATACAGACAAACACACGATGCCCTAGGTTCAACTACAGCTTTAAAAAGAAGACAGAAGCTAGGCTAGTGACTAAGCAAAGTGCCCTTGACCGTTCCTCCTGACTTCCTTTGTTTAAATGGGGCTACTCTTCCCCCCCAAAGAAACTGTTGAAAAGCGTAGAAGTGACACCTATGGAGGACCACCCTTCTACTTAGAAAAGGTAACTTTCCAAAACTGAGTTGTTTCTTTACCTCTATGTAGGCTTTGGCCTACATGTATGTCGGTGTGAAGGTGTCAGATCCTCTGGAACTGGAGTTACAGTTGTGAGTTGCCATGGGTTGCTGGGAATTGAACCTGGGTCCTCTGGAAGAGCCACCAGTATTCTTAACTGCTGAGCCATCTCTCCAGCCTGAAAAGGTGACTTCTCGTGTCAAAGGACGGGCTCAGCAAACGGAACAGAAGAGAAGAGAACCCAAGCAGAGTTAGTGCTGAATTGTATTCCAAACGCCAGCAAGGCAGAATGCCTTATGTTAACATGGGCTCTCCAGGGTCAAGCCAAGGAGCTTGGGCTTGATTCTGGGGGGTCTGGGGAGTCACAGGAGTGGGGGATGGACAGGCTCCTTTGTGTAGGTTAGGGAGCTGAAGATTCTGGAGGAATAAGGATCAATGAGGAGCCATGATAAGCCACACGCACCAGGGACACTAGCTGTCTCACCACAGCTGCTGCTGGAATATCATGCCACAGGATGGACACTCTCTGTCACCCTGCAAACTTAATCCACAACTTAACCATGTTAAGAGGTAGAACTTTGCCAGTCCTGGTGGCACAGACCTTGATCCAAACACTTGAGATGCAGAGGCAGGCGGATCTCTGAATTCGAGGACAGCCTTGTTTACAGAGCTCCAGGACAGCCAGGTATCCTGGGGGTGGGGGTAGGGAAAGTGGGAACTTAAGCCAGATGTGGTAGAATACACCTGCAGTTTCCAATTCCAGACATCCATCAGGAGACTGAGTAAAAGGACTAGCCTAGGTGAGATAAGCAAGACCTTAGCTAAAATAAATAGACAATCATTAGGTGGTGGTGACTAGGTAGAGTGCCCTTGGCACTATCCCCAGCATTATAACAACCTCCCCCCAAAAATACCACAAGAGCTACAAATAAGTGGCTCTGTTAACCAGCAGTAGTTGGTAGTATGGTCTAGCTGGGTAGAAGGGGAGGGGCTCGTAAGCCTGGGAAGAGCATTTGCCAAGACTTGAAAAGGCAGCTGAGAGAAACTGGGAGGCCAGTGTGGCTGGAGCTTGAAGAGAAAGTAGTGAGGTACACACAAGACTGGACAGGTTAAAAACTGGGATGGGCCAGCAGAACCTCCCCAGCCATATTTAAAGCAGGTCAGGGATTCTGAGTACGGAGCAGGCTCCAATGTCATCCCGACCAGTCCCAAGAGTGTGGGGTATCTAGCTGTTCACTCAGGTCTCCCCACAGTTTAGAGTTTTCTTATCTAGTGCTGTTGTCATCACCCCACAAGACATTTAACTACTGGGCATTTGGTAAGGTCTCAAGAGGCCTTAGCCCTTCCAACCCAACCTCTCATACCCCAGGCCCCCTCCTCCAGATGTGAGGCTGAGAGATGGGTGAAGGAAATGTTTGATACATATGCCTGAAACTAAGGCCAAGACACAGTCACTTTCTTTTACGTGTGGAATTTGGGGGGCCAGCGTTCTAGCTGTTGCAATTCTAATATTCTATGGCATGAGAGAGGATCCTAAGACCTGGAGAAATGAGATTTGGGGTTTCTACATTCTCAAGATTATAAGCTTCTATACTCCCTCCGGTAAACTTAGACTAAACGGAAACAGGCTAGTGTTCAGCGCCTGCTGGTTTACAAGCAAGAACTCCTGAGCCTCTCAGCATCTCCCAAACAGCCAGAGAATAACAATTTAGCTCCATCCTCCATCTCCATCTCCCTACCTCCAACACACCTCCACCAGTTCCATCCCTGCCTAGCAAAGGCAGAGTCTGAAAGTCTTAGGGGCGGGAACCAAAACTTGCTAGCTGGGGAAAGAGCGGGCGCTGTAACTGGAAGAGGGTTGGGGAGTCTCGGCCCGCCCATCCGCCTAAACTGCTGACTTCCTGGTCACAGCCGGCCTCCGCAAGGGTAGCAGGCCACCGCGGCTGCGAACCCCAGAGCCATGGGGCAGGCGCGGGATGCCATCCTGGACGCTCTTGAAAACTTGACCCCGGAGGAGTTGAAAAAGTTCAAGATGAAGCTGCTGTCAGTGCCACTGCGCGAGGGCTATGGACGTATCCCGCGGGGGCCCCTGCAGCAGATGGACGCCATAGACCTCACTGACAAGCTTGTCAGCTTCTACCTGGAAGCTTATGGCGCGGAGCTCACAATGACTGTGCTTAGAGACATGGGCATGCAGGAGCTGGCTGAGCAGCTGCAAACCGTCATTCAGAGAGGTGAGTGTGGCTGCCCCCTGTTCGTCTACCCTCAACTTCCTGCACCCCGCCAGAGGCCTGCCTCTTTGGCTCTTAGATTTCTCTTCCTCTTACCTAAAAAAAAAAAAAAAAAAAAAATTCCCATTGTAGCCTTGAACTTAGCACCCTGGGTGGAGGGGACATCAGCTCCAGACAGATTATTGAAAACGGAAGAGAACCACCTGACATTTCTTTACAGAGTCTGGAGCTGTGGCAGCCGCAACCAGTGCCTCCCCTCAAAGGGCAGACAGAACAGGTGAGGCCTCCCCACCCTACCACACCCTTGCACAGCCTATCTATTGTACAACCCAAGGCCAGAGCCAAGATTAACCCTGCCTTCCTACTACCCACACATTTGGGGAGGGGGGAGTGTAGTTCACCTATGTAGTCATGGTGGGTGGACTTCCTTGATCCCCCACCCCTAAACTACATCTAATAAAATTTGAAGCACCGATCAGCATTGTTCTCACTTTGTCCTCAGCACACTTCGTTGACCGGCACAGACAAGCACTGATTACCAGGGTCACAGACGTGGACGGCGTGCTCGACGCCCTGTTTGGCAGTGTGCTGACTGAAGAACAGTACCAGGCAGTTAGAGCGGAAACCACCAATCCAAACAAGATGAGGAGGCTCTTCAGCTTCACCCCAGCCTGGGACCTGACCTGCAAGGACTTGCTCCTCAAGGCCCTGAGGGAAACACTACCCTTCTTGGTGGCTGACCTGGAGAAGAGCTGAGGTATTTTCTCCAGCTACAGCCCCTACCCATGTAACGCCTAACTTTGAATACACAAATTTTTAAAAAATCAGTTTGTACTGTTTTCTCTGCTCCCTTGGATGTTTGTGCCTAACTAAGCTACATTTCTAAAGCTGAGCTAAGGGGCGGGGCTCAGTGGTAGATCATGGACCTACCATGCACAATCCCCTGGGATTAGTCTCCAACCCCAAAATTCCAGAGTTCTGGTTTCACTGTTCTAGTGTGTAAGAGTTCTCGAATGATTCCTGGTTCCCCACTTGGGAGCATTTCCAGTGTGATCCCAAGGGATTACTCTTGAGAACACACTTAACATATCCATCCAAACCAAGTTAAAAATGGGGCTATGTGGGAATATATGGGGATATGTACAATGGGCTTAGAATCGGGAGGGCAGCCCTACCGGAGGCATCTAGAAACAGCCCATAAAAGATTCCTAATGTGCTCTACTTTTCCGTAAGTACACTGCTTTCAGGAGAGGCAGAGGTACCATCTGGTTACCAAGGAGACCGACAAGCACCTCAGCCTCGCTCCCTCAATCAGACTTGGTCTAGCCTCCTAGCTGCCACAGGTCTCCTAGTCCATCTCCAAAGGCCAGAGGAACCAAAACTGCTGCTCATGGGAACAGACTGTCTTACGATCACACCTGAACTTCCAGCATGCCCCTTAAGCCCACCCATCCGCATCTCCTCACACACACTTCCACATATACCCATATCCACTATTTGCTCACACCAGGCACTACTTACACACTTGGCATACAACTCTGGAAGGTCTTGAAATCTACTTGTCCCAGCATGCACAAAGACACACCTACTGGCTCAGAAAACATTTCCCAGTGTCTCTATGGTAAAGTAAACCACTGCCCCAGTATATTTTCACAAAGGACCCTTCTAATAGACTGGGCCTGTCATTAAAAGACAAAAACTGGGGTTAGGGATTTAGCTCAGTGGTAGAGCACTTGCCTAGCAAGCACAAGGCCCTGGATTCGGTCCTCAGCTCTGGCAAAAAAAAAAAAAAAAAAAAAAGACAAAAGCTTTTTTTCCCCTCAATTCCTATATTTTTTTAATTTTCATTTTTTTTTGTTTTTTTGGTTTTTTTTGTTTGTTTGGTTGGTGGGTTTTTTTGGGGGGGAGGAGGGGGAGGAGGGGGAGTTCGAGACAGGGTTTCTCTGTAGCTTTGTGACTGTCCTGGAACTTGCTCTGTAGACCAGGCTGGCCTCAAACTCAGAAATTCACCTGCCTATGCCTCCCAAGTGCTGGGATTAAAGGCATGTGCCTCCACCCCGCCCCCATAATTTTCATATAAACTTGTTAGACATGGTGGCACATGACTTTGATCCCAGCACTATCCCAAGCCAGCCCGGTCTACGGTGTTCCAGACCAGCCAGGGATACAGGGATATTAAGAGCCTGACTGAGAAAATAAAATTCCACAGGAATCTAATGGTTCCATCAGACAGGTACCTAAATAACACTTTTGCAAGAGTAGCTACAGGGCTGGGGATGGAAGTCCACTGTAGAGGGCTTGTCTACCATGCCTAAACCCTGGGTTTGTTCCTGCCCTCCATGAGAACACCTGTGCATCGCTGCACTGTGGAGACAGAGGCATGAGAGTAGAGGGGAGGCTGGGATAGAATGGCCCTGAAGCTCACAGGCAGCTAGCTAGTATGCAACACAGCAGCAGGAAGAACTGACTCCCACAAGTTTGTCCTCAAACCTCTAAGTACAGACACATGTGTTTACACACACACACACACACACACACACACACACACACACACACACACACACACTCTTTTAAAATTTCTTTAAAAAGGATAAACAAGCCCTTGGAACTGGAGAAACCACTCAGCAGTCAAGGGTGGCTGTTCTTCCAGAGGGACCAAGTTCAATATAGAATGCCCATATGAAGAATCAGTCTGTAACACCTGTTCCTGGTAATTTGATGCCCTCTTCTGGTTTTAGCAGGGACTGCATGCACATGGTGCACAGACATGCAAAAAAATTTTAAAAATTTTTAAGTTTAGCCATGGCTCCTGATCTCACCAAAGGCCATGCAATAACACAGGATCTGGGCTGTCACCTGAGGCAAGATGGGGATCTGAGAGTCATGCTGCAGCTGGGGCCATAAAGATCTGAGTGACCTGTACTGCCACAAGATGCCCTGGTGACATCTGAGCCCAGGCTTTCTGAGGACCATGCCTGGGTCTGTGTTGATGTCCATGGCCTGTGTGCCACCAAAGGCCACACAGATGCCTGGGGTCTAGGCCCACAATCTGTGGCCATGCTGGCACCCAAGGCCATGGCACCACTGAGGCCACACCAATCTGAGTGACCTGCACTGTCATGTGGGGCCATGGTATGTGTCACCTGGGCTAAGGCTGCTGCCTAGGGCCATGTCTGGGTCTGTAGTTCTATGGCAGCTAGGTCTGTGTTGATGTCTGTTGCTCCTGATATCAAAGACCATGCCAATGCCAGGGGTCTGAGGCACCACCTGGGGTTACATTGGTGTCTGAGGGCCACTCTGCTGCTGGAAGCATGCCAATCTGAGTGGCCTATGCTGCCACGTGGGGTCACGGTGACATCAGAGCCCAGGCTGCTGCTAGGAACCATGTCTGGGTTTGTGGTCCTACCACAGCCAGGATCTGTGTTGATGTCCGAGGCCCATGATGCCACCAAGAGCCACACAGATGTCTGGAGTCTAGGTTGCATCCTGTGACCATGTGGTGTTAGTGGCTATTCTGCCAATCTGAGTGGCCTGTACTGTCACCCAGGGCCATAGCTGCTCCATGACCCTACAGCAGCCCATGGCTCCCGATACCATCAAAAATCATGCCAATGCCAGGGGTCGGGGCTGCCACCTAAAGCCATGTTGGTGTCTGAGGGCCACACCAATCTCAGTGGCCTGCACTGCTTGCTACTTGCGGCCATGGTGACATCCATGCCCAGGCTGCTGCTGGAGACCATGTCTGGGTGTGTGGTCTTTCCACAGCCAGGTTCTGTGTTGATATCCATGCCCCATGGTACCACCAAAGGCCACATGGATGCCCAGGTCTAGGGCACAACCTGTGGCCATGTTGGTGTCTGAGGGCTGTATTATCACTAGAGCCATACCTATCTGGGTGGCCCACGCTGCCACACAGGGTCATGATGTCTTCTGGGCCTGGATTGCCACTGGGATGGCCAGGTCTGGACAGCAGACCATGTTGGTGTCCAAGGGCATTGCTGGCACTGGGGCCATTCTGATCTGGGTGGCCTGTGCTGCCACCAGGCCATAGCGACATCTGGGCCCGAGCTGCTGCTGTAGCTGGGGTTAATGATAATGTCCATGGCCTGTGTTACCAGAGAGGGTCATAGGAACCATGTATGTTGAAATCCGAGGGCTAATGCTAAGACAGCGCTGCTCCCCCTCACTGGACACTGTAGCAGGAGCTGCCTCCCTCCACCAACTCACTCCCATACTCTGGAGATGGCCCCACCACTCACCATAGGCATGGGAAAGCTGACCCTGATGGCACCCTAGGAGAGCTGGCTCTGCCCCTTGCTGGAGGAGAACAGTTCCAGTGGTCTAAACCAACCAGTTCAACCACCACCCAGACCCACATCATGGACTTTGGGTCAGCCCACGCTAACATCTACCCCATCTATGACCTGCTGGAGTAAGTGAAGGGACTGGGCCTGCAGAACAATAATCACAGGATCTCAGGGCAAGAGCAGGATATCCAAGAGTCGTTTCGGTGAGGGTCCAGTGAGGATGGTGTGCTAGAGGCCTTGACCAGACCAAGGACTCATTGCAATGAGCATTTGCAAGTAAAGCTGATTGGACAAAAGGGTCTACTGTGTGACACACTACAGCTTCCAATGCCACTAGGATGAATGAAGAGGTATTAGAGGAGGTGATTTGTCTTGTTTTGAATTAATTTGGGGGGGGCGGTTCATGCTGCATGAGTAAAAACAGATATGAATGGATTAGAAGTGAGCAGGATGTGGGTGCATGTGAAATTCGCAAAGAATCAACAAAGAATTCTGTTTAAAAAGGAAAAACGCTTGGGAGACATAAGCAGGCAGATCTCTGGGTTCTAGGAGTCATTCAGTCAGAATTACAAAGTAAGTACCAGTCTCAATTTTGTTTTTGTTTTTGCTTTTTGTTTTTTGTTTTTTTTGAGACATGGTCTCTGGGTAGCTTTGTGCCTTTCCTGGAACTCACTCTGTAGCCCAGGTTGGCCTCAAACTCACAGAGATCCACCTGCCTCTGCCTCCCGAGTGCTGGGATTAAAGGCATGCGCCACCATGCTCAGCCTGAAGCAGCGTAGTTAATAGTTGCCCCAAGGGCTGAGGAGATGGCTGGGGGTTAGTGGGTGAGAGACTAAAGTACTTGCTGAACAAAGGTAAGGACCTGAATTCAGACCCCAGAACCTATATAAAAGCTGGAAACACTAACAAACTAACCTTCTGTGGTAAAATGGGAAGCAGAGACAGAATGCCTGGAAGCTCCCAGACTGGTCAAGATCCCCTAATTCAAACATGGTAGAAAGCAAGGACCAACACCCTAGGTTGTCCTTTGACCTCCACATATAAGCCCTGGCCCTGGTGCTTGGAACACACACACACACAATCAGATCTTGGAGACTCTCTTTCCCCTACATATTTTTTCCCTGGGAGTAGGGAAGAATTTAGTTCTAGAAGTCTTAGATTTAAGACATAACAGTGGTTGCATAAAAGTTTTAGCCAGGCAGTGGTGGCGCACGCCTGTAATCCCAGCACTCAGGAGGCAGAGCCAGGCGGATCTCTGTGAGTTCAAGGCCAGCCTGGTCTACAAAGCGAGTTCCAGGAAAGGCGCAAAGCTACATAGAGAAACCCTGTCTCGAAAAACCAAAGAGTAAAAGTTTTAAAGGATGAAAAGTCAAACCTGGTCTTACTATAATGAAAGCTGTACCCTCAGCATCCCTCTGCAAAGTGGAAATAGTAAGACCTAGCTCATCTCTCAACAGCACTGGGAAATACACATTAGTGTCAATAACTCTTTCTAGTAAGATATTTAATCGCATCTGGGTGCCTGTGCTGCCCACTACATGGAAGACCATCTATCTAAAAGTACCTTCCAGTCTTGGTGGTATCTAAAGCTAACCCACAACACAGCCCCCACACATCTCCAGTGCATTGGAGCACATCCCAAAGCTAGACGTTCAGAACACTACAAGCAAGAACCAGAAGACGTGGTCAGATCAAAAAGTCAGGCCAAGACAAGAGGAGCTTTTGAAGACACTGGACAAAGTGATAAGACTCAAACTAATGTTCACCAGTAGTCCCAACCAGGAGTCACACAGAAATTCCCAACGTCACAGTTTATGCCAAACTCTTTAAGATCCACCCCCCTCTAACAGGCTTTCTGTGTAACCCTGGAACTTACTCTGAAGACCAGGCTGACCTCCAATTCAAGACATTCCCCTGCCTCTGCCTCTTGAGTGTTGGGATTAAAGGTGTGTGCTACACTGCCCATCTATGCCAAACTCTTACTGATGCCCAACCTAACAAAAACTAAAGTTACAAAAGAAAAATCTCGAACTTCTAAGTTTTGGGGGGGGCAGGTTGGCTTTATTGAGACAGGGTCTATATAGTGCTGACTGGCCTCCCACTCAAAAGATCTGCCTGCATCTACCTGAGTGCTGAGATTAAAGGTGTGCCAGGCTCAAAATTTTTAAGACTCACTGCATCACATTTTCCCATGTCTTCCACCCAAGTGCTGGGGCTACAGGTGGGCGCCATGTCCAAATTCAAAATGACAGACCTTCCTTCTCAATCTAGTCAAGCTTCAATCTTTGAACAAGAACAAAAGCCAGCCCAAGTTAGGCCTGTGCTACTTACAAAAATCTGTGTAGAGGCTGGGCATGGTAGCATACACCTTAATCCCAGCAATTAGGAGGCAGAAGCCTGGTCTACAGTGTTTCAGGACAGCCAGAGCTCATGATTCCAATTAACATACAGAAGAGATGATCCAAGCACACATTAACTTCCTCTTCCTAAAATTTATCTTTACTATTTTTAATTATGTATATACACATGTCTAGGGGTATAGGCATGTTTGTGGCCAGCGGCTTTGCATCACCCTGGAGGTGGAGTTTACAAGTGGTTTTTGATCTGCTTGATGCAGGTACAAGGGACCAAACCAACCTCTACAAGATCAGTGTGCTGATCTTGCTCAGTCTTTAAAAAAATGAAAATTTTTAAAAAAAGGTGGGAGAGGTTGAAGAAACAACTTAGTTAAGAGCACTTACTGTTCTTACAAAGCATCTAAATTTTTGGTTTTCAGCACCCAAATGTTGGCTCACAACCATTCATAGTACATATACATCCATAAGGCAAAACACTCATACATAAAATATGTAAACCTAAAAATTAAGATAGCTGTGTTTATTGGCAGGGAGGGGTGAGGACAGTGCAGGGATTGTGGACCTGTCATAAGTCAAGGCTGGAGAGATGACTCAGCGGTTCAGAGCACATACTGATCTTGTACCCACATCAAGCAGCTCAAAACCACCTGTAACTCCACGTCCAGGGAGACCCAAAACCAAAACCTCTGGCCACAAACACACACACACTCTCAGTCACACATGTATATACATAATTAAAAATAAAGATAAATCTAATGAAGAGGAAAAGTCAGGCAGAAAATGTGTGTCTGGGTCATCTCTCCTGTATGTTAATTGGTATCCTAGTTAGGTGTCTATTATCTGTCATAAACACCATGACCAAAAGCAACTTGTGGAGGAAAGGCTTTATTTGGCTTACATGTACTGCTCAGGTCATTATGATGAGAAAGAAGTCAGGGTAGGAACAAGGTAGGAACTGAATCAGTTAGTTAGTTCTAGGAGTCAGGTAGTAGGCCCATGCCTATAATCTTAGTACTCAACAGGTAGCAGATCACAAGTTCAAGGCCATCCTGTGCTATAATAAAGAGTCCATTTCAAATATAACAGGTCAACATGTGACATCACACTGGCATGTCACCATCAAAACACAAGAACACTATCAATGCGTGAAATTACACATGCCTAAGGTATTCGTGGAACAAGACAATTTCACATTTCCAACCCCAATATACAAATATCAATATTCCAAAACTTAAAAATACCAGAAACCCCAAAAACTCCTGATCCTAATTATTATGGATTTGGGTTATTAATAATCTGTACATTAAACTTAGGAAGAATTATTTAGACCACCTCAACTAACTAACACAAGTTTAGAGGTTTTCCCACCAGAGTGAGAATTTGCCTTTTTTAACTTGGAGACTAGTAGTTTTGATGAGAAAGGTTACCCAGTTGGGAAGGATTAGGAGCTGTGGTCTTTTGGAGGAGGTTGTATCACTGGAGGTAGCCTTTAGCTCAAGGCTTGTACCATTCCCAGTGCGTGCTCTGCACCGCCCCCCTTGTTTTTTGGGGGTTTTTTGTTTGTTTGTTTCTCAATAGATAGGGCTTCTCTGTCTACAGACTTGGCTGTCCTGGAACTTGTGTAAACCAAGCTGGCCTTGAACTCAGAGATCCACTTGTCTCTGCCTCTTCAGTGCCAGGATTAAAGGCATGCGTCACTACACTCAGGTGCTCTCTGCCTCATGTTGTCTATCTTGAGATGTGAGCTCTCAGTTGTTCTCACTACATACCTTTGCTCTACCATCAGGAACTCTAACTATAAACCCAATGAAATGCTTTTAGGTTGCCTTGGTCATGTTTTATCACAACTAAGACAAAGTCCATAGTAAACAAAATTGAACTTACCTCAAAAGACTATCAGCCTAGATGACAGCAAGGTTGCTACACTGTAGAGGTTTTTTAAAACCCCAGAAATTCCAAAGCACTAAATAATCTCAATTGGAAAACACTGACCTCTTGGGAGGTGTTGTATGGACAAGATGCCACTTGGAAACAACTGATATTCTTCAAAGCTTATTCTCATGGCCCTACCCATCCCCACCCAGCCTGTCAACCCACTTTTCGAAAGATGTTTAAAGGACTGGAGAGTGGTTCATATGTTAAACATACTTGCATTTAGTTTTGTTTTCAGCACCGCTATGGAGCCTACTGCACTCTCTGGCGCTCACAAATACCTGCAAACAAGTGGTATCCACTCACACACAGGAAATACTTAAGATAGCCTAATGTTGCTAACCTTGAATCCCAGCACTTGGAAGGTCTCCACGAGTTCAAGGTCAGTCTGGTCTACATAAGCAGTTCCAGACCAGCCAAAGCTACATAGTTTGCGTCAAAAAAAAAAAAAAAAAAAAAAAAAAAAGGAAGAAAGAAGGAAGGAAGGAAGGGAGGGAGGGAGGGAGGGAGGGAGGGAGGGGAGAGAGAGAGAGAGAGAGAAAGAAAGAAAGAAAGAAAGAGAGAGAGAGAGAGAGAAAGAGAGAGAGAAAAAGAAAAAAGAAATAACAGACTGCCTGGGTGGGGAGGGGGTGGAAATTAAAACCAAAGTCTTTTTGTTGTTGTTTTGGTTTTTTGAGACAAGAGTTTCACTCATTCTGTAGACTAGGATGGCCTCAAACTCAAATTCTGCCTCTGCCTGCTGGGACTGAAGGCATGCACCACCACCATCTGGCAAAATTAAAGTGCTTAAAGGATGCCCGAGCTTGGCTTTCCCTACAGCACCAGCACTCAACCAAACAGCACAAGTTTACCCCAACAAGCTGGCTAGCCCTCAACTGTTTCTCAACAAAGCCCTTCTCCTCCCAGCACACACAATACACCATAACCCAAAACCAACACTACAACCAAGAGTCATGAGCACAGTGTATTAGTGGGAGTGCTTCATCTACCAGACCCCTCTTATCCCAGACTCATGAATTCTGACAACTTCAGATTCAGTATTTCCCAAAGCTCTAAACTGCTAACCACCAAAAAATCTGAGATCAAATCTGCCAACATGCTCTAAGTTTAAGTCTATTCTCTGCATGCCAGCACTACTTGTGGTCTTTCCAGCTTTGGCTTCCAAATGCCAAGATGACAGGCATGTGCCATCACACTTGTTCTCCAAAAGCCCAACAAATGCATTAAAACTAAGTGTTGTAGCAGTATCACTTCTGGGCATATACCAAAGAAAATGGAATAAACAAAACTATGTCCAATACCCACTCTTTGCAGTACTCAGCAAGTTAAGCTATTCTAAGACACCAGCTAATTAAGTTTGTCGGGAATGTTTTGAGACAGGTGCTATGATTACAGGCATGAGCAGATGAGTTGTATGTGATATACTTTCATGTGTGCACAGCTCTATGCAGAGGCCAGACATTAACTGTCTTCCTCAACAGTTCTAATCACTGGAGCACTAGGTCATCCTCAGAAACTAGCAAGTCCAAGACCAGCCTGGGCTACCTGACTCTGGGGATTGGGGGGGGGGGGGGTGAGGGGGGTGGATAAGTACTGGAAAGAAGACAATAGTTAAGAGCACTTGTTGCTCTTCCAGAGAAGCTGGGTTCAGTTCTCAGCACTCACATGGTAACCCACAACCATCCCTAACTCCAAGTCTAAGGAGCTGATACCCTTTTCTGATCACCATGCATAACCAGAATACCCATGGTGCACATACACATGCAAGTAAATATTCGATGGAAGAATTCCCACAGAACAACAGCCAGTTTGACTCTGGAGTGTTAGCATTTAGCTTTGACTGCCTTTTGTGATTGCTACCTCCTGTCTCTGTACCTTCTGAGTGTTTTCCTAGGGGATCAAAGCCTATGCAAACTTAAGTTTAGGAACAACCCAGAAAACTGGTATTCTTTACTGAGATTTTACATTTGGTATTGTCACTGAGGGGCTTAGATCAAAGACTTTGGAACTGACTTCCTAAAGGCGTGAATTATATAACAAGAAAAGGTGTCTTTGCTCAGGGAGGGCAGTTCAGTCCAGAGACAATCCACCCTGCACCTCAAGGTGCCTCCATCTCATGATTCCACTAACACATGTGAACATCCACACCTGATATACAACTACACATTAAAAAGTTCCAGCACTCCAGAGAGAGGCAAGCAGTTACCTGAGATACCTGAGTTCAAGACCAGCCTGGTCTAAACAGTGAGGCCAGAGACCTTATCGCAAAAAACAAATGCATCGTTCAAAAAAAAAAAAAAAAATCACTTTAATAAAATAAAATCAATTGGCTGGTGGTGGAGGCGCATGCCTTTAATCCCATCACTCAGGAGGCAGAGGCAGGTGGATCTCTGTGAGTTCAAGCCCAGCCTAGTCTACAGAGCAAGATCCAGGACATCCACCAAAACTACACAGAGAAACCCTGTCTGGAAGAAACAAAAATAAATAAAAAATAAAATAAAATACAGGGGCTGGAGAGATGGCTCAGAGGTTAAGAGCACCGACTGCTCTTCCAGAGGTCCTGAGTTCAATTCCCAGCAACCACATGGTGGCTCACAACCATCTGTAATGAGATCTGGCGCCCTCTTCTGTATACATAATATAAATCTTTTAAAAAAATACAATAATATCAATTATAAGATGGGTGAAAGACATAGTTCAACATAGAAACAAGTAATGCAGCTAGGCAGTGGTGGCACTCGCCTTTAATCCCAGCACTCGGGAGGCAGAGGCGGGAAGCTCTGTCTGGTCTACAAAGTGAGTTCCAGAACAGTCAGAGCTGTTACACAGAGAAACTCTGTCTCCAAAAACCAGGAAAGAAAAAAACCCACACCACTGGGTGTCACAATTTTGTCATCAATGATGACTTGGCACCAGAACCAATTGTCTTGTTCATCCATTCATTTCATCTACCTACACACTATACTGGACCTAACCACTACCAATCACTAGACACTAGTTACCTGGTAATAAACTTCAACCTTAGGGCTGGAGAGAAGGCTCCAAGGTCAATAGCACATAATGATTAAGTTCTAGGACATCCAGGGCTATATACAGACCCTGTCTCAAAACACCGAAACAAAAAGCACATACTGGTCTTTACAAAGGACCTGAGGTTAGTTCTCAGCAGCCATAGCAGGTGGCTGGCAACTGCCTGAAACTACACCTCCAAGGCATCACTCTTCTAGTCTCTGCATGCACCTATAGAACACACGCAGACAACACATCACATAAACAAAATGAAATGAGTAATTAGTTAGAAACAAAGAGCTTCTCTTCACTTCTAGCTGCATGGATTAGGGAACCACAACCAAACTCTATTAGAACCTTAGTAGGTGAAGCAGCAACAGTACACATCCATTAGGCTTCTCAAACCAAATTAACACATCAAACAGACTATCAAATAAGCAGACTCAGGGGCCTAGCTACAGCTTAACTGAGGATTCTTATCCAGGCATGAAGATTTGCACAGGTACCAAGTTTAATGAAACTAATACACTTCCCAAAACATTCAGGACCTTCATCCTTAAAGCATGCCTACTCACAGGTGAACCTTTAACGCCATGAAGAAACTCCTTTCAACACAAGGCTGAGGGTGGTAGCTCAGTAAGAATTCTAGCACTGTTGAAAAGGGGGGGGGGGGGGAGAGAAAGCACCTCCCAACAATAGGTCTCAACACATCTGTAGGGCATGCTTCAGATAATACATAAAATGAAGCCCTACTTTGTGCTGACATGGTGCCTGTCTGTAATCACTGGGAAAACTGAAGCAGGATTCATAGATATTTAAGGATAGCACAAGGCTACGAGGCCTGACAAAGCTAAATGACAAGACCGTCAAAAAAAACCTTCAGTGGAGGTACCAATTAATGAGCAGCTCTAGAGCTGTCCACAGACTGAGATAGAAACTAGTACAACTGAAACACAAAATCCGTCTTTGCTCCAGGCAGTTTTACCATTGTGACCTGATGCGATCTTCTACAAAGACAAAGTTCATGCTCAAAAATGTTCATGCAGTTGGTTGGGCATGATACCCACCTTGTCTTTAATCCCAGAAACAGTGGCACATCGCTAGGAAGCTTATTACAAAAATAACAAGAGAAGGGTTGGGGATTTAGCTCACAGGTAGAGAGCACTTGCCTAACAAGCTCAAGGCCCTGGGTTCATCCTCAGCTGGGGGGGATGTACCGCCCCCCAAGAAAAAGAGCATGTTTTGCTTACTGTTTTATATTGGGCTACATTCTAAGATAGTCTATGGACACTGTAATTTTAGTGACCTATTTGGGTTTTTTTTTTTTTTATGGGAGTGGGTTTCCCCCCCCCCTTTTTGACGTGACAGCAAGTCCATGCTGGCCTTGAACTTCCAATTTCCTGCCTCCACACACCTACCTAAGTACCAGGATTATGAATAAATATACATAACCAAGCCCAACTGGTTTTAGTTTGTTGGCTTTGGAACTATGTAGCCAGAGAGCTATCAAGTTTGAATCCCACAGTGCTGGGATTACTATGCCTAATTTTCAATTCTATATGCTAATATAAATATACAATAATTGCCAAACAGGGACTAGTTACTAAACACATCAAGTGCAAAGGTTGGGGGTCACAGTGTTTTAACTCCTAACTACCCTTTTATCATTCAACTTTCTTTAAAAGGAAGAATTTTAGCCAAGAATAGCATCTTTAATCCTAGCACCCAGGAGGCAGTTTTAGGTGAACCAGGGCTACACAATTACCATAGACCTATAATCCTAGCTGATAGGATGAGATTATTCAATCTACTCTAAAAGAAATATAGATGATAGAATAAGGGTAGATTGAGTCTACTTTTAAACTACAAAACTTACTAACTTTATTTTACACTAATATGAATCTTTGTATATTGATACAAAGTTGACATTTTTGTTAGAACTGTACACACATTTCTAATCTCATTCAAGGTATTGTACCTATACAATTCATTTAAGTGTAATGCAAATTTCTAGTCCTTAAAAGTTATTACCACCAACTAATTAGGATATAGAGAAATGCAGGTTAGTAGTCATGTTACAATCCAACTTGTAGTCATGTTTTCAAGGTCAGACAATATTTAGATGGACAGGTGGTCTTCAAACACTTCAGAGATCTACAGAATATGGCATTTAAGATATTTTGTTTTGTTTTTATGATAATGAAACATGGCTGCTCCTGGCAGCATGAACCTACTTCAGAGAAGGTGGGCATCCAGAAACTCCATACAGTTTACTTGTTAGGGGGCAAAATTAGCCACTGGGCAAGAAACTGCCCTCGCCTCAACTGCTGACAGTATGCTGTCCCAGCAGGATAGGACACAGAAGGGCGGGCTGCTGAACTTTGCCAAGACATGGTAGGACAGTCCTAAAGATTATCTTCCTTCACAGAAAAGTCTAGGCCAAGCAGCAGTGGCGGCGCGCACGCCTGTAATCCCAGCACTTGGGAGGCAGAGACAGGCGGATCTCTGAGTTCCAGGCCAGCCTGGTCTACAGAGTGAGTTCCAGGAAAGGTGCAAAGCTACACAGAGAAACCTTGTCTTGAAAAGAAAAAAGTCAAGTCGGTCAGATATTCCAGGTCTGTAAACCAAATATGGATGCCCCAACATTGCAAAGGAACCTTGGGTGACTGTCTAGGCAGCCAGCCGTTTCTGTCTTTTCTCATTTTTTTAGAAGTCACTTGCTTCCACTTCCTGCTTACTCTGGTAATATCATTTCCTTGTTTGGTCTGATGGAGTTGAAGACTTTACAGTTTTCCTTGTTACCAGATTCAGAAAACCACTCACTAGGTGTGTAAGACAGACATTAATAGTTTTGGTAATCCAAGTTAGAACAGAAAGTGAATTAGGTATATACTTTGGACTCACCAAGATAGGACAGATATGGGGTACTTCCTCTCAATTTGTCAAATGTTAATGGACTGGACATTGTTAATGTAATATTTGACTGTATATACTGTATATAACTATAATTACTGTATATAGTTCCTTACATTAGTTATAACCTTATTTTAGACAAAAAGGAAGAAATGTGGTAATATTTTGTTTGTGCTTTAACAAATAAAGATTGCCTGGAGCCACTAGACGCCAGGCAGTGGTGGCACACACCTTTAATCCCAGCACTTGGGAGGAGGGAAGAGGAAGTAATATAGCTGGGAGGAGAGAGGAAATGGTAAAGGCAGGGTGGAACCAGGAGCTCGGGTCTTTTTCAGTCTGAGGATTTGGTAGAGGTAAATCTTTCTAGTGGTTGACTGCTCTGCTTCTCTGATCTTTCAGCATTTACCCTAATTACATGGCTCCAGATTTTTATTAAGACCAATTAGAATTCATGCTATACCTGGCTGAAATAGGACTAGTTCAAAGCATCAAATTTTAAAATCACCTAAAAGAGGTCAGGATTTAAAAGTGATCCACCTATACACCACTGTATGCATGGTCCTTCTCCTGAAAACTAGGTACCAATCATTTACCTCTTTCCTAGAAACCACTCCAAGAATTCTTTTGTCTTTTCGATGTTGCATCAAGGTTATGCAAGACAGGAATAATTATTCAAATTCCTGCTATGCAAGATGATGTGAGGAAATATTTCCCCACATTCCTAACACAGACCCATCCCTCCAGAAAGTAAACTGGGGGCAGCAACCAACTTTAACTAAAATGATGTTTTTTAATGGGAACCAGAAATATGGTTACAATTACGGTATTCTGACACACACAACACACACAACACACACACACCCAAAAAAAAAAAAAAAAAAAAAAAAAAAATTCCATGGGCAATCCTGAATTGAAAGTTTACAAAATAACAAGGGTAACACTGGGTACAGGAAGAAGAGCTGTTCCAGAACTTCAGATGCCAGGCTAATATGGCCTCTCCCTGCGATCCTGTCTGTGCTCACCCCTGAAAAAAGAATTATCAGTTAAATATGAGTTACACCAGACTATCCATGCACACCCTTTAAATATCCTACTTATCCCAATACCTAACAAATGACTTTTCTTAAAACTGTGTTCCTAATTCTTCTACTCCCCCTCCCCAATAATATCCTTTCCTAAGAAATCACTTGGCAAAATCTTATTTTCTCCCGACCTCTGACCAATTTCTCTTTTTTTTTGTTTCAAGACTTACTCACCTAGAGTCCATCTTGCCAGGGCCAAAACCGCCTCTGTCCCCACCACCCCGGCCCCCTCGGAAGCCCCCACGGTCCCCGCCTCGGCCCCGGTAGCCGCCCCGATCATAGCCTCCTCTGCCACGACGATCATCTCCATAGTTACCCCCTAGAACAGAAAAAAATGACATATATCCTTATTCTTCTACCTTCCCTCCCACTACCCTTCCAAATCAAAAGCATAGAGTATTTTTTGGACTTCTGTAACAAGCTCTGCTCCCAGGTGGGGATTTAGCTCAGTGGTACAGCACTTGCCTAGCAAGCGCAAGGCCCTGGGTTCGATCCTCAGCGCAAAGAAAAAAGAAAAAAAAAAAAGGTTGAACAAAACAAGCTCTGCTCCCTTACCCATGTGAGAGCCTCCTGGTCCTCCTCCCGGGCCATCTGGCTTAGGGGCCTTACACTGGTTGCATTCATTTCTCCAAGAGAAGTTCATGTTCTCACATGTCCTAAAAAAACGAAAGGGAATTAATTTGGAAGAGTGTAGTCCAAAACACTGAATTCACAAGACTCCAATCAAGTAGGAGCCAAAACAAAAAAGTATTACTAAACCTAGACCACTGCCTTTCCCCATACAACCTCCTTTCCATGGTAAAGTTTGCTACAGCTCAGTTTCAAACACAACACTTCAGTACTTCATGATTGAAATCTGAAGTCTCACTCATTAGTCCTCTATCACCTTTCTGTCCAGCACACCAATGCTACCCTACACTATCCTATCCACACAGAATGTCTCCATCTTAGCATCCAGCACTTGTATTAGAATACAGAATACATAGGTGTGGTGGTGGTTTCAATTAGAACGGCCCTTAGGCTCACATTTGAATAGTTGGTCCCCAATTGATGTAAAGTATTGGGAAAGATCACAAGGTGAAAGCAGATAGGCAAGGGACTGACTTTGAGATACCAAAAGACCAGTTAGTGCTTGGTCTCTTGCCTCGGAGATAGTTTTTATCTCCAGATGACTGCTCAGCTACTACTCCATGTCATGCCTGCCTGTCCCATGGTCCCCACCATTAGTCCCCACTTTAACCCTGTGAACTGTGAACCTCAAATTAAACTTTCTTTTATAAGTTGCCTTTGTCATGGCATTTTATCACAGCAATAGGAAAGTAACAGTGACAAATGAGTTCTAGGTATTCACTTAGAAGACTCTAAGTAACCTCCCTAAATAAACTATTAGCCTAATCTTCCATCTATAGATCACAGTTGAAAAAAAATATCTTCCTAACTCTTAACATATTATCATGGTTCATGCACATAAGAATTTTTTTTAAAAAGCTAAATTCACTCACGGATTAGGACACTTCCAGTCCCCAGCTCGTTGCTGTCCGCCACCTCCACCACCGCCACTGGGGAATCCTCCCCGGCCACCGCCACCACTGCCACCTCCTCCATAGCCTCCACGACCCATGGGTCCTAGGTACAAATGTAATTTTGAATGTATTTCCTTCATTTGGTTAGTCTACCTTTTCCATGAAAGGTCTTTTCCTCATCTTCCTCATTGTGCTTGATGACCTCTTTAAACCAGAAAAAAGAAGACTCACCTCCTCGCCCTCGGCCTCCACGACCATTTCCACCACCCCGATTGAAGTCAGCTCGGCGGGTGGCAAATGAAACCTTAATAGGATTTCCAGAGAATTCTTTACCTAAAGAAATATCAAGATGGGTGAATTAACCAAAATGAAATTTATGTGAAAACCCTATGTTGAAACCTATTATATGTTAAGGTTTTGTTTTTGGGGGGGGGGGTTGAGACAGGGTCTCACTATTTAGCTCTGGCTGTACTGGAACTATGTATACCAGGCTGACATCAAATTCAGAAATCCACCTGCCTCTGCCTCCTGAGTTTTGGGAAAAAACACCACACCTAGCTCTGCTGTAAATTAATTTTCAAAAATCAATACTTTTTTTAAGGTAAATGTTGATAAAATGGTTTGGGAACAGGGAATATAAAATGCAGTGTGATATGCGAGGGCCTGGTTTAGATCCCCAGGCACCATAAAGCATCAGGGAGAGCTTGGTGGGTGAGAGTGCTGGCCACCACGCCTGATGACCTAAATTCAATCCCATGAGGCCACACGATAGGAGAGAGTTAACTTCACACCATTAGTTCACTGACCTCTGTGCCTATCCCATGGCATATACAGATCTATAGTAAATGTTGAGAGAATTTAAATCCACAGATCTAAAACACTTTTAAAAACTAAGAGAGAAATGGGCTTGAGAGATGGCTCAGTGCCACTGGCTACTTACTCTCTGGGTTCAATCCCCAGCACCCACAGGGCTGCTAGCCCCTGCCTTTAACTCCAATGCCAGGGGATCTGACACCCTCACAGATACATGCAAGCAAAACCACCAATGCTCATGAAATGGAAATAAACGTGAATTAAAATTTTTAAAAATCTAAAGCAGACTGCCTCTTAAAATTAGACATAAACACAGGAGCTCACACTGAAATTACATATCAAGTAAGTGCCAAAGCCCACTGCCAAGCCTGATCACCCAAGCTCCATCCTCATGGCCCATGTTACAAGAACCAAACTGAATCATTTCTTATACGTACCATCAAACCAGTCAATAGCTGCTTTAGCAGAAGGTGGGTCATCAAATGAGACTGTCGCCTCACCCTTCAGCTTGCCAGTTTCCCTGTCTGTATACAAATTAATCATAGGCTGTCCAGTTTTCTTATTTGTCTAAAGAAAACAAAATGAATCATCAATTTTTAGAAGATACAAAGAGTTTAGCCTAATGTTTGTATATAACCTAAACACAACTCTGTATTCTCTAAATCATCCATATAGGCTGAATGTACTCAATGGTTATAGTACTTTCTTAGCAACCACAAAATGGCACAGGGCTCAATCTCTAGCAAGTCTCCACATTACTTACAATAGCTAAATACTAGTAATGTTATATAGTTATGGTATACCATTTCAGAATATGGTGCTATAGATGTTATGTTGTACTGTTTTAGTCTGGACAAAGTTCAAAATTAACACGATCTTAAGTTAGTTCAATCTACCAATGTAGAGCCTATAAAAACACAGAATCTCCATCATTCCTGACACTTCCCAGATACTCTTACCTCTCATGAATTTAAGCCCTGGTTTATACTGTGCCCTTGAGTACCTCCCTTATCAGACCTATCTTTTTGTGGTTTCTATTAGAAAGTACAACAAAATTATTCTTTGCTCAATAAATTAAGGTGGCGACAGCCTTTTAGACTTTGCCAGATGTAAGAGGTACACACTTGCAATCCCAATATTCAACTGAAATTTATTTTTTGAGACATGGTCTTTACAAAATCCTGGCTGTCCTGAAACTTATTGTGTAGATCAGGCTGGCCTTAGAACTCAAGAGATCCAACCACCTATCTGCCTCTGCCTCCACAGTGCTGGGATTAAAGGCATATGCAGCCACCGCCGCCACCCAGAACCAAGACTGCTGTTTTTAATAACATGTGAACCCTGAAAGCCAGTAATAACAGGTAAAGAGGAAGCACCTACACTGTTTCATACGTACCTTAATAATTCCAATCTGCTTGAAGTAATCAGCCACCGATTCAATTGTAACATTCTCGCCTAGGCCTTGCACAAAGATGGTGTTGTTGTCTGAATTATCCTGTTCTGCTTGTTCAACAAAGGGTGAAAAGAAAATTAAAGAGCACAGGAAAGACAAAGGTTAATATTAGGAATACCAAATGTGCTTAACTATTTGCTATTAAAGATTTCAAGGGAAAAAAGCTCAGATTTCTGACCAGTCATGTAACTAATATTATACAGACCAATGCCCATGGGGATCAATGATCCTCAAAACTTTTGGGGATTGAAAAACCCTTTCACAGGGTTCATCTAAGACCATAGGAAAGCAGGTATTTACAATTCATAACATCAGCAAAAAATTACAGTTATGAAGTAGCAATGAAAATAACTATGGTTAGGAAACTATTAAAGGATCACAGCATTAGGAAAGTTGAGAACCACTGATGTAGATAATCCAATCCAAAACAATCCATCCTTATTCTACTATTTGAATATTCATCTACCTCCTTAAAAAAGTTATGTTTAGTCTCATAACTATGCTTGAAACACAGACACCTACAGAAACCGTTTCCTAACTTTCATTCCAAGACTCCTTGGTAAAAAACCCCATTTCACACTAGTGAGGCATAGTGGAACATGCCTCTCTAATCCCAGCATTCAGAAGGCAGAGGCAGGTAGATCAGCCTGGTCTACTTAGTGAGTTCCAGGACAGCCAGAGATAAGTATAGACCCGGCCTCAAAAATAAACTTATGGGGGAAAAAAGAAAACCACTTCACATTCAAGTTAGTAATACCATCAAGAGATATTGCTTCCCTTCATACATCTTGCAATATGGTCCTTTTATTCACTGAATGTTGTTTATTCAACAATTTAGATGTGTGTGTTTTCTTGTTTGGGTTAAGACTGTTCACCTGTATAGCTCTAGCTGTCCTGGAACTATCTCTGTATGTAGATCAGGGTAGCTTAGATCTGAACTCAGAAATCAGCCTGCTAGGAATAAAGGTATGCACCTGGATTAGTTATGTGTGCACTTGAAAACACGATTACTAACCAGGTGTCATGGCTAACACCTTTAATCTCAGCACTCAGGAGACTAGCAGATCTGAGTTCGAGGCCAGCTTGGTCTACAGAGCAAGTTTCAGGACAGCCAGCGCTGTTAAGAGAAACCCCGTCTTGAAAAAACAAAAAAAAAAAACGCCACTACTACTTTAAATGAACCCCTTTTAAGCAAGACCTATAATAGCAGCCAAAATATCACCTGGGACTTACTAGAAATGATAATTATCAGACCCATCTTAGACCTCTGGATCCAGTACTTCTGGTATTTATATAAATCACTAACCAGATACAGTTAAACTCTCTCCCTTCTCTCCACTTTTTCAGTTGCTTCAAAGAATATCCAGATGAACACTGCATGAAAATCATGAACTCACCAGAATCATGACGTGATCCTTGATCCCGAGGGCCTTAGTTACATGAAAAAAAAGAAAACAAAAACAAAAAAAAGGAGCCATCAGCTAACAGCAAAGGACAGATAAGGCAACAAATTAACATCTAATCAAAATTCTTGCAATGTATCAGGTAACTGCTTCCAGCCTCTCTCCAAACCCTATCCTGGGGCCTGCCCAGTGGAGAATATACTCTAGGCGGGTCTCAGGGAGACACAACACAGGCCCATTTCTTAAGTTCTTAAGATCTGTTACTTTGAGTCCCCACAGGGATAATGCCACACTTCAAGAAAATGCTCTCCCCCCGCTAGGCTGGGAAATTTCCTCAGCACAGATGGGGATGGGGCAATACAAACTCAGTAACTCATTTAAATTAACCAACCAACTCATCCATAACTTGGCCCTGTTCTCTCACCAGAGAGACATAAGCTCAACACCAACAATGTGATATGCATCCATCCAGTTTCTCCACACTTTTAATACCAAAGACAACCCTTGTAGAACAATTTTTAATTTCATCTTGAAAACCATTCTTAACCATGGTGTTTCCCCAAAGCAACATGAAAATAAGAAACATACAACATAGTAGCTATTGTGGTTTAAAAGCATGTCCCAGGGAATAGACCAGAAATCTTATTTTCATAATAGAGCCTCTATTTTTTTCCCAGACACCATCTTTAACCAATGTTTATCTAAATTCGTCATATATAAATATTGCACCTATACACAAAGACACCTACGTCATGAACCCAAGCCTTTGGCTTTAAGTGTTTAGACAAATCAAAAAACCATTTTGTTTAACAACCAGAAAAGTTCCAGCTTACTGGGAGACTTCTCAAATTTGCCATTTTTCCATGAATTCAAGTTTGTGCTGTTTTAAACCTGGTTATTTCCCATGAGCAACACATGCTCTCAAGATTTTTCTTGAAGTAGTCCATACCTTCCTTCCCAGATCTAGTTTCTATGTACTTGTCTGAGTACAAATGTAGAATTGCATTGACATCACTTAGTATTTAATATAAACATATATACCAACATTACCATCCTCAGGGCAGGGCAATAGTTCATGTCCCTCTCCCTGATTAAAAAACATTTGGGAGGTTATGTGTATACACACACACTCACTCACTCACTCTCCTTTCTCTCCTTGGACACACTGATCAAAAGGATCCTAAAGCCAAGTTGGCACCACATGTTCCAAAACACTCTCCAGTTGCTCATGATGGCGTAGTCACTAAGTGCTAGACGTGGCAACACCCATCAAGAGGTCTAAATACTTCTTTTGACTTGGGTAAAACCAATTTAGTAGCAAGAGATTATTATCCCTGCCTGCCTGCCTCCAGGTTAGCACTCATCTGGCAGCAGGAGGCACTCTACCCCACCCCCTTCCTGGAGGTGGCTACAGACCCTTTAGAAACCTTTGACACTTAACAAGCTAAGACATCTGCAAATGAACAATCAGACAAAGCATTGCTGGGATTTGGGAATTTTGGAAACTCTGTTCACTTACCACCAAATTTATTGAAGCCACCTCGGTCACTTCCGCTGGAGAAGACAAGTTAGAAGAAAGGACATGAAGCTTCCAACAGCTACAAAAGGGTTTTGTTTTTGTTTTTGTGTTTTGGTTTCAACATTCCCCAAACATGGGTAGGTCAACATTTTCAGTCAAAGAAAGTCACTTTTGGAGTTGGTTCACTTGCGTTTCCTTAACTGACCCTTGAATCCATTTAAAAACTCCAATGTGTCTCCTCACTCCGGTGTAACAGCTGTACTGTGCCGTACAGAACAGGCACTTGCCTTAGAAGCACAGCCAGTGAAAGGACCATCTCTCAAAAACTTTACAACTGACCTGTTGGTGCCAATGTACTCTGCAGGGTAACATCTCACTGCCTAACATCAATATCTCTTTAACTCTAGAAAAGTTGTGGTCCCAACTCAATTACAAATCAAGCTGGCTTTTGAGTTGGAATGTGGCTCTCTCCTTCTCTAAACCCAAGCATGTTGTTAAAAGAAAAAATTAAGAGATTCTGTCTTCTATCAGAAGAGCCAACTGGTGTAGGACAGAAGAAAGCCAGTAATCTAGAGACTATTGTTGTCAAGATTCTATTTCTCTCCATGCCTATTCTTGATTCTTTATAACCCTTCTTTAAATACCTTGCTATCCTAAAAAAAAATTTTTTAGAAAGGTTTATTTAATGTCCTTTGGGGTTTTGCCTACATGTATGTCTGTAAGAGGGTGTCAGATCCCCTGGGACTAGAATTACAGACAGTTTCGAACTGCCATGTGGGTGCTGGGAATTGAACCAAGGTCCTCCGGAAGAGCAGCCAGTGCTCTTAACCTCCAAGCCATCTCTTCATTGCCATCTTAAAATTTAAACTTTAAATAATGTTTAAGTTTTCCACAGTGAACAATAAATTCTACCAGCAATCTCTGAAGCCTCCAGAAGGAAGATGGGGCCCCACAACAATGATTCTACCTGGTTCATAATGATGCCACTGAGCTGATAAACTCCACTCAATGATCAGCTTTGGACAGCAAGCTGTTCAGGCTGGCTAGCTGAGATGGTCCATCATATTACACTTCTAGCCAGAACTTAGGATAAGCTTTATCCATAACTTGGAAACTGACTATAAATATTACAGCCAGTTCCTATGAGACCTAACCATTATTTTAGTTTTTCACAGGATCCCATAGAGAGACCACCCCCCTGCCCCTCAGACAGCAGGAAGCAATTCTAAGAAAACTATGCCCCCTCTTCTATAAGATTTTGTTTTCTTGGGGTTATGGAAAATTGTCATATGTTAGGGTTCAGCTCTAAATTGGGAGTGGGGGTGGAACAATAAAGTTTAGACTCAGGATTCTATTTTGGAAAAGAAAAAGGGGGAGTAGATGGGATAGGATAATAAGGTAGATTATTATATTTACTTGTAGACTAAATCAGTAACTATCAGCTTTAGATAATTTGCATTGGTATGGATTCTTGTATGATGATACAAATGTAAAATTATTTTTCTATTTCTGTTTAAGATAATTTGTATATTGATATAAATACAAAACTATTTGTCGTATTGTACATATGTTCCTACTCCTGTTTGAAAAATTTTGTATATTGATACAAATATAAAATTATATTTGTCATACTGTATGTATGTTCTACCTCTGCTTAGGATATTTTATATATTAATACATATTAAGGATATTGTTGTCATAATGCACTATATATTTCTACCTCTGATTAAGAGATTTTGTATATTGTCACAAATTCAAGGTCATTGTTCTTATACTGTACATCTGTTTACAGATTGTTTACTCTTATAATGTGAAGCCTTAGTCTTTAAGTTATTTAGGTTGATAAGAATTACAAGTTGGGGCTGGAGAGATGGCTCAGAGGTTAAGAGCACTGACTGCTCTTCTAGAGGTCCTGAGTTCAATTCCCAGCAACCACATGGTGGCTCATAACCATCTGTAATGAGATCTGGTGCCCTCTTCTGGCCTGCAGTCATACATGCTGTATACATAATAAATAAATAAATCTAAAAAAAAAAAAGAGTAAAAAAATTGCCACATCTTTAAAAAAAAAAAAAAAAGAATTACAAGTTAATAGTCACCCATGATTGTCATATTTATAGTCATGTTGGTTAGGTTTTCTAGATATACAGAAATATATGTCAGATGGATAGTTAATCTTCAGACACTTCATAGACCTAGAGAATATGGCATTTAAATGTTCTAATAACTTAGAATTCTATTGACGTGAGACATGATTGCTCCTGGCAGCATCAATCTACTCCCAAGAGGATATTGGCCATCAAAGACACTTTATATGGAGTTTGTCTTCTTCTTGGCAAAAAAACTGGCCTGTTGGGCAACCCTGCCCTTGCCTCCACTGCTGCCAGTAAGCACTCTGTCCAATCGGGACGAGCTGGACAAAGGAAAAGCGGCTGCTGAGCCTTGCCAAGCAATTCCTGCTTCTGAAAACGGTCTGTCTGATAGTCTAAGCCTATAGCCAAAAAAATGGATGGATGCCCCAATGTTGCAGAGAAGCATTGAGTGACTGTCTGGGCTGCCGGCCGTCTTCATCATTTCTTGCAATTTTCAGAAGTTGCTCGCTTGCACTTCCTGTTTACTCAGGCAATATTATTTTCCTTCTAAGGTCTTTGATGGGGTTGAAGACTAGATAGTTACAGTCACAAACCTCTCATATTAGCTAAGAGCATATTAGGTAATAGATTTAGACTCTTGTGGATAGGACAGCTTTTGGAGTAATCTCTGCAATTTGCCATTTACCTACAATCTGGACATTTAGTATGTTTCTTTTTTCTTTTTCTTTTTTTTTTCTTTTTTCTTTTTTTCAGTTTTTCGAGACAGGGTTTCTCTGTGTGGCTTTGTGCCTGTCCTGGAACTCACTTGGTAGCCCAGGCTGTCCTCAAACTCAGAGATCCGCCTGGCTCTGCCTCCCGAGTGCTGGGATTACAGGCGTGCGCCACCACCGCCTTTAGAATGTTTCTTACTCAACGTTGTTCTTGTTGCTTGTAGTTCCATTTTTGTTTGTTATTACTCTTTGTTTCTCCTGGATAACACTTGATATTCATTCTTATTGTATGTAGTTTGCATTAGGTTTAGAACCTTCTTATTTAGACAAAAAGGGTAAATGTAGTGGTATTTGCTCTACCCATGACCTTGGGCTATACAGTCCAAAGGAGGCAGTGCTTCTTGCCTGTGGATGTGACCTCCTTTTTTTTCTTTCTTCACCCCCACCCCCGGAGCTGAGGACCTAACCCAGGGCCTTGCGCTTACTAGGCAAGCGCTTTACTGCTGAGCTAAATCCCCAACCCTAGATGTGACCTCTTAAAAGGAAAGTTAGAGGGGTCATGGTCTCTTTTTGGCATGATCGGAGACCAGACAGCCAGGTGCATTAGCTCCCAGACGGATCAGAGGAAGGTTTCAGCTGTTTACTTGGTTCTGTATTTTGTGAGTGTATTTCCCCAACTTATATCTTAATAAATTCCCTGATACCTCCTAAGCAGACTCCCTTGGATTTCTTGCATAATCTGGCTCTGCTATACAACCATCACCTGGTCAAGACGGCAACATTCCTGTGCTCTTTCCAGTTAATGTTGTCACCAGGAAGGACTTCCCTTTCCTGGCTTCTAGCATCACCTGTCAGTTTGTTCTATTCCTAAATTGTAGAAGAGTAGTCAAAAATGACAGCTTACACCTGCAGTCTCAACACTCAGGAAGCCAAGGCAAGAGAGCTGCAGCCAGTGAGGCCAGCCAGAGTTATATAGTGAGATCCTGTCTTTTAAAAAAATAAATAAATAAAATAGAGCTGACTTTGGTGGTGCACTCATTTAGTCCTAGCACTTGGGAGGCAGAGGCAAGTGGATCTCTGTGAGTTTGAGGCCAGCCTGGTCTACAAAGTGAGTTCCAGGACAGTCAGGGATGCACCAAGAAAAACCCTTTCTTGAAAAACAAAAACAAAAAAATAAGAGGACTGAAGACATGGCTCAGGGGTTAAGAGCACTGAATGCTCATCCGGAGAACCCAGTTCAATTCCCAGCACCTACATGGCTGCTCACAGCCATCTTGTAACTCCAGCTCCAAGGTGATCAAACGCCCTCTTCTGGTCTCTGTGGGCATTGCACACACATTGTGCATACATATTTATGCAGACAAAAAAACCAAACACCCATAATTACTACTATTACTACTACTGATGATGATGATGATGATGATGATGATGATACTAATAATAAATATATTTTAAAACAGAGTGCTGGGATTAAAGGTGTATGCCACCATTGCCCGGCCTGGGATTTTATTATTAAGACCAATTAGAATTTGAGCTACAGAGATAAGACAGGAAAAGGAAAATAAAAAGGATATATATAATTGAAATCATAGAGTATGACACATGTTCCCTGAAAATAATTTCTACGAGGTTCCTTTGTATTGCTGTACACATAGTAATTCTTTTTTGGAAATGAGTCTTTCCTATGTTACTGGAGCTTGCCTTGAAGCCCTGAGCTCAAGTGATCCTTTTGTCTTAGCCTCTTAAGCAGCTAGGTGACAGCTAGATGCCACCATGTCCCAAGAGTAATTCATTCTTTTCATTGATGCAAAGTATTCTATTGTATAAATATATCATAATTTGTCAAATTTCCTGATTACTAGACTTTTAGTTCTTTGGCTCTGGCTCTTGTAAATAAAGCTGTTATGATGGTACATTGTGTTTTGGGACAAGGTCTCATGTAGCCCAGACCGGGCCTCAAACTTGCTCTACAACAGCGGTTCTCAACTTCCTAATGCTCTGATCATTTAATACAGTTGCTCATGTTGTGGTGACCTCCAACCATAAAATTAATTTTGTTGCTACTTCATAACTGTAATTTTGCTATTGTTATGAATCATAATGATCTGTGTTTCAGATAATCTTGGGCAACTGTGGAGGGGTTGAGACTCCCAGGTTGAGACTCACTTATCTACAGCCAAGGATAACTTTAAACTCCTGAGCCTCCTCCCTGTACCTCCCAAGTACAAGAAGTGATGAGGATTAAATCCACCAAACCAATGTGAACCAAGCATTTGGTTACACATGTGAACCAGGCATTCCACTGAGCGACATCCACAGCCCCTCAAAGTATTAGTCACTCCTCCACAAAAACCTTTGCTTTGCTGTTAGGACTTAAGTCCCATACCTCGCACACCTCACTGTCCTTTGCTAAGACAAGGTCTCACTCTGTAGTCTGGGATAAGTGGACTGGAATGCCTTCAGCCTTCACAGTGTTGGGAGTCACAAGTGGGCACCACCACACCCAGCCCCTTGCATCTCTTAAATGACTCCTAATGATAAACAGAATACCAAAGGGCTGCGTGGTTTTCCTAAGTCACATAAAAAGCAATCGACAGTACTGAGAGCCTACCACCCTAGCACACAGAGGTCAGTAGAATGTTTCAACTTTGCCAAGCTGCTCAGTCCTCTCCAGTACCCCTAGGCCTTGCTCAACAGGCCAGAATCTGTGGTCCCTTTGTTAGGATGGAATTGAATTCCCTGGAGTTTCTGTCCCAGCCCTGGCCAGTAACTCCAGTAACCAGAGCTGTGTGAGAAGAAAAGGCCAAGCCACTAGGGAAGCCACACCCCAATCAAAGGTGAGGTCTCAGGTGAGTCGTGCCAAGGGCTACTGCTCAGCTTGGCCCTGCTCTTCCAAGGACCCAGTGCATGTGCATCCAGCACTGTACCCCCACGGATGTCGTCTTTCTTAGTTTTAAACACACAGTTCTCTGCTCATCTCTCTCACATCCAGCAGGTATCCTGGAGCTAGGACACCTCCCCTACTTTCATTCTGAGCCTCCAGATACGTGAGATGCACCAGAGTTCTGGGTGGGGCCTTTGAACCTCCCTATTTTCCTCTTTCAGCCCCAGATCCTCTCAGATTCCCACAAATGGGTTCTAGCCAGAAAGGGTGGGGCTATTCCTGGGACCATCAGGAGGAACCAGGCACACATAGTCAGTGACAGTGTGGTGGCAGGAAGCAGCCTTTCACCTGTCTCTGTGCCTCCAGCCAACCCTAGTGGACCATGTCCCAACATCTGTTCCTCCCAGTTGTAATGTTGGGTAAGTTTAGAGGACAGGGCTTCCGGAAGCCCGGGTACCAGCTCCTAGAGAGCTGGAAAGCAGGGTGTGTGTCCTGCATCCTTTCTAGGCAGTGAGATGTCAAACGAGGCAGAGAAGTCGAGTGTCAAGAGGAAGAAGGAGAGGGTGGTAAAAGGAGGGAAGGGCCGTGTCAGGAGCCTGAGGGACTGTGTGGAAAGGAAAGGGAGAAAGGAAGGCCCAGGGGTCCTGGGGAGACGGAACCCTGTAAACCTGGGTGGACAGGGGGAGAGCTACAGCTAAGTGGGTCCTCTCTCCAACCTTACCATCTGTCTTCCCAGCGGTCAGCCCCATCCCAGGAGCCTTCCAGGACTCGGGTAAGACTGCTGGACAGGGGAAAGTCAGGTGCGGCAGCCTTGGTGCAGGCAGGTCACGGAGCTGAAATAACACGCAATCGGGGAGGCAACGGCGGCGGAGTTAGAGCAGGCAGGTGGGACTGGGCGAGGTCGGGGTTGAAGTAACACGCGTCTTTCTCTCTCTACCTCCTATCTCCCAGCTGTCAGTCCTACCCAAGGAGAATTTGAAGACTTAGGTGAGAGGCATGAGTTACCCTGGATCTCACCGGTTTTTTGTCGGTTGGTTTGTTAGGTCCAGGGGAGGGGGGGTCGTTATTTTGTTGTTTTTCAAGATAGGGTTTCTCTGTAGCCCTGGCTGTCCTAGAACTCGCTCTGTAGACCAGGCTGGCCTCGAACTCACAGAGATCCGCCTGCCTCTGCCTCCCGAGTGCTGGGACTAAAGGCGCGATTCTTAAAGAAGTCATGAGTGAATTGGAAGTGCCCAGGAACTCAGCCGTGCCTTGGTCATGTTCAGAAGGGCAAATTGAAGGAGTGGATGGAGGTTCAGGCTTTCTCCCGAGTTACCAGGGTCTCTGGAGTACGAGGGTCGGAGGGGTGGGGTGGGGGTTGACTTCCAGGGTTCTGCATTCTAGACTGCGGCCGCCCTGAGCCCTCTTCCCGCATCGTGGGGGGCTCCGACGCACATCCGGGCACCTGGCCATGGCAGGTGAGCCTGCACCAAGGTGGGGGCCACATCTGCGGGGGCTCGCTCATCGCCCCTTCCTGGGTCCTCTCCGCTGCTCACTGTTTCGTGACGTGAGTACAGTCTTTGTCCAGCTCTCCTTCCGAGGCTAACCTCGCCCTGCAGCTCGACCTTCCCCGCTTATCCTCCCTGCCCAGCAATGCCATACTCAATAGCAATAGGAATTATCTTTGCCTCCATTGACATCTCCAAGTCCTATTTGACCCTTTCAACTTCCACTGTCTCCACTGTCAAATCTGGATCTGACCGCTCACTCCCTAGATCTCCCCCCTGGGCTCTGAGTCTTCAGCCCCAAGGTGATCTGTTGACTCCGTGAACAGGAATGGGACCTTGGAGCCCGCAGATGAATGGTCAGTCCTGCTGGGCGTGCACTCCCAGGACGGACCCCTGGACGGCGCGCACTTGCGCTCCGTGGCGGCCATCCTGGTGCCGCATAACTACAGCAGAGTGGAACTGGGCGCCGACTTGGCTCTGCTGCGCCTGGCCTCGCCCGCCAGGCTGAGCCCCTGGGTGCGGCCGGTCTGCCTGCCTCGCGCCTCGCACCGCTTTGCTCACGGCACCGCCTGCTGGGCCACTGGCTGGGGAGACGTCCAGGAGGCTGGTGAGTGGGACGAACGACCTCACTTGCAGATGTGGGTCCCGGGGCGCCCTAAAAGCTGGGTCCCCCGGTGGGTGGCCCCTCAGAAGCTGGGCCTAAAAGGAGGGACCCAGGCGGAGCTTGGGAGACTTGGTTCTGACCCACGGAAAATTCCTAACCTCCCTCTAGGTACCCTCCTCTGCTCCAGAGGTCGCCCTACCTCTGTCTGGCCTCACCTTTTCTCCTAGATTTTGTTTTTTCTTTTCTTTTCTCTTCTGGATTTAGGCTGGACTCAGGTTCCGTCCCAGATCTTGCAGACAAAGCATTCCCCCTGCACGTTTCCTCCTACAAAGGAGGAAAACAGCTCCCAGGGGTGTTGGGCGGTTCAGACGGGAAAACCCAAGAGAAGCCTATAGCCCAGTGGCTAGCACAGACGTACTTAATGGGCGGTGGTTACCTTCTGTAAAGAGCTGTTCAAGTACTGACACTTAGCACCGCTGGTTCTTCCGTATTCCTCACTTCTGTCCTCTCCCTCCCTCCCTCCTCAGCCCTTCTCAGGACATTCATTCACTCACTCTTCTCATGAGGATGTGTGTCTCTGTGTGCCAGACCCTGTGTTAGACCGGCACTGAAAAGAAATGCACCCGTGAACATAACAAGCAAAACCCACGCCTCAGAGATCATGCTGGGAGGCAAACTATAAAGTCAGTTAATAAGTAAATGCTGTGTCCGAAGGTGTCCAGGCTACTCTTCCTTTTTTTGTTTGTTTGTTTGTTTCTGTTTTTGTTTTTCAAGACAGGGTTTCTCTGTGTAGCTTTGTGCCTTTCCTGGAACTTCCTTTGGAGGCCAGGCTGGCCTCGAACTCACAGAGATCCGCCTGGCTCTGCCTCCCGAGTGCTGGAATTAAAGGCGTGCGCCACCACCACCCGGCTACTTTTCCATTTTCAATCACCCCTACTACTTGGTGTTACTTTACTACTAGCAAACATACCCCTAGCTATTCTACACCCGCTTTGGTCTGGGGACTTTGAGAGGAGCTTTGTGGAGGAGATGCCAAGTACCTGGGAAGTCTTTGTGGAAAGACAGCATCCTGACATGGGCCTTCAGAGCAGGAGATTTCCAGGGAGAAGGTGTGGAGAGAGGATGTGCTAGGTGGAGGCCATCCGAGGGCCCCAGAGAAAAGCTAGGAAGCTAGACTGAGTGCCAGGGCAGAGCTCACAAGGATGCTGAGGCCAGATGGAAGGTCTTAAGGTCAGTCTAGACTGAGGGAAAGAGTAGCTATCAACCCCGACCACCCCAGACTCCCTTAGCTGAGCTTTAAGGACAGGTTCAGCCTGGCCTCTTGAGATTCTGAGTGAGACTGAAGAGTCCTCTTCGCCTTCCCTACCCCACTCTGGCTCCTGAGACTTTTCATCAGAAGCAGCAGCTGGGCTGGGTGTAGTGGCACTCACCTTTAAGGCAGAGGCAGATGGATGTCTGTGAGTTCGAGGTCCGAATGTTCTACATAGTGAGTTTCAGAACAGCTAGAGCTCCACAGTGAGACCCTGTCTCAAAAAGAAAGAAAGAAAGAAAGAAAGAAAGAAAGAAAGAAAGAAAGAAAGAAAGAAAGGAAGGAAGGAAGGAAGGAAGAAAGAAAGAAAGAAAAGGAAAGGAAAGGAAAGGAAAAGAAAAAAGTAGCAGCTGGTAATGGTTATATACACTGGAATCCCAGGTCAGCACTGGTTGGGCCTGGAGCATCCATTTATTATTCTTGGTAAAAACTCAGAGCTGAGCTATAGAAACACTCTTCCTGGAAGGAGCAGGCACAGAGTGAATTAGGAAGCCGGCCAGTCAGGAGGGTGAGTTGCTCATTCAGGCCCAGGGTCAAGCTGCCTTCACTGGGGAGCTAAGGTGGAATACAGCCCTGTCCTGGGTAGCTTGGGAACTAACTGGGGAAGGTGAGTTAAGGCTTGGGGTTATAAAGCATTGCTGCTCAGACAGAGGACCCAGGTTCGCTTCCCAGCACTCACATGGTAGCTCACAACCAAATCTAATTCCAGATACCTCCTGTTCCAGGATATCCTGTGTGCTTTTCTGACCCATGTGGGTGCCAGGCACACAAATGATATGCATACAATCAAGCAAAACCCTCATACATACAAAATAATATTTTAAAAGGGCAAGAGGGGCTGAGCAGTAGTGGCACACACTTTTGGTCCCAGCACTTAGAAGGCAGAGACAAGTGAATCTCTGAGTTCGAGGCCAGCCTGGACTATAGAGCGAGTTTTAGGACAGCCAGGGCTACACAGAGAAACTGTCTCAAAAAAAAAACAATAAAATAAAAGGGGAACAGGGATGACACCCAGATTCTTTTTGTGTTTTTGAGACAGGGTTTCTCTGTGTAGTCCTGACTGTCCTGGAATTCGTTCTGTACACCAGGCTGGTCTCAAACTCAGAGGTTTGCCTGCCTCTGCCTCCCAAGTGCTGGAGTTAAAGGCATGTGGCATAACATTTATCCTAAAGTCCAGTTTCTGTGGTTGGCAAATGGATACAATTCTGTATCTAATACACATGATATCTTTGTGAAAAGCATGCTCTTTTTTTGGACAAATGCTGTATCAGGGTTGAGAGCTTAATGATTTTGGCTCCTCCCTTATGTGCATTACTGTCTGAGGACCTTGTATCATACACTTCCTGTACCATCATCTGTGACAGCTCTCACTGGCTGCTTGAGGGGCCAAACCTAAGAAAAGGACTCAGAGAGAAGATAAGAGCAACAGATAATGTGATGAAAGTGGTAGGCCCAGGTACCATCTTTGTTTTCCCTAGGGCAGGGTCTCACATCCCCCAAGACGGCATCAAACGTGCTATGTAGCTAAGGATACCTTGAGTGTCTGATTCTCCACTTCCTCTTCCCAAGTTCTGGGATTATAGCCATGTGCCACCACACCTGGATTGTTCAGTTCCAGGGACCAAACACAGGCCTTTATGCATGTTAACAAGCTATCTAGCAACTGAGCTACATCTCCAGACCCAGTGGGGGCATGTTGATGGGACTATCCAGGAGGGGCAAAGCTGAGGCCTGGGGAGATGAGTGTGTCATACCTGACTCACAGTATCTGTTCTCTGGTTCTGCCCTCAGACCCTCTGCCTTTCCCGTGGGTGCTACAGGAAGTGGAGCTAAGGTTGCTGGGAGAGGCTGCCTGTCAGTGTCTCTACAGCCGGCCTGGCCCTTTCAACCTGACTTTCCAGCTGTTGCCAGGGATGCTGTGTGCTGGCTATCCAGAGGGACGCAGGGATACCTGCCAGGTGAGGAGAGGTCTCCAGAGAAAGCAGCTAAGGAGTAGACAAATGTTTGAGTCTCATCTTCAGTGGAATCTGGTCTGGGGAGTGTGGCTCAGGGGTACAGTATATGCCTAGAACCTAGGAGGCTCTGAGTTTAATCTCCGGCAACAAAACAAACAAAAACCCAAAGACAGTCCATGGAGCCTGGCACAGCAGGGCACACTTGTAATCTCAGCACTTGGAAAGTAGAGGCCAGAGGATCAGCTCAGGGCCTGTCTGAGCTACATAGAGGTCAGCCTGGGCTACATGGGACCCTATCTCAAAACAAAGCAAAAGGATTACCAATGAGTAGGGCTGACATAAAGATTATAGGTGAATGAAAGCCAGGATTCGACACGCGTACCTGTTACCCATGGGAGCGTAATGCAACAAAGCATCACACTCTGGAGTTAGTTACTGTTCCCCCTGTATCCCATGAGGCATGGGTTAGGGATGGGAAGAGAATAAAAAAGGACAGCAAAGCTGTCCCCACCATTGGGAACCTTGGGGTGTTTACTAGGCACAGCACAGGGAAAAGGTTAACTAGTCTCAGTAGGAGGTCTTAGACCAGCGGTCTCAGCCTGTAAACTCCCCAGGGGAAGCTTCAGTTGCTAGTCTTTGCACCCACTGATAATTGTTTTGGGCTCCTGAGTTGAGCTTTGCCACCCATCTTGAGTATGATCCATATGAGGAAATGGCTTTGCCAATATCTCATGGGTCCAAGGCTTTGGAGCCCTTGACATGGCCTTGCTCATGTCAACAATACACATTCATTCAGGACTTCCCTCCATTTCCTTCACAAATCCAGCACCAGCAGCTCTGTGCCCAAATGTTCACACCTCCCATCTGAAGTGACAATAATTGTGTTACCTATGTCAAAGTATTGTTACCATGATTAGTGACCTCACAAGATCTAAAAAAGCATTAGCTATTATTTTTTTTTCCAAAGCCCAGTCTATAACATAGCACTTGTTACTTAGTAGGTACCTATCAAATAGTTAATGAGAAAAATTAATTAATTCTTCACAAAGAAAATTTTCCAAATGATTAGCTGGTGGCCAAAACAGTATATTTAAAGTAACTTTTTTGAGAAATGAAACCCAGCATTGATGGTAGGGTTGTGGATGGTTCTGAGCTTCCAGGACCCATAACCAATAGACAAAATCAGTTTCTTTTTTCCTTTCTTTCTTTCTTTTTTTCTGGTTTTTTTCAAGACAGGGTTTCTCTGTGTAGTTTTGGTGCCTGTCCTGGATCTTGCTCTGTAGCCCAGGCTGTCCTTGAACTCACAGAGATCTGCCTGGCTCTGCCATCATCGCCCAGCCCAGTTCCTTTCTTTTTTTTTAATTTATATTTATTTTTATTTTATGTGTATGAGTGTCTTGCCTACGTGTATATATGTGTACTACATGTGTGCAGTTCTTGCAGAGGCCAGAGAAGGGCACAAGATCCCCTAGAACTGGAGTTTCAGATAGTTATCAATCAGCCAACATGTGAGTGTTGGAAACCAAACCTGCGTCCTTCCCAAGAGCAACAAATGCTGTTATAACCACTAAGCCCTCTCTCCAGCTCTGGTCACTTGCTTTCCCTCACCCAGGATATCTTTTATTCACTTTTAGACAATTTCACACCAGTATACAATGTACGTTAGTCATGCCCACCGGGAACTCCCGTCCTTCTCCCATCAGATACTCCCAGCACCCCTCGCTCCCTCACCTCCATTTTTGCATCTCGCTTGAGTCTGGTTAGCGCTGCCTGCTGGAGTGTTGGCTGGCTTCCTTAGTCTGAGCATGCGCAGGTAAGCTGCAGTGAGTTTCTGAGGGCAGTGGTCATCTCGTGACTGAAGACAGCATTTCCCATTGCTCCTCCAGCTCCTAGGTTCTTCCAGCTCCGACTCTGCCCTGTTCCCTGGAGAACAGTCACAGGATGTTGATACAGGTGTTCCATCTAGTGGTGAGCACTCAGTGGTCACTTGTTCTCAGCACTCTGACCAGTTACGGCTCTCTGCATTAACGGATGCCCACTGCAGACAGGAGCTTTCTGATCAAGGTTGAGAGCCGCGTTGATCTATGGGTATAAACATAAATATTTGGAAGGCAGTTTGACAACAAATACAATAGTAGTAGATTCCCCACTAGGGCCCATGACCCCATGGTTTAGAGTACCAGGGATAGAATCCTTCCTGCAGAGCAGGCTTTAAAACCAATCAGAAAGCAGGTGGTTACCTCCATGACCTTCATACCACTAGTTCATCAATGGACACGATGCAATTTCTCAGACACAGTTAAGGATGTTCTTTAAAAAGTTGTATCTATAGCCCCTGGAGAAAAAAAAAAAGCTCATTTTTCCTTGGTTGTTCTTCTGACGTAGATTTTTTTTTTCCTCTTGTTGCAAGTGGTGGACAACCCAGCAGTTGGTTTAAAAGATCTACCCCAAATTACCCAGAAGACATTTCACACCAGGCCCCTGGGATAGCCCTGAACACATTTTTTTTGTGTGTGGTTTTTTGCTTTGAAAGCAGCAAGCAGACCCAACCCCATTCCATAAAAAGTCATAACCAAAGGCAATTTCCCCTTAGAGCAAGACAAACTCAGCTAAGGCCTATCCTAACTACTGAGCTTGTTTTGATCACCCTTCCCCCGGGGTCACCCTTCTACACTGTGAGAAGAGCGGAGTATTTTGCAATGTCACCTTTCATACCTGTGGCACATAAAATGCAGAGCAAGTTAACAGTCACATAACAGTTGTTTTTCTCTTTAAAGTTTTGCTTGTCAGGTTGGTATTGTAGGATTCAGTGTTCACCTCGGGGAAATACTATTGATGACTTGAATTCTCCACCAGCTTTCACGGCACTTCCCAGCACCAAGAAAGGTAGCCAGCAGGGCAGGGAAGAAGTGTTCTGGTCAGTCTCAGATTTATTCCTCTGTGTACTGCAACCGAAGAGTGCTGTGTTTTCTACAGTAGAGTCTTACCATATATGGTAGGCAATTGAGAGCAATAACAATACTCTGTGTTGTTGTTGGGGGCCTCTGGGGCCTCCCTGACCCATAGGGAGGGGTCCCACCCTGACACTGAGACTTTCTTTTAATAACCTGTAGCTTCTTGGGGAAGCTGTCCACAAATACAGCGTACTTGTGTTCAAACTCCTTTTAAAACCATATATATATATATTTAAATTTATTTTTGACAGGGTCTCATTGTATATTCTTGGCTGCCTAGAATACTCTTTGTAGAACAAGCTGTTAATTATATTTTTACCCAAACTACTGGGTTTCCATAAGGGTTTTCCATAAATCTTTAGTTTTGGTTAACTTATCCAACTCTCCTCTCTCCTATCCACCCATCCCTATCCAATTTAAACCTTTACTCCTCCAGTATCCACCCCTTACATCATGTGTTCTGCCCCTGAGACCCCCCTAGTATCCACCCCCTTACATCACGAGTTCTGCTCCTGAGGTGTCTTCCCTCCCCCTCTGGTGAACCCCCTTTAGCTTCCTGACTGCTGCAGCCGCTATACATTAAACACATAAAACTCTAGACACTTGGAGCTAAGATCTACAGATGAGAGAGAGTACGTGGCATTTATCTTTTCTGGGCTTGGATCACCTCAGAATAGTATAATATATATTATATAATATATATAATATATTAATAATATTTTCCAGTTCCACCCACTTTCCTGTAAATTTCATTTTTTTTTACAGTTGAATAAAATTCTATTGTGTGTAGTCACTGCATTTTCATAGTCATTAATCAGCTGAGGGACATCTAGGCAGATTTCATTTTCTAGCTACTGTGAACAGAGCAACAGTGAACATGTATGGGCAGGTTTCTCTGTAAGAGAGTCTAGCTTTTTGAGGAGCCTGCATACTGACCTCTATAACAGATGCTCGAATTTACACTCCCACCAATAATGGATTAATATTTCCCTTTCCCCAAGTCCTCATCATCATTTGTTGTCATTTACTTTTATTTTTTAATTTTTGAAAATAGCCATTCTGGGGCTGGAGAGATGGTTCAGTGGTTAAGAGCACTGGATGCTCTTTCAGAGGTTCTGAGTTCAAATCCCAGCAACCATGTGGTGGCTCACAACCATCTATAATGAGATCTGATGCCCTCTTCTGGCCTGCAGGCATGCATGCAGACAGAGCATTTACATTTAAAAAATATTTTTTTAAGGCCCCTTTAAAAAAAAGAAAGAAAGAAAGAAAGAAAGAGAAGTTGGGGATTTAACTCAGTGGTGGAGCGCTTGCCTAGCAAGCACAAGGCCCTGGTTTTGGTCCTCAGTTCCAAGAGGAAAGAAAGAGAGAGAGAGAGAGAGAGAGAGAAGGAAGGAAGGAAGGAAGGAAGGAAGGAAGGAAGGAAGGAAAGAAATAGCCATTCTAAGTGGGGTTAGATGGAATCTCAAAGTAGTTTTTTATATTAGTAATTAAAACGTTATTGTAAAGAACTTGGGGAAAACCATCATGCTCTGAGGGTATCCAGACCTGAAGTTATACATCTGAATGAACCCCTATTCAGTTAGAACAGCTGTTCTGAGACTACAGAGCTTCACATTAGATTTCACACTCTACTATCAATTATATTTTTATGCACTACTCCATCAAAACCAAAGCAAATCAAAACTGAAAGTCCATGACAGAGTTAAAACTAGAAAAAACATTAGCTTTACACTCATAATTCATGTCCCACACCTGCATTCAGTCCTTCCTCACATCCTAATGTTCAGCTCTTTCTTGTTCATTCTACATGTTATATTGTAGCCACATGTACACTTTTATACATGCATACATACATACATACATATTATAGATTAGGAGGCACATAAGTGAGACTATGCATTTTCCCTTCAAGATATATTACCTCAATATTATACATTCTAACTCCATCCACTTTCCAGCAGATTCTGTGATTTCATTTTTGTTCAGAGCTGAGAAATATTCCATTTTATCCCTGTACCAGATGTTCATCCAGTATCTGTTGGTGGACAATTAGATTGGTTCTGTTGCCTTGCTATAGTGAATACAGCTGCAAGAAACATGAGACTGTAAATATCTCTATGGAAGGGCAAGGAGTTCTCTGTGTACATGCCCAGGATTGGCTTAGATTAATTATATGGTAGTTCTGTTTTTGTTTTGTGTTTTTGAGGAACCTCCCAACTGGCTTCCATAATGGCTATATTAATTTGTGCCTCCCACAGGCAGTGAATAAGGGCTCCTCTTCACATCTGCAACACTCAGAGTAGTTTTAATTTGCATTTCCCTGATGGCTAATGGTGTTGAACACTTCAGAAATGTTTGGTAGGTTTTTTGTATGTCTTCTCTTGAGAACTCCCTGTTCAGTTCCATGGCCCATTTTTTTTTTATTGGGTTGCTTGATTTCCTTATGCTTAATTTCTTGAGTTCTTTGACTATCCCACACTGTAGTTAGTGTTCATTGAACTTCCTGAGCTTGGAAATATGGCTCAGCAAGTATGTATCTCACTGTCCAGCTTGACAGCCTGAGTTCGATCCCCAGGATCCACATGGTGGAAGGAGAGAGAGAACTGAGTCCTGAGAGTTGTGCTTTGACCTCGGCATTCTGGCCATGGTACTTGAGTGTGCACACACACAATAAATAAATAAATGTAATTTTAAAAACAGAAAGGCGGGTTGGGGATTTAGCTCAGTGGTAGAATGCTTACCTGGCAAGCACAAGGTCCTGGGTTTGATCCTCAGCTTTAAAAAAAAAAAACAAACCAGAAAGGCTGGGCATTGTGGCACATGCCTGTAATCCCAGCACTCAGGAGGTGGGGCAGGCAGAGATCTCTGAGTTCAAGATCAGACAGGGCTACATAGTCTCAAAACAAAAATTCCTTAGCTATGGAAAATGTTGCTTATCTAGCTAGTTAGCTACTACTCACATGTGGCCACTGAATGCCTAAAATGTGTTGTTGAAAAGGAACACAAGGAAAAGTAAAGCTGCACATGTGTTCCAGGCCTGTAATTCCATGTAACACATGTAAGACTGAGGCATGAGGTCACAAGTTCAGACCTCGGAAGCTAAGCAGGGGCCTGAAGGCCAGCCTGAAATATATAGCAAGACCTTGCTGCAGGGTTGCCGGGGAGGGAGGAAGGAAGACAGGTACTTATCCAGTAAGGACTTACTCCAAAGCCTGGCAACCTGAGTCCTATTCTGGAACTGGAGGTGGAGAGATAGAACAACCCTCCAGCCATTCTCTGATTTCTGTGTGTGTGCTGTGGTATACATGGCTCCTCCCAATGCACACAATATTAATAAATAAATTTTAAGAACAAGGAGCCTATGAGATGGCTCAGAGGGGATAAATATTTGTCACACAAGCAGCTTAAGTTCAATTCCTAGAACGCACATAAAGGTGGAAAGAGAACTGATTACATATAGTTGTCCCCCAACATACACACACACACACACACACACACACACACACACACACACACACACTGCACGCATGCACGCATGAAAAAAGTTGAGAGAAATACTGGGGATAGTTCATTTGTTAGCATGCTTAGCCAGCCCTGAATTTGCCCCAAAGCACCACAGAAGTGGAGAGCCACGGTGCATGCCTGCAATCCCAGAACTCGTGAGGTGATAGGAGCAGAAAAATTGTAAGTCAAGGCCAGTTTCAGCTACACTGCGAATTTGAGGCCAGCCTGGGCTTCATTTGACCTTATCTCAACTAAAACAAAATGGGGGGGGGGGACTCTAGAGGGGCTGAGAAACCAAAACTGTATTTACATTTAAATAATCAGAGCTGGAAAGTTGGCTCTGTGGTTAAGAGCACTTGCTGCCCCTCTGTAATTCCTATTCCAGGGGCAACAGCCTCTTCTGACCTCCACAGGCGCCAGACACAGATAGTGCCCAAACATACATGCAGGCTAAACAGTCATATGCATAAAACACTAAAACCAATCTTAAAAAATATACTTGCTCTGGCCTGTTAGCTACTATTCTGGGTAGCATAACTCTACAAAATGTTGAGCCGGGCTGGGCAGTGGTCTTGCACACCTTTAATCCCAGCACTTAGGAGGCAGAGACAGGCAGATCTCTGTGAGTTCAAGGCCACCCTGGGTTACAAAATGAGTTCCAGGACATCCAGGGCTACATAGAGAAACCCTGTCTCAAAAAAACAAAAACAAACAAACAAACAAAAAGTTGAGCCTTCTTGTTTTTTAAACATATTTATTTATTTACTTACTTACTTTTTGTGCATTGGTGTTTTGCCTGAATATATGTATGTGTGAGGGTGTCAGATCCACTGTAACTAGACTTACAGACAGTTGTGAACTGCCATGTGGGTGCTGGGTATTGAACCTGGGTCCTCTGGAAGAGTAGACAGTACTCTTAACTGGTGAGTCATCTCTTCAGCACATTTTAAACATTTTTGAAATTTTAATTTATATGTGTTAGTGTTTTGACTGTATGTATGTATGTGTACCATGTGCATGGCTGGTGCCTGAGGAGGTCAGAAGAGGGCATCAGATTCCCTGGAACTGCAGTTACAAATGGTTGTGAGCCACCATGTGGGTGCTGGGAGTTGACCCTGGGTCCTCTGGGAAGAGCAGCCAGTGCTCTTAACCATCTCTCCAGCCCAAAGACTTCTTTGTGATACTTCTCAGGTCACCAAGATTTCTGGGCTGGGTTAGAGACACCTTAAGAGCAATGCCCCATTCCCATTGTTTCTGTGTCTGCTGATTTTAGGTCTTCCTCCTAATTTGATTTCATACCCTCCCCCTTTTCGAGACTCTGTGTAACAGCCCTGGCTGTCCTGGAACTCGCTCTGTAGACCAGGCTGGCCTAGAACTCACAGAGATCCTCCTGGCTCTACCTCCCGAGTGCTGGGATTAAAGGTGTGAGCCACCACCGCCCGGCTCCCTTCTTAATGAATTTGTTCATTTATTCACAGGCAGGATTTTACTATATTGCCCAGGGTGATCTTCAACTCCTGGATTTAAGTGATCCTCCAGCACTCTGCACTAGCAGGAACTACAGACATAGGCACCACACCTGCTCTTGTTCCCCTTATACTGCCTAGATCTAGCAGCTTCTTCCTTGGCTAGTATCTCTAAGTGTGTGTGTGTGTGTGTGTGTGTGTGTGTGTGTGTGTGTGTGTGTGATGTGGACATCAAATGAGAGCTTGTGGGAATTAGTTCTCACCTTCCACCATGTGAGTCCTGGAAATTGAACTCAAGCAACCAGGCTTAGCAAAAGCGCCTTTAGCCACTAGGCCACCTCACTGGCCCATCTTTTTGTTTATTTGTTTGAAGACAGTCTCATGTAGTAGCTCAGGCTAGCCTAAAAATATCTATGTCACTGAGTCTTGATCCTTTCACCCCCCAAGTGTTGGGACTATAGGTATGGAGCACCAAGCTTGGCTTTGACTTCTTTTCTTTCTTTTTGTGAGTGTGTGCATGTGTGCAGGGGTGCACATGTGCATGCAGGGGTGCAGGCAGAGGACAACCTTGGGTGTCATCTTCAGAAATACAGTCCACCTCCTTTAAGACAGGGTCTGTCATTGGCCTTGAGCTCACCCATTAGGCTAGATTGGCTGGCCAGCAAGTGCAGCTCAGGTCATCACAATTTTACATGGGTCATGGAGCTGGAATTCAGTTCCTTAAGCTTACAAGGCAAGCATTTTCCCAGCTGAGCAACCCCCCACCCCCGCCGTCCTTGATTTACTTTTTAAAGAGGTGGCTGAGGGGTGGCGCCCAGCATTTGTGAGACCCTGCGTTCAAGTTCATCCCAAAACAAAACTTTAGGGGGTGTGACTTAGAAACCTTAGAAATCACAGACAGTTTAGGGGTGAACTAGTTACATAACCATTCAGCTCTGAATGAGACCGACAGGCTTTTCTTGAAAGATCGTGGATGCATTGTCTGGATGCTCTTTGGCTACTCAGTGGTTTTGCTTTACCAGGCTTTCTTCTGATTAAGACTGTAGATAATACTGAGGTGAAGGTAGCCAAGGGAGGTTTCTAGGTGGTTGTATGTGAGGTCAAAACGGGGTGTAGATTCTTGAACTGATCTCTGACTTGAGTCATCTGTCATTAGGGTGACTCTGGGGGACCGCTGGTCTGTGAGGATGGCGGCCGCTGGTTCCTGGCGGGAATCACCAGCTTTGGCTTTGGCTGTGGACGGAGGAACCGCCCTGGGGTGTTCACTGCAGTGGCTCCCTATGAGTCGTGGATACGGGAACAAGTGATGGGCTCAGAGCCTGGGCCTGCCTTTCCCAGCCAGCTTCAGAAGCCCCAGTCAGGACCTTGGGAGCCCAGAGAAGAAAACTGTACCTTTGCCCAACCAGGTGAAGGGCAGATGCACTGAACCTGACAGAGCTGGACTGGGCAGATTCGAACTCTGGAGGCTGCAGGGTTAATGATTTCTGCAGACCCCCTGACCCAGGCCTCTCATCTCTCAGAGTGCGGGAAGACTTCGCGGCCAGGGACTTGGCCCTGGGAGGCCCAGGTGATGGTGCCAGGCTCCAGACCCTGCTATGGAGCTCTGGTGTCTGACAGCTGGGTCTTGGCACCCGCCAGCTGCTTTCTGGAGTGAGTGAGAATCCACGTTATCAGGCACTCTTACCCTTCCCACATCAGTCTGAGAGACTAGCTTCCTCTGGGGTGGTGGGAGAGTATAGAACCCAGCACAAACCAAGGGAGTCTGGTGAGGGTGGGTAGGAGGCTCGGTCCCAAACGCGAGAACCCGAATAGCATAGCAGGGGGCAGGGTTCCTGCGTTGGCCGGAGCATCCCAACGCCGAGATGCAGTCTGCGCCTGGGAAGCTAGGTTTGCCGCGTGTGTGCTAGATGCGCACGCGTCCTCAGCTTCCCCATCCAGCAGCCCCGCACCTCTGACAGCCCACCCCGCGACCTTGAGGCCTGGCGGGTGCTGCTGCCCTCGCATCCGGAGGAGGAGAGGGTGGCGCGCCTCGTGCCGCACAAGAACGCTTCCAGGGACTCGGCCTCGGACCTGGCGCTGCTGCAGCTGTGGACGCGCGTGAACCTGACCGCCGCCCCGAGTGCCGTGTGCCTGCCCCATCCCGAACACTTCTTCCTGCCCGGGAGCCGCTGCCACCTGGCTCGCTGGGGCCGCGGGGGTGCGCGGGGCCGCGCGGGGACACCGACTGGGTGGGGAGGGCGGGGCGGGGAGCACGCGGCCGAAGCACCGGCTCTTTCTCCCAGAACCCGCACCCGGCGCCAGCGCGCAGCTGGAGGCGCAGCTGTTGAGCAGCTGGTGGTGTCACTGCCTGTACGGCCGCCAGGGGGAGTCAGTGCCACCGCCAGGAGAACCGCCGCGCCTGCTTTGCCCCGCCTACCCGGAGGAGGAAGAGGCGGGCCGATGCTGGGTGAGCGACAGGAACTCGCTGCGAAAATCCGGTCCTGACCGGGACTCAGCTGGAGGGCCGGGGGGGGGGGGGGGGGGGCGCGGCTAGGTCCGGGGGCGGGGCCTCGTGCTTGTGGCGCCCAAACTTGGTTATTCCTTGTTTTGTTTTTCCGAGGCATGGTTTTTCTGTGTATTCTGTGTATCCCTGACTGTCCTGGAACGCACGCTCTGGACCAGGCTGGCCTCGAACTCAGAGACCTGCCTAGGCATCCGCCACCACGCCCAGCTTATTCCTTCTTTTTAAACGCATGAGTGTTGGAGATCCAAGCCCGAGACTTCGTGAAGCAAGTGCTTGACAGACTGAGCCATCAGTTTGGCAATTTTAATTTTCAGAGAGGCCCGAAGCCGTCGTTGGTGGCGCACACCTTTGAGTTCCAGGGCAGCCAGGGCTACACAGAGAAACCCTGTCTCCAAAAAGAGGAGGGAGGAATGAGAAGGTGTTGGAGTTTGTTAATTTTGAGGGCTAGATTTTTATGCAAATTAGGGTTGGAATTTGGCTGGAAGGATGTTTGATTAGTCCATGAAAAGAGACTCAGGATCCCAGGAAAGCCCAGAAAAGGCTAAGGATCTCTATACACCTGCAGCCTGCGCTCAGGCTAGTGATAATACTGTTTTGCTACAGAACGATTCCGGTTGGAGCCTTCTGTGTCGTGAGGAGGGGACGTGGTTCCTGGCTGGATACAGAACCCTCTCCAATGGTTGTCTCCGTCCCCGAGCCTTCTCCCCACTGCAGATTCACGGTCCATGGATCAGTCATGTGACTCAGGGAGCTTACCTGGAGGACCAGCTAACCTGGGACTGGGGCCCTGAGGGGGAGGAGACTGAGAAACAGATTTGTCCCCCACACACTGAGCACGGTGGTGAGCAGGGGTCTTCAGGAGTTCCTGAGAATACTTAGATCTTGGCAGGGCTTCCAGGGGGCAGCTCTGGGACTCCCGCTGAGAAGGCCACCTCTTCTCTCTAGCCTGTGGCCTAAGGCCAAAGGCCACTGCAGCTGGTGTGTTGTGGCCCTGGCTGACAGAGGTGCATGTGACTGGTAATCGAGTCTGCACTGGGATTCTGGTTGCCCCAGGCTGGGTCCTAACAGCCACTCACTGTATCCTCAGGTGGGTCTCTCCTAGCCACAGGCAACGGGAGGGAAATTAGGTGATAAATCAAGAATCTCAGCAATAGGACATTGTCACTTTGGGGTTTGTGTAGTACAGGGAAGCACTGTGGGGTGTTTCTGCTGGGATGTTTTGGTTTGGTTGGCTTTGGGGGGTGGGGAGGGGAGATCTTTTGAGACAGCAGAGAAATCACACATCAGTTGGTGGATGGACCTGCCCTGCCCTTTTCTTCTGCTGGGAAGGACTTGCTGAGTTATGGGAGAAATAGGAGACGATTCTGTTTCCTGTTCCCACAGGCTGGGCTCTACAACAGTGCCTTACATTGAAGTGTATCTGGGCCAGGCAGGGGCCAGCTCCCTCCCACAGGGCCACCAGGTATCCCGCTCTGTCATCAGCATCCGCCTGCCCAGGCATTTGGGACTTAGACCCCCCCTGGCCCTCCTGGAGCTGAACTCCCGGGTGGAGCCTTCCCCATCCGTTCTGCCCATCTGCCTACACCCAGGGGGTGTTCCCTCAGGGGCCAGCTGCTGGGTGCTGGGCTGGAAGGACCCCAAGGACAGAGGTGAGAGCCCTTAGGTCATGGGAGTGAGGAGTGACTTCAGACCAGAACCCTGAACAGCTGTCTCTTCTCTCCAGTTCCTGTAGCTGCTGCTGCCTCCATCTTGACACCACGACTCTGTCGCTGCCTCTATCAGGGCATTCTGCCGCCCGGAACCTTCTGTGTCCTCTATGCTGAGGGGCAGGAAGATAGATGTGAGGTACAGGGACCTAGGCATCTTGGACCAGGGAAGGGAAAGGTAGTTCTGGGCGACCAGACCCTATTCAGATTGGAATTTCTTAGTACTGGGCTCCAGATAGGAACTAATGATATTTCTGGCCTAACCTTAGAGAGACCAGGAACCAGATACCTAAGGGTGTAGACATGCAGTGCTTTGTGACTGGACCCTAGGGAAGTTAAGAGAACCAGATACAAGGGTAACAGACCCATTTGGCCTTGGCTCCAACTTTGCAGGTGACCTCAGCACCTGCCCTCCTGTGCCAGACTGAGGGAGGCCCCTGGGTTCTCATGGGCATGGCTGTTCGAGGTGGCCAAGAGCTGTTTGCAGCCATTGATCCTGAAGCTACCTGGATATCACAAACAGTAGGAGAAGCCCATTTTCTTCATCCTAGCGGCTCCCCCTACTGGCCTCCTGAAGACAGTGACCCCTGCCCCCAAGACTTGGCAGGAACTGCAAGCTCCCCTAAGGTTGCTGCTGCTCTGCTTCTGCTTCTCCTGGCTCCGCAGATCCAGGGCTGAGTCTGGTTCCTCTTCACACCACCCATCAGGGCTGGAATGCAGCCCAACCGGCCAGCTCCCAGGCCTGGAGAGGGCCTCTTCCATCTATCAGCTTTCAGATAATTGGACCTCGGTGCTGGCCACTTTGGACCTAAGAATCCTTGGGGGTGGGGGAGGAAGAGATAATAAAGATGTAAATACAGACACGTGGCCTTGTGGCATCTCTTAGGTGGCTGCGGAACACCTCAGAGCTAAGGGGAGAGCCCCAAGGTTAGGGCTCCTCCTTCTTGGTGGTGAGTCAGGCCTTGGGATCCCAGGAAATACGTCCCCTATAACGTGGCAGCTGTTCCCTCATTCCTGCCTCTGGGCGGGGGAGGCTAGGTGGACAGCTGGCTGTGTGTCACCTCTCCATTGGAATTAGTGTCTCCAGCACCTGCAGCATGCCTCAGCCCTGGCTCCGGACCCACTAGACTAGGAAGCCTTGGGGTGGCAAAGCCAGCCCTAAATACACACCCTAATGTATAATGTGCATTCCTAGAGTCTTTAGCATGAGTGAACCTCCGCACCCTTCAAGAAACTCCCACTTGACCATCCTAACCAATGCCCCCAGGATTTGGGCCACATGCATGCAAATCCCACCTCTGTACCCACCACTCACCTGTTCATCCAACCGGTACCACCTGCTAACTGGCAAGGCACGACAATTGGAGTCTGAAAAATAAGGTCACCAAGTGCTCCCTGACAAGTGGGAAACTCGTGGTTACTCCTTGACGAGGGATCAAGGAATGAATGGTCAGAGAAGAAATGAGGTTTGAGTACATAAAGACAGCAAACAGACCTGAGGAAAGGGTGAGAGTCTTCAGGGGTAAGTGGAGGGTTACTTCTGAAGCTGGGGTCGCAGTCTTATACAGGCAGGGAGAAGGAAGGGAGACTAGAAGTCAGCAGAAGGTGGTCCTGAGAGGCTGAGGAGGGAGGGTAGAGGTTGTTAAGGGCCTCTCCTTCATTTCTAGATACCACAGTAACTGTTGTTCAGGCCCTCAGGAAGTGCATGCTCCACCTGCTCTCCGTACCAAGCCAGCTACCCTCCCCTGGATCCTGCCTCATCGGTTCCCTAACACACCCTGACTCCCAAAGTTTTGTCCTTCCCTCTGAAGTCCACCTCTCCCCTTCACCCCCTCCAGGAATTCTCTGGCCACCAGGCTGGGCTGGAGTCCAGACGCCCAGGCTTCTAGGAAGAGAGCAGAGGATATAAGGGTCTATTTTTCCTCAAGCTTAAGTCTAAGCCATATCCCCAGTGCCACACTGACAGCGGTCACTCAAGCTGCCTTTCCCTGAACTCTTCCTGTGGGCATGTACTTGTGTGTATACACACATGCACGCACCCATACAAGCAAGTTCTGAGCCTATTGCTTTCTGCCTTGTTTGTGAGACAGGGTCTCACTGAATCTGGAACTTGCTATTTCATCCAGACTGGCTGGCTAGCTAAGCCCCAGGATCTGCTGTCTCCACTTTCTCCCACCCAGTACTGTACTGGGCTTACAAACTTGAACCACCACACCCAGCTTTTACATAGGTGCTGAGGATCCGAACTCAGGCTTTATGTTTGCACAACAACTGTCTTAGCTCCTGAGCCGTCTCCCCAGCCCCTTTCCCTGAGCTTCTACCCTGGCACCCTACACTACAGATGTTCTCCTGCTTTATGACACCACAGCTTTGTCTTTTTTTTTTTTTTTTTTTTTTTTTTTTGGAGGGAGGGGGTTCTCTATGTAGCCCCTAGCTCTTCTGGAACTTGCTATGTAGTCCAGGCTGGCCACAAATCACAGAGATGCCCTGCCATTGGTGGGGGGACAGGACGGGACAATTTCAAGGCATGTGCCACCTCGCCCAGCCCAGCTTTGCCAGTTTTGTTTTGTTAGCATCTTTCCATACTCTCTTGGGGTTTGGTTCTCAGTGTTCCTCCTCCAGGACCTCTCCAGCTACTGTGCAATTAAAAGCCCCCACTCATTTTGTCCATCACAGCTCATGGTTTGAAATTATTCAATAATTTGCCTTTTATGATTTGATTCAAGTCTGACATCCCTACTTCATCATAGTCTCAAGGAGGTCATGGGTGGTATAGTTTGCCACTTGTGCCTGGGGCCATAGTAGGTACTCAGCAAATACTTGTTGGATGATTGTCAACAGCCAGATGTATTCAACACCTGCAAGGAGACTGCAAGCCTCAGAGAGTGCTTGCCAGGAGTGGCCCCGGCCTGGGGCATCCCCCATGTCCTAGTCTTAGATACCTGGCCGGAGGAAAGAGGGAGGGAGGGAGCAGTGGCTGTAGGCCTACAGTAATAAAGTCTGGGCCAGGCTGCTGTGGGAGGGGTGGGGGTGGGGGTATTAACTGAGAACCAAGAAGACCTGGGACAATTTGACTGGCCCTCAGGGTTTCCAGCCCTGCCTTAGACTGCTTTCTGACTGGCCAGGATCAGTTTTCCTCTTACCAAAACCACCCCCACTACCCATGGAGTCTGAAAGGACTACAGAGGTCAGAAGCAGGGGGTGGGGGGGAAATCCCACAGCTTTCAGCCAGGAGGGTGTGGCTGAGGGAGGAGCCCACAGGTAGGTCTTCTGCTGAGGTGCCTGTGTGGTGGCCAGGTTGTAAGGCGGAATAGGTCCACACTGGTCACTGCAGAGAGACTAAAGGCGTGTCTTCACCCCCTGTGGCCATTTCCTGCCAAGAAGCCCGCCGCTGTTCACTGGCTTCACCTTCCCGTCGGAGCTCCTGGGATTCCTCACTTCTGAGCCCACATCTAAATCCTGCCTTTCAAAACCAGTCTTCCTTCCTTCTCTACCAACAGTCTCCCCGGGGGGCCCTCGTCCTGGGCCATGGCCCTAAGGGTGGGCCTGGGACCTGGGCAGCTGGAAGCTGTGGCCATTCTGCTTCTTATTGGCTCACTCCAGTCAAGAATGGGTAAGTGTGGATCAGCGGGGAGGGAGGGTTGGAGAGAGGGCCGCGGCAAGGCGAGAGCAGGCAGAGAGAACCCTGTGTAGAACACAGCTCTCATCCCAGATTCATGAGTCTCTGTGTTCTACCAGTTAGCCGTCTTCTCCCGTCGCCCCCCTAAGCCAGGAGTTGCCCTCTGGGAAGGTGGTGGGTATTAGGGGTCTGGAACTCAGGCCTCCCTGCTCATTCCTCCCTCTTTCTTTCCCTCCAGGAGCTGACGGGGCTGAAGGTGAGGCTTTCTAGGGAACTGGGAGAAGGGAAGTGAGGGTACACCAGTTCGGAGTCCCCTGGTGGGATTTAGGGGCTCTTGTCACCCTACTGAGCTCGCTCACCTAGCCACACTAAGTGTCCCAACAGCTCTGTGAGGATGGAATCATGGCTCTTGTTTTATGAGGAAACTGAGGTGAAGAGAAGCTCTGAGTTGTCCAGGGCATAGTCGAAGTCTGACTCTCAGTGTGGGTACCGGGGGTGGTTCTGAGGGAAACTACACAGACCAGCTCCTAGGCAGACTGGTTTTCAGTCGGAGCTTAACTAGTTAGTGGCCTTGTCTCCTTATCTTTCTAAGCTCCAGTTTCTCTGCCCTAAAAGCTGTCAGCTCTGTACTAGGGCTGGAGTGAGGGTCCCGTAGATTGGGAAGTGAAAGCCCCTTTGGGCCCAGACATGCCACAGCAGGCTAAGTAGCAGCCATTGTCATGGTTATGAGGGAATGGAGTCTGGGAATCTGTTTTCTCTGCTTGAGGAAGACGAGAAAGGCAGCTTTCTCTCCACTCCCCTGCTAGCTCTGTGGAGGCTGGGCCACATCACAGAGTATCCAGTCGTTTCGATGTTAAACCACCTCCATGCCTCTGTGTGCTCTGTGTGGGGATAGGTTGGGAAGAGGGGTGTCCCTAGGCAACGCACAGGTTGATACAGTTGGAACAGTCATAGGCATGAGAACAGTTGTCAGCCTGGACAGTGGGCAGAGAGGGTCCTGGAAGCTGAGAACACTCGACTCAGGCAGCTAGATCAGAACAGGCTTCGGAGGGGCCGCACTTAGGAAGAAGACTCTCCAACCTAGCAGAGAAAGGGTAGGAAGGCATTCATAGAGTGACTGGTATTAACAAAGGTCCAGAGGTGAGTCGTGTACGGCCCAACATATGTGACAGGAGGTGTCTGGAGCAACAACAGTCAGAGGACAGTGTCGGGTGCATCTGGACGAATCTTTTTGTTTTGCCTGTGTGAATGTGTGTGTGTGTGTCATGTGAGTGTCTGGTGCCTTGGAGGTCAGAGGTATCAGATCCCCTGGAACTAGAATTTAGGAGCGTTATGAGCTGCCATGTGGGTGCTGGAAACCAAACCTAGGCCTCTGCAAGAATAACAAGTAAGAGCTCCTAACAGCTGAGCCATCTCTCCAGCCCCTGGAACATATCTTAAGGTCAGTTGGAGCCATGGAAGAGCTTAGCAAGACCGTGACTTGGCCAGATTTGTGGTTTATAAAGATATTCAGATATGTAAGGGGTAGGTTGGATAGAAAGCAAGAAGGCTTGAGAGGAAGGGGCTGCCATGACACTTGAGTAGGACAGCGCCAGGCAGTGAACGTCTTACAGCTGTTGAGCCACAGGGTGGGAAGGCAGCTCAACATGAATGCACTTCCCAGGCTCTGAACCCAGTCTCAGTGGACGGGGGTACGGGGAGTGGGGGGAGTGGCGGGGGGGGGGGGCTAAGGGCTGCCGTGGGGGGGGGGGGAGAAACATGCACGGAAAGGGCGGCCCTCACTTTCCCTTCTTCCCTGGACAGCCCCCTGTGGCGCAGTCATCCAGCCACGCATCACAGGTGGTAGCAATGCCAAGCCTGGCCAGTGGCCCTGGCAGGTCAGCATCACCTATGATGGCGTCCATGTGTGTGGAGGGTCACTCGTGTCCAATCAATGGGTGGTTTCAGCTGCTCACTGCTTCCCCAGGTACCAACCGGTGGAGGGGCAGAGGGAGGGGCAGAGTGGGTTAGAAACAGCATTTGGGTGACAGGCCTGAAATCCTAGTACAGGTGGAAACAGGATCAGAAGTTCAAGGTCATCCACTGATACTGCATAGTCAATTCAAGGCCAGCTTGACCCTGTTTATATTGGGCCCTGTCTCAAAAAAAAAAAAAAAAAGCATTCCAGACCATAGGTCAGACTAGTTTCTGGTGTGGGCCTAAGAGTATCAGTAGTCTTGGGCCACACTTAGTGGTCATGCTTTTAATACCTGCACTCAAGAGGCAAAGACAGGTGGATCTCTGAATTCAAGGCCAGCCTAGTCTACATAAAGTTCCAGGACAGCCAGGGATAAATAATGAGATCCCCCCCCCCCCAAAGTGAGGTTAGGGCATGGGTAAAACTAGGTCCTCAGTGCCATACAGGATCTGAGCTAGGACAGCAAAAAACCAAGGGTCAGGGGACAGAAGAGGTCTCTCAGGTCCTCCCCTTTGCCTCTCTGCCTGCAGAGAACACTCCAGGGAACAATACGAGGTGAAGGTGGGGGCCCACCAGCTGGACTCCTACAACAATGACACTGTGGTCCGCACAGTGGCTCGGGTCATCGCCCACTCAAGCTACCGTGAAGAGGGCTCCCAGGGTGACATTGCGCTCGTCCGCCTCAGCAGCCCTGTCACCTTCTCACGCTACATCAGACCCATCTGCCTCCCTGCAGCCAACGCCTCCTTTCCCAACGGCCTGCAGTGTACCGTCACAGGATGGGGACATGTAGCCCCCTCAGGTGAGGTGGGGCACTGGGTTCCAAGGGACAGGGAAGGGGAAGCTGATTGGGTTGGGGACCCTGAGTAAATACATTTTGTTCCCACAGTGAGCCTCCAGATGCCCAGGCCACTGCAGCAGCTTGAGGTACCACTGATCAGCCGAGAAACCTGTGGCTGTCTGTACAACATCAATGCCGTGCCTGAAGAACCCCATACTATCCAGCAGGACATGCTGTGTGCTGGCTATGTGAAGGGGGGCAAAGATGCTTGTCAGGTAAGGGCAAGGGCCCAGGGCCCAGAGACAAGTATACCCTGAGAGGTGGAGGGCTGAGTGGAGTGGGCATGAATGACTGTTGGCCAGAGGTATGTCCTGACAGAGCTTTTTTTTTTTTTCCTTAGGGTGACTCTGGAGGCCCACTCTCTTGTCCCATAGAAGGCCTCTGGTATTTGGCAGGCATTGTGAGCTGGGGTGATGCCTGTGGAGCCCCTAACAGGCCTGGAGTGTATACTCTAACTTCTACGTATGCCTCCTGGATCCACCACAATGTGGCAGAACTCCAGCCTCGTTTGGTTCCCCAAACCCAGGAGTCCCAGCCAGATGGCCACCTCTGCAACCACCATCCTGTCTTCAACTCAGCTCCAGCCCAGGGGTTAAGGCCCATACTTTTTCTGCCACTGGGCCTGGCCCTGGGCCTCCTCTGCCTTTGGTTTGAATATTAAGCTACTTAACCCTCAAAACTGACCATGCTTCCAGGGCCAACAGCACACCCAAGGACATGTGCCGTTTGGGAGGGCAGTGCACCAACTTGATCTTTGAGCCCATTCTTCATTTGCTCTTTGGGATTATAATCAAGGGCCAAGAAGTTTGCAGCCTGCGGAATGGGCCAGAAATTCGAGCTCCCTTCTCTACGGTCTGCAGTTTATTGGTTAGGCTCCTATGGAGCTCCCAGAAGTCTCAACCAGGAAAATGGGCCCTGACTTCAACCTGTGTCTAGCACACAGGGCAGCTGCCTAGCTGTCCGCTGCAGAAGACCAGCTTCAGGGCCTACCCATCCTGCCTGATGAGCCCATCACTGTGTCCTCTTCCTGTCTCCTGGGCTTTGTCTGTTTTTCAGACAGGGAAGACCTCAGCCTTACCCCACTGGCTGCCAAGCCTGCTTTGAGCCCAACTCCTGGACTCCGGAGGACTGAGCCCCCACCGGAGCTGGCTGGGGCGTGGATCAGGGCGAGGGATAAAGGAGCAGGAGTAAATGTTTTGAACACAACTGGCTGTATGTGAAATGCAATGAGGAATATCACCCTCTGGTATCTCCTTTGCACACCAGCAGAATTTACTTTATTAAAAAATGACACAAAACAGGTCTGTACACATATTTACAGGTTAGAGGCCAGGAAACGTAGGTCCAAAGCTGGGAACAGGCCACTCACTTCTTGGAAAGCTTGACTTGTTTGTGCTTGGGGGGTGCCCACTTGAGGCAGACAGAGTCCACTATGGGAGAAAAGAGGTATGAGAGGCCATGGGTCAAGTCTGCTTACACCTGGCTGCTCTTCCTGGGCCCAGGCCAGGTTTCACCTTCTCAGGGAGAGAACAAAAAGACAACCTCAGGCCTGAGGAGGGGGAGGGAATCCCAGGAATGAGTAACCCGCTCTAGTCCTGGAAGCTGGTCCAACTGGTTTGGGATCTTGTAACAGCCCAAAAAAAAAAAAAAAAAAAAGGAAGCCTTGGCTCTTAATCCCCCCCCACTCCCCCTACACACACACACACACACACACACACACACACACACACACACACACACAATGCACACAGCAGCACCCCACACACCTGTGATGGGTGGTTTCTTATACTGGGCGCTTTTGAGGTGTTCCTCTACCAGCTTAGGTGTGACACAGATCACGTGCTGGCCCTTCCAGTACTTAACCATGTTGAGGGACTGCAGGGTGCTGATGATGTCATTCTGGGTGATGCTGGTCATCTGGCTGTAGAGAAGGAATATAGCATGGAGACAGGGAAAGAGACAAGACCCATGACCACCCTTAGGAGAGCTCACTCCTGCAGGATTCCAAGAGGATCCTTCACAAGGTCCCTGATGGACGGTGTATCCTGGACCTGGCTGGAAACTAAGGCTCTTACCTAAGATCTTTGATAGACAATGTGCCCCGGAAGTCTCGCAGGATCTCAAGCAAGACCCATGACCAGTAGCTTCGGTAGCTGAGTTTGCCCAGGTCACTCAGTGGCTTCTCTGGAGAGCCTACAGTACTCTCCAGCTTGGAGAGCTCATAACCTGACAGTGACAGAAAGAAAAAAAAAAAAAAGAAAGAAAAATTTAAAGATCCAGCCTCGCCCTGCCCCCACCCCATCATTCCCAACTACACCCACTTCCGAGGCTGTAGCAGCTACTCACTGAAAGCGATAAGGAACTTCCCATAGCCTCGCCGCTGGTAGGGGGGCAGTGTCAGGATGCAGGCCACGTTGTTTCCATCTGGGGATTCCTTCTCCTGTGGAGTGTGGGATACTCAGGCCCTTTGGAGGTTCTAGCCCCCAATCTAGTTTATAACACCTTCTCCCTAGGCTCCCCGAACTAGTTAGTACCTTAGAAAAGTAGCCGACAATGTGGGCCCCTTGCCTGTCCACTTCCGTCAAGACGTAAAAGACAAAGGGTTCCACGTCAAAATACAAGGTCTTGTGGTCCAGGAAAAGCTTGGCCAGCAGACACAGGTTCTGACAGTATATCTAGGATAGAGACAGAAGCATGCTGAACAAACAGCACATACAATGCCTCCGCTGTCTGGGACCAGCAACCAGTCTGCAGCTCTTTCTAAGTGCGAGGCTGCTCAGAGGAGTCAGGCTCAGGTAGGGGAGTAAGCGCCTCGTCGGGACAGAACAGAATTCAAACAAAGCAGAAAGGAGTCTTGCAGTCAGTGAAGTGGACAGAAGGAGACCCAAAGTGAAGTCCATTAGCGCTAACAGTAACAGGAGAGCTGGACTGATCATTGCTTCCCTTACTTATTTGTTTTTGAGACAGGGTCTCAGTATGTAGTCCTGGCTGACTTGGAATTTATTCTGCAGACCATCAGACACAGAGAGATCTGCCTGCTTCTGCCTCCTGCATTCTGGAACTAAAGGTGTGCTCCATCATGCCCTGCAACTCTGGCACTTTGTTAGTGGGGGGAGTGCACGCACGTTATGGCGCACGCGCACGTGAATGTTGGCGAGCAACGCTCCAGGATAAACTCGGGCTGTTGGGCTTGCACAGGCCAGCACTTCCCCTGTCAAGCCACCTGACCACTCTCGGGGCCAAAGAAAGGGTTGACACGCATGATCGGCTCAATCTTTCCAGACACCTAACTCGTGTCTTAGAACAGGAAACTGAGGCCCAGAAAGAACAGTGGCTTAGTTTCCATGACTGGTGAATGCCAGGGCAGAAACTCAGCTGGGTCCAGGCTCTGTCCCATTCACAGTCAACGCAAAGCTGCTAAGCAGAAGCTGCTAACTGCCAACTGGAGAGGCCTGCAGCCAGACCAAAACCTGAGCTGTCTGCCCAACTGGACACAGTTGCTGGGCCTCGGTCTAATTGACGCAGACAGGCCTGCCTAGACCAGCAGCAGCAGAGACAACGGTGCCTTACACTTGGTTTCCTAGTAGAGATTTAAAAGGGTTCTGGTTTGGGTTTTGGTTTTTCACTTTTTTTATTTTTATTTTTGAGAAAGGGTCTTACTATGGCCTAGAACTCACTTATATACCAGACTGCCCTTGAACTCTTGGAGATCTGCCTACCTTTGCTTCCCAAGTGCTGGGAATAAAGGCATGTGCTATCACACCTAGCCCTTTTCATTTTCAAGACAGAGTTTAGACAGCCTACAGCTCAGGCTGGTCTCAAATTTGTGGCAATCCTCCTTTCTCAGCCTCCTGGGTGCTAGAATTATAGGTGTGAGTCATCACACACTGGATGTCTCTCCTACTCTTGTCCAGTCTACTACTGTGGGAGCCCAGCACTGCTGGTCTGGTTTGACTCAGGAGCCTGAGTGAGGAAGTGTGGTGTTAATTCAAGGCTTCAAAACTGGCAGAAGGTGGAATTGGTAAACACCACCCCACCCTGTTTCCAGGGGAGGCCCCTCTGTCACTCTACCAGTTCAACCTAAAGGAAGTCAGAGTAGCTGGCAGGGAGCAGGCTTGGTATTCCCCTAGCACAAGGCCACCTGAGCCCCAACAGGTCTCCAATAACATCAAAGGCCATGTTTACCAACAGCCTACTAGATACCAGGCACGTGCCACATACCTGACATTTGTGGCCTCATTCGTTCCACCAAACAGATGAGGTAAATAATTATGACTCTTGACTTATGGATGCGGAAACAGGAACAAGACAAAGTGAAGTAGCTGGTCTGAGACCAGCCAGGAAGTGATATGGTCCTCTAAGAAGCCTGCTCGCCTCAGCTTGTACCACAGGGCCCTTCAGGGGAGACTGAAACACTTGCTCTCCTGACAGAGCAGCCAAGGCCAAAGCAAGCCACCAAAGTCCATCCCTGCTCCCGCTGAGACATCCCTTTGAGAAGCAGGAACTCAGCTGCAGCCTCAGAACTGAGTAGGAAGCTCTTACAAGATCACTTCCCGGGGCTGGGGATAGAGCGCTTGCCTAGCAAGCACAAGGTCCTGGGTTCGGTCCTCAGCTCTGGAAAACAAAGAGCACCTCCCCTTCCAGGCGAACATCTCTGGGTCACATAGAAAGAGGAGGCTAGGCAGGGGATTTAGCTCAGTGGTAAAGCGCTTGCCTAGCAAGCAAAAGGCCCTGGGTTCGATCCTCAGCTCAAAAAAAAAAAAAAGAGGAAGCTGTTTCAGGGCAGCCGCAGGGAAGACAGTCTCCACTTGCAGCTCCAGAACTAGCCAAACCAGAACCACCTGTCAGAAGGGAGTCCCAGAAACAGAGGGGAGCCCCAGCCTGAACTGGTATACCACTTGGCCACGTTCACTATACACCAACACAGGCCAAGCACCAAGGACACGAGAGCTCACTTGGCCAAGAGTAGCTATAGATACCCACTGAAGGCTGGTCTCTTCCTGGTGGAGGTGTTAAGAATTACCCAGGAGAAAGCCAGTTCCCCACAAGCCCTGGGCTACCAGCTCACCTTATGGTCTTTGCCGTCCACTTCATACACAGAGATGTTGCTCTTTCGATAGATCTCCTTCCCTGGGGGCTGCCGCCACTGACATTGGCCCTGGGGAGCAGGGTGAGGGAACAAGCTTCAGACCTTTATTCTATGCTAAGTGTCTCGGCCTCTCGTTTTGCCCTGTGCAGGCCCTATCTGTGTTCAGGGCTTTGTGTTCCTAACCATTTCCTCACCAGAATAAGATTGATTTCCTAACTAAGGCACAAAGAGGCTAATAACATGCAAGCATCACAATCAACTGATTTGAGGTCTGGCCATGACACCTTTCTGAAACCTCAGGTCCCTTTGGGAGACACCCTGCTGAGCTAGTGAAGAGCGCCCCCTTCCTGCCAGCACTAGTACAGCACTCCTTCTCACTGGCTGACGTTGCTCAGGGGCAGTCTTTGTTGTTGCCTCTTTTCTCTTTGCCCTGAGGAGCCCAATACCAGGCTTTAGTAAAGGGCAAGTGACTTGAATAGTTTGGTCCCATTCTGTAGAAGAGGAAACTGAGGTCTGAAGGAGTGGAGAAAACTGGGTGAAGTTACCCCACCAGCAGTGGGAAAGCTGTCTCTATTTTCTCTTTTCTTCTTTCCCTCCTTTCTTTAAAAAAACTTCAAAAAAAATTTATTTATTTATTTATTTATTTTATTTATTTAGGTTTTTCGGGACAGGGTTTCTCTGTGTAGCTTTGCACCTTTCCTGGAACTCACTTGGTAGACCAGGCTGGCCTCGAACTCATAAAAATCCGCCTGGCTCTGCCTCCCGAGTGCTGGGATTAAAGGCGTGTGCCACCACCGCCCAGCAAAACTTTTATTTTTTAGCTGGGCATGGTGATGCACATCTTCAGTCCCAGAACTCAGAAGGTAGAGGCAGAAGCAGAGGCAGCTGGATCTCCGTGAGTGTAAGGCCAGCTTACAACTCTGTGTGTGCGCGCGTGCACTTGAGTGCAAGGCTTCAGATCTCCTGAAGCTGGAGTTACAGGTACCTGACATGGGTGCTGGGGACTGGACTTGGGTCCTCTACAAGATAAGTCAATGTTCTTAACCCCTGAGCCATCTCTCCAAGCCCTGCTTTCCTTCTTTATGCAGTTCCAGCCACCTAGAGCTCACTATACATCCAGGGATGACCCTGAACTTCTCATCTTCCCATGGCCACCCCAGACACCAGGACAGAGGGGATATCGCCACACCCACAGGAATCCGGGTCTCTGGTCCCTTGGAGGTGTTTTGCCACTTCTCTGGACTCATCCCCGGGTGGTCTGTTGCTGTGGATATCGCTCTGTATAAATAAAATGCTGTTTGGCCAGGAAGTATAGGTGGGACAAGAAAGAAGAGAATTCTGGGAAGTGGAAGGATGGGGAGAGACACGGCCAGCTGCCACCATAACAAGCAACAGGTAAAGACACCGGTAAGCCACAAGCCATGTGGCAAAGTATAGACTAACAGAAATGGGTTAATTTAAGATAGAAGAAGTAGATAACAAAAAGCCGGCCACGGCCATACAGTTTCTAAACAATGTAAGTCTCTGTGTGTTTACTTGGTTGGGTCTGAGCGTCTATGGGCCTGGCGGGTGAGAGAGATTTGTCTTGACTGTGGGCCAGGCAAGACAACTCTAACTAGTCGGCCCTGCTGCAGGCCCAGCCTCACCAGGTGGAAGCGGTAGCTCTTCTCGTACTTCATGTACTTGAGACAGTACTCGCAGAGCCAAAGCTTGGGCTGCTTCCCATAGTCTTCTGGGAAAGGTGAGAAATACCAGGCATCGATTTCATAGTTCCCAATGTGGATCTTGTCTACATACTTCACTTTGGTGATCTGCAGACAGGGAGAACAGGGGCAGGCACAGCCCAGAGCTCAGCAGGAACGAGGAGGGCAGGGAGGACCCCAGCTGGCTCCCAGACCCTGCTTATTCTTACCGCCTCATGTTCCTTTTCCAAGGCTGCTGTGGTGGGGTCCATCTCTGCATAGGTCTGGGCGAGAAGTGCACAGAGATGAACAGACATGGTTAGACTGCCCCCCTCCTAGAACTCATTGCTTATCTACTGCCGTCTACAATAATAAGACCTCATAGTAATAATAAATAATCACACCAATAGCTCATGTGTTTTACTTGGCTGGGAGGCTGGCTCTTCTGAGCTCCTCTCCTATCTGCCTACCTCCCCACACACCCAGATGCCTCAGCCTGGACCTTAAGCTACATAAGCAGGGCCTGGGGTCAGGCCTAATTTGTGGTTAGGGTAAGATCTTCAGCCTGGCATGGTAGTGCTCGTCTTGAACAAAGCACCTGGGAACTAAGGTAGGAGCCGCTAAATCAGTAAGTGTGAAGTCAGTCTGGACTAGGCGGGACCCTTGTCAAAACAAACAAACAGGGCATTGGTGGCACACGCCTTTAATCCCAGCACTCAGTAGGCAGAGCCAGGCAGATCTCTGAGTTCGAGGCCAGCCTGGGCTACAGGGCAAGATCCAGGACAGGCACCAAAACTACAAAGAGAAACCCTGTCTCAAATAACCAAAACAAAAACCAAACAGCAACAAAAATCAGATTGAGGCAGGGTATGGCGGCACACGTTTTTTTAAATCCCAGCACTCAAAAGACAGAGATAGGCAGATCTCAGAGTTTGATTCCAGTCTGATGTACAGAATGAGTTCCAGGACAGTCAGGGACACACAGAGAAACCCTGTCTCCAAACACAAACAACAGCAACAACAAAAACAAACAAAGAGCTTCAGCTGTACACTGGGTCATGTACATCCAGAATAAGATCGGCTGCTGGCTCAGGTCCCCTCCTGAATCCCAGACCTCAGCAGAAGGATGCTCTGTGTGGGGTTCCCCTGCATACTCATGTCAGACAGTAGGTGTCCAGAAAGGTGTCTAGGCTCCTCTTCCTCCAGGGCCCTCTCTTTTTATTTTATTTATTTATTTACTGTATGCCGTCTTAAATACAGGTTTACAGCACAATGGTAGAACCCCAAAGGGCAGAAGTTCGCTTCTGATTTTTTTTTTTTTGGAGCTTAGGATCGAACCCGGGGCCTTGTGCTTGCTAGGCAAGCGCTCTACCACTGAGCTAAATCCCCAACCCTGCTTCTGATGTTTTACAATCTTGCATCTAAGCTGTTAATGCCCAATATGCTGGATACACAGACAGGGAACATCCCTTATGCATTCAGGAGGGTGGAATCTCACAGGGAATTAACATAGGGAGGATATCAAGGTCAAGGTCAGCAAGCAACACAACAGTTAACCAAAACGGGCCAGGGCCCTACAGGTCCCCTCCTTTTACTAAAAAATGAGCTTCTGACTTAGGTTGCGTGGACGTTAGCAGGTCACCTTACCCGTCATGGAGACACCTGTCCAGGCTGGGCTGTCTCTTAAACATCACTGACTGTCACTGGCTGACCTAACCAGTGGCCAACTGAGTGGACGCCAGCTCTTATCACCATGGCATCTCTGCAATCGGTTCTGGTACAACTTTTCTCTGACCCACTCCAAACAATCACTGCTACTTTAGGTCTGGACAACTGACAAGGGTTCCTTAAACTCCTGCTACATTTCAGCCCCTCAAATCCACAGCTATCAAAACTTTTCTTCCAGCTTTCAATCTTTTACACTGTAGTTATTTCCACTCTGAGAATGCCCTTCTTTCTCCTCATGCTCTACATGCTCACCTCACCATGGCAGAGCGCAGGTCAGGTGAGTCTATGACAGAGCTCTGTGAACTACCATGTATGAATGATTCATTTTGCTCTTTCCAGTTGTTCAAGGCCCAACATCCTTCCCAAGCATCTTCCAGTAAGTCTGACTAAATTCACTCACTTTTGTGTTGGGTTGTTGTTAATTATGTTGTTTTTGAGACAGGATCTCAGTATGTACAGCACACTGGTCTGGAATTTGCCCTGTATCCTAGACTGGCCTTGAACTAAAAACTTACAGGAAATTCTTATCTCAGCTGAACAATCCTTCCTACCTCAGGTCCCCAGTGCTGTGACTACAGGTATGTACCACCATACCTGGCCTTGACAGGGAATTCTTATTGCAATTTTTGAGAGTAGTAAACAGACAGAATGGGATGAGGTCACTTGCCCATGGATACCGACAACTGCCAAGCACTCTATAGATATTATTTCATTTGTCTTTGAAATGAATCTTTGAAACAAGAGTGCTTGTTATTCCATTATACAAAACCTAAGGCACAAAGAAGCAAAGTCACTTGCCCAAGGTCACAGAACTGGTACTCCGCAGAATAGCTTTGGTCTGCCCAATTCCAACAAAGGCAGGAAAAACAAAAGGAACAAAGATTTTTCCCTCAAAGGTCTCTTTAAACTGCATTTCTCAATTTTCACAAAGCATAATTCTTTTCTGCAAATACATTAAAGAATTACAAAACCACTATTTTTCTTAAATGTTGCAATTTATTTAGAATTAAACATTAATTAGAACAGGATGGTGGTACACACCTGTATCCCAGCACTTCAGAGGTGGAGGCAGGGGAATCGGTTCAAGGTCATCATTGGCAATATATCAAGCTTAAAGCCTTGTCTCAAAAAAGCCCAACTAATGAACAGGCAAAAATCTCCAAAACTTATGTAGATTCTAAAGAACCTTGCCAACAATCTCACCACTCACCCATCACTACTCAGCCCCCCAATTATCCATCTGTTGACTGAGAGTCCCTCTGTTCAAATCAGAAGTCAGCCTTTTAAACCTGTGCTGTCCAAGAGGACAGCCATTAATCACAAGTGCTATTTAAATGCAAATTCATGACAATTAAAAAACAATTCCACAGAGCTCTTACAGAGAAAAACCCTGTCTCATCCCTCCCCTTGAAAAACTTCTAGTCAAACTAGACACGCACACTGAGTACTGAGGAGCCCAGGTGACTGGAGGAGCCACTGTGTGGGCTACAACAGCCCAGAACCATCGATAACAATTCCACTGGGCAGTGCTACCCTGGACCTGGAGAGCCTTTCTAGCTTAGGGTATTGAAAACATTTCTTTCCTTTTTTTTTTTAGCTGAGGATCGAACCCAGGGTCTTGTGCTTGCTAGGCAAGTGCTCTACCACTGAGCTAAATCCCCAACCAACATTTCTTACTAAAGCATAATTGGATTGTACCCAGTTGAAATGTCTGTGTATATATACATATGTGGATTACAAGTGGAATACAACTAACTCAAAACAGTATTTACCCCTAAGAACATGGAAAACACCAGTATTGTCTACGTTATCATATTTCTTTCTTTCATTCAAAAAATTTTAAAGGGATGGACAAATGGCTAAGGGGTAAGGAGTATTTGCTGCTCTTGCAGAAGACCTGGGTTCGATTCCCAGCACCCACATGATGGCTCACAGCCATTTGTAACTGCAATTTCAAGGAATCCAACACCCTCTTCTGATCTCTGGGGCACCAGACATACGTGTGGTACACATGCAGGCAACATTCATACACATAAATCTAAAAAGCTGCTTCTATAAAATGTAAATGTTATCCCAGGCAACATTCATACACATAAATCTAAAAAGCTGCTTCTATAAAATGTAAATGTTATCCCAGGCAACATTCATACACATAAATCTAAAAAGCTGCTTCTATAAAATGTAAATGTTATCCCTGCCACACTAAACACATTTCCAGCCTGTGGACTTGTTAACACAGTGTCCCCAATGAGAAAAGCACTTCAGCACTGTGCTCCCCAAGAGCGTGTGAGCAGAACAAGGATGCTGAGGCTCACGGCTGTTGCAGGGCTGTAGGTCTGCTCTTTTTGGAGTTATTCAGGAAAATGTTCCTTTTCCTTTTCTTCCTTCTACCTTTCCTCTAAGCATGCTTTCCTTAGCACTCTGGGCCTTCCTCCAACATTGTCAGCTTCTTCACTCCTCTGAGCCTGCCTCCCTGCCATGTGGCTGACTATCACGGTGTGTCTGACCTCCATGCCATGGAGGAAGGGAGGAGGAAGAAGGGAGAGGGGAGGAGGGAGAAGGGGAGGAAGGGAGGAGGAAGAAGGGAGAGGGGAGGGGAGGGAAAGAAGGTGGAAGAGGAGGAAGAGGAAGAAGAGTGCAATCTTCCCTTCCTGGGTTTCACCCCTTACTTAAAAATCCAGTCTCGGGCAGCCTGGTGCCCTGGCCAGCCTCTGCACACACCTATGAGTTCTGAGAACAGAAAATGTATGTGCATACCGCTATGAATCAACTAACGCGCCGTGCGCACGCACGCGCGCGCGCGCACACACACACACACACACACACACACACACACACACACACACACACCCGTGGGCTGCTTAGGGAACCCCTGAAATGCAAGTATGGAGAGCTTCTAACGGCTCCTGCCACAGTCACCTCTGCCTTCTTACAACCCTTATGCCCATCGGTTTCCCATAGGAATGCAGAATGTGAACACTCACACCCCCACTTCAACCAAGTGACACACCTCCCCTGGGGAAACTGAAGACAGGGGTGGTGTTTGTTGAGGAATACTCCCTGAGAGGAAGCCACAGGGCTGAACCAAGGACTCCTGGCTGGTTGCCAGATCAGCCTCCACCTCGGATGTCCTCTCTTGAGGCCAGCCTGATTGCTCTAGGTCCTGCGGTCAGAGGCTCAGAGGTCGCAGGGCTGGGCCATGGCAATCAAGCACCACCAGGAAGGTGAGCCTGACAGCGACTGGTTCAAGAAGGCCAAGCTTGAAGCTAGAGGCACTCTATAGGGCTTTCGACACATCCTGGGAGGTGAGGGGAACCTGGGCCGCTGGATACCACCAACCTCACCAGCAGGCCGGTTGCCTTCTACTTCTGCGCCAACTATAGCAACCATACTGCAGAACGCAGGAGCAAGCAGCACGGATTCCAAAAGCACTATGAGCCTCCGGTGCCGAGGAAGTTGGTCAACCGCTCTGAGTCTGGTAAGTGGCTTCCTGACCATGCCATGTTATTCTTATTTATTTATTTTAAAGATTTATTTACTTATTATATATACAGTGTTCTGCCTGCATGTGTGCCTGCATACCAGAAGAGGGTACCAGATCTCATTACAGATGGTTGTGAGCCACCGTGTGATTGCTGGGAATTGAACTCGGGACCTCTGGAAGAGCAGTCAGTGCTCTTAACCTCTGAGCCATCTCTCCAGCCCTCCATGCCATTTTATTTTATTTTTATTTATTTATTTTTTTGGAGCTGAGGATCGAACCCAGGGCCTTGCACTTGCTAGGCAAGCACTCTACCACTGAGCTAAATCCCCAACCCCCCTCCATGCCATTTTAAATGGCATGATTCTTTTCCTAAACTTTACACCCTGCCTGCCTTGGGATTTTTCTTTTAAAGACTAATAAAACTGTCAAACTTCCAAAACAGAAAGAAAAGAGGGAAAGAGAAAAGAACTGGAGGTTCACAGTGGGCAGAACATAATCCCCAGGAACAGTAAAGGCCAGCTTCGGCTACACAGTCACAAGAAACCAAGACAGCCAGGCATGATGACTCACTCTTGGAAGCTTAGCACTTGGGAAGTAGGCACAGGAGAATCAGATCTAGATCTGCCTTGGCTATGTAGGAAGTCTAAGGCCAGTCTGGCCACATGAGACAGTCTCAAAAAACAAAAAGAGCCATTGAGGGGCCAGGCGGTGCTGGCGCACACCTTTAATCCCAGCACTTGGGAGGCCCAGCCAGGTGGATCTCTGTGAGTTCCAGGCCAGCCTGGTCTACTGAGCAAGTTGGTCTACAAAGCTACAGAAAAACTGATTCGAAAAAACAAAAAAAAAAAGCCATTGAGGTGACTCAGTAAGTGCTGGTATATGCAGTGTAAGCCTAGAGACCTAAGCTTGATCCTTGGAATTTAAAGATAGGAGAGGACTGACTTCACAAAGTTGCTCTCTAGCCTCCACATTCTCCAACCATAGCACACATACACCTGGCATAGATACACACACACACACACACACACACACACATGTATGTATATGTGTATATATATGTGTGTATGTGTATATATTATATTTTATATAAATATATATGTTAAAAAATAATCCTGGTTTTGGATACATTTCTACATATGTATCCAAAACCATGCTTAGGATCTGGCATCTGGCCCCTAAGACAATGTACTTCCTAATGAGATTACTTTTTTTAAGATTTTTTTTTATGTAAATTGGGGTTTTGCCTGCATGTATTTCTGTGTGAGGATGCCAGATCCCCTGGAATTGGAGTTACAGATAGTTGTGAACTGCTGTGGGTACTGGGAATTGAACTCAGGTACTTTGGAAGAGCAGCCAGTGCTCTTAAGCACTGAACCATCTCTCCCTTCCCCTAATGAGATTTCTAAACCTACCCGTGATCCCTCTGTAAACTAAAAAATGATGCTCAGCAAAAGGCCCCTCTGAAAGGAGGGAATGAAGTCTATTTAACCTAATACTTTGGCTCACAAACCATAAATGTGTGGCATAGCTCCGGCCCACCTGTTGACCAGCTGTTTAACTTTGACATTCTAACTTCTCGGAAGCTAGAATAATTTCCCCTGTGCTGATGGGCTATTGGGGAGGATGAGCTTTTACAGCACTCAGCATGGTGCTAGATAAGCAAGTAACTGACATAATTGTGTTTCCTTTTCCTTCCCTTTGGACGTCAGGCTCCAGAGTTCCAGTCCTAACTGTACCATTTCCTTGCTGTGAGAGAGCAAGTCTCTTCTCCCTATAAACTGAGGTTTTTTAACATATGAAGAACAAATGAGAGATAAAATCCCTGGCACACTACAAGACTTCAAATGGGAGGCACTACAGAAAAGGGAGGGCAGGACCTTCTGTACGTGGTTGATCTCATCATGCTTTCGTTTTTGGTTTCGAGTGATCTTGCGCTCAGGCTGCTCCGCCGGCTCACTCAGGTATTTCTCAGAGTTCTTTTGCACGGCATCCTTCACCGTCTTGGTCAATGCTAGTCGGTTCTTGTCCACCCATTCGTCCAGTCGCCTGTTAACTGTTAAGAAGGATCATGAGGGACTGACCTGCTACCTCTTCCTTCCACCCAGGCCCAATGGCCCCAAACACTCACAGCCCACATAGTGTACATAGAATTCTTCTCGGCCCTCCTGGTCATTCACTCTAGACTGGATCACTTCTGCTGAATCTGTAAGGGGAAAAAAAAGGATCTGATGCACCGAGGGATAATTTCCAGATTCACACACCCGTTATAACTTATTCACCCTATAAGGTTAGGACTGAAGTTTCGGGGAAGGGGAGTGAGGCTTACCCAGGGGCAGAGATCAGAAACCTGAGGAAACCTGGTATGTATGTGTGTTTAAGTCTAGCTCTAAAGTCAGTGATCATTTTAGTCATTCACTTATTTGGGGGACATAGGAGCTGGCAGGGGGTTAAGACAGTTTAAGCTTCTATATAATTCTCCCTTCACATTTCCTAAATGAATGTAACTGATTACATTATTTTGACTTTCTGAACCTTAGTTTCTTCATCCGGAAAGTAAGAATAGTACCTACTTAAAACAGTAAAAAAAAAAATTTATAAAAAAGACTTAAATGTTAGCACATTGACAGGTACCCAGAATGCTTGTCTGCTGGCCAGAGAAAGCAGAGACAGTAATGGATCACAAGAGGACTTGCTCTCCAGCAGCTCCCCATTTAACAGAGGAAGGCAGACGGTTTTAACATGTTGCATGCATTATGGATGAGGTATGAAAAAATATTACAGAACATACAAGCAATTAACTTTGTCTAAAGGGGTCAAGAATGGGATCACCAAGGGAGATAAAGTTAAGAGCTAGCTAGGCAAAAATGAGAAAAGGCTACTATATTCCAAGAAGAAAGCACAGTGTTAAAAGGCTTATAAAGGCAGTCTTTGGAGAGCGGAGCAAGGCCTGATCTGGCAATGGCCTTTACTAGGAGTGCCTAGAAACTGGAGAGGTCTCAGACATGACCCACACTTTGAGGAGTTTTGTTTTGCTTTTGAGACAGGGTCTCTCTATGTAGCCTGGCTCTCCTGGAACTTACTAAGCAAGAAGGCAGGCCTCGAACTCACAGATATGCCTTCTCGGTACTGGGATTAAAGGTGTGCATACCATGCCCCACATTTATTCTAGTTTTAAAATTACATTTATGCTGGGGCGGTGGTGGCACACGCCTTTAATCCCAGCACTCTGGGAGGCAGAGGCAGGTGGATCTCTGTGAGTTCAAGGCCAGCCTGCCTACAAAGTGAGTTCCAGGAAAGGCACAAAGCTACACAAAGAAACCCTGTCTTGAAACATCAAAATAAAAATAAAATTACATTTATTTATCTTTTTTTTTTTCCAGAGCTGAGGGCCGAACCCAGGGCCTTGCACTTGCTAAGCAAGCACTCTATCACTGAGCTAAATCCCCAACCTCCACATTTATCTTATTAGGGGGAGTAGGGAGGGTGCTCACATATGAAAGTCAGAGGACTACCACTGAGTCATTGTTTCCTTCAACTGTATGGGTCCTGGGGCTAGAACTCAGATCGTCAGGGTTGGTGGCAGTTTTACCTTTTGAGCCATCTCTGCTCTGCTTCGAGTTTATTTTGAAGCCAGGAGCTTGGGTTATTTTGAAGATGGAAGGGAAAGGAACGTAAGTAAAAGGGAAACATGCCAGGCGGTGGTGGCGGCGCATGCCTTTAATCCAGGCGGATCTCTGTGAGTTGGAGGCCAGCCTAGTCTACACAGTGAGATCCAGAACAGGCCACCAAAACTACACGGAGAAACCCTGTCTCGAAAAAGAGAAACGTGTTTTTATGAACGGGGTGTCCTCTTTGCTGGCATTGCAGGGGACGAGAGAAATGTAAATGTAAAGACAGACAAAACCAAAAATACCAGCGAAGGAACAGAGCGAGAAAAATGAAGCTTGGAATCTGGCAAGAATGGGTGCTCATACGCTCACAATGTGATCACCTTACTGATGCCTTTACAAGAGAAAACAAGCATAATCCCTGACTACAGCCTCCCATCAGAGCGAGTTCCTCAGCTCCAGATATTACCTTACCTGAGTCGCCACCCTCACCCCAAGACTCCCAGCCCCCAAACTCCGCCCTGTGGAACACCCACTCACTCCTAAGACCTGCCCCAGCCCTAAGCCCCGCCTCCAGGCCCTGGGCCCCGCCCTCACGCCAGGTGCTATCGGGCCGCCGGCACAGGTACGTTTCTCCGATTTCCACGGTGACTTCTGGTTCGCCACGCGCCGGGGTCGGCGGAGAGACGCGGCCCGGGGACCGGGCAGGCCCCTCGACAGCCGCATTTTCCCCGGGCCCGGGCTCGCCCTCCCCCACAATTCCCGAAGTCGTTGCAGCAACTGCGGCTGTCGCTCCCTGTGCCGCCATTGTGGTACCGGAAGGTGATGAGGGAAACCAGCGAGACGGACGCTTTTAGTTCCGGGTCAGGGGGTGGGGCGGAGTCTCAGTGTTGGAGGTAGGAGACTGTGATGTGGAACCCCTAAGGCTCTTTGTAGTTACACTCTAGAAACCCGTCCGGTCTGATTTCTCCCCGATCGCCCCCCCCCCCCCCGCCGCCTTTTTTTATTGAGACGGTCTAATTACATAGTCCTGAGTGACTTGGAATTCGCCATGTAGACCAGGCCGGCCTTGAACGCACAAGAAATCCACTGGCCTCTTCGAGTGCTGAGATTTAAAGACGTGCGCCACCACGCACGGACTCAATCTGAGTTGTTTTGTTTTGTTTTTTTCCCAGACAGGGTTTTTCTGTGTAGCCCTGGCTGCCCTGGAACTCAACTTTGTAGGCCAGGGTGGTCTCGAACTCACAAAGATCCGCCTGTTTTTGCCTCCGGAGTGCTGGGATTAAAGGCGGGATTAAAGGCATGCGCCACCACCACCGGGCTTGTTTGTTTTGATACAGGGTCCCCTGTACTTGAGGCTGGCTTCATACTTGCTGACCTAGCTCGTCTCACTTTAGGTTCCCAAGTGCTGGGATTAAAGACTAGCACCACCTTCTTCCCCTTTTTGGAGAAAAGCTCTCTTCACTGGCTGGCCTCAAACTCTGAATTCGTGGCAGTTTTCTGGGGATTACAGTTGTGCTCCATCATAGCCAATTAGTGGGATACGGAGGACTGAAGCCCAGGGCTTTATGCATACTGCCCAACACTTGTTTACTTCTTGTTCAGGGTCGGAGTAAAAACAGTTGAGACAGGAAAAGAACAGGTGTGCCAAAAAACAAAAAAACAAAGACAAAAAAAATTGCCTTCAGAATAAACTTTTTTTTTTTTTTTTTTTTTTTTTTTTAAAGAATCACATGTAGTCCCAGCAGGGCTCAAACCTGTAACATCGCCAGACGTGACCTTGGGGTCTCATCACCTGAATACTGAGGGTAGGATGTGTGTTACCACACCAGGCTCATGCACTGCTAGGGATCGTACCTAAGGCTTCATCAATGCTAGGCAAACACTACCACTGAACTACATCTTCAGCCAGAACTGCAGCTCTTAAAAGGGGTGGGGGCGCTGAGCAGTGATACAATAAAGAGCTATTTTGGCAGTGACTGAAGAATCTTGAGTAGTGACCCTTTTCTGAGTAGTGTACCAAATTCACCGAGATTCAGTAAAGGTTAAGTCATATATACATATGGTCAAGTCATAGAATTATGTAAATCATATAGCAACATTCAAGTTACTCTTCTTATGGGTAGATGAAGTGGAGCAACATGTGTCGATTCACCGTCTTCCCCACAAGGGTCAAGCATGTTGGCCTTCATTACTGTGTTGGGTACCTAACACTTGCAGTAGCCTGACCAGTGCATAGTATGTTAGGAACTGTACCATGGGCAAAACTAGTAGATGAAAAGAATAACTGTTGGTTATATAAGAACGTAGTTCCTGAGCTTTGCGGACCTGAGAAATACGTAGTGATTAGGAATTGGCGTGCACCTGTGACATGACACCCACCACCAGTCTTCAATTACCTTTATACAAGCTGCCATTAAATTAGCTTCCTAGCAAGATGGCTTAAAAAAAAAAGATTTATTTCTGTTCTCCCTGCGTGTCAGAAGATGGCAGGTCTTATTATAGATGTTTGTGAACCACCATGTGGTTGCTGGGAATTGAACTCAGAGCCTCTGGAAGGGCAACCAGTGCTCTTAACCTCTGAGCCATCTCTCTAGCCCTGCAAGATGGCTTTTCTAGGGATGATAATGCCTGGCATCCAGTGTATCATCAGCTGGCTTACTGGAATAAAGTTCTTCTTCTCATCCCCAATCATTTAGACTAACTGGCTCACGCCACATGGTGAACATACCCAGCACTACTGGTAACTTCCACAGCAGCACGTAGCACAGTGTGAGGCAGAGTAGGAACTTGGTCAGCATCTCATTTAGACAGTCTCTGAAAGTTCTCTGACTCATAATTTGGTTATCAGTTTTCACAACAGTTCTTAAGAGAGATGCAGCTTGAGGTTGGGATTCAGAAACTATATCCCAAGAAATATCTGACCACTGGGTCTCTATGAGAGATGGCACTGGGAATAAAATCTTTTCTAGGGGATGGGGAGCTGGAGAGATGGCTCAGTGATTAAGAGCATGTACTGCTCTTGTGGATCTGAGTTCTGTTTCCACATCAGGCAGCTCACTACCTTCTGTAACTCCAGCTCCCAGAGGATCCTACACTCTCTTCTGGACTCCAGGCACCTGCAGTAACATGCACAAACCCACAGGCAGACACACATGAAAGGAAGAGAGAAGGCACTAGGAAAGACTGATTGCTTTGCTGCTGGGCAAGACAGACAGCACCAGGTATCTGGTTTCTTAAGACAGAAAAGACAGACAACTAAAAGATACCTTCTCTCACTACAACCCTGTTGTGGAGTATTAGTTTAAGATGTGTCCTATTTGTTCATGCTGTGGAACATCTGTTAATGGTGCAAAGATGTGATGCATTCTTTTATGTTGCATTTGTTTAACTCTGTGACACTGTGTTACTTAGCCTGCTAAAACAACTGATGTTCTAATAAAGAGCTGAACGGCCAATAGCAAGGCAGGAGAAAGGCTAGGTGGGGCAGGCAGGTAGAGAGAATAAATAGGAGAAGAAGAGGGAAATGAGAAAGAGGGGAGAGGCCAGCCACCCAGCCAAGCACAGATTAAGAAGGAAAGATAGATTAAAAAAAGCCCAGAGGCAAAGTGTAGTTAAAGAGAAATGTGATAATTTAAGTTAGAAAAGCTGGCTAGAAACAAGCCAAGCTAAGGCCGGGCATTCATAAGTAATAAGTCTCTGTGTATTTATTTTGGAGCTGGATGGTGGGACCCCAAAGAGTAAAAAAAACAAAACCAAAGAACCCTTTTCAGGATTGCTTTTGCTCAGGCTTCTGTTACCTCAATACTTCACCTGACATCTCCACTTACAGATGATATCCTTCCTAGGTAAGGATTACCCTAAGCACAGTAAATCGTTTGATCAGATGTCAACACACACTTACAACCCCATGCTGCCTTCCTTCATTCCAATGTCCACCATGATTCTAACACGCAAATCCAACTGTTCTTCCTAGAACTGTATAGGGACTGCACTCAGACCACCCCTATTATTATTATTAGTGTGTGTGTGTGTGTGTGTGTGTGTGTGAGTATAGACGTACATGCATGCAGGTAAGGACTCTTCAGAATTCCATTTTCCTTCTGCCATGAGTTCCAAGGGCAGAATTCAGTGGCAGGTGCTTTTACCTGCTGAACCATCTCACCGGGCCCAGATCCTTTTTGTTGCTGATGGTTAGATGTGTGTTATTTCTCTGTGTGTTATCAGCTCTCTGTGCTTTCAAAGACTAGAGACTCTTATTTGAAAACTGCCTAAGGGATTTGAGACAGGGTTCTGCCAAGCAGCCCAGACAGGCCTTGAACTCACCATCCTCCTGTATTTAAGTGTCCCAAGTGCCAGGATCCCAGGTGTGTATCACATTTGATTCTGCCTGAAAAGGCTAAAGAGTTTTGTTTTGTTGTTGTTGTTTGAGACAGGGTTTCTCTGTGTAACAGCTCTGGCTGTCCTGGAACTCACTTTCTAGACCAGGAGGGCCTCAAATTCACAGATATCTGCCTGCCTCTGCTTCCCAAATGTTGGGATTAAGTGCTGGAATAAAAGGTGTGGGCCACCACCTCTGGCTAAGAGTTTTCAGTCTAGAAATTTAAATACTTTCCCATCTCCATGCCCCCAAACAGGGAATTACCGTGGAGCTTACCACTCATGACAACTTCTGAGGAATAGTGTGCTCGCTCTGGACTTTTTATTAAGACCTCAATTGACCTCTCCCATTTCCTTTCTTGCTTCCCCTACTCACTTTTGGAAGCAAACCCCCCCCACACACACACACACACACACACAACGGAACTGAGGACATTACAGTCTCTCAGCCCTGGGACCACTTTAACAAATTATTTAGACACAAATCTTCCTCAGGATCAGCTCCTAAAGAATCCAACCTGGGGTGCTGGAGAGATGGCTCAGAGATTAAGAGAATTGACTGCTCTTCCAGAGGTCCTGAGTTCAATTCCCAGAAACCACATGGTGGCTCACAGCCATCTAGCTATACTGAGATCTGATGCCCTCTTCTGGTGTGCAGGCATACATGCGGACAGAACGCTGTATACATAATAAATAAATAAATCTTTAAAAATTAAAAAAAAAAAAGCCGGGCAGTGGTGGTGCACGCCTGTAATCGCAGCACTCGGGAGGCAGAGCCAGGTGGATCTCTGTGAGTTCGAGGCCAGCCTGGTCTACAAAGCTAGTCCAGGACACGTTCCAAAGCTACAGAGAAACCCTGTCTCGGGAAAAAAAAAAAAAAAAAAAAAAAATCCAACCTGAACCATCCCTTCCTATCTTAAAACCCATCCAGGAGTCCTACTGCCTCAGGGTGAGGCCTGAGTCCCAAGCCAGCAGGACTTCCAGTGTGGCAAGCCTCTGTAGTTCCCTACCACCTGCCACTTGGTCCCCAGATACAATTCCTGTTTCCCCTCAATCCCGGTTCTATCCTGGAGAGGCAGGAGATGGTATTGACCCACAACTGGCCTCACAAAGAGATCTGACAGGGATCAGACATGAAGTCAAGAGATGGGTCTATCTCAGCACTTAGAAGGCAGAGGCAGGAGAGACTGAGGCAAGTTTAAGGCCATCCTGGTCTATAAGTCAAATTTCAAGCCAGCTAAGGCTACAGAGAAGCAGTCTCAAAGAAAAGTCTGGGGATGTAACTCACTTGCAAGAGTGTTTGTCTGGCATGAAAGAAGCTCTGCTTCTGTCCCAAGCACAGCATAAAAATAGGTATGGTACTGGATGATTGAATTTCCATGGAGAAGATCAGAAGTTCAAGGTCAACCTTGACTGATAGCAAAGGCAAACCAGCCTGGGCTATAGGATACCCTGACTCAAAGCACAAACAAACAAAACCCAGCAAAGAAAAAAAGATCTGGTTCTTCTATCCAATCCCACCAGGCAAGCTCTTAGGTCCTAAACATGGAGGAGAGGTGCTTTCAGTTGAAATTCAACAAAAGTTCTGTTCCACACAGTTCTCGTGCTTTCTCCCCAAGGCCTAGGCCCTCCCTAAGAAGACTTCTTTATCAGTGTGAAGTGGTCTCTGCATAGCCTTAGGCATTTCTTTTGCAGCCACAGCAGCCACAGTTGGCAGGCAGTATTTTTAACCTCACTCAAGCTCAGGAATCAGGTGGCCTAAAAGGTTGCCCAGTCTAGTGACCTTCACCTCTAAACTCCGTGACTACCAGGAAGGGAGAGCTCCATCTGGGCCTCAAACATCGTCTGGGGCCCAGAAAGATTTGTCCAATAAGCAGAAGCTGCCAAAGTCACCCCCACTCCTGCCAAGTCAAATAGGCAAGAGCCTTGGGGCCAGTCCTCCTGCCAGGGTTGCCAGGCCAGCTAGAGGCTGGGACATGGCCCACGTTAACTCCCAGGACCCAAGAGACAGAAACAGAAGCTCACCTGCCCTCCCAACATTTGGGGCCCAAGAGGGCATTCAAAATGCAAACTTTAATAAACAGCAGGTCAAATAAGGATTCCTCAAGAGTGAGAATATAGCAGAACTGGTATTAGAGGCCTCAGCGGCTCCTGCTTCCTCCCCTCCAAGACTTGGATGTAGAAAGCAGTGGGCCCTGCTGAGGAGGAGTGACGCCCAGCTCCACGTAAGTCCACCTGTCTGCGCCCCTAAGCGCCACACAGCAGCAGCGTGTGGAGCATCGTGGCCCCCAGCCAGGCCAAGAAGGTCCTAGGAGGAGTGTGGCAGGCCATAGGCCAATAGCCGCCGTCAGATCCTGAAGCTTTCTTCCCGGCCATCAATGTGGCGGAGCCGCAGGTAGACATCTGTGCCAATGCCCTGGAGGGACTGTAGCTGCAGGGAGCCACCGAGATACTCCGCATAGGCCCTGGACGTGGGCAACCCGAAGCCAAAGCTGGGGGCAGTGGATAGGATAGGGGGCTTCAGAAGCTTGAGTGTCCTGGTCTACCCTTCCCCCCATCTTGGGCAGGTGGGGGGCCCTTACCCATGCATAGGTCCTGACTGGCTGCCACTGTGCATATCCAGGTGGCCGAAGAGGGGGCTGATTCGGGGGTCCTGGGTGCTGGCCTCGGCTGTGGTGAAGTGGTAGTCCATGACCCTATCCAGGTCTTTGTGAGCAATTCCTCCACCCCGATCTGAGATCCTGGTAGGATGTTGACAACACGGACTGGTCAGGTCTGATGAGGTCTCACTAGCCCTCTAAGCAGACAGTGCTGAGTGTGACTTCCTGCTCCATGAAGGCAGAAAGTGGCTTTATTGATGTTTACCACTCTGCCGGGGCCACAGACTGCTTATACTTGATCATTCGATTTGACATTTGCTCTAACTCCCATCAAACACCAACTCCAGGTTCCTCAGCTGGCCCCAAATCCATAGAGCCCAGGTCCTGGCAAACTCAGCATCCAAGAATATCTTTTCTGACCAGGCTCCAAGCCCCAGAGGTGGGTAGGTTCTGGTTTGAGGTCCTACAGCAAGTTAGAAATAGCACCCAGAATCTTCATCCACCCCAGCCCAAGTCTATTTGAGCAAACCTGATGATGAGATCAATATCATTATTGGCGATGGTGATGACCACATCTGGAACGTTGTAGGGGGTATCTAGGTGACTCTCCATTGTGGCTCTATTCAGGAGAGAGAGACCAGTCGATGGTGGCACCCTAGTTTGTCTTCCCCAACCCAACACAACCAGCCTGCCTACCTCATGGCATTCTTGAGCAGCTCGGGCAGGATGTAGTCCAGCGGCATGGGGATGAAGGGGAACCGGGCAGCCACGTGCCCATTGATGCGGACTCGGGGGGCATTGCCATACTTGTGCTCACACAGGCGTCTGTGGATACAAAGGTTCGGCAGGTATTTCTAGAGCTGTTGTCCCTAACCGAGGTAATTCTTCCCAAGGAGCACTGGGCAACACATAGATAGTTTTGCTCATCACATGGAAGGGCATTCCTGCTGTCAAATGAGTAGAAGTCAAAGGTCGCACCAGACAGCCTATGCCAAATGCACAATAGCCCTCCACTAGCTTAAGATGTCAGTAGTGGGGCTGGAGAGATGGTTCACTGGTTCTTTTATTTATTTGTTTGTTTGTTTTTGAGCTCAGGACCGAACTCAGGGCCTTGCGCTTGCTGGGCAAGGGCTCTACCACTGGTTCTTAAGAACACTTATTCTTGCAGGGGATTCAAATTCCCAGCACCCATGTCAGGCAGCTCACAACTGCCGATAACTCTAGTTCCAGGGGAACCTCTGTGGGCACCAAACACAAACATGGTGCACATACATACATACACGGAGACCAACACTCACACACACAGATAACAAGTAAGTCTTTAAAGAAATATCAATAGTGCCACTGTGAGAACCCTGCCTACACTGCACATGGTGACATACATCTGTAATCCCAGCAATAAGGAAGACTGACACAAGCCAGGTGGTGGTGGTGGTGGCGGTGGCGGCGCACACCTTTAATCCAGCACTTGAAGAGGAAGAATCAGGTGGATCTCTGAGTTCAAGGCCAGCCTGGTCTACATACGAGAGTTCCAGGACAGCTAGAGCTACCTAGTGACACCTGATCTCAAAGGAAAGAGAAAGAAATAGTTTAGTGGGAGCTAGCAAGATGGCTCAATGATTAAGAGGTCCTACAGAGGACCTGGGATCAATTCCCAGCACCCACATGGCAGGTCACAACTATCTCTAACTCCTCCTCCAGGGGACCCAGCACCCTCACATAGACATACATGTAGGCCAAACACCAATGTATATAAAATACAATATAAATGAATGATTAAAAGAGAAAGAAATGGCTTAGTGAGTCAGGCACTTGCTGACACGCCGGACTACCTGAGCTTAGTCCCTGATCCCACATAGTGGAAGGAGAAAACTGGCCCCATCCAGTTGTCTTCTGACAGAATTGTTGCACATGAATACACACATTATTATACCCTCAGAAATAATTAAATTAATAAAAAAAAAAAAAATCCAAACCAAAACTGGCTAGAGAGATGGCTTAGCAGTTACGAGCACCTGCTGTTCTTGCAGAGGACCTGGGTTTGGTTCCCAGCACCCACACGGCACACAGACACACATGCAGGCAAAACACCCATACACAGAAAATACTGCTTTTAAAAAAGCAAAACAAAAAAGAGCCCTTGCCCTAGACTACACAAGGACTCAGACACTCTCTCTGCCCCTGGATATCAACCCCCTGCTCCATGCTAATCTTACCTGGCAAAGTCCACCCACTTTTCAATAATCTTCTTCGGTGACAGGCGAGTGCAGATAATGCCAACAAAATCAGGCTGGCAGGAAGAAAGAAGGGCGGAGCTAGCAAGACCTACCCCCGCTGCCAAATGCCCATGGCTTCTGGACTGCCAGAGCAGCCCCAACGCCCATCCCTGGCCCCAAGGGGGCTCATGGCCCATGTGTCCCCATTTAACATCCCCAGGTCAGTCTGTCCTGCCGTGGACTCCACCTTGTCTTCATGCAGTGCCAGGTGGTGAGTGGCCAGCATGCGGATCCCAAGTCTCGAAGTCAGAGTCTTGTCCAAGAAGTACCGGACCAGCTTTTCATCCTATAAAGAGTTGGCCTCTAAAACCTGTGTCCTGCCTCAACCATCCTACTTTGCCGGGCCCCCTGCTCTGCTGCCGCTGACCTCTATGTGTTTCCGGCTCTCGCGAAGACCCTCAGCTAACAGGGTCACCACATCCTTGTGGTCATCCAGCAGCTGTCGTACCAGCTGGCAATACCGGGCCTCGTCGGCCTGGTCCTTGATCTGTAGGTCACAGAGTCATAAGCACGGTGGTCCAACCCTGACCTTGGCCCCTCACCCTACTCAGCCAAGCCTCACCGGAGGGAAGTCTGTCAGCTTCTGGAAGGCCCGGATGTATAGCTCATGCTGCGTGGAATAAGTATGAGAATTCACAGAGCTGTCACAGACACTCGAATAGAAAAGAGTTACCATAAGGATCACCACCCAACTCAGTATCCAAGCCCCGATAGACCCTTCCAATTCCCACTGAGATGCAATCTTGGGCCTCTGATGTTCTGAGGCTCAGTCCCATCTGGACCTGACACCTTTCAACAGGCCCGGGCTCTCCCATTTGCCTCTTGGGCAGTGTGCATACTGACAGGAAGTCCCCTCTACCTTACCACATGCAGTATGGTGGGATTGCAACCAATGATGAAAGGCAGGCTACGGAAGCCCTTGATGCGGTGAGCAATCCTCACTGGCAACTCTTGCTGCAAGTAGCGGCCACTTTTCTATACGAAAAAGGGGAGGGCCTAAGCAGCTGGCTAGAGTCTCTGGAGCAGCAAGGAAAGAGAGAGCCTTACCAGAAGGTGGCTGCCATCCTGGGATCGGCCAGAATAGAGCATCATGGTGGGAGTGAGGCGGACTGAGGGCTGAAAGGGAAGATGGACTTTGAGCACCAGACATTCGAGATCCCACCAACCCACACTGGCTCAGCCCTTTCCCTTAAGACTTATTCCAACTTGACTTCTGCTAATCGCCCAAGCAGCCTACCTTCTCTGCTGCCACGTCAATGGCTGACTGGTTGTAAAAGGAGGTGACAGTCTTGGAGCGTTCTCTGGCCAGCTCCACATGATGTGTATCGGTGGCTGATGTTGATCGAGCCCGGAGGGACAGTGAGGACCCTAAGAGGGGCCGAAGTGAAGGCCCTCTCCGAGGGCCGCTGCCCAGCACCAAAGTCAATATCATTGTCCTGTTTCTTTGTTGGACTAGGCTGCCACTATTAAGGGTCCGACAGGCAGTGGTGACCCCAAAGCAGAGCAGAGAGAGTAGGCAGGGCTTTTCTCGGATTTCAGGGATGTGGGTCCCTCAACGATGCTGACATGCTCAGCGCAGGCTCAACAGCTTCCATCTATTGGAGTGGTGGAAGACAGTTGTAAGGATCCGAATCCAGATGGTCTGCACTATTTCTCCAAGTGCACACCAGTAACCTCAGACCTGGACAATCTTGCCCAACCCTTACAACCACCATCTCCCCAGACACTCAGGCCGAGATTGGACAACATTTTCCGGGTGTTGTACTCTTCTATATGAAACTTAACCTGACAGTGTATGTATGCACGCTCGGGGAAGCGGGTGGAGTAATCTCCAGTTCATTCTAGACATAAGACCTCTCCCCAGCTCCCTCAGGTTCTGGACAACCCCGTTCAGGGGGTGGATCTGACCCCTAATCGGCATTACGAGACCCGAATCCCTTGAAGACTGGCCTGCGTCCGTGCGACAAGCATAGCGTATAGGAGAACAGGGTGCATGCAGCAAAACTGCGGTCCCAGGGTTCCCCATCGGAGTCCCCCTTCGCTGGGTCACTTAGTCCGGCCGGGGTCCCCCCATATGGTAGATGCCAGCCCCCGCCCATGCGCACTCCCGCGCAGAGGTGGAGACTGAGGACGTGTGCTGCCGAGCGTCCACCGGAGAGGTTCTGTGCGAGTTACTCCACTTACCGCGAAGCCAGACGCTGGGCCCGGGTCCGAGCGGAACCGCCGAAGCAGTCGACCCGCCCGGCTAGCCGAGCCCGCCTGCGCCCTCCTCCTATGTAACATCGCGCGGGCTGTGTGTGCCCAGTGCCTCCTGGGAGTTGTAGTTTGGCCACGAGGACTTGCGTAGGCTCCTGCCCATGGGGTATCCCCAACCCCTTCAGATAAGTAGTTTAGTTCCCTCCGGTGGTCCCGAAGTTACCAGTGGCCAATCATCGACTCTACCTTCTGTTTTATAAAAATGAGCTCCCTGGGAGCAAAGTTTTTGAGAGCAGGAAAAGCCCTTATTAGATCCTAGGGTCCCATCCTTCAAGCTCCTAACTCATTCATGGTCTGCCTGGTTCAAACTCCAGCTCAGCTTCCTTAACACCCGAGGAAAGTAAGCTAATTTCTCAGTACTCTAATTTTGGTATTGGCAAAATGAAGAACTCTGTAGATTATATAAATTTATATATTGAAGCTGCCTAGAACAGTGCCGGCAAGTTAACATGACTGGGTGACTTTTCTGTCGCTCAAGGGAGGTAGGGTGTCTCAAATAAATAGCTCTCTACCCTGAGGAAGAAAACGGTATAATGGTTTTGCTAGTGGCTTCACAGGAGTTTGTGAGAGCCAGGTAACATCCGAGTAGAACGTGGCCAGGCAAGGAAACTGCGACCGGATAATGAAGGGTCTGGCTGATTTGAAGGTTTGGCTGGAGCCCCATGGAATCTCGGAGGGAGGGGATTCATGGAGTGGCCAACAGCTGGAAGTTAGGAACCGCCTAATGATTTTGTTTTTATTGGTGTTTTGAGACCAATCTCAAATAGTGAATCTCACTATTGTGGACAGACTGACCTGGAACTCTCTATCTTCCTGCCTCAAGCCTGGGAATCTGGTCCTTCCTAACTCAGCCTCAGTTTACCGGCAAGTGCCACCACACCTGGGTTCAATAAGGGTTTTAATTATCCCCTCCTCCTTAGAACCCTCTGGCTGTAGTGATGGGAACATGGACCAGGAGGCAAAAAGAACGGAGAAGACATAATTAAGCAGAAAGATGGTCAGGGTAGGTTTTTCAGAATGTGTGTACTGATTTCTTAATATCTGAAGATAGTACGTTAAATAAAGCAGTGGTTTCCTTTGAAGACTGGGGGGTGGAATCCCTCACGTGGCTGACCTGCCTGAGGAAGTGCGGGAAGTTCTGCAGAGACACCTTCCAGACTTACAGAATCCCTAGGTCTCCTAATTGATTCTTCCCCAACTCCGATCCTACCCCCCCCCCCCACTCTCCTTTTTATTTTACAACATCCTGGCAACATCCTGGTGCAAAGCCAGGAGGCCATTCAGCTCTGCCTGGCAGGCATAACTTTAGCACACGGAAGAAAGAGAGAGAGAGAGAGAGAGAGAGAGAGAGAGAGAGAGAGAGAAGGGTGGCAGCCTTCATCACAAGCAAAGGACTCTTAGTGACTGTTAGGTTCCTGGACTTGCTGCTCACGTGGCTGTGGCGTGGCTGGGAGCCACCCCAGGCGGCAACTGTGACAGCCAGGAGGCGGAGGCGTCTGGCAACTGCTTCACCTCATTTAACCTGGCTCTAGACTAGGGCTTCATCTGAACTGGCTGTAGCTGCCGGCTACCTAGGTTGAGCACACAAGTCCTGAGCTCTTGTTCACAAAGCTGCCGGCTCATAGGTAGCTTAGAGGTGGTTTGGCACTCTTCCAACTGCTTTATATGTGTTCATTTTTTTTTATCTTTGTAACTGTTCTATAAGGTGGGCACTATTTTCATCTTATTACAGATGCAAGAATCCGGACACAGAGATGAAAAGATCTCCGCCTCTTCTCTGTCCTCACCCCCTCACATTTGTTCTATTCCACACTGGTGGCCTCAGTGATTCACCAAACATTCTGGGCTTATCCATCTCTCCCTGGCTGTTCTCCCTGAACGGAACACCCTTACCCTAGGATTTTACTCGACTGGACGAAGCTCACACTGTCCACCCTAATTAAAACTGGTTCCTTCCACCTCCCTCGCTCTGCCTTTTCTCGTCTGTATTATCGCCCATTTCTTTGGTTTTGTTTTAGTTTTAGTTTTTTTGAGACAAGGTTTCTCTGTGTAACTTTGGCTGTCCTGGAACTCACTTGGTAGCCCAAGCTGGCCTTGAACTCACAGAGATCCGCCTGCCTCTGCCTCCTGAGTGCTGGGATTAAAGGTGTGTGCCACCACCACCTGGCTATCACCCATTTCTTGTCTACCATTCTCACCAATAAAACACACACACATACACACACACACACACACACACACACACACACACACACACACACTGTGGAGATTATATATATCGAAAGTACTGAGGGTTATATATATATATATATTTATATATATATAGAGAGAGACACATACGTGTGTGCATACATGTGCATGTGGGAAATATAGTGAATCAAACCAAGTACTCATAGATACTAGGCAAGACCATTGATCTCCACCTCCACACCTCCAGCCACCAAATTTATTAGTTGCTCATTCCCTATTTTTAACAATACAAAAAGTCAGCATGTAAAATATTTGTTTGACAGGGCTGGAGAGGTGGAGGATTAGGAGACCCTGATTGGAATCCCAGCACCCACATGGCAATTAACAACCATCTACAACTTCAGTTCCAGGGGATCTAACACCCTCTTTTGGCCTCTGAGGGCACTGTGTATACATGGTGCACAGATATACATGCAGACATAAACACCCATACACATAAAGTCAAAGACAACAACAAAGATGTGTACACACCTTGTTTTATGCCACATCCCTAATCTAATAATCCAACTCTCTCTCTCTCTCTCTCTCTCTCTCTCTCTCTCTCTCTCTCTCTCTCACACACACACACACACACACACACACACACACACACACACATTTTATTTATTTATTATTATTTTTTTTTTTTTTTTTGTTTTTTGTTTTTTTTTTTTTTTTTTTTTTTTCGAGACAGGGTTTCTCTGTGTAGTTTTGGTGCCTATCCTGAATCTTGCTCTGTAGACCAGGCTGGCCTCGAACTCACAGAGATGCCTCCCAAGCGCTGGGATTAAAGGCGTGTACTGCCGCCGCCGCCGCCGCCGCCGCCGCCACCACCACCACCACCACCACTTGGCCCAACATGACTTCTTATTGCTTTAACGTATTATTGTTAAGTTGCTATTGCTGTTTTGTGGTTATTTACTAGGTACTGATAGGTCCTCAACCTTATCTGCTCTGTAAACTCTTCCCATACTGAACAGAACTGAACTGACCCAATTGGATAAGACAGAAAAGGTGGTGTGACATGTGAGGCTGAATCATAAAGTAACTGTGTCTTCCAACCTTTCCTTATTGTTTTGCTTTAAGTGACAGCGTCTCAGTATGTAGCTCTGACTAACCTGAAACTTAGTCTGTAGACCAGGCTAGACTCAAATTTGTAGTGATCCTCCTGGCTCTGCTTCCTGTTGTTTGATATTTTGTTTGTGTTATGACAAATAAAGCTTGCCTGGAGATCAGAGGGAAGAGCTAGCCACTAGGTAACCATAGAGGCCATGCAGTGGTGGCACACACCTTTAATCCTAGAACATGGGAGGAGGAAGCAGGAAGATTGGGAGATCAAGGCCACCCTGGGCTACAGGGAGATTGAACCAGTCTTAAAGAGAAACAGAGCCAGGTGGTGGTGGCTCACACCTTTAAACCCAGCACTACAGAGGTGGAGATGACAGGATCTCAGCCGTCATTCAGTCTGGGGGGTCCTAGAGACAGGATTTCCCTCCATTCAGTCTAAGACAGGACAGCCCATTTCAGTCTGAGGATTGGTAGAGACAGGATCTTGCCCATTCAGTCTGAGGATTCCTAGAGGTAAGAAGTCTCTCTGGTGGTTGGCTGCTCTGATCTTTCAGCTTTTACCCTCCATGTCTGACTCTGGGTTTTTATTGTAAGGCTAATTAGGATCACACTTCAGCTTCCCAAGGGCCAGGATTACAGGCATGCACCATCATGCTCAGCTGTGGCTTCTGTCTTTCTCCTACTCTTTCTAATCTAGGAGAGGTCAGCAGCAGATAACAGGAGTTGAGAAATAGGCCTAAATCCTATTGTCTGTATTCATATTCATTTCCACAAGCTGTTACAACAAATTACCACAGGTTTGGTAGTTTGCAACATCAAAAAGTAATTTTCTTTTTCTTTTAAAAAGTGTGTGTGTAGCCAGGCGGTGGTGGCACACGCCTTTAATCCCGGCACTCAGGAGGCAGAGGCAAGTGGATCTCTGTGAGTTCGAGGTCAGCATGGTCTATAAATCGAGATCCAGGAAAGGCACAAAGCTACACAGAGAAACCCTGTCTCGAAAAACCAAAAAGAAAAAAAAAAGAGAGAGAGAGAGAGTGTATGTGTGTGTACAAGTGTGCACATGCATGTGGAGATCAGAGGACAATTTTGTGGAGTTGGTTCCACCTGTTAGGTTTTGGCGTGCAGAGTATAAAGACAGACGTGGTAAGAGACCAGAGTTTGACCTCAACAGACAGGATTGTTTATTTCAAACATTAAAGAACAGACACTCTCCCATAGGAAGGGGGGTCTGCAAAGGGGAAAGTTGGTTGGGGCCCTTAATGGAGGCAAGTGAAAGGCTTGGGAAGAGGAAGTTAATGCAGTTACAAGGGGCTACATCTGTCCATTGTGCACATGAAGCCATGTTATCTTTAGAAACTGCCTTGCCTGGCTAACAGGAAGCAGGAGATAGTGGGTGACTGAGTTAACCAATGGCAGCGATGGGGAAGGGGCTGGAGTGTTGGCACAGGGGCAGGGGATGTCAGCAAGCCTTAGGGGACTAGAAAGTTCATCGGTCAGGGTCTTGCAGAGCTTGTTCAAGGTTTATTCGGAACCCACATCACCTTCACGTGGGTTCTGGGGATCAAACTCAGGTCATCAGATTTGTGCAGTAGGAAAACCTTTTTCTGCTGAGCAATCTCATCTAGCTAAATATTCCTAATTGTTCTTTAGTGCAGAAGTCTGATACAGATGTCACTAGACTAAAAGAAAAAATATCAATAGCTTTTTGGGTCAGGTGATCCAGCTCTGTGATGGTAGTAACTTGGGAACTGGAGGCAAGAACATTGAGGGGTTAAAAGAACAAGGCTGCTTTGCACATTACCACGTCACTGAACCCTGCACGGCTTCCTCCCAGAAACCTGACTGGGGCAGTGAGGGAAGGAAGGAAGAACAGACACACAAACACAGGTACTGGGCTCGCTCTGATGGAGCGCACCTTCCATACAAACCCCTCAGACCTCGGAGTTTATTCCGCGCAGCAGAGGGACAGGCGTTAGCTAGTGTCGGTGGGAGGCGTCTGTAGGTGAGCAGTCTCGGCTGTGACATCTGGTAGGTGCAGCTGCAGTTGCTGGTTTTTGCCCACGTCGGTCAGTTCTCAAACACTCGCACTTGCACATACTATCAGCATGTTCTCTCGGACCTGAGGAAGACCGGCATCTCTCTGAGCCTCACTCCAGGACTGAGGCAGCTTTGCCAAATTCCCATGGGTCTGGGGCACTGGTCCTTGAGATGGCCATGACCATGCCAACAATATACATTCACTCAGGACTTCATCCAGTCCTTACACACTTATTCAAGGCTTCCTTGGCTCCCCATAGCACAGTATTAATTGATTAATTAGTTAATTCTGGCCAAACGTGATGACACATGTCTGTAACCCCAACATTCAGGAAGCTGAGGTAGGAGTCTTGGGAAAGGTTTTGTTAGCCAGGGCTGTATGGAGAGGCTGTTCTAGAAACTCTAGGGAAGATCGGCTTCTGTTTCTTTGCCCTTCCCTGCTCTTCTTTCCTTTTCTCTTCTCTTCTCTTCTCTTCTCTTCTCTCTTCTCTCTTCTCTCTTTCTCTCTCTCTCTCTCTCTCTCTCTCTCTCTCTCTCTCTCTCTTTGTTTTCCAAGACAGGGTTTCTCTCTGTTGCTTTGGAGGCTGTCCTGGAACTTGCTTTGTAGCCCAGGCTGGCCTCAAACTCACAGAGATCCACCTGCCTCTGCCTCCCGAGTGCTGGGATTACAGGCGTGCGCCGCCACCACCACCCAGCCCTTCCTGCTTTTCAAAGCTACTAACATTCATTATTAGCTCAGCACTCCCTCTGTTTCTTCTGTGGTCACTTCCCTGCAACTCTTTCCTGTGAGCTTTCTTTTTTTTTTTTTTAAGATTTATTTATTTGTTATGTATACAGTGTTCTATCTGTTTACAGTCCTGTATGCCAGAAGAGGGCACCAGATCTCATTATAGATGGCTGTGAGCCACCATGTGGTTGCTGGGAATTGAACTCAGGACCTATGGAAGAATAGGCAGTGCTCATAACGTCTGAGCCATCTCTCCAGCCCCGAGCTTTCATTTTTTATTGGGCCCATACAATAATCCAGGGTAGTATCTCTGGCTTATTTATTTGTAGTTTGTGTTGAGGATAACCTTGAATTCTTGATCTTTCTGCCTCCAACTCCCAAGTTTACCATCGTGCCTAGCTTATCGTGTATGTATTTATTTTTGCTTGTTTCTCTGTAGGTCATAACTGAAAAGGAGATCTTGATAAAGAAAGGAAAAGATCTTAGCTGGCATCATTTCAGCACTCTTGGAGGCAGGAGCAGCCGGATCTATGTGGAGAGTTCTAGGACAGACCCCATCTACAAAAATAAAAGGAAGAGATCTTAAATAAGGGAGATGGGAAATAGAAAGGGAAACAGAATGCATATAATAGGGAAGTGAAAGGGGCTGACTGGGGGAAGAAGGGAACTATTTGGGAACTATGAGGGAGACAGGAAGAAGAAATGGGGATCTAAGTAGAATGAAGTATAAGTACATATGTACAGAGATGCCACAATAAAACCTGCAATGGGTGTTTGTTCCACCTCTGACCTTGGGGCACCAGCCCTTAGGGCTGGCCTCTTGGCTGACTTAAGACCTGAAGAGCATGTACACAGGGTCCCTCCTCTCTCTCCTGTTCTTGGACAGTGAAGGCTGACTCGGGCATCGGGAGACAGCATGGGCCCGGCACTCAGCCTTGCAGGACTCTACAACGGATTTGCTTTATTCTGTATCAGTGAGTTGATACCCCATACAAAACCCCTTAATAAATAGATTCATTATCAGTATCTGTGGATTTCAATTTCTGCATTAAAAAAACCCCTATTACTCTGTATGCTAATCCTAAACCAATAATAAAAGTCCTATGACACAAATAATAAAACAAATACTTTTGTTTGCTTTTCAAGAGAGGGCTTCTCTGTGTAACAGCCCTGACTGTCTTAGAACTCATTTTGCAGACCAGGCTGGCCTCAACATGTATAAAATGAAACACCAGGTGCCCACTTTAGTTCTATGCAACATTAATTCCTTTTTGCCATACAGCCTAAGGTAGACATGAGTTCTAAGCACCTTTGGAAATTGATGCTGTACCCACCACATTCTCTGAAATAAGAGTAAGTAGTAGATCTGAGAAGGAACAGCCAAAGAGGGAGGGCAGCATCAAGAAAGAAAGTTACTTGAAAGCAGCAATTGTTACCACTTGGAGGTCAAACCATGAGCGTCTACAAGTAACCATTGGGCTAACGTCCTGGTCATACTTGCAACTAGGTGTCAGGGGAATTCAGGGCAGCTAGTTTATTATATGAGTGGCAAGAAAGAAGTAAAGGAGCCTGGGAATGTAAACTCTAAACTTGGCTGTGAAGGGATTAGATTCAGGACAGTAGGAAAGGTAGAGGGAGCTGGTGAAGAAACCATGCAAGTGGGAAGAACGGAGAGGTGGACAATATAGAATAGATGGTCCTCGATATCTGGGATATCTGTAAAGGGGAAATAATATCAGAGGGGTTGATGGGTTGATTCAGGCTCAAGTTTTGCCAAGAGGACACCACAACAATACCAAGGTCTGGGAAACCGCCAGCCGTGTGGCCAAGATAACGGTATTTATTTTGAGGGGAAGGGCGCATTCCGCCCACAAGGGGCGCTAGAGAGGCAGGAGGGATGGCTGGCGGCTACCTGGAAGCTCCGGTTGTAGCCGAATGGCATCTGAAACTATTTCAGGGAAATGCTTTCTGAATCACAGTTTTCGCTGGGTTCCATTAGCCTGTTAGTCTCTAGACATTGCAAATGCATAAAACAGGACTTGGGACAGAGAACGCGCTAAGCACCGTCATATTAATAGTAGCTTTACGACTCTAGAGACTCCATTTCCCTTGATGTCTTGCAGCTTCTCCGACTACGATTCCCATCATGCCTGGCAGCTGCCGTACCAATGATTCCCACCTCCCTGAATCCAGTTTGCTCGCCCAGCATTCCTAGCTGTCGTGCCTAAGAACAACCAATTGGATAGAATGCCAGCCGAGGCGGGCCAACCTTCGGGTCGAGGGACGTGGCTACAGCAGGCCCCGCCCCCGCCCCGTGGCGGGTTCTTCCCTCCAGCTCCTGGTCTGGGCTGTAGACATGGGCACCGCCTGGAGGAGCCCGGGACGCGTGCGGTTTGCGCTCTGCCTCGCCGGCTTAGCGCTCTCACTGTACGCGCTGCACGTGAAGGCGGCGCGTGCCCGCGACGAGGATTACCGCGCGTTCTGCGACGTGGGCACGGCCATCAGCTGCTCACGCGTCTTCTCCTCTCGGTGCGTGCAGAAATGGAAAGCATGGGGTCCTTGAAGGCCAGGTGTACCTGACGGCCAGGTTGCCGGATGATTTTGGAGTCTGGGATCGCAGTGTCCGCAGAACGGACACTTTGAGAGCGGACTGCCCTAGGAGTTTTTGGTGGGTAATCAGACGTGCACAGGGGCTGGACCACTCAGAGATACTTGTGTGTGATCGCTTTCTGAGGGCGCCAGTGAAGAACTGTGATTGGAAAGCTGGAGGAGGCAGGGCAGAATAATACATAGAGATTGAGGATGATTTGGAACGGCACAAAGTGGGAGGAGGTGGTGGAGCATTGTGTGCTAGGGGACAAAGGTGGCCCACTCTAGCTGTGCTGGAGGACCGGATGTTAGTGGGTGGTGAGGGAACTGTAGCTTTGTGGGTCCAGAGCAGCTAGATTGTGCTCCGGATTTCCCAGTGTGGTTCCCATAAAGCGCGACCAAGCTGAAAAAATAAAAAACTTTTACACTTGTAGGGTGGCGTGTGCATGCCACTACTAGGATGTGGAAGTCAGAGGTGGTTCCCTTCTGCTTTGTGGATCTTGGGGATTCAACTCGGTTGACAGGCTTGGCAGCAGGCACTTTGATTTGCTTGCTGAGCCATCTCACTAGCTCCTGAAGTTATTGATGGTCTGTGATGGCAGGCCAGAATAGAGTCAGTGACATGCCAGAAGGTCACCGACCTTTGGATTCTTGGTGGGTGGAGAGTGTTGCTAATCACTTTTCCAGGATAAAGCCCATGGGCTTAGGCTGACCACACTTACCTGGGTTCTTTCACTCCCACCAGGTGGGGCCAGGGCTTTGGGCTGGTGGAACAGGTGCTAGGAACTGACAGCGTCCTCAACCAATCCAACAGCATATTTGGCTGCATGTTCTACACCATACAGCTGTTGTTAGGTGAGTGGCTTTGCCCCTCCATGGCCCATCTGCCCTAATCCAGATCAGCCTCACTCACCCCATGTCATGGTGACCCAGACAGTTGACAGGCAGCTGCTAATCACTGAGCAACCTCATCAAAAGGAGTCAGGAAAGGAGAACAGTAGCAGGAGTATGGTAATTTACGTAACCAGAGGCTGAAGGGCCCTCAAAGATTTCCTACGATCTCAAGTCTTTATCTTTTTATTTGGTTTTGTGTTTTTTTGTTTTTGTCAAGACAGAGTTTCTCTGTGTAGTCTTGGCTGTCCAGGCCTACCTCAAACTCAGAGATCCACCTGCCTCTGCCTCCTGAGTGCTGGGATTAAAGGCATGTGCCACCACCTGATGTTTTTTTGTTTTGTTTTTTGAGACAGGGTTTCTCTGCCTAATAGTTCTGGCTGTCCTGGAACTCTGTAAACCAGGCTGGCCTCGAACTCACAGAGATCCACCTGCCTCTGCCTTCTGAGTGCTAGGATTAAAGGTGTGTGCCACCACCACCACCTGGCGGGTTTTTTTTAATTTGTTTGTTTGTTTTTTTTTTTTTTAGACAAGTTCTTATGCATTCCAGGTTGACCTTGAACTCCTGGGCCTCCGTCTCCCAAGTGCTGAGATTATAGGCATATGTTAATACATCTAGCTTATACATTTTTTTTGAAGGGACATCAAAGGTGACTTGTGTTTCATCTCATAGAGAGTTTAGCAGGAGAATTTACTGTTGGGGTCCCAAGGATTATTGAACAGATAAGGCCCACCGGATCCTGTCTTAGAAAACTTTCACTAGATGCACCTGCTGTCTGTCACTGGGGAGGCATGGCAGAGCTCTAAATGTGCCATTACTGATCCTCTCTTGTTTTACAGGTTGCTTAAGGGGACGTTGGGCCTCTGTCCTGCTAGTCCTGAGTTCCCTGGTGTCCTTGGCTGGTTCTGTCTACCTGGCCTGGATCCTGTTCTTTGTGCTCTATGATTTCTGCATCGTCTGTATTACCACCTATGCCATCAATGTGGGCTTGTTGTTGCTGAACTTCCGGGAGGTGCCAGAACACAAGGCCAAAAGGCACTGAGGTCCCACCTCATGCCAGGCTAACGTAACCTGCTTCGCCATGGCACATGAGCCTTGCCCAAGAGGGTCATGTGTGGGTCCCTAGAAGGCCCTACTCTTCATTCCAGTCCTCTCCATAACCATGCACAGGACAATGACCACATGTGCCTCTAAATTCTGTTCCCAAGAGCTGCTTTCTGCTCTTGGCTAAAGAGAATGGTTTTGAACAATAAATTTTCCTAAGCTGGTCAAGTTTGTAGCATATGTGTGCCAGGGACCCTTTGGGGTGTTGGTCTTTCCCTACTACTACCTTCTCTGGAACTGAGATGAGTCAGAGAGAATGGAGGGCCAGTCCGGGAGAGGCGGCTGCATCATCTCTAGCATGTGTAGTCAGCAAAATCCGGCACATCAGCCTCCACATCCAGGAAACAAGCTTACGCCTGCTGCCTACGAATCAGACGGCCTGATGTAGGAGGGTCTGCCACACACCTGGAGAGCAGGCTTGCTTGGAACTTCTTCTATAGTCCAACTTGTATCCCTGCAACTACCTCACCTAGCATCCCAAGCCAGTCTTAACACCTGCAAAGGGCCAGAAGATTCTCTTTGTCCTAATGTATACTAAGGACTTGACATCCCAAGCACTAAAAGCCTGTGATAGTTAATTTAATTAGATAGTTACTACCATTATTTGTATACTGGTGAGGAAGCTTAGGTACAGAGAAACTAACGTGCCTGTGTCTACTATTGGGAAAGAGTTGGGAGAGGAAATCTCAGATGAACACACATCCCACAACTCACATGGCAGGATTTTGCACATGCTAGACCGGACGCTGTAGCCCCTGTCTCCTAATCTGAGTCCACCTGAGCCAAGTGGCTCAGGTCTGCTCTAAACTCCTCACCGTTGCCTCTATACTGGTGTCAGGGCTCCTGAATGGTGGTGCTAGCCTAAGTGAGGAGTTGGAAGATTCTAACCTCCATCCCAGCATCTGCAAGAAAGGAGAGCAGCAAACACTTGGCCGACAAGGCAGCAGGCCCAGAGGTTGGCATGAGGCCCACCGCTTTAACACACAGCCCTGCACATGTTGCCTCTGAAGCAAACATAGAGAGGTGTGTGAAACCTCCTTGGCCTTGGCCTGAGGAAGGCAGGGAAGCTGAAAAGTGGAATCTAAGAGGTCTGCCACTGCTCCACAGGTGATGTTTTCATACAAGAAGTAACTGGTCTATTAGTAAACACTGTTGGTTTGTTTTGGGACAGGGTCTTGCTCTATAGTCCAGGTTGGCACAGAATTTGTTAGGTAGTTCAGGCTTAACCTTAAACTGAAAATTCTGTCTCAGCCTCCAGGTATGAGGATTACAGACATACACCACTATGCTGGGCTTTTAAGAATAAAAAAGAGCTGGGCGGTGGTGGTGCACGCCTTTAATCCCAGCACTCGGGAGACAGGCAGGCAGATCTCTGAGTTCGAGGCCAGTCTGGGCTACAGAGTGAGTTCCAGGAAAGGCTCCAAAGCTACACAGAGAAACCCTGTCTTGAAAAACCTAATGCGTATATTTGCCTGCATGTGTGTCGGTGCACCACATATATGCCTGGAGAAGACAGAAGAGGGTGTTGGATCCCCTGGAACTGGAATTACAGGTGGTTGTCAGATGGATTTGGAAATCAAACCTGGGTCCTCCAGGAAGAGCAGCCAGTGAAGAAACCAATGAGCAATTTCTCCAGGCCCCTAAGCATTTAAAAAGAACTATTTAGTGTGTGTGTGTAAGTGCATGTTGAATGCCATGATGTGTGTGTAGAACTCAGCTTGCAAGAATCCTTTGTCCACCATGTAGGTACCAGGAATCAGACTCAGGCCATTAGACTTGGTGGCAAGTGTCTTTGAGCCAGCCCCCTACTATTTTTGTTTATGGGCCTGGTGAGATGGCCATGTGAGTTCAAACCATGGGACTTACGTGGCAGAGGAAGAAAATCCTCACAGGTTGTCCTCTTTCTGAAATAAATAATTGAAAAAACAGTAATAAAAAGAATTCTCTCCAATCTACTTGATGGGACCAATTTATTATTCTGTGTGTATGGGTGTTTTATCTCCATGTATGTCTCACGTGTGCCACATATGTGCCTGGTGACTCGGGAGGACAGAAGAGGTGTCAGATCCCCTGGAACTGGAGTTTCAGATGGTGTGGAGTGCCCTATGGGTGCTGGGAATCGAACGGGGTGTGCTGTCGACTGTTGAGCCATCCATCTCTCCAGTCCCCGCTCCCTGAAACACTCGAGTTTTTCAGACAAGGCACAATTTCATGGTTCAAAGTCAGTGCTGTGGTAAATGGGGGAACTGGGGGAGTGTGGCTGGGGACAGAAGCCCAGAGAGGGATAAGGGCCACCCAACAAAAGTCTCCAAGCTGTTGGCTCCCTGCTAGCCCAGGAAAAGTAACACATGACGCTTAGCTGGCTGGGGGCGGAGCAGGGGTGGAGCCAGGGAGACCCAGGTGGCCTCTCTGAACAAGAACCCTGAGTGGCCTGGAGCAGCATGAGGCAGAGCTGGGGACCAGGGCTGCTTATTGTGGGAGCTGTGGTCCTGATAGAGGGTAAGTCACTCAAGCAGACTGCTGTTTGGTGTGGAAGGGATCCTGAGGGGCTAGTCTCCCTTGGCTAGGTGTGTGTGTGTGTGTGTGTGTGTGTGTGTGTGTGTGTGAGAGAGAGAGAGAGAGAGAGAGAGAGAGAGAGAGAGAGAGAGAGAGAGAGAGAGAGAACACAGCCTTCTGTCAAATGGGTATGAACCATACAGTAGTTCTTTGAGGTGGATACCACCACTGTTCCTATCTTGGCAAGGAGACTGAAATACAGAAAAGCTAAGTAATGTGTTTGAGACCACAGTCTAGTGTCTGGCTGAGGGAGGGAAGGATCTCTATCACTCTATCTGTATGGAGTAACCTCACCTGTGTGTGTCCTTTGCCTCAGGCATGCTCTGGCCCCACAGGCTTGGAGCTGTCCACGCTAAGTCTGCTTCAGATGTGCAGTAGACCCATTTGTGTGAGCTTATGATGGGTTACAGGCAGGGCAGGGACCCTCCGGAAAGGTCAGCTTCCAGAAAGTTTGATTCATTAGCACAGTGGTGGAATGAGTCTCACTTGGGGCCTCCCCCACTTTGGACATGACGCAGGCCTCTAATCTACCCTTAGGCTTCCACAGCTGAAGGGACAATTAAGCTAATGCTCTTCACATACACAGGCCACCTCCCTGACTCAGTGGTGGGGGCAGGAGTCAGGGGTTCAGAAGCCTGGAAGAGGGTTGGCCTACTCCCAAGGTAAATCTCAGGCCTTGCTTCTTGGGCCCAGGAGTGCTGAGCACAGCTGAGAATTAATGGCTGTGTACTCTGAATGGGCTCCAATAAAAGCTGCTTTTCAGCCTCATATAAATATTTTCATTCTGGGAGAGGCTGGTAAGGTAGCCAGTCATAGATAAGGACCCAGGGCCTGTCCAACTCATCTCCTCCCTCCACCAAACCTGAGCCCAGCAGCTAAGGCACCTCCACATCTTGTGTCTTTTTCTTCCTAGGTCTTCAAGCAGCTCAGCGTGGTAAGTGGTGGTGGGGACATGGGACCAGGGCTGTGCTCATGGATGACAGAGGATGGCACCGTGTGGTCCTGAGGTCAGGACAGTGTCAGCATGACCCATCCTTCTCTCCAGCATGCGGGCAGCGTGGCCCTGGCCCTCCAGAGCCTCAGGAAGGCAGCACATTACCTGATGACTGGCCCTGGCAGGCCAGTGTGAGGCGACACGGGGCACACATCTGCAGTGGCTCCTTGGTGGCAGATACCTGGGTCCTCACAGCTGCTCACTGCTTTGAAAAGTGAGTCATGCTTCAGCTCAGTCTCGGTTTGAGGGTGGATTTGTCCCTGTACCTTGCAAGACTGTTTTTGCCTCTAGAATAATAAATACCACTCACGGAGAATGCTATGTAGCAACATGTTAGCAGCTTAACCTTAGCAATCTTTCATGGTGGATGCTTTACAAAGGAGTACATGAGAACTGGAAGGGACTGTGCTGAAAGCCGTGTGCTGTATCTGCGCATCTTCCCTCTGCCTCTGCTCTTCTCTGAGTTGTCGTCTCCATGGCACTCAGCTGGACCTTGCCTTTCTCCTTTCAGGGTGGCCACATCAGAACTGAGCTCCTGGTCTGTGGTCCTGGGTTCTCTGAAGCAGGAGGGGCTGAGCCCGGGGGCTGAGGAGGTGGGAGTCGCTGGCCTGCAGTTGCCCAAGGCCTATAACCACTATAGCCAGGGATCGGACCTGGCCCTGCTCCAGCTCAGCCATCCTGCGGCCCATACAGCCCTCTGCTTGCCCCAGTCCACCTATCATTTCCCCTTTGGAGCCTCTTGCTGGGCTACAGGCTGGGACCAGAACACCAGCAGCAGTAAGTCCTGTCCTAGGCAGAAGCCTAGAGAGGCACTCTGCTAACTGTGCCGGCCCCAGGCCCCACCGCTTCCTCTCCTTTGCCAGTCTCCAGGACCCTACGGAATCTGCGACTTCGGCTCATCAGCCGCCCCACCTGTAACTGTCTCTACAATCGCTTACACCAGCGGCTGCTGGCCAGCCCAGCGAGACCTGGGATGCTGTGTGGGGGTGCACAGCCTGGGGTACAGGGACCCTGCCAGGTCTGATGAGCACAGGGAAAAGGGAGGGTCTAGTCTTGGGCTAAGGGTCTACAGAGAAGGGTGATGGGGTACAGCCAGAAGGCATCTGGTTAGTAGTGATGGGCCTCAGATGACCCCTTTGCCTGGCTCCAGGGAGATTCTGGGGGACCTGTGATGTGCCGTGAGCCTGATGGACACTGGGTCCAGGTTGGAATCATTAGCTTCACGTCAAGATGTGCCCAAGAGGACACTCCTGTGCTGTTGACTGACATGGCCACTCACAGTTCATGGCTGGAGGCCCACGTTCATGGGGCAGCTTTCTTGGTACAGGACCCAGGAACTGTAGAGACCAGTGACGAGAACAGCTGTGTCGGTAGGTCTGAGCACGGGTATTGGGAGTGGGGTGTATGGGGACACCTGGGCAGTGGGGTACAAAGCCACAAGGAAGCAAACTTCAGCTCAGACACTGAGTCTAGATGCTGCCAACTGAGAACTAAGTTTGTTGAAGCCCCTTTTAGCTACTGGGATAGGACCAGCCCCGCTGGGGCCAGGAAGCTTTACAGACTTGGGTATACGAGTGTCTGTGCAATCTGGCTGGTTTCAGGGGGAAAGCTGCAAGTTTCCAGGCAGAAATCCAGGGAGGTGAGACAGGGCAGTGACTGAATGCAAATCACATGCAAAGTCATTCCAGGGAGGAAGCTGGGTTCCGATGTTCACAAGAGCACTCACAAGCCAGGCTTGGGGAAACCCAGGTGGGTGGGAGTGAGGCAGAGCTTCCAGGTAAGGCTGGCATGGGGGACTGTGTGCTGCCAGGCATCGGGATTAGAAGCAGGCATGCTGGCTCTGAGTCCCAAGTGGGCTACGTGGTGTTGGTTACAGAGCTAGGTCAATCTTTACGTTAGCTTGGTTACCTTTGGGCACTGCAAAGATCTGCTGACATAGGAGCACTCCGCACAGGCCCTAGCACTGAGTACCACTTCACAAACTGGGTGATGTGATTCACCTATTTCAGCATGTGGCTCCTTGAGGAGTGGAGACCCCCAGGCCGGAGCCCTCTCTCAGTGGCCCTGGGATGCCAGGCTGAAGCACCATGGGAAGCTGGCTTGTGGTGGAGCCCTGGTATCAGAGGTGGTGGTGCTGACTGCTGCCCACTGCTTTATCGGGTGAGCCTCATGTCTCCCTCCTTTGTGCCCCTTGTCCCAGCTCCATCAATGCTGTCAACTCTGCCTCTCAACAGGCGCCAAACCCTAGAGGAATGGAGTGTAGGTCTGGGGGCTGGACCAGAGGAACGGGGCCTGAAGCAACTCATTCTGCATGGGGCCTACACCCACCCAGAGGGTGGCTATGATGTGGCCCTCCTGCTGCTGGCTCAGCCTGTGACATTAGGCCCTAGCCTGAGGCCCCTTTGCTTGCCCTATGCTGACCACCGCCTGCCTGATGGTGAACATGGCTGGGTTCTCGGGCTGACTCAAGGAGCAGGTACATAGTGCTGGGAACCCTGGCAGCTGTCCACTGGACTTGCAGGCAACCAAGGCATCTAGCCTCGTCTTTTGCTTTATAGGCAACAGCTACCCCCAGACAGTACCTGTGACAGTTTTAGGGCCAACAGCCTGTAGCCAACAACATCCAGCCCCTGGGAGCACGGGCATTCCCATTCTGCCAGGGATGGTATGCACCACTGTTGTGGGGGAGCCGCCTCAGTGTGAGGTGAGTTCAAATCCCCAACCCTTACCCAGCAGACCCCCGGCATTCTCTCACCTTTCCACCAAGCCTGGCTGCTAGCCCTGCTTTCTCAGCTGGAACTAAACCCTTCTACCAGCTGGCCCCCAAACACCCCGGCTGTAGCCCCCCAAGACCCTCTCACCTGGTGCGGGAAGTTACCAGTGTAACCTGCTCCCTAACAGGGCCTATCTGGGGCACCACTGGTCCACGAGGTCAGGGGCACGTGGTTCCTGGCTGGACTGCACAGCTTTGGAGACGCCTGCCAAGGCCCTTCGAGGCCTGCTGTCTTTGTAGCACTCTCTGCCTATGAGGACTGGGTCAGCAACCTAGACTGGAAGGTCTACTTCGCCGAGGAGCCAGAGCCTGAGCCTGAGCCTGGAAGCTGCCTGGTCAACTCAAGTATGTGTCGCGATTCACTCTGCCTCCTTAGTCCTGGCTCTCATCTAGGGAAACACTGTTGTGATTCACCTCTAGCTGCCTGGGGTGCGGGGTAAGCGACAGACAGCCCCACATGGACTTCAGGCAGCAGGGGTCTCAGCGCCTTGGTTTTCAGGTCTCCCATACACCACAGGGGCCAAGATGGGTCCTGCTTCTTTAAGGGAAGTAATAAAGCTATAGGTAGGGATGGGCCAAATTAATTTCCTTCCTCTCCTCGACAGGCCAACCAGCCAGTTGCTGACTGGTGACTCTCTAGTTTACTCACAAGATGCCCGAAAAGCCAGGCAACTCCCACATCAACACCCAACTCTACACTGATGCCTTTCCCCTCCCTGTCTCATGGTCCCAGCCCTGAGGCAGGTCCCACAGCTGTCTGGCTGGGAATGAGCCTGCCCAAGGATGCTTTCCATGTGTGGCCATGACCCCACCCCTAAGCTCTGCCTTCCAACAGAGATGTCTCCAGTATTCCCTAAACAGTTCTTCAGATACAACACTAGCAGCTGTTGTGGAAAAAAAAAAGTGTTTTTTGTTTTTTTTGTTTTTTTTTTTAGGGGGTGGGGTGGGGAGCAATTTTCCTTTTTTAAAACTTAAATAAATTGTTACAAAATAGATTTTAGAAAATAAGTTACAAACTATAGTAAAAGGCTCCCCTTCCACAGACCCCTTTCCCACCTGTGGTACACGCTCTGAATATCCTCTCCCTGGGTTTAGAACCCGGCTATCCCAGCACTCTGGCAGAGCCTGGCCCTGGAAGAACACGGTGGCAAAGGCTTAGGAAGGAGACTCTTCATGGACACAGACATGAAGACTACCTTATGCCCTGCTTGCAAAAGAAACCAGATCAGGGTCCTCTTCATGGGAAGAGGAAGTGGGGATGCCCAAGCAACTCCTGAGCAAAATGTGGAGATGAAGCCTCTCCCTGCCTGCATCCCCAGCTTCAGTGAACTGTTCTTTGGAGACTTGTAGTTCAGAGGGAGAAGTTGAGGTCTGCAGGCCACTGGGGCGAGGTGTCGAGTGAGGCTGGAGAGGAGTCCCCTCTGCTTGTTGCTGGTGCCATTGAAGCTCCTGTGGAGAAAGAGATGAGGTCAGAGGGAGCCTAAACCACCTCTCTAGACCTGCATGTCATTCCCTGACATGGCCCTGAGAGACAGAGAGGGGCCAGAGGCCAGGAGAAAAACTCAGTGTCCCAGTGTTTGACTATCGTGTATAAGGCTTTAGGTACTATACCCAGTATCTTCCCCTCACCAAAAAGACTAAGCCCAGGAATTCTAGAACCCCTAATATTTTTACAGCCTTGGCTGATAAGCTCCTCACTTATTTTCCTTGAAGTCACAAGTCACCTTTTGTCCTGAGAGCCATTTCTTCAGTTCTCAGGAACCATCACCACTATTTGGTCCTTCTCAGCCAAGCTCTGGTCAAGGGCATACCATTTCAGGGACACCCACCTTGGGTGGCTATAGATGGGATGGATTTTCCTCTCTAGCTGGGGACTATGAGTTTAAGGTGTGCTGAGTACACAGACTGCCCTGTGCCTCCACAGCTTTGCCCTTCAATGGGCTGGGTGGAGCAGTTTTACCCCAAGATTCACTGTGATAGAGGATGAGAGATAAAGCTAATAACTGCTGCTGGGCCTGTCTTCAAAGAAACAATTATCTATGAGTCAGTCCTTCAGCTAAAGGGCTGTGTCGGGGGAGGTGCTGGCAGAGGGCAGTTTGGTTGGTTCTTATAAGATCTGTATCAGAAGGAAATGGAAAAGGTTAACTAAGGAAGAACCAAAAAACTTAAACAGCACTCACAGAAGGACCAGAGGCCTCCCTTCCAAGGAAGCAAGGCAGACAGACAAACCATGGGGAGGGGACAGAAGAGTAAGTACTGACCAGTAACCCAGCAAACTGGCCGAGCCAGCAGCACAGCAGCCAGTCAGAAGTCACCACCGGAGCAGGCAGACCCCCTTTGCTGCCTCAGCCCTCCCTGCAGGACAAGCCAGGACTCTGCAGCCCTCCACCACCCCTCCTTCTCATTCTCTGGCTTCCTGCCCACTCTAGGAAAGACCAGAACCAAAACAAAGCCCATTTCATCCCTTTCCTCTGGAAATCATTACCGGCTAAATCGAAGACAGCCAGATGTGGTAGTTCCCAGCTATCTCTGCCCACTGAAAGAACAAGGCCATTCCTCTTTGGCTATAGAGTCCACTGTCCCACTTACCACAGTGTCCATCCTCCTGACTAGGCCTCATACTTCAGAGGCTCAAATCATTTCAAACTAGTTAGGTATGCGTGCCCAGGCCTCCTGGCACTTCTTAGAATCTCCTTGCATTCCCGCAGGGTTATGCTTTCTCACCACGGTGTGTCCACCTCTTTCTGGGTCCTCTCAATCCTCCACTCAACCCACTCACCCCACATACCTGAGCTAGACACTGCCCACTTCTCCTGGTGCTGCTGCTGCTGGTGCTGCAAGAAGCTGATTCGGTGGCGAAAATGGCGGGGACAATGAGAGCAGCTGAATGGTCCCTCCTGGGGGGCATGAACCCGTGCGTGGCCCTGTAGCCGGGCAGCTGTTCGGAAAGCCTTGCCACAGATGTTGCAGCTGTAGCGCTTGGGGTCTGTGTGGGTCCTGCTGTGGTTCTTGAGAGACAGTAGGTTGGGCAAAAGTTTGGGACACAGGGAGCAGGGGTAGAGTCCAGTGGTATGGGCCTTCTGGTGGTTCAGCAGGCTGCCAGCATGGCGGTAGGAACGCCCACACTGGGCACAGCAAAAGGGACGTTCCTTGTCTTCAGCTGCTGTGAAATTTGTCCCTTGTCCTCCATTAGCTGGCTCCCCATTCTCTTCTGAGTCTCTGGGAGATTCGGATGGGGCCTCCTGAGCTTTCCCTGAACCAGGGGCATCCACCTCTACCATCCCGGCTTGCGGCTCTCTGGTGTCCTCTGTCTGACTTGACTCCTGCCTATGGTCCACAGCATGAGTCTGCATGTGTGTGGCCAGCTCACTGTGGGTGTCAAACACTTTGCTACAGTTACTACAAGCAAAGGTCTGGGCACCAATGTGGTTGTGGAGCTTAGTGGTCACAGGATTCAGTAACTCTTTGGGACAGAGCAAACAACTGTGACAGTCTTTCTTGGGGTTCAAGAGGCCATCGGGTTGGGAGTAGGTCTTTCCACACTGGCTACAGCAGTAGGGGCGGCTCTCTGGCTGGAGAGGAGAGCTGCTGTCTCCACCATCCCAGCTCTCCATATACCTTGCAGTAGCACCATTGGACTGGTTCTCAGGGAGCTGACGAAGATTCCTGGAGACTGTGTCTTCCAACTTGCCTTCTGGCTTGGTTAACTGATCCTGAAGAACCCAGGCACCATTGTGATTCATTTGTCCCCTGTCTCCTTGATACCCATCTACCTTCCCCACTTCCCAAGAAAAGGATTCTGGGACCTCCGAACGTGTTGGCCTGCTGGGACTCTGACTGTGCTCCCCAGGTCTCTTGGTTCCACGCTCCAGCTGCAGTACTGACTGAACACCTTCTGATCTGCCCTCCAGTCCCCAGTCATCAGCGAGGTTCTCCTTACTGCCTTCGGTACCACGAGGGCCTCCCTGGCCACTGGCCAGCTCTCGTTTGGTTTCCTCGTGCTCCTGCAGATGCCGCTTCAGAGATCCCTGGCCAGGAAAGCCACAGCCACAAAGGGTACAACGCACAGCTGCTGCCCTCCGGGGTGCCCGTCGCCGGCGGCTATCAGAATGCAGCCTCTGATGGTCTTTCAGGGCTGTGCGGTTGGAATAGGTCTTAAAACAGAAGGGGCAGCTGTACTGGCCTGTCTCATGGATGCACTGATGGTTCAGGAGGCTGCTAGCATGGCGGTAGTTCCGGCCACATTGCCCACACCTGAAAGGCCGATCCTCACGAATCAGCTTCTGAGCGCCTCTACCCCTCCGCCGCTCAGTATGGACCCGCTGGTGGTTGGCCAGCTGCTTCCGCAGGCGAAAAGCTTTCCCACATTCACTGCAGCGGAAACGTCGAGGGTCTGCATGGATGCGCCGGTGGTTCTTAAGGGACATGAGGTTTGAAAAGCCCTTGGAGCAGGCCTGGCAGCCAAAGTGGCCAGTCTGGTGGCTCTGCCGGTGATTGATGAGGCTGCCGGCATGCTTGTAGGTACGGCCACATACTTCACAGCTAAAGGGCCGCTCAGAGCTAACTTCGGTCTGACAGCCTTTCTCTGCCGTCTCCAACCTCTGCTCCAGTTCCTCCTCCTTCACAGTGGTCTCCTCCCACACTTCTTCCTTCACCCTCGCCAGCTCCTCCAAGGGCTCCACTTTAAGTTCTTCCTGGAGCTGCCCTAAGACTGCCTGCTCCTGCCCTGTCTCTGCCCCATTCTGGGGTTCGTTGCTGACTCCTGCCTCCGAGACAGACCCCACTTGGGGCTCTGAACCTTTGCAGCGAGGGTGGTTACGCAGGTGATTCCGGTAGGCAGCCAGGTTGGGGTAGCAGCGGGAACAGACAGGGCAGATGAAGTCACCTGTCTGGTGGATCTTTCGGTGGTTCACCAAGCTGCCTCCATGGCGATAGGTCTTGCCACACTGGTTACATCGGAAAGGGCGGGGGTGGGACTCCAGAAAGCTTTCACCAGCCTGCATGCAAAGGCTGTCTGCAGCTGTGCTACTGGCTCCCTCCTCAGACTTTGTGTCCCCCGTCTCTTCTGAGACAGAGGTCACAGTGCCCTCAAAGACATGATCTGTAACCATCTCTATCACATCACCTGGTCCTTCCAAGTGGCTCGGAACATTCTCAGTTGTATTTCTGGAACTTTGACTCTGGTGGTGACGCTCCAGGCTCCCCAGGTCATCATAGGTCTGACCACAGCAGCCACAAATGTGCCCATAACCTGCTCCATCTAGAGCCTCCACTTCCCGCTGTAGCTGATTCAGCAGCTCTGCTTCTGAGAGCTGGAGGGGAGGAGTGTGGGTAGAGGCTGCTTCTGCTGGGCCTTCCTCCTCCTCTTCTTCTGAGCCCTCAGGTATGCCAGAAGCACCATGAGCCTGGCGCAGGTGACGCCTGTAACCGGTCCTCCCAGGAAAGATCATGCCGCACAGAGAGCAAAGGAAGGGCTGTGCGGAGGCCACCTCCCCTGGCCTGTGGTTCTGGAAGTGAGTGCGCAGGGCAGGCAGAGAGTCAAACTCCTTTGGACAGAGAGAGCATTGATAGATGCCTGGAGGGTGCCAGGACCTATGGCTCAGCAGGCCGGCAGCATGGGGGAATGAGTCCCCACAGTCAGAACACGTGTGAGTGGCTTCGGCCTTCCAGACAGTCTCAGCAGAGTGGGGGGAGTCGGACAGGCAAATGCCCGGCTTCTGGTCACTGTCCACTCCAGGGAGGCGATCACAGAAGCCAGCCTCCCTGCTCTCCTCATCACCTGGGACGTCCAAGTGGTCAATGAAACAGGCCTCTTTCTTCTCTAGTCCTTCCTCAGTGCTAGCGTCCTCTTTATCACCCAGGAAACAGGCCTCATCCCTTCCAAGCCCGTACTCGCCGCCTTTAGACCCCGCCTGCAAGGAGTCCTCATCCCTTTCCAGGTGGTCTTCAGTCCCACAAGGACTTCCTCCCAAAGGGTCTTGTGAAGACTCCAGATCCTCGTCATTTTCCAACTTCTTGGGCCAGGTACCTGCAGGCGGCAGTTTAGACTCTTCCCCACCAGCACCATCCTGTTTCTGATGCCTCCTGTTCCACTGCCGACTATGGCGTCGTAAGTGGCTCTTCATGGCAGCCATCGTATGGAAATGCTTGGCACAGGCCCCACAGCTGAAGTCTCCTGTCTGGTGGGTCTGCCTGTGGTTGATCAGGCTGCCTGAATGGCGATAGCTCTTCCCACAGTCTCGACAAGCAAATGCTCTCGGTGGGGACACTGTGCCGTCTGTCCTGCTCTTTTCTCCTTCCCCTGTCCTGTGCGTCATGCCATGACGTTCAAGACTCTTGAGATCTTCAAAGAACATACCACAAATGTTACATGTCTGGGGCCCCGTCCTGTCTGCCGTTGCGGGGATACCTGTGGCCTCTTCTTCACGTTTGTATACATGCCCCTGATCTGTGTGGAGCGCTGCTTCTGTTCCCACTGAGTCAGGTTGTTCCTTCTTGACAGGGCTAGGTGACCCCTCAGTCCCTGGGTCTGTATTGCGGCGTGTAGCTTTGCAATGTACACGCACATGGTTGCGCAGAGCCATAAGGTTGGGGTATTTTCGAGGACAGAGTGAGCACTGGTATTCTCCTGTCCGATGGCTGTGGCGGTGGTTCACCAGGCTCCCCCTGTGGCGGTAAGCCCTACCACATTCGTTGCACTTATAGGGACGATGGTCCAGGTTGGTGTCAGGGACCTCTTCCTCTCTTTGGGTAGTCTCAGCCAGCATAAGGGCAGTTGAGGACACTGATGACTGGCCATCTTCCCCAGCTCCTTGCCGGGGCCTATGGTGAGCACGAACGTGGTTTTTCAGAGCAGCTGCATTGAATAGCTGCTTGGAACAAACCGAACAGGGGTAGATACCTGTCTGGTGGCTCTTTCGATGGTTGATGAGACTACCCGCATGACGGTAAGTACGGCCACAGTCCCCACAACAGAAAGGTCGATACTCCTCTGAGCTACCATCCTCTAGCTGTCCAGAAGTGCCGAGTTCCCCAGAACCGTTCAGCATCTGTGTTTTAGGCAGCTGATCCCAGCTCCTCCCATTTGTATGTCCATTCGTGGTGGGTCTTTCGCTCTCTTCCCATGGCTGTTCCTGCTTTTCCTCTTCATGGGATTGCTGATGTTCGAGCAGATCCCGAGGGAGCCGGAAGGCACGGGGACAGTGGGGACAGTGGTAAGGCCGATACTGAGCGTGGAGTCGTGAGTGGTTTTTCAGAGCCATGAGGTTAGAAAACTCCTTAAAACAGATGGCGCAGGGGTAGATGCCCAGAGTGTGGCTCTGGCGGTGGTTGGTGAGGCTTCCAGCGTGCTTGTAGGTCTTCCCACATTGATTACACTTGTACCTTCGCTGCTCCTCAGCAGGAAGAGGCTCAGTGGACTCCTGGCCCCCTGTGAAGTTCACTACTGATTCAGCTAAATACTGTTCCAAATTGCTGAGGAGGTTGCTAGCTGGAGTGGCGAGTGGTGGAGCCCCATCAGAATTGGTGGGGGGTACCCAGTCCTCTGCACTTTCTTTAGGATCTGGCTGGATTTCTAAGACTTCTCTTTGTTTGGTAGGTGGATCTTCCCAATTACCTGGAGCTGCTCTGGGATCAGATCCAGATTCACATTCACGTGTCTCTTGTACATGCCTTGTCTGATTTTCCCAGCCTTCCCTAGAACCAAGCCTCTGTCCCCAGGATTCAGTAGACATTGTCTCACTCTGACGATGTGAAGTAGTATCCTTGGCATGTGAGGGCCTGTGCCTTTGGTGGCCCTCAGGAGCATGAGTCCTCATGTGGCTTTGGAGGGCCAAGGAATTAGTGAAATCCTTGCCACAGGTAGTACAGGGGAAAAGACCAGTCTCGTGGTTCCGCTGGTGGTTGACAGAGCTCCCTGGGTGACCGTAGCCACGCCCACACTGCTGGCTTGGAGAGGGGTGAGGGACACCGACAGCTTCTTCACTGTCCCAGTTAGCAGATGGATGGAGCAGTTCTCGATGTCGTGAAAGTTCTGGGAGGCTAGGAAAGTGACGCTGGCAGTCAGAGCAACTGAATGAGAGGGGCATGTCCTCCATGGGGCACCGTGGTAGAAAAACCTGGAGGTTCAAGAAGAACAAACACGTGGCAGCGGCATCTTTCTCTGCAGGAGGGGCCAAGGCCTAGAAAGAGGGGCAGTAGTCAGATGCAAGGACTGAGTCCGTTTTTCTTCTGGGCTATATGAACACCACATTCACTAGAAGTCACTGAGAGGCTCCCCAACCATCCATGCAAAGGGAGCTGCTTTCTATTATGTCTGCAAGTAGCATCATTGAAAGCTTTACTATATACACTTCTAGGACGGTTCCCCTACGTGTAAGTCATCTCTAGAGCCAGAGATAAGGAAACTGAAGTCTAGACTCTAGACAGACCTTTGCTGCTGGTGGTGGCGTTTTGTTTTAAGGTCTTAGCTCACTTTGTAGCTCAAGCGGCTCTGGAACTCCCTATGTAGCCCAAGCTTGCTTCAAATTCATGGATTTTCCTACCTGTCTCCTGAGAGCTCAAGTTATAGGTGAGGGCCACAGCAGCTGGCCAGGCCTTATAATAGTAAGAGGAGTCCAATTCTTTCTTCTCCCTTTGGCTACACTGGAAGCCTGATAAAGCCTTTCCCGCTGCCACCTAAGGCTCCACAGAAGTCAGAGGCCTCCACCCTTTCAGCATCACATTGTGTTCCTGATGCCATTAGGCATCTGTTTTCCTTCCTTCCTTTAAATACATGTAATCCCATCCCATCTCGGGTTGGTATTTCATATTATCCTTTTTTTTTCTCTATCCCCTGCCTGCCTTACCTTGCTGTCACCAACATTTTTCACTCTCTTCCACTGCCTCTACATTCTTAAGAGGACAGCAACTCACGCTGGGCAATGCCGTGCTAGGCACTGCTGTTACGTGCACTCACATTTGGGGAGGGAGGCATTTGAGGCACATTCTCACTCTATAGCTCGATCTTCCCAAGTGCTGGCCTTAGTGGGCCACCACGCTTGCCCTGTGAGTGTATTTACGCCACTAAATCTAACGCCTGTGTCGCCTCGGTTTTCACATCAACTCACTGCAAGAGGCGATCTTCATTCCAAAGCCCTCGCTTCCCCAGTAGCTGCCACTCATTTCCGCCACAGCACCTTGCCTTGCTCCGAAGCTCACTCCTGTTTCCTGGGACCCTAACTATTTCTAACCTCACCAGCTGAGTCTGTTCCCGGAATTCTCTTTTCTCAAAACTTCTTAAGAGTCCCTTTCCCTAATCAACCACCACCATGATTCTCTACAGTCACTCCTCTGTTCTGCCAATGTCCTCTCTAGATCCCTACCTCGCACCAGGAGTGCCTTCTGGTTCCCGCCGCCGGCGCGTCCGTTGGAGGTCGTGAACGGGAGCGCGCCTGCGCACTGGGACCCTTACCCTAACTGCAGCCGCGAGCCCTAAGTGGTTGCTGGTGCGAGGGTTCTCGAGCTCATACACACGCACACTCAGCCAGGGTCCCCGAGAATGGTAGAAGAGGGGGAAAGAGGGGGAAAGAAGGAGATAGAGGTAAGAGAGCACAGCTGGGACGAGCCAAGAGTCTACCCCAGTTCCGCGGACACTTCCTATTGTTAGTAGGAATCAGGAAGTGTCCTAGGTGCTAAAGCTTCCCCCCGAAACTTCCGCCCAGGAACACTTCCTGTCTCTCCTCCGAGCAGTATTTCTACACGGACACGCTTCCGGCGCTAGGTTCCGGGTGGGCCCAACTCTATGTTTGGTTTTTGTTGTTTCTGAGACTGGGTCTAACTATGCAGCCCAGGCTGGCCTCGAGCTCGCAGCAATCCTCCTGCCTCAACCTCCGGAACGCTGGGACTGCAGGCCGCGCGAGCTATCACGCTGGACTGTGGGCGCAACCCCGGCTCCGCCCACGCAGGTCAACGCGACGGCCTGATGGACTGACAAGCCACTCTTCCGTCCAAAGCCGCTAAAAGCGTTCCGGGGCTTATTCGGGAAGCACAGTAGTAAATAAAGCACTGGCTACAGTACTTTGGTGACACTTTTCACGAGGCTCCATAAAAGACTCTTCCCAAGGCAGGCGTGGGGGGGGGGGGTCCTCACTAAGTTCACTCCTCGCTGTGAAAGAGAAAACGTGGACTATAAACGGACTCGGGCACTACAAAACCTGAGTGCCCTGTCCGTATCTTCCCACCTCCTAGCTCTTGGAGACACTTCCGGCGCCTTGGCGGGTGTACACCGTCAATCGACCCGGCGTCCCATCCCCTTAGCACCCAGAGACCCTTCGCAAGATACTTCTCTGCTACTGTAGGCTCGGGGTTGCTTCCGTAAGTTTTTCCTTCCTCCTGAGCAAGGAAGGCGCCCTTCCACTTCCGCTGTCGGGCCGCCGGCCCCGCCCCTAGCCTCCCTCCCGTTGGGTCCTAGCGCCGGCCCCACTCCGAGTGTCCCGGGCTCTGCCGGTGCTAGGCACCGCCGCCGAAGCTGCGGAGCCTGTGGAAGTCGAACCAGGTAGGACACGTCCGCGGGAAGTCGCAAGGGCTTCAGGCAGCGGGCGCCAGCGCGGTTTGAGCTGCCTTCGGTTTTCCCGCGGATGCCGAGCGGACGGAGTGGACCAGGCGCGAGCATCGCGGGCGGGGCGAGCGGTGAGCGGCCTCGGGCGGGCCGCGGGCCCAGCAGGTCCTAGAACCCGCCCGGTGCCCGCCGGTCAGCGCTGTGGCTGCCTGGGCTCAGCGGACGCGACTGCCGGCCTTGCTCCGCGCGGGCCCGGGGGTCCTAGAGTCCGCCACGTCCCGGGCTTTTGTCTGTGTGGCCAGGGCCTCCTGGCCAAGTCCTCCGCGGCTGCGCGCCCCCCGCCCAGGCCGAGGTCCCGCCCGCCCCTCCCGCGGTCCTAAAGAACGCCATTTTGCAGGCCTTTGTCCTGCTCTCGGTCCTCTGTCCATTCATTTGTTCATCCCTTCCCTCTTCATTCATTCTGTCTTGCTACGCTCGCCGAAGCCACGTTATCCTAGGGTTTAGTCCCAAATGAGTCAGCACACAGCCCCGCTCTGCGGGGGCTGCCTGTCTGGCGAGGACAGCCGCACAAACACGGTTGCAGAGAGCGAGGAGCGCTGGGTTTCTGCAGCTCTTGTCCCTGCTCAGAGAGTCTGGTAGGCCCTACCGCCTTGCAAACTCCCATTTGCTTCAGGGGCCCCATTCGACTGGAGAAATTGAGGCCCAGAAAGCTATGCATCCCTCGTCTTTACTGCTCGTTAAATAGTCTTGAGGGCACGGAGTACTGGGGAATGGAGTAATGGAAGCATGCAAGAATCTTCTTCCCGTGGGAGAAGAAGGGGATTGCTTATGGAGGTGGTAAAGTTTGTGAGTTCTGCATGGAGCTTAGGGTGCTGACCAGAGGGGACACCGCCGCAGAAACCGGTCAGAAAAATGGGATCGTTTCTGAGCTAACTGGTTGTTAGGCCTAGGATATAATTAAACATTCACCCCAACACAGTTCCATCAACTCACCAAAAGGCTCCAAGTCTGTTGGGTTATTTTGTTGTCTTGGAGAGATGGGGGATGTAGGTGCCTGCTTTATTGTTTTATTTTTTACCCACACCTGCGGCCGGAGTGGTTAAAAATAACCACTTTGGGGAAACTGAGTCTGTATTGAGAGACAGCAAAATGTCATTCCCCTCACGGGCGAGTAGTGACAGTGTGTTCCATCACAACATTGAACAAATTGGGAGTACTGGGGTGATACTTGGACCGGATGACCTTGTAAAGATGGGGGATTTCGGTTAATAAGTAGTTAGTAACTGAATCTCACCAACTCCTATGATGGAAGAGGCAGAGGCTGTACGTAGACCTGGGTTTGAATTCCACCTGAAGTTTGCTTTCAGTCACCAAACAGTTTTGGACATAAAGAGTACATAGAACAAAGTTCACTGGACCCTAATGCTGGAGGCAGAAAAATTAGCAACCAAATAATAAAATTGTTAGTGCTAATAAAGCAATAGTCAAGGGGACAGATGGCAGAAATTTGAATATCTGGCTACCTAGCTTCAAATACCAGCTCCATCTATGACTAATTAGCATTTCTCTGTTGTCTCTTATTTTGAGAACTTGTTTAGTTCAATTTTTATTCATCTTGTGTGTGCATATGTGTGTTTTTTTGCTGCACATGTGTGGAGGTCAGAGGACAACTGATTGGAGTCTGTCCTTTCTTTCCACCATGTGGGTCCTGAGGATACAACTGAGGTGGCCAGGCTTGGTGGAATGCCTTTTTACCTACCCAGCCATCTTGCCAGCCCCAAGGACACTAATCTTACAGGACTAAAGCTCCACCCTTATGACTTTATTTAACCTTAATTACTTCTGAAAAGACTTTGTTTCCAAACACAGAATTTTAGAAGAACACAAATATTCAGCCTATAACAGACTTCTAGGAATTGAGAGGTGAGCTTGAGTAGTTGGATCAGTGTGTATAAAATGCTAATGATACCCAGTCCATGACAGTAAGCCTGCAAGTAGTATTTGGTCCAGACGGTACCATAAATTTTTTTTTTTTTTTAAAAGAAGTTACATGGTAGTTAGCCAGGATAAAGATATCATTATTTAAAAGAAGTCTATGAGGTGTGGTGGCATACACCTTTAAATCCCAACACTCAGGAGACAGGCAAGTAAATCTCTGTGAGCTCCAGGCCAGCCTGGACTATATAATGAAACCTTGTCTCAGTGGTACAGTGGTAGAGTGCTTACCAAGCATGCATGGGACCCTAAGTTCAATTCTAAGGACTGCCAAAAAGAAAGGAAGATAGGTAATCAAAGCCAGAGTACATGATCCACATCTGTAATCCCAACACCAAGGAGGCTAGGGTAAAAAGAATCAGGGCCAGCCTGGGCTACATAATAAGATGCTGAATGCCCTCCCTCAAAGAAAACAGTCAAGAAAACCTTTTATGTGTATGAATGTTATGCTTACATGTATGTGTGTGCACCAAGTGTATGCCTGATGCCTATAACTGTAGTTAAACGTGATTATGAGCTACCATGTGTGTGATGGGAACCAAATCTGGGTCCTCTGGAAGAACAGTAATTGCTCTTAATGCTGTACCATTTCTCCAGTGCACAGGGAAGCCTTCTTAGGTGGAAGGAGAGGACCAAGCTTAAGACCCGAGTTCAGCCTTGACTCCTCTGGCCACCACACATACACCCATGTGAGTGTACATACATAGAATAAATAAAATTTTTAAAGAAAAAAGAAGAACGCACACCCACCCTAACAAAGGAAGTATCTGGGAGCTAAGACCCAACGGTAACCCAAGAGATATACCAGAAGATGCTGAGGAGACTGTGAGAAAGAGTGGTTCTGACCCAGAGAACTGCTCCTGGGAACACACACCCTGAGGTGGAAAGGAAGGCAGGAGGCGCGGGAGGGGACACCTAGCGCTGGAAGCCAGGAATTGAAGGAGCTGAGCAGGAGTGAGATGGATGGATTGGGCATTTGCCGATCAAAGAAAAAGGCTGGTCTTTGTCCTGGGAAGTGTCAGGATTTTGCTAAAGAATTTCAAGTGGATAAAGAGTGATCGAAAGAGCCTAACTCGAGGGTGTGAGGATTTGAGATTAAACTCTGGGCATCTTAATTAGCTATGTGTACTTTTTGCCTTCTGAGGATTTAAAATGGAGTTGTAAAAGCACATTTTAAAACAGTTGTAGTAAAAATGTTTCTCCGCGAAGCATTTGAGACCTAGGAAATACGTGCATCTATCCATCTACTTTTCTTTCTTTCCCTTATTTGTTTGTGGACCTGAGGATAGAACCCAAATCTTCACACGTGCTGGGCAAGTACTTTTCCTGGCTCACATATCTGATCCACAGAGTTTGTTTAAAGTACAGATTGCAGGGCTGGAGAGATGGTTTGGTGGGTTAAAACCCTAGCTGTACAAGCCTGACAACGTGAGTTCAAGCCCCCAAAACCCATGCAAAAAGCTGGATTTGAGCTGGGCGGTGGTGCCGCACGCCTGTAATCCCAGCATTTGGGAGGCAGAGGCAGGCGGATCTCTGTGAGTTTGAGGCCAGCCTAGTCTACAAAGTGAGTTCCAGGACAGCCTCCAAAGCTACAGAGAAATCCTGTCTCGAAAATCAAACAAACAAACAAACAAACAAAAAAAAGCTGGATTTGGTGGCACACATCTGTAATCCAGCGCTGCTATGGGGAGATGGAATGGCCAGCAAGCTAGTCTGGAGTCCACAGTATAGTAACAAAAGTAATATGAAAGATACACCCCCCACCCCTGTCAACAAAGTGAAAGACACACACACACACACACACACACACACACACACACACACACCTTTACTCCCAGCACTCAGGAGGCTAAGGCAGGTAGATCTCTGAATTCAAGGACATTCACAGCTACAGAGAAGAAAAAAGATTCTGAGTATGTGTGTGTTTGTATGTATAGACAGAGGACATTTCCAGGTCCCCTGGAACCTGGAGTGACAGGGTTTGTGAGCTGTCTAACATTGGTATCCTCTAGAGCATTAGTTCTCCACCTTCCCAATTCTGTGACCCTTTAATACAGTTCCTCATGCTGTGGGGACCTCCAGTCATTGCTACTTCATAGCTGTAATTGTTATGAATTGTAATGTGAATATCTGTGTTTTGCTATGGGCTTAGGCAACCAATGTTATTCCACCCCCAAAGAGGTAAGAGCCCACTGTTCTAGATCAGTGAGGGCTCTGAACCACCTAGCAATCTCTCCGGCCTGTGACTTTTTTTTTTTTTAATTTCAAAGAATAAAAGTCTCTTTACTCTTAGAACTCAGCTCATTCTCATCTATAAAATGGGGTCAGGGATCCCTGTTTTCAGGCAGTGTGGGAACTTTCAGGCTCTGAGAAGACTCCATAACCAAGGGAAGGGATCTGGTTCCCATCAGTCCTCTTCAGTCCCATGAGTTAGTGCCATTTTTACCTCCACTTTTCAGGTGAGAAAACAGATTCTAAGATACACAGTAAATTGTACAAACAGTCCTATAGGCTGGCAAGTGGTGGCTGGATTTGAAGCTGGCCCTTCTGGATTCAGAATGTACTTAGTGACTCTGAAGTATTGTTTCTCTGGATCTTGCTTTCTTATGGTGTTTTTTGGTTTTTCGAGACAGGGTTTCTTTGTAGCTTCGGAGCCTGTCCTGGACTAGCCGCCGCCGCCACCACCCAGCTTCTTAAGGTGTTGATATAAGGATGAGTTGATCTATGCAAAAAGGTTAGGATGCTGTGGAATTTAGTGAGTACTTAGTAGATGGGAGCAGTCTTTTTTTTTTTTTTTTTTTTTTTTAAAGCAGTTTTAGGGATCAAGACCAGCAAAGCCTCATGTGTCCTCAGCCTGTTTTTTGTTTTTTGTTTGTTTCCCCTTTAGGAGAAATTTAGGAGGCTAAGACTGTGACTCAGTGGTAGAGCACTTGTCTTACCTGCACCAGGCCCTGGGTTCAAGTCTCAAAACTTCCCTCCCCCACAAAAAGTGCTTCCTGGTATGGGGCTGACCCTAAGGAGCTTCTCACTTAGGGCTCCCTCAGTCAGCCACATAAACTGCTTCTGTGTACCATTTCTGGAATAGGCCCTGAACCCATCTCCCCTACCACAGGCTTAGTTCAGATCCTCCTCCACCTCAGCTCCTGTGATGTACAGATGAGGGCACAGGTCTATAAACATATCTTAGTAAATGATCCACAAGCCTGGACATGGAACCCTGGCCTGCCACCCTCTGGGGGTGGGCACACCTGACTCCTGCCCGCTCACCCCTTCCCTAGCACACCACCTAATCTGCCCTAAGAGGATCTGCCCTAATCCTTTTCCCTTCATCCCTCGGGGAGGATGAGCGGGTGTTAAGACCATTGCAGCTGTTAATCTTATTTTTTCCCAACTATGATCCTAGGAGCAGCTGTGTGGATGTTGTCTGGGCTCTTGGCCAGAAAGCAGGGACTCAGCAAGAGCTAGTATCCCAGGAGGCCTCGCTAGCTCAAACAATCAGTTGTGACTGAGAAAGGCTGACTGCCAGCAGTAGGTCAGGCCGCCTTGAGAGTGAGTGAGCTCCCCATTCCCAGAGTTTTGGAGCAGAGACTAAAAGGGAGTCCAACTCAGAGAATGGACCAAAATTCCTGTCCGGGGTGGAGTCCCTTATAGCCAGGCATGGTCAGAATTCTTTGAACGCTTGCTTCTCCAAGAGCTGACCAAGCTGGGGGAGGGCAACACACATCAGAGACCCATTACCTCCAACATTGCCAGCCACCCTGTCTAAACATCGACTCCTCTCTCTGGACCCAAGTCTGCCCTCCCCGAGTGCTCGGAGACCTTCAGGCCCTGGTTGAAACTGAGACAGACAGACAGTGAGAGTAACAGAAACTAGGCATTCTGGGAATGCCAGGGGTTAGAAAACAGGTTAAGGAACAGAATATATAGTTATTTTTGTGATTCTTAGTGGTTTCTACCCCTAATAAGCAGATCACAGGGGAGACGTGAACACAATATCAGACCTGGGGACTGTTAGCATAAAGGATATAGAGGTCTTGTGGTTTTAGCTGAGGAGCCCCAGGTTTGGAAGTCCTGGTATGATTCTGTTGCCTTTGAGACTGGAGAGATGGTTCGGTGGTTAAGAGCACTCGCTGTTCTTGCAGACCATTTAGGTTTGATTCCTAACACACACATGGTAGCTCACAAACATCTGTAACTCTGGTTACAGGGCATGGAACAGCTTTCCTAGGCACCAGGCATGGACATGGTGCCAGTAAACCCTCATACATGTAAAATAAAAGTAATTTTCTTTTTTTTTTTTTTTTCCTTTTGGTCGTCTTTTGAGACAGGGTTTCTCTGTATAGCTTTGCACCTTTTCTGGAACTCACTCTGTAGCCCAGGCTGGCCTTGAACTCAGAAAGATCCGCCTGAGTGCTGGGATTAGAGGCGTGTGCCACCACTGCCGGGCTTGCAATTTTTTTCTTTTTTTTAAGATTTATTTATTTATTATGTATACAGCACATATCCCTGCAGGCCAGAAGAGGGCACCAGATCTCATTACAGATGGTTGTGAGCCACCATGTGGTTGCTGGGAATTGAACTCAGGACCTCTGGAAGAGCAGCCAGTGTTCTTAACCTCTGAGCCATCTCTCCAGCCCCCACATTTTTTTTCTTAAAGATAGGATTGCCACCGATCTTGAGAGAGCTTTAGTAAAGAGGGAAGCTTTAAAGAATACAGAGGGATGGCTTTAGTCTAATTTTGCTTCTCTTGCAGAGGAGGCCCACCCACCAAGGCCATGGAGGAGGAGGCTACTGAGGCCAAGTCCCCAGGACCCTGCTACAAGCGCTGTGGACGCCGTTTCAAGTGCCTGTTCTGTACAAAGACGTTTCCAAATGCTCCCAGGGCGGCGCGCCATGCTGCTACACATGCACCTACCGACTGCACCGAGGAGGTGAATGAGGTCCAGCCAAAGGTGGATACAGAGCCCAAGGCCGAGGAAGCCAGTGGAGACAAGGTGTCTGGCTCGGCAGCCAAGCCCAGGCCCTATGCCTGCCCACTGTGCCCCAAGGCCTACAAGACGGCTCCTGAGCTCCGCAGCCATGGGCGCAGTCACACCGGTGAGAAGCCCTTCCCATGCCCAGAGTGCGGCCGCCGTTTCATGCAGCCAGTGTGCCTGCGTGTGCACCTGGCCTCACACGCTGGTGAGCTGCCCTTCCGATGTACACACTGCCCCAAGGCTTATGGTACGCTGTCTAAACTCAAGATTCACCAGCGTGGACACACAGGTGAGCGGCCCTATGCCTGCACTGACTGCGGGAAGAGCTTCGCCGATCCTTCAGTGTTCCGCAAGCACCGGCGCACGCACGCGGGCCTGCGGCCCTACAGCTGCGAGCGCTGTGGCAAGGCCTATGCTGAGCTCAAGGACTTACGAAACCACGAACGGTGAGCCCCCTGGCTGCAGCTGGGAGACATAAGTGGGGACTGGCATCCTCATCGACTATGCATGCCAAGGGGAAAAGGGGCAGCTGGATGCTTACCTAAAGATGGGAGGGAGCATCGGGTTGGCTAGGTCAGCCCCGTTGACAGTACCTAGAGGTGGAGCCCCGAGAGCGGGCGGGGTCTTGTTGGCCTAGATTCCAGTACAGCTGCAAAGAGGATGGTGTTCGGGGTCTGTCACTCACGGGGGCAGGGCATATGTGGGTAGGTACTAGGAAAGATGGCTCTTTAGGTTTTTTCTGGTTTGGTTTGGTTTGGTTTGGTTTTTGAGACAGGATTCTTTAGTTGCCTTGGCTGTCCTGGAACTCACTCTGTAGCCCAGGCTGGCCTCGAACTCACAGAGATCCGCCTGCCTCTGCCTCCCGAGTGCTGGGGTTGAAGGCGGGGGCCACCACGGCCCGGCTGGGGGATTTCTGACTCCCTACAGCCCTGTGGCTCTTAGGGAGTTGCAGCCCACACAGGCTGTGGGGCTGTCCCCGTGGTGAGTGGGTCGCCATCTAACCAGGCGCTCTTACTCCACAGGTCCCACACGGGTGAGCGCCCCTTCCTCTGCTCCGAGTGTGGTAAAAGCTTCTCCCGATCCTCTTCCCTCACCTGCCACCAGCGTATCCACGCAGCCCAGAAGCCCTATCGCTGCCCGGCTTGTGGTAAAGGCTTCACGCAGCTCAGCTCCTACCAAAGCCACGAGCGCACGCACTCGGGCGAGAAGCCCTTCCTGTGCCCCCGCTGTGGCCGCATGTTCTCGGACCCCTCGAGCTTCCGCCGCCACCAGCGGGCACACGAGGGCGTGAAGCCTTACCGCTGCGAGAAGTGCGGCAAGGACTTCCGGCAGCCCGCCGACCTGGCCATGCACCGGCGAGTGCACACCGGCGACCGGCCCTTCAAGTGCCTGCAGTGCGACAAGACTTTCGTAGCCTCCTGGGACCTTAAGCGGCATGCATTGGTGCACTCGGGCCAGCGGCCCTTCCGCTGTGAGGAGTGTGGGCGAGCCTTTGCTGAGCGAGCCAGCCTCACCAAGCACAGCCGCATGCACTCCGGCGAGCGCCCTTTCCACTGTAACGCCTGTGGGAAATCCTTTGTGGTGTTATCCAGCCTCAGGAAGCACGAGCGTACCCACAGAAGCAATGAGACTACAGGAGCTGCCCCCCAGCAGGAGCTGGTACTGGGGCTGGCGCTGCCTGTAGGTGTCGTGGGTGAGGGCTCAGCTGCCCCTGTGGCAGGTGCAGGGCTAGGCGACCCTCCAGCGGGGCTGCTAGGGTTACCCCCAGAGTCCAGTGGTGTAGTGGCCACGCAGTGGCAAGTGGTGGGCATGACTGTAGAGCATGTGGAGTGCCAAGATGCTGGCGTTGGGGAAGCTCCTGGCACCCTGGGAGATGCAGGAGGAGAGGTGGGGGGTGAGGAGACCGATGAGAAGCCCCCACAGTTTGTGTGTCGTGAGTGTAAAGAAACCTTCTCCACACTGACCTTGCTGCGCAGGCATGAGCGCTCACACCCGGAGCTCCGGCCCTTTCCCTGCACACAGTGTGGTAAGAGCTTCTCAGACAGGGCTGGGCTTCGCAAACATAGCCGCACCCACAGTTCTGTACGCCCCTACTCTTGTCCCCAGTGTCCTAAAGCCTTCTTGAGTGCCAGTGACCTGCGCAAACATGAACGCACTCACCCTGTGCCCATTGGGACCCCCATACCCCTGGAGCCTCTTGTGGCTTTGCTAGGAATGCCAGAGGAAGGGTCAGCTTGAAGCTCAGAGCTCTCTACCACACTCCCAGGTGCCCATTTCCAGTCTCCAGATCCCTGTCGCTGGGCATCTAGCTCAGCGCTCAATCCACTAAGAGCGGGGGACAATGGAGGCTGGTAGCACTTGTGAGAGACACTCATTAAAGCGCTGGCTTTGACACCAAGCCGTCTTCTGTACTCTGGTTGAGCTAAACTTCAGTGGTAATCTGGATTCACACAAATTATAAGGGTCTTGGTGGTGGTTTGTTTTGTAGCAGGATCTCACAGCTTAGCCTGATCCAGAACTCACTAATAGCCCAGGCTCACTTTGACCTCAGTCAGTCCCCTGTCTCAGCCTCTCAAGTACTAGGATCACAGGTGTTTACCACAAGTCGCTCCTAGAAGGGTCTTGAAATTCACTGTTTGCCAAAGTATACTTTGGGTTTCTTGTGAAAGAGGTTTCCTGAGTCAGGACAGAAGGTATCTGTGCCTCTGAGAATTCTTGGTGATTAAAAGGTGTATTGGAGCATTAGTCCTGCAGTGAACACACCTATGTGGCTTTGTTTAGCCCACACTCATGATCGTGAAACCTTTACTGAGTACTTCTGTCTTTTTGTGGATAGTAAGCTGGGCTTAAACGGTGATCTTTTTCTCAGGGCTGGAGAAATGGTTCCATTTTTAAAGGCTGAGGCTTACAATAAAAAAGTACCCAGCTTGTCTCTCCAACTACCTTTAAAAAAAATTTCCCCCCTCAGGTGTGAGATAACTAAAAAAAAAAGATTATCTTTTTTGTTTATCACAGTAACAAATTAGGAGACTTGCTTGGAGGAAAAGAGATCTCTTCACATTAAAACCCATGAACTACAAAGGAATTAACCTCATTTAAAAAGTGCTGCCTGGGCATGGTAGCGCACATCTTTACTCCCAGCACTCAGGAGGCAGAAGCAGGCAGGTCTCTGAGGCCAGCCTGGTCTGCATAGTGTGTTTCAGGACAGCCAGGACTATGTAGAGAGACCCTGTCTCCAAGAAAAAAAAAAAAAGCTAAGACAAGCTAAGACTATATGAAGAAATCATATATATGGCCTAAGCAGGGGGGACGTACTATGTACCTGAATGGACAGGGTTGTTATTAAAAAGCTGTTGATAGGCTCCACCACTCAGAGGCAGAGGCAAGGGGATCTCTGTGAGTTCAAGGCAAGCTTGGTCTCCATCAGGAGTTCCAAGCAGCCAGGGCCACACAGTGACGCACACAGAAAGTTGACAGCAGGGATTTTTATCTTGGTGGTGGAGCACTTACCTGCTCTGTGAGGTCCTGGGTTCTATCTACACCATTAGGAGGAAACAGTTGACTTTCCCAGTTTGAATCTTTAAATTCATTGCTGCTGCAGTTTGGCTAGCATGAAATTGACAGTGTAGCCCAAGCAGACCTCAGACTGGCGCTTCCGCTGTAGCTACCCAAGCATGTGCCAGCACCGTCTACTTTTCATTTGTAGGAGAAACAACAGAGCCAGGTTTCCCTCTCCTGGGCTTTGCTACCATTTCTTTGACTTCCTGCTGCCAGCTGGTTGTCAGCGCAGTGAGACCAACTTGGGAGCAGATTATTCTGCCATTTCCCCAGAGTTACAGAATTTGTATCACACCTGGGGCTGGTCACTGTACACACTCTGTGACCAGCCTGTGAGGTCCACAACAATCTTCCCAGTGCCGTGATCATCAGTGTTTTCAAGTTTTTCAATATGGCTGTCACAACTAGAAAATGGAAGATGGCTTTGGCACATGGCCTGCTACTGGCCTGATGTTTGCCTGTATTTGGCATTATTGATGGTTTTGAATGCATCCAGCAGCACATTAATTGTGCCATTATGGTGGATAGAAAGAGCCCGCAGGATTTTTTTTTTTTTTTTTTTTTTTTTGAGACAGGGTTTCTCTGAGTAGTTTTGTTTGTTGTCCTGGATCTCACTCTGTAGACCAGGCTGACCTCGAACTCATAGAGGTCTGCCTGGCTCTGCCTCCCGAGTGCTGCTGGGATTAAAGGCATGTGACACTGCTACCTAGCCCCAAAGGATTTTTTAGACCAATCTGAAAATTCAAAGTTCATATGGAACATAATAAGCACTTGCTGTACCACTGAGCTACACCTCTAGCTCATGATACCTAAAAAAAAAAAAAAAAAAAAAAAAATGAGAGAGAGAGAGGTGACGTGTTTGATGCTAAAAACCAAAGCATTAGAATAAAAAAATACGTGATTGGTACACAAATAAAAGTCAACCAGAAGAGTAAGAGACAGAAGCGACTTACTAGTGTATAGCTGTGACTTACTAGTATTTATTTTACGTTCTGCATCACTGGTGATTGGACGAGAGCCACCAGCAGGCTGGGCAAACACTTGATCACTGAGCTGTCTCTAGCCCTTGGTCACTTGTTTTGAGACAGGCTCACTAAGTTGACTAGACTTCAGCCTGCTGAGCAACTGCCACAGACTCGTACCACCAAGCCCAACACATTTCATTTGTCACTCGTTCCTTTATTGTATTGGTTTCGCTTTGCTTTTTTGAGACAGTCTTGCTGTATAGCCCAGACCGGCCCTTGATCTTGTGATGTTTTCATTCAGCATCTAAAGTGCTGGGATTACTACCAATTTTTGTGAATTTTTTTTAATGACAAATGTGATTGTTCACATTACTGAGGAAGATAGGTGCATTCCTTGACAGATGTCTAGATGAGGTCATGAATTTAATCTTCATCAGCACATGGGCATAAACGTGATGTTGCATACCTGCATGCATAAACTCACACAGGGAAGGTACCCGGAAAATGAGTTATCCAGGGGTAGCCCATATGCCTATAACCCCAGCACTTGGAAGGTAGAAGCAGAGGATCAAGATTTAAAGGCCAGATTTGCAAGGGGTCTAAAGTGAAATGAGACTGTTTCAAAAACAAAACAAACAAACAAACTGCCTGTTGCACAGAGAAACCCTGTCTCAAAAAACAGAAAAGAACAAAGAAAAAACAAGGTGAGGGTAAGATTTGCAGACGGGATGTTGGAGTGTGGCAAGGTGGAAGCCATTAGTGTGCTCCCCTCTGGGGTCAGGTTATATTAGTCTTCAAATTTTTTAAAAATTTACATTTAGCTGGGCAGTGGTGACACTCGACTTTAATCCCAGCACTCGGGAGGCAGAGGCAGGTGGATCTCTGAGTTTGAGACCAGCCTGGTCTACAGAGTGAGTTCCAGGACAGCCAGGACTACACAGAGAAACCCTGTCTCAAAAAAAAGGAAAGAAAAAATTTGCATTTATACTTGTTTTGTGTGTGTGTGCATATGTATGTATGTGGCTACATGTGTGCCATGGTGCATGTGTGCAGTCAGAGGACAGCTGGGGGTCAGTTCTCCTCTTTCACCATTTGGGACCTAGGGATGGGACTCAGATTGTCAGGATTGACAGCAAGCACCCTCGCCTGCCTAGCAGGCTGCTGAAGGAGACTCCTAGGTCATATATTATAGCCACTAAGGCCTCCCTTTCCATTGGTAGCTATAGCAAAGCCAAAGGCCAAAGTGAGCTGAAACTCCCTTTCCTAAGCTCTGTTTTCTTTTCGTCCTTTTTTGAGAAAGAGTCTTACTATAGGAAACCCTTTTTTTTTTTCTTTCTTTCTTTCTTTTTTTTTTTAAGACAGTGTCTCCCTGTGTTAGCTCAGACTAGCCTTGAACTTGAGGTGATTCTCCTGCCTCAGCCTTCTGAGTGCTGAGATTACAAGCATGCACCATCACACTGGGATTTTATGCTCTTGTAGGAGTTGAGGACCACCACGTTGGCGATGTGGGAAGTAACCAGGATACAGTTCCTGTGTCAGTCATCAGGGACATTGCAGCCATAGCTGAGGAATGGTAAACCAGGCAGTGAGCCCCAGGAGAAACAGCAGCGTCTCGATGGCAGAGATAGCAGAGGCATGCCCAGGTCCTCGGTATTCAGAGGGAAGTCTTTTGGGTTTGTGGGATGGTTCAGCTAGTAAAATGTATTTGCCACCGAGCTTGACAACCCAAGTTCAATAGTCAAGACCTGCATGATGGAAGGAGAGAACTGATCTTAGACGTTCTGACCTCTAACAAGCAGTGTGGTACCCCCACACACATACCCCTAAACTTCTGAAATGGAGGGGGTTATTTAGAGTTGAGAGTGTATGTAGTTGAGTGGTAGCGCATTTGCTTAGCTCTTAATGAGGACTTTGGTATCATAAAAATAAGTTAGGTGGCCATGGGGGGAGGGGGGACATGGAGGGGGGACATGGGTCTTTAATGCCAGTACTCGGGAGGCAGAGGCAGGTGGACAGCGAGATGGCTCATAGAGTAAAGGCACTTGCCACCAAAGCTGATGACCTGAGTTTGATCACCAGAACCCACATCCTCAAAGCAGAGAATTCACTTCGAAAAGTCACCCTTTTGACCTTCCATGTGCTCTGGCACAAATGCACAGACACACACATGAACGCATACACACATGAACACACACATAAAGTAGTCATAAAGTTTGTAGTTTATTACAAACTTTCTGCTTTTAATTTTTATTTTTAATTATATGTTTGTATGTGGGTTACGTGCATGTCAGAGCAGGTGTTCACAGAGGGTGTCGGACCCCCTGGAGCTGGAACTATAAGCAATTCTGAGCCACCTGATATGGCAGCAAGTTCTTAGGAGTGGAATCATTTCTCCAGCCACCGTAGATGTATTTTCACAAGCTTTTATGTTTTTATAGCTAGGAACCCTTAGACTTAAGATACCTGGCCCATTTTGAGTTAATTTCTGTAAATGGACTGAGGCAGGTAATTTAACTTCATTCTTTTAACTATGAATTCTCAGTTGTTTCAGAAGCATCTGCTGAAAATACCATTCTTTGTCTATTGAATTGTCTTGGCCTTCTTAAAAAAAAAAAACAAAAAAACAAGAAACAATAAACTAACTGTAAATATGAGGGGTTTGTTTGGTTTTTAGCTGGGGATCAAACCCAAGGCCTGGCACGTGCTGGGCAAATGCTCCACATCTTCAGCTTCATGTCTGCCATTATGCCAAAACCACACTATTTTGACTATTGTAGGATTTTTCTTTATTTCTAAGTATTTTGACTGCATGGATGTCTGTGCACCAGGACAAGGTGTTGGATCCTGTAGAACTGGCGTTATGGATGGTTGTGAATGACCATGTGGATGCTGGGAACTGAACCCTAGGTCTCTGCAATAGCAATAAGTACTCTTAACTATTCTCCAGCCCCCTGGTTAGTACAGTTTGGAAGAACTTCAAATCAGGGCTTATGAGACTTCCAACTTGTTTATCTTATTTTTTTCTCCCAACTTGGTTTTATTTCAAGATTTTTTTTTCTGGTCTTACAATTCCATTTTAATTATTTTACTTAATAGATTTTGAGATTGGGGTTGAGAGCTGCATGTTGGCCCCAGATTCACTGTGTAGCCCTTGCTGGCTTTAACCCTTCATTCTCCTCCTCACTCAGCCTCCTGAGTGCTGCAATTACAGATGTATGTCATCACACTCAACCTCATTTGAATTTTTGGATCAAATTGTCAGATTTTCCTGCCAAGAAATTTAAAAAGCTAGTTTAGTTTTTGGTAGTTGTATTGAATCAGTTGATCAGTTGATCCATTTGTGGCATATTAACAATATTAAATTTTCTGTCCTGTGAGCATGAGATTTAAATTTAATTAGATACTTTATTTTGATTTCTAAAGTTTTTGTTTGTTTGTTTTTTTAGGGCAGTTGGTTTTTCAAGACAGGGTTTCTCTGTGTAGCCCTGGCTGTCCTGAAACTCACTCTGTAGATAAGGCTGGCCTTGAACCCAGAGATTTGCCTGCCTCTGCCTCCCAAGTGCTAGGAATTAAGGTGTGCACCACTACCACCTGACCTTAAAGATTTATCTTATTATGTGCATGGGTATTTTGCTGGGATGTATATCTGTGTACCATGTGCATGCAATGCCCGAAGAGGTGTCAGATCCCTGAACTGGAGTTACAGACAGGTGTGAGTTGTTAACCGGGAAACAAGCCCAGGTCCTCTGGAAGAGCAGCCAGTACTGTTAACCTCTGGGCTACCCCTCAAGTCCCACCGTAGACCTTTAATTTCTCCTAACAGTAACTTTATCCCTAAATCTTACACTTCTGTTATTAAATTTATATCAAATTATTCTTTTTGTTGCTATTACAAATGAAATTTTTTCCCTTCATGACATTTAGTTTCGTTTTGAGACTGGGTCTCCTATAGTCTAGGCTGGCCTCAACCTCACTATATAGCCATGGCTAGCCTTGGGACTCCTTAACCTTCTGCTTCTCAGGTGCTAGAATTATAGGCCAGCCACTGCAGCAGGCGTACGTACATGGATCGTTTTCTCTCTTCACTTTTGGATTGTTCCTTGTTAGTGATGCAGTGTTTTGATATGATGAGGAAGTTTCCCCTTTCACTCCTATTGTGCTGTTTTGTTTTTTTGTTTTGTTTTGTTTCTTTTGTTTTTTTAGAGGTTTCATGGGGTCTAGGTTGGCTTGGAATCCAGTACACAACCAAGAATGACCTTGAACTTTTGATCCTCCTGCCTCCACTTCCGGAGTGGTGGAGTTTCTGTCACATAACCACCACGTCTGGTTTATTTGGTGCTTGGGATCAAACACAGGCCTTTTTCGGGCTAACAAGCACTCTAGCAACTAAGTTACATCTCAAGTCTCTAATATGTTAAGTTTTTTTTCTTTTTATATGAAAGCAAGTTTTATTTTATCAAATGTATTTTTTGTGTCTATTCAGATTATCCTATGGCTTTTGTTCTTTATTAATAATCTGTATTATTTGACTTCTGGATAGTAAACCAAGCTTGTATTCCTGGGATAAATCCCACTTGGTCATGTCATATAATCTTTTTTCACATGATGTTGGATTAGATTTACTTTGCAAATATTTTATTGGAGACTTCTGTGTCGGTATTCCTTAAAGTTTTTGTTTGTTTTGTTTTAAGATTTATTGATTTTAGTTCAAGGCCAGCCTGGTCTACAGAATGAGTTCTAGGATAGCCAGGGCTATAATAGAGAAACCCTCAACAGCAAAAACAAAAAAGCCAGGCAGGATTGGTTCACATCTTTAATCCCAGCACTTGGGAGGTAGAGGCAAAGGCAGGTGGATCTCTGCAAGTTCAAGGCCAGCCTGGTATACAGAGCGAGTTCCAGCATAGTCAGGACTGTTACACAGAGAAATTCTGTCTCAAAAAAACAAAACAGCCGGGCGGTGGTGGTGCACGCCTTTAATCCCAGCACTGGGGAGGCAGAGGCAGGTGGATCTTTGTGAGTTCGAGGCCAGCCTGGTCTACCAAGCGAGATCCAGGAAAGGCGCAAAGCTACACAGAGAAACCCCGTCTTGAAAAACCAAAACAAAAAACAAAAACAAAAACAAACAAACAAAAAACCCACAACAACAACAACAAAGTTTTATTCATTTTATGTTCAAGTATTTGGCCTGTATATGTGTGTGAGCACCAGGTGTGAGCTTGGAGCCTGCAGAGGTCAGAAGAGGGCATTGCATAGCCAGGAATTGGAGTTACAGATGTTTGTGAGCCACCATGTGGGTACTGGGAAAGGAGTCCAGGTCCTCTGCCAGAGCAGTAAGTGCTGTTAACTGCCGAGCCATCTCTCCAGCCCAAGATTATTTTCCCCTTGAGACAGGAGCCTGTGCCCCAGGCAGGCCTCAAACTAGCTAAGCAGCCAGGATGACTGATCTTCCTCTGTGCACTTCCTGAGTGCCATGCCTGGAGGCGTGCCTTACTGTAGCCACTTCATGTGGTTCGGATCAAACCCAGAGCTTTGTGCTGGCTGCACACGTCCTCCACTAGCTGAGCTCCACTTCCAGCCCTTCCCTAGAACATTCATCTGCCATTTCCCTGGATGTCTTTGTCCAGTTTTATTTTCAGAGTAATGTCCATAAAAATCTTTTTGGCTGTTCTTTTTTTTTTTTTATTTGTTTTTAATTTTTGATACAGGGTCTGTCTGCATAGCCCCCCAGCTGTCCTGGAACTCACTGTGTAGACCAGGCTGGCCTCAAATGCCTCTGCTCCTGAGGGCTGTGATTGAAGGCCTGGGCCATCACACCTGCAGTAATGTCTAGAAGTCTTGATCTCTGTCCCTCACTAGTCTCCAATTTCCCTTAACTCCCAGTTTCCTGCTAGGTCTTGTATAGCTGGTGAATGCAGATTCATAGGCTCTGGTGCTAAGACAAAAGCTGGCTTCAGCTTTCCATCTGTGGACTGTGGTCATCATCCCCTCTGAATAAACAGGCTCACCGTGGGCTCAGTTCCCAGGAAAATAAGGGGTGGTGGGAGAGGGAAAGAGGGAGAAAGGGAAAGAGGAGGGAAGTGTAGCGTAAATTCTAATTAATCTTAATAATGAAAAACCTGGAGTGAGATATCAGAGTGAAAGCTGAAAGATCAGAGAAGCAGAGCAGCAGACACTAGAAAGTCTTCTTACCTCTAGGAATCCTCAGACTGAAAGGGCTGAGCTCCTGTCTCCACCCTGACACCTGCCTTATCACTTCCTCTTTCCTCTTCCCAAGTGCTGGGGTTAAGGTGTGAGATCCCAAGTGCTGGGATTAAGGTGTGAGATCCCAAGTGCTGGGATTAAGGTGTGAGATACCCAAGTGCTGGGATTAAAGTGTGAGATCCCAAGTGCTGGGATTAAAGTGTGAGATCCCAAGTGCTGGGATTAAGGTGTGAGATCCCAAGTGCTGGGATTAAGGTGTGAGATCACAAGTGCTGGGATTAAGGTGTGTGCCACCACTGCCTGGCATCTAGTGACTAGCTCTGCACTCTGATCTCTAGGCAAGCTTTATTTGATAAGCACAAACAAAATATCACCACATTTCCCCGTTTTTGTCTAAAATAAAATGTTATAATTAATATAAAAAAACTGTACACAATAAGTACAATAACTATATACAATATATACAGGCAGTAAATATATCAACAATGTCTAATCCATTAACAGTTGACAAGTTGAGAGAAAATACTCAAATCTAGCCTATCTTGTCCAAAAGGTTGTACCTAATTCATTTTCTTTCTTTCTTTTTAAACAGATTTAATTCACTTTATTTTTCTTGTATAAAAACCCTTATATGGTAGCCACAGCTGGAGCCTGGGTCCTCTGAACAGACACTCTAGTGTGGGTTTTCAGAAGATGGTCAATGAATTCCTGATAAGGAGATTTGGTGAACACAGTCTCTTTCCAGAGGTCGGGGGTCAGGTAGCTGTAGGTCTTGGAGATGGCATCAAAGGTGGCCTTGGCAAAGGTGCCCAGGGTGTCAGTGCAGCCCCTGGCTGATGGGTAGCAGTCAACAATACTGGCCATCATTAGTAACTTCTTAGGCACAGGAGCAAAGACGACGTCAGTGTCTCTGGGGGCAGGGATCAGATGCACCAACACAGAGCCACAGAGGCCTGTCACTTTGCATGGACCAGCGTGGGGCTTGCCAATCTTGTTCCCCAGTAGCCTCTCCGCACAGAGGCAATGGACAGCTTGGCCAAGATGATGGCTCCTCGGATGGCAGTGGCTACCTCCTTGGAGCACTTAACACCAAGACCAACATGACCATTGATTGTAGTCCCCAATATCGACAAAAGCCTAGAACCTGGTCCACTGGGCAGGCCAAGTCTGCTGCACTGGCATGATCTTTAGCATGTTATCCTTTAGGGATGCTCCCAGGAAAAAGTCAATGATCTCAGATTCCTTAATGGGAAGGGAGAACAGGTAGGTTTCCTCCAGGGACTTGATCTTCATGTCCTTAACCAGGCAGCCCAGCTTGGTGACGGGGATCCACTCCTTGTCTTCAGCTTTACCTCCACGAGCCCCCCAGCCTTGACCATGGCCACAGCCCCTAAGACCTCTGCGGAATCCTCCTCAGAAGCCAGAAGCTGCAGCGGCCTCCTAACCCTGGGCCCACGGGTCCTCTGGGGCTCCTGCTGCACCAGCGATGTCTTCTGCCATTTGGTGTTTTCCCAAAAAAGAGCCCTAATTCATTTTCTGTTCTAACTTGCATTACCAAAATTATCCTTTTTTTTTTTTTTTTTTTTTTTTTTTGGTTTTTCGAGACAGGGTTTCTCTGTAACTTTGGAGCCTGTCCTGGACTAGCTCTGTAGACCAGGCTGGCCTCAAACTCATAGAGACCCGCCTGCCTCTGCCTCAGAGTGCTGGGATTACAGGCGTGCTCCACCACCGCCCAGGGAGCATTGTGTTTTTAACTTGACTTCCTGCTGTCTGGGGACGATGGCATCTTTAGGGGATTACCTATCAAGTCCTGGGAGAGGTAGCTGTATCCTTTGTTGTCCAGTCTCTGTGTAACGGGAAAGTGAAGGGCTTGTCTCAAGTCCTGACTAGAGTAGTCTGTGAGGCTGGATCATCTTAGATAGCCACCTCGAAATTGTCCTGAGCAGTTTGTAGTCCAAATCTGATCACTGGGTGGTGTTTGTCAGCTTAGTGGCATTATCATAATCCTGGTGGAATCATTGTTGTGGGGTCCCATCCTCCTTTTGGAGACTTTAAAGGTCACTGTTAGGCATGGTCATGGTTCACTGCCAAAAGCTTAAATATTTAAAATGTCATATGCAGCAGATCTCCTTTTATTTATTTATTTATTTATTTATTTATTTATTTATTTATTTATTCATTCATTCATTCATTCATTCATTCATTCATTCATTTATTTATTTATTTGTTTATTTATTTGAAGCTGAGGATGGAACCCAGGGCCTTGCGTTTGCTAGGCAAGCACTCTACCACTGAGCTAAATCCCCAACCCCAGCAGATCTCAAAGAAGTAAAAGGATCAATATTTGTTAAGTACATCCAGAGTACAAAACTTAATTCCTAAGTACCTGATAGAGACGCAAACCTGAAATCACGTACAGGAAGCTAGATGAAGCCTTTTTCTAGAATTAGTTAGTACTCCATATGATCATTAATATGATGACAAAAAAGTTAAATATATATTTATTAACTTTATAAGTTTTGAGGTAATATTTATACCTTAAGAAAAGCTTTGAAGAGTCAAAATAAAACCAAAGGACCATGAGATTAGTAGCAATAGAGTAGTCCCTAAATTTTGGTTTTTCTTCTGCCCCATATCAGGTGGCTCTTCTGACATGATACAGAGATTTTGGATTTTACTTTAACAATATGCTTGGGTTTAGAGAAGGAGAGAGCCACACTCCAACTCCAGAGCCAGCTTTAAAGTTCAACTGAACTGGGACTACAAAAAGACCGTTTGTGTTGTGTGTCTGTAGAGAACAGCAGGAACAAACATTTGGGAGGATTTATGAAACTGTATCCTGTTAGATATGTGATGTACCAATAGGCCAATTCACTCTTTTTCTTGGGACTTTTTTCTAGATGATTTGTCCTTTTCTTCAGATGTCTCATTTTTCCACTGGTCTTCAGATTCCTTAACCTTCATTCTTCTGAAAGACAAAAACAAAACCCTTCCCCAACCCTAACTTTGGGGAGGTTCCCTTATAGCAAGTTATATCTGATCAAATGAAAAGCATTTGTTAGTCTTATAAGTTAGTTTAAATTGGATGGTCATGATGGTTGATGAACTATCTATCACCTCTTCTAATAAGAGGTCTCTCTTGTTCAAATAGAGCCTTTATCAATTTTGATGGTACCCACAGCTTTTCTTCTCCTGAGGAAACAAAAGGGAGAGAGGGGAAAAGGGAGAAGGGGGGAGAGGGGGGAGGAGAGAGGGGAAAGGAAAAGGAGGGGAGGAAAGGCCAGTGTGTGTACACCTGTGACCTTGGCATTGGAAGATGGAGGCAGGAGTCTCAGGGCCAGCACAGAAAGAAGATGGCTTCCTCAGGAGAGGGGAGTGCTTCAGACTAGTGCTAAGGCTGAAGCGGAGGGCAGCGACATTCTGGACCCAGCTGAGGCGCTGTGGAGACCAGTCATTTCGGGGCTGCTGACAGCGCATTTGCAACAGAAGCCTCTGTCCTGGGTCATCTTTTCGGTCTCTCTGCTGTCTCATCTGTCCCCAACAAGCAGACTCCAGCCACAACAGCCTTCTCAGGTTCATGTGCGTATGTGTGCACATGTGTGTGGAAGCCAGAAGTAAACATGAGGGGCTTTCCTCGATTGTCTCTCTGCCTTACTATTTTATTGTCTTTTTGTCTTGTTTTGTTTTTTTGTAGACAGGGTTGCACTACATAGCCCTGGCTGGCCGGGAGCTCACTATGTACACCAGGATAGCCCCAAACTCACAGAGATCTGCCTGCTTTGGCCTCCCACATGCTGGGATTAAAGGCGTGCACCCCCATCCTCAGCAGAACCTTATTTTTTTGTTTGTTAGTTTGTTTGTTTTTTGAGACAGGGTTTCTCTGTGTAGCTTTGCACCTTTCCTGGATCTCGCTCGGTAGACCAGGCTGGCCTCGAACTCACAAAGATCCGCCTGTCTCTGCCTCCCAAGTGCTGGGATTAAAGGTTTGTGCCACCACCGCCCGGCTCCAGAACCTTATTTTTGAAGACATGCTCTTACTGAACATGGAGCTCATGAATTTGGCCAGACTGGTGTCCATCCAGCAAGCAAGCCCTAGAGATGTCCCCTGACCTTCCCGGGCTGCTGTGCCTGTCTCTCACATGGGTGCTAGCTCTTCAAATTCAGGTTTGCTTCTGCAGCAAATACTACCAACAGAACCATCTTCCTAGCCCATATTGGGGTTTGTTTATTTTGTGTTTTTTTTTTGAGACAGGGTCCTGCTACGTAATCCAGGCTGACTTCAAACTTGAAATCCTTCTGCTCCAGCCTGCTGGGTACTAGGATCACAACTCTGAGTGACCAACCCAGGCTGCTGACTGTTAATGCGGCCTTAGTCTTCCATTGCTAGGTGGAGAGCTTTCTCTGTTATTTGTGTGATTACATTGGGCTCATCCGCATAATCCAATTTTAACCTTCTTCTTAATTAGTAACTCTAGTAGCACCTGCACAGTCCCTTTTACCTGCCATATGTGATGATAGACACCTGTTGTCATCACGCTCCTTTGTACATGAAGGCAGGGGACCACAAGTCAAGCATACCCTGGGATACCCAGTGAGACCTACGCATTGAGCAGTCACTGGGTGTGCAGCTCAGTGGTAGAATGTCATTTCCTGGCATTTACAAGGTCCTGAGTTCAATCCCCCAAACTGAAACAAAACAAAACAAACCCACAGGCTGGAGAGACAGCTCAGAGGTTAAGAGCACCGACTGCTCTTCCAGAGGTCCTGAGTTCAATTCCCAGCAACCACATGGTGGCTCACAACCATCTGTAATGAGATCTGGTGCCCTCTTCTGTATACATAATAAATCAATAAATCTTAAAGAGAGAGAGAGAAATTCCAAAAAGAAGAAATCAGGAGCATAGTTTAAAAAAAAAAACCTACTAAGCACCTTTCGCCATGTAAAGGTATATATTCATAGATAACAGGTCATAGAATATTCAGGGGGCTGTTATTTTCCTAGCACATCTCTCCTTCTGGTCTTCAGAGATCAATGTCTGTCTCACATGCAAAAAGACATTTCCCAAAATTCTAACCCTGTCACACTCCTAAAAGTCTCATATGCTGAAGTCTCAAATTTTATCAGTCATCAAAATCAGATGCAGGTCACATTGTGGGTATAGTCTGCTCTGAAACACAATTGCTCAGCTGTGGACCAGTGAGACTAAAGGGCTGAGATGTGGCTCAGCGGCACAGTGCTTACCCAGCATGTATGACGACCTGGGTTATTGCCAGCACTGCTCCCCACCTAATGGGGAGCTACAGACACCTGGGCAGATGGAAGGGGAAAGGGAGCTGCCCATTTGAAGCAATGAACAAATTAACTTGGAAGACGGCAGAGATGACTCAGTATTTAAGAATATCACTGCTCTTGCAAAGGATCTGGGTTTGGTTCCCAGAACCCATATCAGGTAGTTCACAGCTACCTGTAACTCCAGACCCAGAGGATCCAATGCCTCTGGCATCCTTGGGTTCAACACACATATATATAAATTAAGATAAACAAACATTTAAAATATTTTAAAAATATACCTAGTGTGGTAGCACTCGACTTTAATCCCAGCATGGGGGAGGCAGAGGAAAACAGATCTCTCTGAGTTTGAGACTAGCCTGGTCTATAGAGTGAGTTCCAGGTCAGCTGGGGCTACAAAGAAAGACCCTGTCTCCAAACACAAATAAACCAACAAAACTCCACCTTGAGAAATTCTCTTAGGTTTTCAAACTAGAAATAATCCTTCATGGCTTTGTTCTGCCCTCTGGGTGTCAGTACCAACCTGGGTATTAGTCATCTTTCTTAAAATGGCTCTTGTGAGAACCTACTAGAACAGTTATCCCTAGCATCCTGCCAGTTTCACTGTATTGTGTTGTTTATTTACTTTTTTTTTTTTTTTTTTTTTTTTTTTAAAGACAGAGTATCACTATGTAGCCTTGGCTAGCCTGGAACTTGCAATGTAGACCAGAAAGATCAGCCCACCCTGCCTCCCGAAGCCTTGATATGTGGCCCAGGCTGGAATTAAACTCCCCATCTTTTTGCCTTGGCCTCCCTCCCCGGCCTCCCTCCCCTCCAAAGGGTAAGAGCTTTCTGCCATCCTCTTTTTCATAACGATTATCTTAACAATTTATTCACCTGACTTCTCCACTAACAAACACTGTGTATAAAGCAGAGACCTCACCTTTATTTCTTTCTTTTCCCCAGGCACCTAAAACAATGCCTGGCCGGGTGGTGGTGGCACACGCCTGTAATCCCAGCACTCAGGAGGCAGAGGCAGGCGGATCTCTGTGAGTTCGAGGCCAGCCTGGTCTACAGAGTGAGTTCCAGGAAAGGCACAAAGCTACAGAGAAACCCTGTCTCGGAAAACCAAAAACCAAAAACAAAAACAAAACAATGCCTGGAACATAAATCTTGCTCAATAAATATTTTGTGAATAAATTGAGTTAAACATAAAATAGGGCCAGGCAGTGGTGGCACACGCCTTTAATCCCAGCACTCGGGAGGCAGAGCCAGGTGGATCTCTGTGAGTTCGAGGCCAGCCTGGTCTACAGAGTGAGTTCCAGGACAGGCACCAAAACACAGAGAAACCCTGTCTGGGGGGGGGGGGAGGAAAAACAAACAAACAAACATAAAATAGGAAGTATGTCACTGGCACACACACTCATACGTTCATACCCTAATTACTGGAATCTGCTAAGGTTAATTTATATGGCAGAAGCCTTGGAAGATGTGAAAATTTACAGACTCAGCTGAGAGAGTCTGCTCTACAATTATCATCTGTGCAACCAAAGAGGGTTGGCGATGTAGCTTGATCGTCTGGGTGGGTTCTATGCAATCACAAAGGCATTTATTTTGTTTGCATTTGGAACTGGGATTTCCCTGTGCAGCCCTGGCTGTCCTGGAACTTGCTCTGTAGACCAGGCTGACCTCCTCCTCTGAGGAGATTCGCTGCCTCTGCCTCCCGAGTGCTGGGATTAAAGTCATGCGCCATCACACCAGGCTACACGAAGGTATTGATAAGAGAGATAAAGAAGTTACTGCTTGAGAAAGTGGTGATGACAGACCAATGTGATTGCAAGTGGGCGACGGGCCCACCGTCAGCCAAGGGAATACAAGCAACAATTGGACCTGAGAAAGGAACAGAGCCACCAAGCCCCGCCTTGGCTGAGCGACACTGGCTTTGGACTTCCCACCTCCAGAATTATAAAACAGTAAATGTGGGCTGTAAGCCTCTAAGTGTGATGATAAGTTGATGAGTAACAGAAAACACATGCTTGCAGTCCCAACACCAAGGAGGCTGAGCTAAGAGAACTGGCGTAAGTTTGAGATCAACCTGGGCTACACGTTCGTTCCATGGGACAGCAGTGACACCCATACTTCTTTATAAAAATGCTTCCTCTCTAGTGACTGTAGGCAGCCTAAGTCTACTAAGTCTTGAGAGAACAGATTCATCTGTTAATCTCTTTTGTTTGTTTGTTTTGTTTTTGAGACAGGGTTTCTTTGTGTAGCTTTGGGGCCTTTCCTGGAACTCACTCTGAAGCCCAGGCTGGCCTTGAACTCACAGAGATCCGCCTGCCTCTGCCTCCCAAGTGCTGGGATTAATGGCGTGCGCCACCCCACCCCCACCCCCTGGCCTGTTAATCTTTCCTTTTTCCATATCACCTTGATGAACTGAACAGCTTTGTTGAGAATCACTATGAAGTATGAAGGCTTTTTACAAAAGTTGTGAACTGGCTGGGTGGTGGTGGTGCCCACCTTTGATCCCAGCACTCAGGAGGCAGAGGCCGGGATCTCTGAGTTTGAGGCCAACTTAGTCTACAGAGAGAGTTTCCAGGACAGCCAGGGCTACACAGAGAAACCCTGTCTTGAAAACAAACAAACAAAAACAATACAACAAACAAAAGGTATGAATTATACACTTGATATGGCTTTGTTACAGGATGAGTTTTAATAGTTTATGTGTTATGGTATGTGTTTATGAGTGTGCATGTTCATATATGTGTGAGTTAATATAGAGGTCAGAGGACAACCACCCACACCTTATTGGAGACAAGGTCTCTTGTTTACCAGGCTAGCTGGCTCTGAGGCTCTTGTGGCCTCTCCTGTCTCCAACCCCCATCTCACCAGAGCTCCACTGGATGGCCTGTGTGCACCAGCACATACTCTTCTTGTGAGTTCTGAGAATTTGATTTCCTGTCTTCAGGCTTACAGGGCTCATGATCTGCCCAGTCCCTGAATTTGTTGCTTACAACCCTCTCAACTGTATCCACACCCTCACCCCCTTGAGACAGTGTTTCATGTTTCCTAGGCTGACCTCAAACAGAGGATGACCTTCAGATGACCTCCAGGGCTACATAGTGAGACCTCACTACCTTTCTCTTTCCTTTTTTGTTTATTGGTAGACAGGCTTGAAGCAGAGCCCTGGCTAGCCTGCTGGGGCTTGTTATGTATGTAACCCACACTGGCCTGAAACTCATAATGACCCTCTTAGCCTTCTGAGTTCTGGGACTACAGGCATATACCACCATACCTGACTGGAAATGATGGCTCCGTGGATAAAGGTACTTGCCTCCAACCCTAATGACTTATGTTTAATGGGACCCCACACTGTAGTCTTTTGAGTTGTGCTCTGACCTTCACATGTGTGTGCACAAATAAAAAATAATAAAAATGTAAAGACAGACACCCAGGTGCATACAGGTAGATGCCCAGATCTCAGTTGGTGCCTCGATCTGTTTGCTTTGAAGGCAGCATGGAAATTGGGGGTGAGGAGGGTGGAGAGATGGCTCAGAGGTTAAGAACACTGGCTGTTCTTCCAGAGGTCCTGAGTTCAATTCCCAGCAACCACATGGTGGCTCACAACCATCTGTAATGAGATCTGGCTCCCTCTTCTGGCCTGCAAGGATACATGCAGGCAGAACACTGTACACATAATAAATAAATAAATAAATCTTAAAAAAAAAAAAAAAAGAAAGAAAGAAAGAAAGAAAGAAAGAAAGAAAGAAAGAAAGACATTGGACAAAGGCAGCCAACAGGCTAGAAGTGAGGTGGAGACAAAGAGATGTAAAACAGGGAAGCCTAGAGTCCCCAGAGACAAATACTTGTGGTGCTCGGGCAAGATCCCCCGGGGCCCCAGCTTCCCCGTCCAGCAGTCATTTAATCACTGTCTGTTCCCGAACGAGGGCTCTTCCTGTGAAGTCCCAATTCACTCCCCTGCCATTCCTACACAAGCCCAACACCTCTGTAGAGATTTTACCTTGTCCCTTACACTCAGTGACTCTACTACTTTTGGGTGTGTCAGGGGACTCCGTGTGACGCCCCGCACATACAAGCTTCTTAAAATGACCACTCTACATCAAGGGGAGGGGCTGCTCCCTGGACACCGAACAATCCTGGTGCTCCTCAGGGAAACCCAGGCTGTCTAACCCATTGCTTCCCAGTTGAGACCAAAGCACATCCCATAGACAGATAGCAAGAAGCCTGCAGCCTAAGGCAGACAGACGCTCCAGCTGCTGGCTGGCCACTACCCAGATGAAGACCGGCAGGGGTCCACTTGGCCAATCCCAGTTTCTGTTCCTCCCCAAATAGCCAGGAAATGTACCTAGCCTGTCTCTTCTAGCCTTTTCAGGACTCAGCTCAATTACGGGGAGCAGTGCCTGAGCTGTGGTGTCTTGTGGGATTGAAGCAGGATGGGACGGGGTGTCTAGAAAGCCTTGGAGAGCAAAGCCAAGAATCACTGAATCTAACCAAGCCTGAGCCAGGAGGAGCGAGTTAGTCCTGAGCCATGTGTCTTCACAAAAAGCTACATTCTTCTCTGGAAACTAGGCACCCGGAGGGGAAGCTCTTGAAAATTCAGAATCAGGGGCCAGCGAGATGGTTTAGCAGGTAAGGGCACACACCACACAAATCTGACAACTTGAGTTTGCCCCTGGAACCCACAATGGAAAAAGAGAACCTATCCCTCCAAGTTTAACCTCTGACCTCTGCATGCATGCCTGTACACACACACACACACACACACACACACACTCACGATTTTTTTTTTTTTTTTTTGGACAGGATTTCTCTATGCAGTTTTGGAGCTTGTTTTGCAGACCAGGCTGGGCCCGAACTCATAGAGATCCGCTTATCTCTGCCTCCTGAATGCTGGGATTAAAGATGGCCTACCATAACCAGGCTACACATTCATTTCTTTTTTTTTTCCCCCGAGACAGAGTCCTTCTAAGTAACCCTGAATAGCTTGGAATGTGCTATGTAGACCAGGCTGGCCTTCAAACAGAATCAGGGTCTTCAACTTATGTGCCTTATAAAAAAAAAAACCAGGCTCCAGGATCCTCTGCCTACTTCCACTGGATAATCCCCATAAACCAGGCAGCTACTGTGGGGTGATGGGTCTCAAACACTCCTCTTATAAAAGGCAATGCCCATCTCTGGTCACAGGACCTGGCCTGCTGGTTCCTCTGCCTGGCAACTTCTGATGCTGTCTGTCTCTATTATGTTTAACATTCCACATAAATGTCCCCACTGAGAAATACTCCTCCTGTCTGGTCATGAGTTTCTCAAGATGTCTTTTCCTCTTGGCCTCAGCCATGCCACTGGTACCTCTCACACATACACCTCACCCATGTCCCAGCATTGGACTAGACAGCTTATTGTTTCAGGGATATGTATTCCCTACTGTGAGTGCTAGCTCCCCAGCCCACCTCACCCACCCTGTGGGCAGAGCCAGCTGAGGTTGCACTTCTACAGAAGCCTGGTCTGAGCCTGTCTAGACTGGGTCCAGTACCAGCAATGGCCAGAGAGAAGAGAGAAGGGATACTTTGAGGCCTGGGCCAGTCTTTCCAGGAACACACAGGCACAGGTGGCCTCAAGCTTTTTTTTTTTAAGTTTTTAATTTTTTAATTTTTTACAAAACCATGTGTCCCAGACAAACAGGACATTGCAAACCCTCTCCCAGACATTGTGGTGTGAAGGGGAGGGCTCCAGGAACGAGCAGCTGCCAACCACAGAAGAACCATATGCCCCTCTGCACAGGGCCAGTGTGAGGGTGGGTTCAGCTGGAGGCCTGCCCTGCCTCCACAAACGCTGGGTCTCTGGCTCTCCCAGTGCCTGCAAGGGAAGGAGGAGAAATGGGTCTGACAGGAGGCAGGAAGCCTGGTGCCAGGGATGGGGCATGCCCACCACATCTCACCAAGAACATGTGGCATTATCCAATGGTTATGGTGATGCCAATGATGACAGCCAAGATGAGAACAGTGACAGAGACACAGATGGCGATCATGACTTTTTTCTGTGGGAGAGGAAGGGTCATGGAAAGTCCCTCTGGAGAGCCTAAGGCTGGGGCAGGAGACGAGGCTTACCTTCCTCGCCTTCTTCTGGTTCTCTAGGGCTATCTTCACATGCTCCTGCCCACGTTCCACATAGTCTGCTGAGCTCAGGATGTTTTTCTCAATACGGTTGATCATCTCCCCCTGCTCAGAGAAAAGGACAGTCGCAGAGGGAGGGATAACCAGGCATGGAGGCAGGGAATAGTTACTGAAATAATCGACATTCTTTGTTGTTGTTTTGTTTTTTGAGACAGAGTTTCTCTGTGTAGCTCTGGCTATCCTAGAACTCGATCTGTAGACCAGGCTGGCCTCGAACTCACAGAACTGCCTCTGCCTCCCGAGTACTGGGATTAAAGGTGTGTGCCACCATCGCCTGGCTAGTCAAGACATTCTTGGCAGAAAGAACCTATGCTAACAAAGGTAAGGCAGGACAAGAGCTGACCAATGTTCAGTGTGAGCATGGCTTCCAGGTCCCACCGCTGCCATGTTGTCTCTTCTCTCTGCTCCTTTGTCCCATGTACCCTCCATTTGCAGTGGAGGCCTGCACCAATGCCTCACATGGCTAGTACCTTTTCGCAGATAGTAAACTTTGTCTGAATTTACCCTTCTAGGCCTGTCTCCATCCCTCTCCCTGCCTCCTCCTGGCACTACCAGCTTTGGTTTGGGTATTCCCACTGGATGAAAGCCCTTTCCCATGACTACCAGCTGCAGCAGAGAACAGCTGCAGCGCTGTGGAATTCAGCTCAGGAGGTCAGGACAAGGCTGGAAGCTCACTTGACCCCTACAGCCAGGCCTGAGTGCCATTCCAACCTTCGAGAGACTAAGAGCTCGGCCCTCTGGGGACAGCTTTCCACAGTTCTAACAGCATGGGGGCGGGGTTCTGTCATAGGAAGAGAAGGTCATGATCAAGGCCATGCCTAGGTGACGTGCAAGCTGGAGGCACAGGTGGGATGCTATGTATAAAGGACTGACCATCAAGGTAGATGTGGAGGTGGGTAGGATTTGGCTAAGCATGAAGTGGAGGCCACTTGGGAGTGTGCCTGAGCTTGGAAGAGCATAAAAGCCCAGGTGAGTGTCTTAAGGGCACAGCTTAACTCCAGGTCACCGCTGGGACTTCAGGTTGCACAGGGCTTCCTTGGGCACCCACCTGCATCTCCACCTCGGTTGCCAGGAAAGTGAAGATCTCGTGGAGTTCACGGATGCTGCGCTCTAGCTGCTGGATCTCACTGTGTCGTGCTGAGATCTCATTCAGGGCTTGGCGTGTCACCTGTGTGTCCTTCAGTATCTGGAGGGCAGACGAGAATTGGAGATGTCACAGGGAGACCTGCTGAGCTTCTGGAACAGCCCTCGAACCTATGACCCCAGCATTCCAATTCACTCCTGTCTGGGCCTTGGTCTGCCCTCCATACAAAGAAACCAGGACTCAAAGATGGAAGGTGACAGAGGGATGCTGGCCAGGGCCACGTACGTTGGACACAAACACTTCGCTCTGGCCGCTGTCCAGCATCTGCTCCAGCTCCTCGTCAGACACCATTCCGGCATTGGCTGTAACAGGAAAGGCAAGTTCAGAGCTGATCTGCGCTCCCACGCCCGGAGGGCGGGCCGGGTGCCCCAACTCACTGATCTTCAGCTGCCTCCGAATGCGCTCCACATTCTTCTCTCGGTATTCCGACTGGATGGCGTTGCACTTGTTGATAAGCTCGACAAATTGCTGGGACAAGACCCCGTGCTAAGGACAGGAAGTCCAGCGGCGTCAGCAGGCACGACCACCTTGGAACCTCAGCGGACTCCCTCACTCCTTGGCACGAAGGCCAAAGGCCTTACCAGGGCCCCCATGATGCCCATGACTCTGCCTCCTCCCACCCACTCCTCACTAGCTCCTTCTCTCTCCTTCTTCCCCAGTGGTTTCTTCCTCAACAAAACATGCTCACATCAGCCTTTGCACACGCTCCTTCTGCCTAGAATGCTCATCCCCACGCCACCTTTAAGTCTTCAATCATTGACTTTTTAAACTTGTATCATTATTATTTTATGTGGATGGGCATTCTGCCTGCATGTTCACCAGTGTACCACATGTGCCTGGTGTCTGTGGAAGCCAGAAGGTGTCAGATCCCTGAAACAGTCAGAGAAGGCTGTGAGCCACCACGTGGGTGCTGAGAATTGAACCAGGTCCTCTGGAAGGACAGCTGGTACTTTTAACTGCCGAGCCAACTCTCTAGTCCCATCTTACTTATTTTTGTTGGTTAGTTGGTTGTGAGACATGGTCTCACACAGCTCAGGCTGTCTTAAGCTCATTAAGGGTGACCTTGAACTCTGACCCTGTCGCTACCTTCCAAGTGCTGTGATCACGGGTGTGCACCATGTCTGGCTTCATATCTCTCTCTCTCTCTCTCTCTCTTTCTCGAGACAGGGTATCTCTGTAGCTTTGGAGCCTGTCCTGGACTAGTTCTGTAGACCAGGCTGGTCTCAAACTCACAGAGATCTGCCTGCCTCTGCGCTTCATCTCTTTTTGAGTTTTTAATTTGGATCTTACTTATTGATTATTACTATTATTTGGTTTGAGACTGGGTCCCATGTAGCCCAGGCTGGCCTGCTATCATCACAGTGTGCACCAACAGGGAGCTGCATTATGTGGTGGTGGAAATCTGACCTAGGGCCCTCTGCATGCCAGGCAAACACTCTAATAACTGTCTGACACCCCAGCCCTTACTTACTTGTAAATTTATTTGGGGGGGGGTCTAGGGAGATGGCCAAGCCTGTGAAAATGCCAGTTGTGCAAGACAGCCCACACTTAACGACCCGAGCCCGTGTAAAAAGCCAGTTGTGGTGGTGTGCCAGTGATCCCAGTGTGTCTAAAGTGACGTGGGAGCGGAGGCAAGGGGCTCCTAGTGCATTGGCAGACACGGCCAGACCCCACCTCGGCAGGGAAAAGGCGAGAGCCCATTCCTTTGACCTCAACACGAGTACCGTGGTGTGCGTGTGCATTCACACACGCACTGAGAGAGGAAACAAATATATCCTCTTTGTCTATTGGTGACGGAAACCAGGGCCTCATGCAAGCTAAGCACAAACTACCACTCAGTTCTGCTCCTCCCCCTCATTTAAATACCCTTCCCTTCCAGCACTCTCTCTCTCTTTTTTCTTTTCTTTTTTTTTTTTTTTTGTGGTTTTTCAAGACAGGGTTTCTCTGTGTAGCTTTGCACCTTTCCTGGAACTCTCTTTGGAGACCAGTCTAGCCTTGAACTCACAGAGATCCACCTGCCTCTGCCTCCCGAGTGCTGGGATTACAGGCATGCGCCACCACTGCCCGGCACTTTCTCTCTCTTTATGCTGTTTTGTCCCCTAATACTTATTAGATTATAAAAGTTTAAGCCTGGTAGAGTGGCCTACACCTTTAATTCCAGCACTGTGGGCAGAATCGAGGAGACCTCTGAGTTTGAGGGCAACCTTACCAGCACAGTGGGTTCCAGGCCAGTGAGATCTACTTAGTGAGACCTTTGACTCAAGTAAGTAAAAATTAAAATACTTATTTGGTGGCTGTTGTGCCCCACTAGAATGTAAATATCTCAAAGGTAGAATTTTTAGTTTAAAAGTCTGGCACACAGGCACTCTGTGTGCATTTGTTGAAGGCTTGCTGAATGCCGTGCTGCTGTTTAGATGGCAGGTACACTCATGTGCCTCAGTGGCACCATGCTACTACCATGGAGCAACAGGACCCTCTCACCAATAACCACCCCGGGTGGGTGCCCTGTAGTAAGGAAGGTGCCTTACCTCCTTGTTCCTCTCCTGATTCCTCAAATAAGTGTATTGTCCTGAACTTCCGCTCCTGTACCTTTTCAAGATGCTCAAACCTCCTTACCCACTCCAATCCTGACCTCCACAATTCCCAACAACCACTCTTCACTGTGCACCAGAGGGTCCGGTCAAATCACATCAAATCTCCTCACTAAGAAATTGCCTGATATGACTCCTGCTTCACCGTTGCCCCGGAATTCTTTGTTTTTCTTTTAAAAATGTTCTTTACAAGACATATTTTAGTATTTTTAATTATGTGTGTTTATCTGTGGGTAGTGCTGGTCTCCGAGGTCAGAGGCCTGCCCCTAGAGCTGGACTTACAGATGGTTGTGAGCCACCTGATGTGGGTGCTGGGATCAGCTAAACTCAGTTCCTCTTCGGAAGTGGTACATGCTGAGCCATCTCTCCAGCCCCTGGATTATACATTAATATGTTTCTCTAGTGTGTGTGCATGGGGGAGGGAATGTGTGCCACAGCAAATATGTAGAAGTCAGAGGACAACTTGCAGGAGTCAGTTCTCTGTTGACCACACCGATCTGGGACTGAATCAGATTATAAGGCTCATAAGCTGACATCGTTAGCACTGACCCACCTGCCAGCCCTCTTTTCTTGAATTCTATCTATGGGGCCAAGGATGTCCTTGCTTGCCATTTTTTCTTTTTATTTATTTGTTTTTTGTTCATTCGTTTGTTTTGTTTTGTTTTGGCTTTTGGTTTTTCAAGACAGGGTTTCTCTGTGCAACAGCTCTGGCTGTCCTGGAACTGACTTTTTAGACCAGGCTGGTCTAAAACTCACAGAGATCCGCCTGCCTCTGCCACCACATTTGGCTCTTTTTAGTATTATTATTATTATTATTATTATTATTATTATTATTATTTTAATTTATGTGCATTGGTGTTTTGCCTACATGTATGTCTGTGTGAGGGTGTCAGACCCTCTGGAATTTGAGTTATAGACAGTTGTGAGCTGCCATGTGGGTGCTGGGAATTGAACCCGGGTCCTCTGAAGGAGCAGCCAGTGCTCTTAACTGCTGAGCCTCCTCTCCAGCCCCACTCACCATTTCTTACTCCTGTCTCTTCTTCCAAGTCCTGCATGAGGAATCTCTTTGTTCCCTATTCAGTTCAAATCCCCCATTTCAGTTTTGGGAACACGTGGCTCTCGCAGCCAGGCCTAAGTCATGCCTGACACAGCAAATTCGCTTTGAATGGAGGAGGCATGTGCTATGACAGATTGAGCATTTTAAGACTGGGATCCTCTACCTATACCAAATTCTTTCTGTGTTAAGCATAAGCTTCTTCACATGGAAAACCCTCAGGACAGAGATCCCAGAATCAAGGCGTCTGAGGGCTGCACAGCACCATTTAGTAACCTAACAAACACTGGATAAAATGCCCTAGCTCCAGCAAAACAAAACCCACCTGGGTTTTTTTCATTCTTGTGTTGACTGAGTTATAATTGTCATCAGCTTCTTCCTTCTGGGGCTCTATGGCTGTGGGAGAAATACAAGGGTTGACAGAAAGTGTGTGGGGGGGTCTGCCTTGAGACTTGTAAAAATTGGAAGGCCAGCTTATCTCTGTATGGGCTAGCCTGATCTACATATTGAGTCTCAAAAAAAATTACAAAGTTTAAAAATACATATTAAAAATTTTTAAATAAATTTAAAAAATTGTTTTGGGACCAGAACACAGGGCCACATCTACATTCCAGCTATATAATAAGGAGGTTCTTATCTTCATAGAATTTTTATTTCAAAGTGACTTATGAGCAGGGATGTATTTTAGCAGTAACACATAAGGAGGGAGGAGGAGGGAAAAAAGGAACCAGGAGGAGAAAGAAAGAAGGGGGTAAGATCAGCCAACTGGGCACAGTTGGGGCAGGCCTTTAATTTAATCTGAGCTCTCAAGAGGCAGAGACAGATGGATCTCTGGGAATTCGAGGGCAGCCTAGTCTACATAGGAGGAAGAAGTCGGGGAGGAGGAGGCTAATTCTGAACTTCTAAGAGAAGGTTTTCTTTGTACTACATCAGTGGGTTCCCACAAGTGTGAATAAGCCTCCTAAGAAACCCCTCATCTGTCTGCTCAAAAAACACACACTGGGCTGCAAGAACTGTAACTGTAAATAGTTTTGAACTTAAATTTAAAATAATAATAAAGGAATCGGAGAGGCCAGCATGTGCTATGGAAAGTACCATGGCTTGGATGCCACAGGGCAGAGATCCTAGACCCAGGCATGCCCGTGTGACCTGGATTGTGTAGGCAACAACTCCCCCATATATCAACAAGGCTGAATCACCAGGGATGATCTGGTTGAGGCCCTTGAAGTTCATTCACCTTTTAGCTGTGCCCGGACCTCTCTCCCCAGCTGTTTGATCTCCTCACGCAGGTTCTGCAGGCCCTGCTTCATGCCTAAACGAGAGAAGGCCAACACTTCCAAACCACAGCCTCTACCACAAACCAAAACCAAACCCACCCTGGCCATCATCTATATAAAACTACATCCCCCATAATCCATCGGGCTATCGTGCGTGAGCCCGGAATTCGCTTACTCTCCTCGGGAAGGGGCGTGGCCAAAATCGTGACCTGCTGTTTCTCCAACTCCCGGACTTTACTCTCCAGTCTGGCCATAGTTTGCCGAATTGTCTGGACCTAAGGAGGATCATCAAGGGAACTGAAGACATCAGTGGTACTCTAGTCATCCCTACTCCTCGGTCCTCCGGACCTTACCTTCTGGAAGAACTCATCATCCGGGCTGCCCAGCCGGGCGGTACCTGGGTGCACCACCAGCGCGACTCGAACCTCATCTTCATCCTCAGAGCTGTTATCCCCCTGCCAGGGCCGGACTCATTGGCACCACTCGCTCGCTGCGGTTGTCGTCCCGCAGGAACCATGGGCTTCCGGGATTTTCCTTCCTGGCCATCAGCCACCCATCCCGGACCCCAAACCAGGAGTCCTCAATCCAAGCGCGCCTGCCCGGCCCCGGCTTCTCATTCCGGCGCGCCCCCCGCCCCGGCCCCGGTTTCTCACCTGCCTCAGCTCATGGGTCCTGTCGCGCATGGCGGCCGGAGCGCCCCGTCCCTGGACCTGAGCCCCAAGGGCCTCAAGGTTCTAAGTTTGGAAGTCCTGCACCTCTCTCACACTTGACACCCCCTTCCTCACCCTGCGAACCCCAACACCCCCTCGAGCCTCCAAAGGTCCCGCCCCTTTCACCATCCACGGTCGCCGGGAAGAACCCGACCATAGGACCCCCCCAAAGTTCTACAGGTTGGAATTCCCTTCTCTTTCCCCCATCCTGCTCCCGCAGCTGCAGCCCCGCCCCTCGGTGGATGATTCCGAGCATGCGCACCAGGTCCCGTCTCGTCCTCGCTAGAGGGAGAGGCGGAGGTCGGAAGCAGTTGCAGCCGAACGGAAGCCAGGCTGCCTGGATCGAGAGCCCGCCCCGCCTCTTTACCGGAACATCTCATATTGGGACTGAAATCTAGTTGCCCAAAGGACTTGGAATGCGTCATTTGCACGCAGTCTGAGAGCCTCGTATCTCACATCACCCCATGGCGCCCCCTCATCACGTGACAGATCAGACCCAGCTCCGCGGGCTGCACGCCCGACAGCCAGTCACGTGTTCCGGCGCTGTCAGCGATGTCTCGGACTTCAGTCTCGCGACGTCCCCGACACCCCTGTGTCTGAGCTGTGCACCTGCAGCTTCTAGGAGGTGGGGAGGGGTACACTTCCCACTCTCGGCCACCTACTGAGGATCCCCTTGTAGAATTCACTTTTTGTTTAATTTTGGGTCGTAGGGCGTGGGCACACTGCAGGCTTACATTTGGGGCTGTCAGTATCATGAGACCTTGGAAGTCAGAAAATAATGAGATCCGAGTCTACAGCGTCAGAAGATTGCAGGGATTTGTAGGCAGAGAATCTGGGGGTGGGAAGTGACCTCAGCCAAGGTGGAGCTCCCCCCCCCCAACACCCTGCGTGCTCCTGGCACAGCCTCTGACAGGTGGGCGGCCTAGGCCCTGCATGAGCACTGCAGTCCCGCTGAGCTCGCCACCTTCAGAGCAGCAAGATGATTTCCGAGCAGCTCAGACGGAGAAAAATGTGTCGTTACCTCCGCAGCCCTGCCTTACAACTGAAGACCGAGCATGACTTGCTTTTCTTTAACGGAATCCCCAGCACCAGATTCAGTGCTTGGCACATAATAGGTCCTCACGGAAGACTCGATCCCAATGTGAGCCCTTCGTGTATCTGAAACTAAAGCCTGTGGCGTCTCTCACTGCCATTTCCCCAGCTTTTTCTCTCTGGATCTACGTTCGCTTGCCGTATTTATTGGGCACATGCTACGGAACAGACAGTGTTTTAGGGGCTGGTGACACATCAGGGACCAACAGACCAGAACCCCATGCACTTGTGGGGCTTCCATTGTACAGAATTACCCCAATGTCCTTCAGCAAGTGTTAGCCCAACCTGAAATGAATATTAGATTTCCTGAGAGGAGGTTCAGCAAAGGAAGCAACAGTGTCCCGTCCCCCCCCACACACACACACACACTGTGTTCCGGTCAAGAAGCCTGGATTTCTGAGCCTGCGTTGCTATAGACTTTTGGAGAGTCATGTTTTGTCTCTGGACCTAGGTCTCCCATCTCTGTACTATATGTGACTGCACAGAAGTGGGGAGAACATCAAGACTGGAAACTGCTAAGTGCTGTGTGACTCCATGTGTGGATCCGGTGCTTTGATCCTTTTCCCTTTAGAAGGGAGCTTGCCTGGAGTTGGGAATGAGGCAGTGAGGATAATCCGGGCTGACCACACCACAGACGGAATACAGTGTTGGTGGGTTTCTCAGGAAGTCCAGCCCTGCCTGGTGTGGTCCCCTGAAGATAATGTGGAAGAAACTGCCTGCTGTAGGGTATGACTTTCAAGGTCTCATGATGCTGACAGCCCTCATATGTTAAGTCTTCAGTCTGCCTATGCCCCTAGAACTCCCCAAGTCCCCACCACCACCAAAAAAAAAAAAAAAAAAAACCTGAATTCTGCAAGGGTACCCTTGCATATTAGCTGCTGCCTCTCTGTTTAACTGGTACTTGCCTTCACCTCATTCCCTCCCTCCGATTCTCTGGTTAGCATTACAAAGCGTGGGGGAGGGGATGACTCTTGGATACCTGTCTTCTAGCCCTGTATGTGATCTTGAATGTTTCATTGTTTCCCTCAGAGATTCAATTTCCCCTTTTGACATCTTGGCCTGACAGTTTCTTCCTTGCTAAGGGTAAGAACTGGATGGCATCAGGAAAAGGTTAAGGTTAGAAAAGATGTGGTAGACTCTTGTAGACAGCTAAGGCTTCTCTGTTCTGGGCATCATGGCTGCGAGTTTGTGATCCAGCTCTCTCTGGGCCTTTCAGCCATATCTGCCCGTCTCTCAGTCTCTTGGCCTCCAGCTGCAGTGTGGAGTTTTTGGTGCTTGTGGTAAAGCATCTCAGGGTTATAATATACACTATTATTTCATTTGTGGTCTCTGGGTGCGATCACAGGTATTAAGGTGATAACTTAGGGTCCTAGGAGGCTGGGACCTCATTATTTTCTGACTGCCAGGGTCGTGTGATTCTGACAGCCCCCAAGTGGAGCAAACAGGCAATTGGGTGGAGCTCCCCACCACTGATTGCTGTGTTCCTTCTAGGCCCTTCATAACCTTGAACCTTGGGTTTATATAGCAGGTGTTGAGTGGGTAGTGTCTGAAGCCCAAGCTTTGCATGGTCCTGAGACTTAGCAACCTGTCCTGGCCTTGCTGCTTACAGGTCTGATCCTCCCAACCCCAGAGCCAGATGACCTGGGCTGGGGTCCCTGCTCATTCAGCTCTATGAGGCAGGTCATTTAACATTTCTGCTTTAGTTCCCATCTGAAACAAACAAACAAACAATCAGAGAGAACAAAAGCATTAAAGTCCTAGCAATTGGTAAGGATGAAATAAGAAACAAGACTAGAATGCTGCCTGCTCTGGGCTAACATTGTGTGTTTGCTGTTGCTAGATGGTGATGAGGATGGAGACTGTTCTCTGAGGATTTCAGTAGCCCAGTGTCTCTGCCAGAGACTCCACTCTCTGCCACTCATGCAGCTCTTCCTTCCCTCGCCATCTCCTGAGCCCCACTGTGCACCAGGTGCTAGGGTAGCAGTCCTGCCAATCCTGCACATTTCTTCTCTCTCCACCTGCACCTCCCAGGCCCTATGTTTTGCTTAGCACTAGAATACAAACTCTATGAAGATGGGAATTTTCACCTGCCTTATTCACTGCTGGGTCCCCAGTAACCCAGTGGTACCTGGCACATACTATCCAGTCATAAATGGGTGAAAGTCTTCCTTTTGCATTTAATATTTGTATAACACATTTAATATTTGCACAAGGCATCAATATACACATTTTATCATCTTAATTCATTAAGCTGGGCATGGAAACACATGCCTGTAACCCCAGCACCTGAGAGGTAGAAGCAGGGGGATGAGTTCAAGGCCAGCCTCGGTTACTTAGCAACTTTGAGGCCAATGGAGGTTACACGAAACCCAGTCTGAAAAAACAAAGCAAGGGCTGTGTGTGGTAGCTCAGCTGGTAGAGCCCATGAAACAAGCATGAAGCCTTGGGTTTTACCCTTAGCACTGCATAAGCCAGGACAGTGGTACCCACTTGTAATTCCAGCGCTCAGGAGGTAGAGGACAGTGAGTCCAGGAGAATCAGAAGTTCAAGATCATCCTAAGCTACGTAATGAGTTTGAGGTCTGCCACGGCTACGAGAAAATCCAGGAAAAAGAAAAGCACTGGAAGGCACATGACAATTCTATGAGATAGGGTGCTGCCTTTCTTTTCCAGAACAGGAAACTAGAATTGATGTGCCCAAGGTTACGTGACTTGTATGGCCCTTGTTAGGACTGAAAGACAGAAGGGCTCTAAGGCCTGTCCTATGCCGGTTGGTTTTGCTGTTGGGGTTTCTCGCTGGTGTACAGCAGACAGACTTGGCTAGAGGGCGCATGGGAAATGAACTGTTGGGCAGACTTTCTCTTGTTCTCCTTCAGGTGTGTAGTTTTTGGGGTAGGGTCTTGTGTATGCAGGCCTGGAGCTCACTGTATAGTAGGATGATTAGAGTGGTGTGCGGGGCTACAGAAATGTGCCACCATTCCCAGAGTTATGCATTGCTAGGGACTGAACCCAGGACTTAGTGCATGTGAGGCAAGCACTCTGCCCAGTCCCAGGGTCTGTGCTTATAACTAAGATCACCAGCTAGGGACTAGGACTCAGTGTCAAAACTTGCCTCACATGCACAAGGTCCTGAGTTCAAGTCCCAGCAGTCCCAGCAGTTAGAAGGAAAGAGGAAGGATGGTTCCACCATCCCCAGGGATGCCACCTGTTCCTGCCCTACTTTGTCCCATGGAGGAAGGGACAGACAGTGTGCTGGGTTGACCCTCTTCTCTGGGTTACAGGGTCTTTCTCCCATACTGAGGCAGGCCTTAGTCTACTGCCTCTTTCTGCCTGCCTCCTATCCCAGGAGCCAAGGATAGCCTCTTCTCACTCGGCGGCCTCTGTTCTCCCTGCAGACAGCATTCAGGCTGTAGCTGTCACAAGCCCTTGGGCCACAGAGATGAAGCTCCAGTGGTTCACTCCTCAGGAGTGTTCCCCCGCCCCCGGACACGGTTTCTCTGTAATTTCGGAACCTGTCCTGGAACTTGCTCTGTAGACCAGGCTGGCCTCGAACTCACAGAGATCCACCTGGCTCTGCCTCCCGAGCGCTGGGATTAAAGGTGTGCGCCACCACCACCTGTCAGGAGTGTGTATAGTTATCACTTAGCCACCCTCTGGAGTTCCACCCGAGACCTCCCATTCCTCAAACTACCCTCATTCTGTGGCTTGACCTGAAGTACATGCCGAGGCCTCCTAGTCCAAAGCACTAGCAGGAATGTCTCCTGAGTGAGCTCCAGGCCTGGAATCAATAGACCTCCGAGGGGTCTCGGCCTCGCTACCCCTTTCTGAACATGGACCCAAACAGCAAACACTGCCTGCTATGATAACCTCCTAAACTGAATCCTCTTCATCACATGCATGCTGCTCTTATGAGTGGCACTGTGTCATCAGGCCACTGTTTAGTCCTTGGACTTTAGTCTGAAGATGATAGAGGGGACTACAGGGATGAAGTTCAGGGGTAGACCCCTTGTGCATACACACAAAGTGCTAGATCTCACCTGACACTGAACAAACACACTGAACAAACAGACACGCCACCATACCCATGGGTTGTGTAACTTGTTAGAATAAGGTCAGTTAAAATGTTACAAGAAAAGTAACCCTGAGGTCAGGTGGTGGTGGTGCTCGCCTTTAATCCCAGCACTCGGGAGGCAGAGCCAGGTGGATCTCTGTGAGTTTGAGGCCAGCCTGGGCTACAGAGTGAGTTCCAGGAAAGGCGCAAAGCTACACAGAGAAACCCTGTCTCAAAAAACCAAAAAAAAAAAAAGAGTTCCCAACACTGATAAAAAGACCAGTTTAATTTTTATTTTATTTATTTGGTTTTTTTTTTTTCCCCAAGACTGGGCTGGCCTCAAATACACAGAGATCCGCCTGCCTCTGTCTCCTAGGTACTGGGATTAAAGATCTATACCAGTACATCCAGCTCAGTTTAATTTTTAGAAATAGACAAAGATCGGGTTGGGGATTTAGCTCAGTGGTAGAGCCCTTGCCTAGCAAGCGCAAGGCCCTGGGTTGGATCCTCGGCTCAAAAAAAAAAAAAAATAGACAAAGATCAAGACAATTCCTCAAAACATGTAAGTCTTAAACACATATACATGTCCAATATCTCACCTAATAATAAAAACAATAAAATCAGGATGGAAACAGTGGCCTAGGCCTGTAATCCTAACACTCCAGAGGCTAAGACAGGAAAATGAGTTTCAGACCAGCCTAGAAACCCTACCTATATAAATTAAGCACTGGAAATGTAGTCCATTGGGAGATGCTTTCCTAGTATGCACAAGGTCCTGAATTCAATATTCCAGCACCAAAAATTTAAACAATGCTGAAATACTACTTCATTATAAGTTAGACAAGGTAAGTAACTTAGATGGGCAAACAAGTTCTTCACCCTATCATGTTAGGAAGGCAAAGATACTTAATCACAATGATAAATGAATACCTACTCTTTAAATATTTATTTATTATATTTGTTTGTTTGTTTTTTGAGACAGGGTTTCTCTGTGTAGTCCTGGCTGTCCTGGAACTCTCTCAGGCTGGCCTTGAACTCACAGAGGCTCGCCTCTGCCTCCTCAGTGCTGGGACTAAAGGAATGTGCCACAAACACCCAGATTTATTACATTTTATGAGTGTGGGTGTTTTGCCTACATACATACATGTATAAATGTGTGTGCACACATGTTTAGTCCATTTGCATGCCTTCCTCAGCTAGACAAGCACCTACCAGAGGCTCTGTCTGTCACATGAGGGCCAGAGCTTCAACATAGAAATGGATGCAGGGGGGTTGGGGATTTAGCTCAGTGGTAGAGCATTTGCCTAGCAAGCACAAGGCCCTGGGTTCAATCCTCAGCTCTAAAAAAAAAAAAAAAAAAAGAAGAAAGAAATGGATGCAGGGAGCTATAAACATTAACATGAAGTCCACAACTGATGCCATGATCAGATTTTCACGGAACATAGATCCCACTGGTGGCTACCACAGCTGGCTGTGACAGAGTGTAACATGTAAAACACTACACAGGGGTTGGGGATTTAGCTCAGTGGTAGAGCGCTTGCCTAGCAAACACAAGGCCCTGGGTTCAATCCTCATCTCAAAAAACAAACAAACAACAACAAAAAAAAAAACACTACATAAAAGTGCCATTCACATTATGGGCGTCATGTGTTTGAATATTCTTACAATCACCTGACACCAGGGAAAGTTGAGTGCTGTGAAAAGATCTCTGGCTTTGGAGGTGGAGAGAGAAGTTAGGAATCAGACAGACACTCGGAGCCTGGGGGATGGAGACGAACCTCCACTGGAAGAAAGGAGCCTACCAGACATGGTCCCAGATAGAAGGGCAGGAGGCTCCTGGGTCGGGCCTAGGTCTCTCATTCGGCCTGTATGTCAAGTATGTTTGCCAGCATAAGAGAAAGACTTTAAAATCGTCATGATTGTAAGTCACAGCAGTAAATTATGATGGAAGTGTAGGGAATAATACTCTTTATACAGATATGGGGTGCCTAAGAGTAAACCTTTCAGGACGAGGAAAAGGCTCAGCAGACGTTTGCCTAATGCACACAAACTAGGTTCAATCCTAGGTTTTTGTTTTGTTTTGTTTGTTTGTTTTGTTTTGTTTTTTAAAACAGGGTTTCTCTTTGTAACAGTCCTGGCTGTCCTGGAACTCGCTCTGTAGACCAGGCTGGCCTCAAACTCACAGAGATCTACCTAGCTCTACCTCCCGAGTGCTGGTATTAAAGGTGTGCACCACTATGCTCAGCAAATTACTTTTTTTTTTAAAGATTTATTTCTTTATTATGTATACAGGAGAGGGTGCGAGATCTCATTACAGTTGTGAGCCACCATGTGGGTACTGGGAATTGAACTCAGGACCTCTGGAAGAGCAGTAGGTGCTCTTAACCTCTGAGCCATTTCTCCAGCCCCCCATGTTATATTCTTTTATGTTGCATTTATTTAACTCTGTGAAGCTTTGTTACTTTTCTGTCTAAAACACCTGATGTTACTTTTTAATGTAACATTTCCTTTTACTATTTCATGTGTAGTGTGTTTCGCCTGCATGCATGTCTGTACCAGGTACATATCTGCTGGACCTAGAGTTTCAGCCGATTATGAGCCACTATGTGGGTTCTGGGAACTGAACCCAGGTCCTCTGGAAGAGCAGCCAGTGTTCTTAATTGCTGAGCCATCTCTCCAGCCCCTCCTTCCCCAGAAGTAATTATTTTAAAGATATGGACTAGCTCTCAGTTAAGAGCCCTTGCTGCCAGAGAATAGAGTGTTGGCACAAGCTTTTATACCAGCACTCAGGAGGAACACGCAGATCTGAGTCTGAGACCAGCCTGGACTACTTAGTGGGGTCAGGGAGGAAGCAGGGAGGTGATCTTGCTAGTAGTCAGCTAGCCTTGAACTCTTGAACGCTTGGGCCCAAGAGAACCTCAGCCTTCTCTGCCCCTCATGTAGCTGGGACTACAAGGGTATGCTGCCGAGAATGACTATAAATTGTTTGATTTGAGACAAGGTCTAACCATGTAGCCCAGAGTCTTCCATGTTAAGATTACAGACATAAACTACCACACTTGGATAAGTATTCCAATTTAATGAAAGACTGTAAAGAAGTCCTAAACTGGTTCTGAAGCTAGCTGAGTGTATTACTCTTGCAGAGAGTTCAGTTCCCAACACCAACACTGAGTGGCTCACAACCACCTGTAGCTCAAGACTCCATGGGCACTGCACTCACATGCACACTCCCACATGCAAACACAGATTGTCTTACTTGGGGTTCCTATTGCTGCAATGAAACACCATGACCAAATGCAAGTTGGGGAGGACAGGGTTTATTTGGCTTCCACTTCCACGTCATAGTTCATCATCAAAGGAAGTCAGTCAGGACAGGAACTCAAACAGGGCCGGAACCTGGAGGCAGGAGCTGATGCAGAGGCCATGGACTGGTGCTGCTTACTGGCTTGCTCTCCATGGTTTACTCAGCCTGCTTTCTTATAGAACCCAGGACCACCAGCTCAGGGATGGCCCCACCCACCATGGGCTGCCTGGGTCTCCCACATCAATCACTAATTAAGAAAATGCCGTACAGCTGGATCTTATGGAGGCATTTTCTCAATTGAGTTTCCCTCCTGTCAGATGACTCTAGTTTGTGTGTCAAGTTGACAGAAGACTAGCCGGCACACAGATATACACGTAATTAAGAACAAAATAACTTTAAAGAGAAGTCCTAAATTAATGGTCTCTGTACCATGTAAGTGGACAGGGAAACTGGATGTTGTAAGCTGTTAGTTCTCCAGAACACATCCAGAAAGGCAAGGCCATAATTTAGCATTTGCCGTGTAACTGGTTTTTGCTGCAAAGACATGCTGAAGGGCTCCTTGGGGAGCAGAGAGCGGGTGACTAAGGGAAGGTTTGGCTTTATCTGGATGGAATGTCAGCTCCTTTACTTCCATTTCCTAATCTATAAGTGGAGATAATAGTGGTAACCTCAGACAGTCATTGGGAGAGCAAAAATGCCTACAGCATGTTTAAAGCAGAGCTCGGGGCTGCAGAGGTGGGTCAGTGGTTAGGAGCACTGGCTGCTTTTCCAGAGGACGCAGGTTCAGTTCTCAGCAACCACATGACAGTTCATAACTGTCTGTAATTCCAGTTCCAGGGAACCCGACAAAACACTAATGCACATAAAATAAAAACAAGTAAAATTAAAAGACCCCACAATTAAAACAAAAACAAAGCTCAGTACCTGACGAACACTATGTAAGAATGATATGTCGGGTTGGGGATTTAGCTCAGTGGTAGAGCGCTTGCCTACTAAGCACAAAGCCCTGGGTTCGATCCTCAGCTCAAAAAGAAAAAAAAATGATATGTCACCAGCATCTTAACTATTTTTTAAAGATTTATTTATTTATTATGTATTCAGAAGAGGGCACCAGATCTCATTACAGATGGTTGTGGGCCACCATGTGGTTGCTGGGAATTGAACTCAGGACCTCTGGAAGAGCAGTCGGTGCTCTTAACCTCTGAGCCATCTCTTCAGCCCCCTATTTTAATTAGTAAATATTCTTTATTAATGTTTAAGTTGACATAGAGAGACCACCACTATTATTAATAATATAGTCACATTCAGGTTCATAACAGTGTGATGAGGCAATAAACGTGATGAGGAGAGGGACGTAAAACCAAATTCCAAGATCTGCTGGGATAAACCTGGAAACAGGCTGAAAGGACAGAGGACCAGGAAGGGGACACACCAGAGATCCCCTGTTGCAAGTGACTTTCACGATCATTTTCTCAATGAGTCCTGTCTCCGTGCCCAAACCAGAAGGTATCAGAGTTGTTTTAGAGCCTTAGACACTGGGGTTCAGAAAAGGCGGGCACTCACTGCACAGGGCAGTCATGATGTCCGCTTCACTCTCCACTGAAGCGTGCTGAACATGGAGCAGAGCTTCCTTAGACACTAGTAAATGGATGCCCTGACCCGATGGCTGTTCATCTGTGCCCAAACAAGCAAGCTGTGGCAGGTACTTTTGCTGTATGAGACAGAGATTTAACCAGAAAGTTCAGCAGGTGGATCGGCTGTGCATATGTGCTTCACCTAAACCACTGAGGCTTCTTTAAGAACTCAATCTCAGCCGGGCGGTGGTGGCACACGCCTTTAATGTCTTTAATGCCAGCACTGGGGAGACAGAGGCAGGAGGATCCCTGTGAGTTCAAGGCCAGCCTGGTCTATAGAGATAGTTCCAGGACATCCAGGGCTACACAGAGAAACCCTGTCTCGAAACCCAGCCCCCCCCCCCCCCCCCGCCGCCAAAAAAAAAGAAAGAAAAAATAAAAAGAGAAGAGAATCTCTGGAAAGTAACCAAATCTTGCAGTCTGTTTGTCTCCAAGGTGGGTTTCTCTGTGTGGCCTTAACTGTCCTTGGAACTTGCAGGCCCCAAACTGGAATTAAAGGCATGCTCTGCCACACCCAACCTACATCTCTTTAGTCTTAAATCACTCAAGGTTGGAGGGCTTTTTGTTTGTTTTGTTTTTGTAACGTAACCTGGCTAACCTAATATCCAACAATTCTCAAACTCAATTGCAAATAAGTCCTCAGAGGTAACTGCTCTGAACTCAGGTTCCTTAGTCCCAGGCCACATCTATGGAATCAGAGTTTCTAGGAAAGAGGCTAGACAATCTAATAGGCTTTCCCTCGAACTCCATAGCAGTTATGAAAAACTGGAGAAGCTAAGCTGTGAAGGCTATGCTAGAGAAGAGACCTCCAGGAGGCAGGAGCTTGAGGAAAGGCAAGAATGGCTTGAGACAGGAGTCAGGGTGTTTAAGAAATGGCAGCATGTGTCAACGTGAGCAACGGGGAACAGGGACATTTCTGAGCAAGGGGCTGTCTGGTAAGGTCACTCAGGTAGAGAGGTGGTAACAGAAACTGATGCATGATGCAGAGTTACCTCATAGGTTATTCGGCAGATTTCAAGTGATCCTGGATGTGCTCAATGGAAGTCCTAAAGATCTAGCGAGATGATACAGTGCTTGCCTCGCCTATTCAGGGGCATGGATCAATCCTGAGCACCACAAGCAAATGAAAGAAAAAGCAGCAGAAGGTCAATGAACAATCCGAGCATGGTGGCAGACACCTCTAGGGAATTCATTGTTGTGTGTGTGTGTGTGTGTGTGTGTGTGTGTGTGTGTGTGTGTGCCATAGGGCAAGTGGAGGCCAGAGGACGACCTGCAATAGTGGGTTCTGTCCCTCCACCACGGGTTCCAGGGAGATCTGAGATGGCAGCAACCGTCTCTACCTGAGCCACCTTGCTGGCTCTGGCACACACCTTTAAATACAGCTACTTGGGAGGCTATAGGAGAAGGCTAGAAAGTTCATAGTCAGCCTCAGCAAATTAGCAGTACTCTATCTCCAAATAAAAAATTAAAAGCAGGGGTTGGAGAGATGGCTCAGCAGGCAAGAGCACTGGCTGCTCTTGCAGAAGACCCAGGTTCAGTTTCCAGTACTCACATGGTGGCTACAACCATGTGTAACTCCAGTTCCAAGGGATCTGATGCTGTCTGCTGACCTCCGTGGGCACCAGGCACACACATGGTGCACATACATACATGTGACTGATAAAATGGATATTATTTAAAACATTTAAAAAGAAGGGCTAGAGAGACAGCTTAGTAGTTAAGAGAGCATACTACACTTGCAGAGGCTCTGAGTTCCAAGCACCCACGTTGGGCAGCTCACAACTGCCTGTAACTGTAGCTCTAGAGGACCCAAAACCTCTGGTCTCCATAGGCAATTGCATTCACATGCATGAACAGATAGATACATACACATACACATATTAAAAAAAATAATAGCATCTTTAATCCCAGCACTCGGGAGGCAGAGGCAGGTGGATCTCTGTGAGTTCAAGGCCAGCCTGGTCTACAAAGCGAGTCCTAGGAAAGGTGCAAAGCTACACAGAGAAACCCTGGCTCAAAAAACCAAGAAAAGGGACTTCAAATGTAGCCCAGTGCTGAAGTACCTATTTATCATGCCCAAGGTTCTAGGTTAAATAAATAAAGTCCTGGACAATGACAGAACTTACTCTTGTCCTCATATTCCACGTGTTTGCCAGTGTCCATTCACTCTATTTACTCATTCACTGCCTTAACAAACACTGTGTACTCACTATGTTCAAGGGTCCACAAAACCACCGGGAAATTAGCAATGAGCACAATAGACAAAATCTTCCAACTTTGTTGGGCTTATTTTCTTTGTCTTTCTGCCTGGGCAAAGATGTGAGTCAGCATGCCTCTTATTCGGACTTCCGGTGAGCATCTACTTCATACTTGGCCTGTGTCAGTTCCTGGGGAAATGTAGACAGCAGATAGGCCTGTGCTATGCTGTGGGAGGCTGGAATCTGGCCTCACAGGATGTGGTGGTTTGAATAGGAATGGCCCTCATAGATGCATGTGTTGAATACTTGGTCCATAGGGAGTGGCACTGTTTGGAGGTGTCGCCTTGTTAGAGTAGATGTGACCTTGTTGGAGGAAGTGTGTCACCGGTGAGGCCCTCTGCTGCCTGAGGATCAAGATGTAGAACGCTCAGCTCCTTCTCCAGCACCATGTCTGCCTGCACACTGTCATGTTTCCTGCCATGATGCTAATGAAACAAACCTCTGAACTGTAAGCCAACCCCAATTAAATATTTTCCTTTATAATGATTGCTGGGGGTTGGGGATTTAGCTCAGTGGTAGAGCACTTGCCTAGCAAGCGCAAGGCCCTGAGTCACAGATGGTTGTGAGAGCCACATGCGTACTGGGAACTGAACCTGGGTCCTCAGCAAGAGCAGCAACTGCTTTTAACTGTTGACCCTTCTTTCCAGCCCTTAAAAATTTGTATTTAAGTGTATTTTGCCTGTGTATGTGTAAATGCACCACCTGGGTGCAGTGCCCATGGAGGCCAGAAGAGGGCATCGTATCCACTGAGACAGGAGATATAGGCAGCTGCCAGTACCAGGAGGGTGCTGAGATCTGAAGCTTGTGCTGTGTAGGAACACCCCGCGCTCTTAGCTGTCTCGACAGCCCATTTGTCTTTTTGAATCAAAGTCCCACTATATAACCAGGCTGTCTTTCAACCTGGCATCTTCCCATCTCTGTTTCCCGAGTGCTAGTGTGGGAGGCCGTGGTACAACAGGTATCATAGCATGCCCAGACAGCTTGGAGACAATCATCCCAGAACCCAGGGAGGAAGAGGGATATAAAGGAAAGGGCCTTCAAGAGGGAGGGTCGTTGAGGAAGCGTCCCTGGTGGTCCAGGTGGGGGGAAGGTGCTGAGAACCCAGACTGAGCTGAGGCAGTGGGGATGGGAGGAAGTTCAGGACGTGGCAAACCAGGGCTGAGTGTAGAGCATTTCCCCGGCATGTGACAGCCAACTCCCATCTCCAGCGTTAGGAGCTGCCAAAGGGAGAACTCTACCTCTAACACCGAACACCGCTTAATCCTTTGGAGCCGGGTTTGCTGATCGGTACACTTGGGATAGCAGGAGTGGTTAGGAGGTTGATGAGGTGCCCTGTAGCACGGGGGACATGATGGATTCTCGTGGCAGCAGCGCTGTGTTGGGGAGTCGGGGACGGAGTCTGCCTCCATTGAGTAGCTGCGTAGTCCGAGATGGAAAACGGGAAGACGCACTTCTAGCAGCCAAGGCTGACCCGGTGGAGTCCCCTCACCACAGTGCTTGCTCTCTACAGGTGAGCCTGGCATCTCCAACTCCATGTTTCTGTGCTCTTAGCCTCAGCTGTAGTAGGGCCTTCCTCTGAGAAGTTCACAGGTACAGGTGGATGCTACAGACACGAAGGCACTGAAGAGTGTGGTAGAGCAAGATGAGAGTCTGGACTCGGTAGATGATGTGTACCTGAGTTCCGATACCCAGCATCCACATAAAAGCTGTACACAGCAGCACACATCTGTAACCCCGGGGCACAGGAACACGGAGGCTCCAGGGGCTCTTGGTCAATAATTATAGCTAAAATGGTAAGCTGCAGGATCAGTGCATCTTGTCTCAAAAGCTACAAGTAAGGCGCAGAGTCAGGAGCCACCCAACACTGACCTCTGACCTGCATGTGTGCACATGTATACGTGAGCACACCTGCATACACATGTGTAGATGAAGTCAACGGATTCAAAAGGAAGATGAGAACCTGGGCTAGTACCCAGGAACCTTGACTGAGGGTCACAGGACAGAGGAGGAGCCTGGAAGGAGGTGGGAGACAGACCCCGGAGGTTGTGGTGATGGGACAGGAGGCAGGCAAGAGTGCAAGGAGGGGAGAGTTTTCACAAGAAGGCCACTGGGTTTAGGAGCTGTTGAAGGTCATGGATGTTAGGTCCTGCTAGGACACAGACAAATGGTGTCTCAGGGTAGTTACTGGGTATTTGGCAAAAACAAGGTCAAAGCCCACCCCCCTGGGAGTCCAAAGCCCACTGCCAAGGAAAGGAAGAACTGATGTGTTCTTAAGTGATGAGATGGAGAGAGGGATGGTGAAGGTGGAGGGCTCACTGGACCTTCTGAGGCATTAGATTCAAGATTTCAAGACTCAGCAGAGATCTTCCTTTCTTCTATACCCCCCACCTCCCCACCCCCCCACCCAGTGCGGGGGTGGGGGGTGGGGGATGGGGGGTGGGGGGTGGAACCCAAGGCCTTGGCAGGCAAGCTAGGCAAGCATATACCACTGAGATTCATCCTAGGCCAGGTTAAGTACCCCCCCCCTTTTTTTTTTTTATCAGAACCATCTAAAATGCCAGACCAGAAGGTCTCAGCAGGTAGTGACCACCCTGTTCTTGTGGGTAGGCAAGCTGAGACCCACCAGCGCCAGGGCACTCCCAGGTAGGGTGACGAAGGATGTACAGAACAAGCCCCATGTCCTTCTCAGTAAGCCATAGCACACCCAGGGTCAGGTTTGTTATTTCTAGTCCAGAGAGCCTCCTGCGGAGCTGAAGGGACAGGATAAAAGTCCTGTGTAGGCTCACAGAGACACCCGCACATACACTCCGCCGGTATCTCCCAGGTTATTCCCTTAGGACCTTCTTGCTGCTGGTCCACCCCAACCGCCGTTCACCCAGCATCCCTGTCCCTGCCTCTGCATCTCTCTCTGCTTCTTGGGCTCTGCCCCCGCCCCCCACACTCTGGGCCTCCCCTCTGCCCCTCCCGTGGGTGCCCCTCCCTGGACTACAACCCCCAGGCGCCCCCAGCCCGGGGCGCTGCGCATGCCCCCTGCTCCCCGCCCCCTCCTGTTCCCCTTCCCTCCCTTCCTCCTCACCTCCCTCCGCCCCCCTCCCCCGCGCCTCGGCTCCCGCATCCCTCCATCCAACCCTGTGCCGCAGCCGCATCGCCACCGCAGCCCAGGCAGAGCCCAGTCGGCCCAGGCCCCTGTCTCTGCCTGGCCTCAGCTCCCCGCCCCCCCGCCGCGCACCTTACCCTCGCATCCCTCGGAGGTCTCGTCCGGTGCCCCCCGACCCCGGCCTCCAGCACAGAGGCAGGAGGCAGAGAGAAGCAGCGGAGGCAGGAGGACGAAGAAGGGGAGGAGGAGCCCGTCGTCGTCGCAGGATGAAGGATCGGACTCAGGAGCTGCGGAGTGTGAGCTAGGGGGTGGGAGAGGTGGGGAGGCGGCACCCTGTATTTGGGGAGCGCGTGGGGACGGAGTGGGGGAGATTCTGGGACATGGGGGGCAAATGATAAGACTAGATAGAGGTTGGAAGCCAGGAACCCTGACATCCCCCGGCACCTGATATCTCCAGTGAACCTGCAATTGGAGGACAGTGGCTGGAGGGAGTTGAAGGCCATTAAGACACAAGGGGGCAGGAGAGGTCTCAGGGGCCTGGGCAGCCCGTATGCCCAGGGGGGCCCTGGGATCCAACCTGGGGATGGGAGAGAGTGAATGTTAAGAGAGGAATGGGGGACACCATCATCCCTGGAGCAGGTTTGTCAAACTGGACGGATGGAGGTGGTTACTGGGCATGCCGGGCCCAGTAGGACCCAGATTTGGGATGCGATGGAGGACACAGGTTGGGACTAGAAGCTAGCACCTAGCAGTGAATGAAGTGTGTGGTGGTGGTGGTGGTGTGTGTGTGTGTGTGTGTGTGTGTGTGTGTGTGTGCACGCAAGCGCACTGGTGTGTTGCACCGTGGGGAGAGGGCACTGCTCACAGGGGGGAGCGTGGGGGAGAACTCAGTTCCCCTGGGCCAGAGCCTCAGCTGAGGTGACCCCAAAGGTGGGAGAGGAGAGGAAGATCCACCCACCAGGTCACCGAATTGGGTTGTATGACACAGACCACACAGTGCTTGGGGGAACTGGGGCATGGGAGCAGCCAGGGGCAGACTGCTGGCGGCCCGGGGCCCAGGCTGCAGGAGGCTGGCCAGCAGAGCTGGGGGAGGACAGGTCAGGAGGTTGCAGGGGAGGCTGTTCTTAGGAGGGACCGCCATGGTTTCGGGGCAGGGAGGGCACTGAAACCATTTGGAGAATGACATGGGCCCAAGGAGGTTGAGGTAGCAGTCTGCTGTGTGGTGGTGGCCCCTGGGCACTGGGCCCTGATAGAGTGGGTTATGCCAGAATTTCGAGAGACTGTTATTCCATCTGACAGATGAGGAGACTGAGGTGCAGGGATGGGAAGGGACTGCCCCAAGGTCATCAAGCCAGTGTCTGTGTAGGGCAGGTCAAATGGCTCAGGGGCCTGCAGGCTGCCCAGCTGACCTGGGGCCACACCTTTGGCCTTTGAAACACAGGTTGAGAGCGGAGACCAAGAGCTGTGTTGTTCGAAAGCCTCTAAAGGCTGGACTTGGAGTTGGGGACCCCAGGTCACAGGAGCTACAGGGGAGGAACACAGAAACAAGGGACTGCCTGTGGAGGCAGGTGGAAGTGGGGAGGAAGGGGGAGCTGGCAGTTGAGGGGGAGACATGAAGGGTTATTTACTGCCTCAGGAGAACAATGGCAGCAATGGCAAGTCAACTCTGCGTATTCTATAGGAAATCACCTCTGATTACTGACAGTCCTGTGAGGCTGGTGTTAGCATGATCTCATCTCACAGAAAAGGCAACAGAGGAACTTGGCCAAAGTTACATAGCTCGAAAAAGGCAGGATTCAAACCCAGACCAGCAGCCTCAGCGTCCCAGCTCCCTTCCAGGTGCCTTTTGCAGAGCAGGTTGCCATGGTAATCCTAATAAATCCCAACCAACTTCCTCGTAAGGTAGATAGAGAGTCCGCCTTGTCTAATATTTGGGAAAATGAAAGCCCAGTGGGTTTAAAGGGCTTCCCCAGGTCACACAGCTAAGCAAGGGAGAAAACAGAATTCAAACTCAGATCCCCAGCAGCCAAGAACAGTCTATGATTCCCAGACCTGGAGAAATGTGATAAAGTGGGGGTGGAACTATGGTAGAATTTCAGGGAGAGGGAGACAAGAGTGGGGAGTACTCCTCTGAGTCAGGGCTCCCTGCCCAGAGGTGAGGAAACCTGTGGCCAGAGCTGTTGGGAGGCGGGGAAGCCAGGTGGCTGAGGCAGGAGGCAAATGATGTGGAGGGCTGGGGCTGAGGGCTGGGTGAATACTGAAGGCTTTGCTGTTAGTCACAGCTTAGGGAGAGTGGAGGTTTGGGAGGGTGCAGGCGGGGTGGGGTAGGTAGGAGCTCCAGATGTCTGGAGTGTAAGAGTCTGTGCTAGAGTTGAAAGCCAGGCTGTGGGAAAGCAGGAGACACTCAGCAGGCCGGAGAACATGGTGAAGGGGCCTCAGGAATGCCAGCTGCCGGGCCTGGTTGTCTTGCTAGAGCTCTGTCGTCTTCCCAAGGAGTTTCCAAATATGTTTATCCTACAGAGGTTGAGGGCTCAGACATGGGAGTCAGGTTGTCTGTCTGGGCTTATGTCCTAACTTAGTTACTTCATGTGTGACCTTGGGCAAATTATTTAACCTGGCGCAAGTGTGTGTGTGTGTGTGTGTGTGTGTGTGTGTGTGTGTGTGTGTGTCTGTGTATATGCCTTTCTCTGTGTGTATATATCTGGGTGTCTATGTGTGTGTATGTGCACATCTGTGTCTATGTGTATGTGTCTGTGTATGTATCTGTGTGCATCTGCGTCTGTGTGTATATCTGTGTCTATGTGTATGTGTCTGTGTATGTATCTGTGTGCATCTGCGTCTGTGTGTATATCTGTGTGTATATCTGTGTGTATGACTGTGTGTTTATCTCTATCTGTATGTATGTCTGTGTGTATGTCTGTGTATATATCTGTGTGTATGACTGTGTGTGTTCATCTCTATCTGTATGTATGACTATGTGTGTATCTGTGTGTGTGCATCTCTATCTGTATGTATGTCTCTCTCTCTCTCTGTGTGTGTGTGTGTGTGTGTGTGTGTGTGTCTGTGTGTGGTGCTGGCATGAACTGAGGGTTTGAGTACACCAGGCAGGCACTCTGTTATTGAGCTACATTGCAGCCTCAGTTTTACCATGTGTAATTGGAGTGTGATGGTACTACTTGGTTGCACAAGATTACTTCGAGAATTCAAGGTCAGTTCATACAGGGTGCCTCAGACAGCAGTGCTATGTGGTTGCTAGCCAGCCCCAGGTGACTTTTGACTTTCTCTGGAGCATCACAGAAGCCCACTTGGATGACACCTAATTAATTTTGGAATTACTCAAGGGCTACAGGAAAAAAGACAGACTTGCCAGAAGTGCCAGAGGTGCCACAGCTGGCGGAGCTGGTGTTGAACCAGGGCTTTCTGTCTCAGGTTGCTCAGACTTTTGGTTGGGAGTTAGGCGCTGTTAGGCTGGACTTGGAGCCTCCATGTGGGGACTCCTCAGTTGAGTAGATGTCTCGGGTCCAAGAAGGAAGCAGGACCCAGAGTGAGCAGAGGGCTGAGTGAGGGAAAACAGGAGGACATGTGGCAGCTTGGGGTGGGAGGTTGGGGAGAAAGGGAGAGGGGCAGGGGAGGCCAGGAAGCCTGCATGATGGCCTCCTGGATGGCAAGAGCAGGCAGAGACTAGAGTGAGCGGATCATCCCCTGCAGTGCACTGGGCTTTTCTCTGCCTTGAGTTCTTGGTTTTTTCTGCCCAAGAATACTGTTTCCGTTGCCTTATGTCCAACTTCTCCCACATTGCAGCATGGTCGGACTCAACTCAAATGTCACCTCCTCAGAAAGACCCTCCCTGGCCACCTGAATAAAGTGCCAGCATGCATGTTTCCATCACACACACACACACACACACACACACACACACACACACACCGTTTATCTTCCTCTGCTACCTTCAGGCTTAGGTACTCTTACCCATTTCTCACTGTTTACCCCCCACCACACACACACCTTCAGCTCCTTGGAGGCAAGCCCTTCCTACGCAGGCTTGTTCACCCCTAGTGCCAATCATATATATTTGTTAGATGAATGAGTGACTTGGGGAGGCGGGAAGAAGATCAGGAAGGGAGCAGGTGGGCTCTGTAGGCTAACAGAGGGAAAGGAGTGAAGAGCCAGGCTGGACCATGGGAGATGGGGAGGGGAAGCCCAAGCTAAGGAGGCAGATGGGCAGAATCATGAGGGGTGCAGGAGGGGGTCTGACAAGGTAGTGCTCGCACCTTGAGGAGCCTGGTGGGCAGTATACGGTAGTGTGTGTGTGAGCACGTGTGTATCTGATACCCTTGGCTCAGTCTCCAACTTCACATACGTGGGAACACACACACCAGAACCCTCTTGTTGCTGGTGTGGAAAACTTTACTTTAAGGAGTCAGATGGAAGCTAGGGGGTTGAATTGAATGCCCCACACAGCCAAGGAAACTTCAGAAGGTGACAGGAGCTCTTATTAACCCCTGGATCCTCCCAGGTGGCCAGCAGTTGGGGGGCAGTGACAAACAGTGCCCTGCCACCCACCAACACCTCATTGGCCGATCACCCTCGGGCAAGTTATATAATCTTTCTGTGACTCAGTTTCTTTATCTGTCAGATAGGAATAAGAACATCTACTCTGTGCAGTGGCTGAGATTAAATGTGAGGGACTGGACATGGGCTCACACCTGTGATCCCAACACTTGAGAGGGTGAGGCAGGAGGATCGCTGCACGTTGAAGGCTACTCTGGGCCACATAGTGAGACCCTGGAAAGAAGTGGGTGAAGGGACAGAGAAGTAGAGGAGAAGAGAGTGAGCTCAACAGCTCTCTCAGAGGCCAGGTAGGACCAGAGGCGCTGCCACTGGTCAGAAGGATGGATGGGGAAAGGCTTGAGACTTGACGGGTCCCTGTTTCAAGCTCCACCTCTGGCCTCATCTGCTGTGAAGTCTCAGGCAAGAGAGCACCCTGTCTGAGATGTCTCCTCCTCTGCCACACGGGAGGCACAGAGGCTCCCAGTCCACCCTCACCAGACACTCCCGCTTGTGGCATTAGGGCCTTTCCTGTCCGTCCTACTGCTTCCTGCTGCCCTGTGGGAGGAGATTGCCATTTGAAGGTATGAGGCCTGGAAGGTGGAAGCCCCCGCGCCGGTTCAGCAGCAGAACCGGTGCAGATTCATTGGCCTCTCTCTGCCGAAAGTTTTCCCACTTATGAAAGGGGTGTGTGATAATGTCTGTCTCAGGAGGCTCTTGTGAGAATTAAATGGATAAGTCTGGTGGCCATGCGGTTTATAATTCCAGCACTCAGGAAGTAGAGGCAGGAGGATTCCAAGTTAAAGGGTACCCTGAGTACAGTAAGACTCTCAGAAAACCAAGAGCTGGCATGGTCACTTAGTAATAGAGTGTTGCCTAGCATGTGCATAGGCCCTGGGGTTCCATCCCCATCCCCACCCAACCCTCCACACACACACACACACACACACACACACACACACACACACACACACGAGAGAGAGAGAGAGAGAGAGAGAGAGAGAGAGAGAGAGAGAGAGATTTGGGCATGTGCAGAATATACAGATAAGCACCCAGAACTTTGTAAAACTGTTGAAATGTTTGTCTCAGTGGTCACTACTGTCTGGCTTGGAACTGACTGTGTAGACCAACCTGGCCTTGAACTCACAGAGATTCACCTCGCTCTGCCTCTACTGTAATTAGAAGTATGAGCAGGTTTATGTCTGTTCTCTAGGATCTTATTCTGTAGCTCAAGCTGAGCTGGAACCCAGTTGCTTCAAACTTATGGCAATCCTCCTGCCTCGGCTTTCCATGCTGGGATTGTAAGTATTTACCACCATACATGGCTGCTCACAGAGTTATCTGTTTATTTACTATGTACGAGGGTTTGTCTTCACTACAGGCATGCCTGGTGCCCCCAGAGGCCAGAGGTCTGGACGCCCTGGGGTTGGTGCTCCAGAGGGTTGTGAGCTGTCACGCGGGTGCTGGGATGGAGGCAGATCCCGTGGAGGGGCAGCCAGGGCTCCTCACCCCTGAGCCATCTCTCGAGACCCAGTTTTTAAGATTTTAAAATAGATTTTATTTTATTTCTGTTGTTGTTTTTGAGACAGGGCTTCTTTCATTAGCCTCACTGTAGCTCAGGCTAGCCTCAAACTCACAGAGATCGGCCTCGTGTGTGTGTGTGTGTGTGTGTGGGGGTACAGGAGCCTGCAGAGACCGGAAGAGGGCATCAGATCCCCTGGAGTGGAGCTACGTACAGGTGGTTGTGAGCCACCCAGCATGGGTGCTGAGGACTGAACTTGGGCCCTCTGTAAGATCAATACACACTTTTAACAGCTGAGCCCTGGCTCCGGGCCCTCCCCTTACAGAGTTTTGAAGAAGATCAGAAGAGATAGAGAGAATAATGTAAGATGCCTTCGGAAGGCACTGGCACATGGCACTGTGGCTGGGCTGTCAGGCTGAAGAGGCCCGAGCAGGAGCTGGCCTGGAGGGAAAGAACCCATGGCAAAGTGTGCTTAGGGCACCAATTGCAACCAGAGCCTTGTGGGAAGCAGACCTAGTCCCTAGTCCTACTCTGCCTTGGGCAGATCACTGTCCTTTGCCCACCCTGGCTCTGTGATCCTTCATCTGTGAAATGGGAACAGTATTTGTTCGGTATTTTCCCACTGGGCTGTGGTGGTAAGGATCAAAAGGTTTATGAATGTGAACATGTTTGTACACACCGAGGAATTTTAGCTCTCTTTGTAATTGTTACCCAAACCAAATCATACTTAGGCCCTACTACCTTTTTTCCCTTCTCAAGGGCAAGCAAATAGGTAGCTTGGATACTCTAGGATACTCTAAGGAAAGAGGCTTTGAAAACAGCAGGAGAAAGTGAAGCCAGACTTTAGGAAGAACTTCCTCAAGTTGGCATGGGAAGGGAAAGAGCCAGAGAAGAGGAAAGTTCCTAGGTACCTAGACCAGCAAAGGTTCTCCTGACCTGTATGAAGCTGGTCTAGGGTGGGCGGGTGAAGGACAGGAGGGTCCACAGGACGCTGTGGCCTTGGAGGCTGAGAAGCTGGAAAGCACCGTAAGAAACTAATGCACCCTAAAGATGAACTCTCCTCCTCATGCAGGGCCGACATCTGCCAGGGGCAGTCCTGGGGCAGGTTGAGGCTGGAGAAGCCAGTAGTCCTAGCAGGGTCTTTGAGACTATCAAGTTTGGTTTGGGCAGAATCAGGTGACTTTCTGGCCTGCAGCAGGAGGTTTCCTCTGGGTTGCGCTGGTCCCAGAGCTGCGGGGCTCTACTGATCCCAAGTGATCTCGGCATCTTGGTTGTATGTTAGTCCCATCTGGCTTTGTGTAGGTTCAGCCTGAACAGATACTTCGGAGCCAAGTGCAGTTCCTTACCCTGTCCTCTGTGCTCTGCTACAGACTGTCAGCTCTCTGCTTCCGGTCCCAGTGGCTCCACTTCCAGGCAGCTGCTGTTCGGCTTCTGTCTGGATTCCACACAGGCTCTCTTGGCTACATTCTGTCTGAACTCTGGCTCAGCCTGCCTGGGATTTAGGCTGACCCCTTTAACTTTCCACTGAGGCTGATTAGGGTTCCAGACATAATGGCTGTTGATGGCTGTGTTCAACTTTGCCCTGAGAGTTCTGTCCCAAGCAAAGATGAGTGGGGATCCCAGGGGAGCCCTTTTGTGCCTTCCGCCCAAGTGAGTGAGAATGCAGTCCTGAGACTCAAGAGGTTGGGTGAGCAGGCAGCACCCTCCTTCACATCCTAGGGACGTGGCTGCAGGTCTGTGTGTCCATGTGTCGGCAATGCAGCTCTGCCTGGGTCTGTGTGCGGTGAATGTCAGCGTAGCAGGGTGGCTCCATGTGGGTGTTGGGGGCCTATTTCTGTGTGCCTGGGTGTCAGTGCTTCTGTCTGTGTCACTGGTCTGCCTGGAGATGGCAGTGTGGGTGGGTAGATCCCTTTGTGTCTCTGAGCCCTGAGGGTGGAGGGCTGAGCAGCTGCGGGGTTGCAACTGGGAAATCCGAGTCAGAGTGGGTGTAGGGTGGAAGGGACTGGAAGAAAGTGAGTGAGTAGCGTGGGGGGTGGGGGGAGGAGGGTCTCCAGTAGTAGAGAGCAAGGGAGGAGGAGGAAGGTGTGGGAAGAAGCAGGTCAGAGTGCTGCAGACATGGCTCTGCTGGCCCTTACTGGGCCTGGCTGTGCTTGCTCAACTTGGCATCAGCCACTGGCAGCTTGGCAGTGATGTGACCTTCTATAAGGGAATGAATGAATGGTCAGGTCGGGCCAGGGAAAAGGGAGACCCGAGCAGGCACTGCCAGGGGATGGTAGGAAGGTTCACAGCCTGGGAAACCATTCTAGAGTCCTCTTTGGAGACCAGAGACAACCATCACAAAGATGACATTTAGTTGGTTGTTGAAATATTGAAGTTTGTCCATATCCAACAGTCAATAGCAACAGCTTTCTTTCCAAGGAGACTCTGAATGCATGAGGCTGTTCCTACCTCAGAGAGTGCCTGTAGCTGACTCCCTTTAAGGTACCTGGGCATCTAAGACATTGTTCTTCAAGATATCCAGCACTGGCTCTGACTGTTTGTGTCCTTGCCGCCCCTCCTGACTAGGACCCTTCCCTAGTTTCTGAGCCTAGAATTGCAACCATCCATGTATGTGTAGCAGGTAGAGGACCAGAGAGCAAGAGAACCTTGGGGACAGGGAAGGGATGCTCATGGATCTGGCCTTGTTTTGCTCTGCAGGCGAAAGACAGTGATGATGAAGAGGAAGTGGTCCATGTGGATCGAGACCACTTTATGGATGAGTTCTTTGAACAGGTAGAGCCTCCAATAGCCCTGGCCCAGAATGCCCCTTTCCAACAACTTCCTTTGCCCTGCGCACCCCTCTCTTTCCTGCACACTCCTTGGCCTTCTGAGTTTGGCCCATTTCATGGAGCACTGGCTAGTTGTCCTGATTCCCTCATCTGGCCCACCAACCGGGGTGAGGGGTTACTTGATTTCCTGTCCCAGGTGGAAGAGATCCGAGGCTGCATTGAGAAACTGTCTGAGGACGTAGGACAAGTGAAGAAACAGCACAGTGCCATCCTGGCCGCCCCCAACCCGGACGAGAGTGAGTACCACTTCGGGGCACTTGGGTTGGGGCCCCATCCAGCTTCTCACCTCCCTCTTTGCCCTCCCCGCAGAGACTAAACAGGAGCTGGAGGACCTCACGGCAGACATCAAAAAGACGGCAAACAAGGTCCGGTCCAAGTTGAAAGGTGAGGAATGCAATTCTGCAATTGCCGAGAAAGATCTCTGCCCTGCATTGGATCAAGCAGGCCTCTGGAAGCAGTGCTCACAGGCTTCTGGGGCCCAGATTCCTCATCAGTGAGAAATGCACGAGCCCACTTTTGCCCACATTCTTTGGAGACACGTGACAGGGAAGTGAGCTGGGTAGGGTTTCCGCCTGAACTGCACCTGAGAGCCATCAATGAGAGAAATACAGATTTCCAGTCAGTCACGGTGGTGACGACCTATAATCCCGGCACTCAGGATGCTGTAACAGGAAAGGGGACAGTTCCTGATAAATGTGGGCTAGATAGCAAGACCCTATTTAAAAAACTCCAGGAAGGAAGGGAGGAGGGGATGAAAGAAACATACTCAACCAAGAGGTTTAAATCTTGTTCAGTCCTCGTTTGTCCTGAACAGGCTCTGATCACGACACTGAGCACCCACTAGGGTGCTCAGCAAATGCTTAGTATCCTCGGCTCAGGACAGATTGGACTGTGTGGCTGACATCAGGGGCTGGCATGCTTGCAGGAGAGCCTTGCCAAATGCTCATGGATTCACTCTAATTTAAGGACTTGGGTGCTGGTAATAATCACCTTCCCTCACAGCACTGTGGGTTGGGAACCTCCTCGTCTGCTGGTGCCAGGGGTAGCAGTATTAAGGAGCGGCTACTTGTGTGCCATGGTAATTCAGCAGCATAAGACAGTTACTAAGGATCTGCAGCACTGAGGCCATTGCTAGGTTTTAGACAGGCTTTACTGAGGGCCTGTCCCCCAAACCACTGACCTTACCTGGGGAGATGAGGAAACAAGCTTCATGTCCCTTTGGACTTAAGAGGAAGCCGTGCGTAAACCTTTGATGCTGACCTGTAAGGACAAGGTCTTTGTATGCTCTGGGGTCATGTTCATGCAATCTACACGAGGAGTCCAGCCTCCGATGTTGACTCACTGTGGACAGTCCCTATCCTTGGTTTGCTCATCACTATAGTAGGGGAAACTGGAAGCAATTATGAAAATTTTTTTCTTCTGTTTTTGACAGCAAAATATTTTTCTCCAGATGAAGTCTTATCAAGAACCTCAAATATAAAACAGAAAAGTTGCCAGACATGGTGGCCCACACCTTTAGGCTCAGCACTAGGGAGGCAGAGGCAGGTAGATCTCTACCAGTTTGAAGCTAGCCTGGTCTACATAGCCAGAGTTATAAGGTGACATTTTCAAAACAAACACCATAAAAGTTGGGTTGCAGGAGGCATAATGGTGTGCCCCTATAATTTTAGCACTTGGTAGGACTCAGTGGTTTCTTCAGACTCGTGTCCTGATCGAGAACACTTTCTAGAAGACCATGAGAAAACCTTGTGGTCAGGGGATCAGGAATAGGTCCAGACAGAAGACAGGAAAAGTGAAGGTAGTTAAGAAACTGACCAGGAAACAAACAAACCATCTTTCCCATCTTTTTCCAATTGGTAGCATCAGGGTGACCTTGACGAGTAGTCTCAGGAATTTGAACCCCAGTTTCTAGTGTGAAATATCAACCCAAACCACTGAGTTCCCAGAATTGTAAAAGACCCTCTTCTGTCCAGCCCTGGCCCTAGACCCCGGGCTCATTATGCGGCCCAGCAGGACCAGCAGGTCCCTGGATCCCTAATCATGTGTGTCTGGTGTTTTCGGTGAACTGGCGCAGCCAGGGATAGTGCTCAGACGCTGTTCCTGCCTGCCTTGAGGGGCCATCTAGCTGCCTTCCTCCCCGAGGCCCCGAGTCTAAGCAGCCTTGGTGATTCATCCCTGCTGCATTTTCTGATCTCACTTGAAGAAGCTGTCACTGCAAGCTCTTCTTAGAAATCTGAGTGACGGAGTCAGGAATACATGGTCCAAAAGCAGTCTAAAACATCCTTTAGAAGTGGGAACTCAGCCGGGCATGGTGGTGTGCGCCTTTAATCGCAGCATTTCGGGAGGCAGAGTCAGGTGGTTCTGTGTGAGTTCGAGGCCAGCCTGGTCTATAGGGCGAGTTCCAGGCAGCCAAAGCTATACAGAGAAACCTTGTCTCGAAAAACAAAAAAATAAAATAAAAAAGAAGTGGGAACTCACAGGACAAGCAGAGCAACTAAGTTTTCTCTGTTGGAACATCCATCTATAAGCTATAGAATTCTCATGGAAAGAATGGCCACCGGAAAGTTGGAAGGTAGCTGGCATCTTGCCTGCAGGAGCAGCAGCTACTCAGAAAGTTAAGAAGTATCTTTGAGTCCACAAGTTCGAGGCAATGTAACAACAACCTGAAAAAGAAAAGGAAAAAAAAAAAAAGGATTGGTGGGTTTTGCTTCTTGTTCAGAGATGAAAGGAACTGGAAACTGCTTGGGGAGCGGGGGTGTCCCCTCTAGTGGACTGGCTATATTCATTCCCTCCTGGGTTTGGGCTCTTTCCAAGGCAAAATCCTTCCACCAGAACAAACTTGTCTGGTGACCTTTTGACTCTGTCTCTCTCCCTACCTGCCTTAGGAAACCCCCTCAAATCCCTACCCGTGTACTTGGCAGCCTGCAAAACTATACCTCACCATAGTCCTTTTCGTGGTGCATGGTGTCTCTTCCCCAAGCCTGGAACCTACCTCTTCCTACACCCCAGATCCCGGTCCCCCCGCCACGTCCCCTGGTCTCCAGCCTGTCACTGTGCCTTCTTTCCCCCAGCCATCGAACAAAGCATTGAGCAGGAAGAGGGGCTGAATCGTTCCTCCGCAGACTTGCGCATCCGCAAGACCCAGGTAGGCTCAGGGTGCGGAGGACCAGCCCTGCAGGAGTGGTCTCTGTGGGGGGCTCTGGGCGGGTCTGTGGCAGAGAGCAGAGTTCCGCGGGACCAATTGATGCCTGCGGGCTAAGGATGGGGATACGGTTGTGAATTCGTGGGAGGCTGGTGTTGCAGCCTTGTGTCCCTGACACCCTGCTGTGTCTTTTCCCAATTCTCTAGCACTCCACACTCTCGCGGAAGTTCGTGGAGGTAATGACCGAGTATAATGCAACCCAGTCCAAGTACCGGGACCGCTGCAAGGACCGCATCCAGCGGCAGCTGGAGATCAGTGCGTGTGGCCCTCCCCTCCCCAGACTCCCAGCACTTGACAGGCCCCCTCCGGGTGGTTCCTCCCCGGAGCCAGCGCCCCGGCCTGAGCCTGGTGGAAGGGTGGGTGGCTCCTGGGTTCCTGCACCCTTCATGCCACCACCTCAGGCCCGCTTCCTGAGCAGGAAGTCCTTTCTCTCCACAGCGGGCAGGACCACTACCAATGAAGAGCTGGAAGACATGTTGGAAAGCGGGAAGCTGGCCATCTTCACTGACGACGTGAGCCCCCCGGGGTCGGGTCAGGGTCCGGGTCCGTCAGGGAAACGTTTGCCTCTCCACCACGTCCACCCTGGAATCCCAGACAATGGACAACTTGGACCAAGAGCTGGGAGATTCCATGGGGGCAGGGCAGGAAGGCACCTCCTTAAAATCGGTCAATAGTGCTGTGCCAGGCATTTCTACACCTGCAGGACTTTCTGTTTGTTTTTTTGAGACAGGATCATGCTATGTGGCCCAATCCTCCAGCCTCAGCTGGAATTATGTGGGTGAACCACTATGTCTGGCTTCATTTCATCTTCCCTATGATCTCAGAAGTAGCCCATTTCACAAATGAGGAAAATTGAGCCAGAAAGTGAAATAATTTGTGAAGAACTTGACTCCACAGTCTAATTTCTGAGTCAGAGCTCTTCAGTATGGTGGCTGACAGCATACTTCCAGACCCACAGGAATCTACAGCCTACTCCCCCCGCCAAGCATGCATTCTCTGTGATTCATTTTTTGAAGGCTTTTCTTTTGGTTTGGCTTAAGTTTCCACACGGCCCTGTTCTGTTTATACGTGAGTGGATGGGTTTTCCCCAAACTCAGGCTCTCTTTCTCCTGTGGACATGAGCTTTGGCCTGCCCAGTCCTGTCTCCATTTCTGCCTCTATGGCCAGATGACTTTGGGAATGGGTGTAGACCAGGTATAAAGCATTCACCGTAACGGTCTAACGGTTTGCAATACAGAGGTGTGTGAATAGTTGGGTTTTGTTGCATTAACCCTGGGCAGATAGGTTGTGGGCCAGTTGGGCAGTCCTCCTCCTCCCAACAGCTCTCCTAGGGTTGTCTGTCCTTCTGTGTGAGACTGGAGAGGCGCCTGGTGGGTGCCTCCAAGAGGCCTTACTTTAGTGGGCAAGAGCTGACCTCTGGCCAGGCATAGTGGCGCTTGGGAGGCAGAAACAGGAGGATCTCTGTGAGTTCAAGGCTAGTCTGGTTTTCATAGCTTCCAAGACAGCCAGGACTATATGGAGAGACCTGCCTCAAAACAGAAGAAAAAAAAAAAGTTGACCTCTGCCCCCTGGCATTCCATTGTGGCATGGAAACCACCTTTATAGACCTCACTCAGTTTACAACAGTCTTTTGAGATAGGCACTGTTATGATTCATCTCTCTCTCTCTCTCTCTCTCTCTCTCTCTCTTTCTTTCCTTCCTTTCTTTCTTTTCCAGACAGGATTTCTCTGTGTAACCACCCTAGCTGTCCTGGAACTCTCTGTAGCCCAGGCTGGCCTCGAACTCACAGAGATCCGCCTGCCTCTGCCTCCCAGGTGCTGGGATCAAAGGCGTGTGCCACCACCCCCAGCTTATGATCCATATTTTCTAGGTGGTGCTAATAAGGTCCAGAAGAGGGTAAACAATTTGCCCAGGGATTTGAACCCGGCCCCTGTAACTGTTAGGTTGAAACTGTGACATGGGCAAAGGGTGGTTCTAGCCCTCTCTTCTCCTGTCCCCTAGATCAAGATGGACTCACAGATGACAAAGCAGGCCCTAAATGAGATTGAGACAAGGCACAACGAGATCATCAAGCTGGAAACCAGCATCCGAGAGCTGCATGACATGTTTGTGGACATGGCCATGCTGGTGGAGAGCCAGGTACAGGCTGCACCAGTCTGGGACCCCCACCCCCACCCCAGCCCCGAGGTTGTCTTTTCTAACCCTCTCCCCTCTTCACATTCCCTGTGTCTGCAGGGCGAGATGATTGACCGCATCGAATACAATGTGGAACATTCCGTGGACTATGTGGAACGAGCTGTGTCCGACACCAAGAAAGCTGTGAAATACCAGAGCAAGGCGAGGAGGGTAAGCCAGCGGAGGGGCCTGATGGCGGGGTAGATCAGTGGGTGGGGTGTGGCAGCTATGAAGTGGGTGCCTTATCTCTGGCTCTGACCTCTTCCTGTTTCTCTTTTCTCTCCCCTCTCTTTCCTCATGTCCCACATCCCAACTCTCCCTTCATTTGTCTGTCTGTCTGTCTCTCTCTTTCTCTCTCTCCCTCTTCCCCCACTCATCTTCCTACCTGCAGAAGAAAATCATGATCATCATTTGCTGTGTGGTGCTGGGGGTGGTCTTGGCGTCATCCATTGGGGGGACACTGGGCTTGTAGGCCCCCCTTCCCCCCTCTTCCCTTGGTCCCTCCCCACACATCGGGAGCAATACCCCCCCACCCTCTCACTGTCCCTGCTCCAAGCTCACTCCCAAAACAGACCCAGGCAGTCCCGGCTCCTTCTCACCTTCATGCCGACCCTGGGGTCCCTGGCTCTCACCTTGCCATGGATCCCACCTCCACCTTGCCGCACATAGATAGCAGCAGGCGTGATCACACATGCACACCAACATGCATGCCGCGGGCACATGCTCAAGACGTGTGGACACCCCAGCGTGTGTGTACTTGTGTAGATGTATGTAGATCCCTTGGAGCCTTCTTGCTGCCACCTCTGTCCTGTGTGTGGTCTGATCTCCCCTCTCTATCCGGTTGCTGTGCAGACTGCAGCCAAGTATAACACAGCAGTCCACCATGCCCTAAATTGTCTTCTGTGAATAGACATATGTGTAGTACAGGTGTGCGTGTGTGTGTGTGTGTGTGTGTGTGTGTGTGTGTGTGTGTGTGTGTATAGATCTGTGGCCATATAATGTGTGTACATGGAGTTTTGTAAGTGTGAAAACCCAATGCAAAAGCATTTCCTCAGCTGACCTTCTCTTCTGTCTGCTACCTTTGGAGCGGGAGGTATGTGTGTGGATAATTCACATCCTCAAAGGATCCAGGGAGGCCCAGAGACCATGGCATACGTCTCATGTAATGTAGAACGAACTCACAGAATCTCCCGGCTCCGTTATTGCCAGGGGTTGTATCATGTCCTGGGGACTAATTGCCCGTGTGTGTGTGTGTGTGTGTGTGTGTGTGTGTGTGTGTGTGTGTGTGTTGAGCCTTGGAGTTCAGGGGAGGCAAGTGGAAGCCTGTGTGTAAATGATAAACAACCTGGCTTAGTTTGTATGAATGTGTGTTTTCCCTAACAGATGATGTAAAGGGCTTGCGCACAAGACTCCTCTCTCTCTCTCTCTCTCTCTCTCTCTCTCTCTCTCTCTTTCTCTCTCTCTGTCTGTGTGTGTGTGTGTGTGTGTGTGTGTGTGTGTGTGTGTGTGTGGTGCTGATAGTTTTCTGTTCAGACACAGCCATTTGCGCTGTGAATCAGACACTAGTTTTGGGTGGGTATAGATACCTGTTTCTAAGCTACCTGGAATATGACTGTATGTGTGTGCACGTGTGCATCCTTAGGGACTCTCTACCTGTTTCTGTTTCTGCTTCTCACAGGCACACACTGTCTTTAAGGACATGATCCCCAGGTTTGTTTCTTCACACTTAGTTGCTCACGCCCTCTCCTCAGAACAGCAGCCACACACACACACACACTGCTCCATCGGGAGTGTGCAAGTGGTACTTTTCCCTCATGAGACCGTCTGACAGGGGAACACACCAAGTCTTCCCTTTCTGTTTCTGCCTGATAGTAGTACCAAGCCTTGGACAACTAGCACGTCCTAGTGTGTTCACAAATGCCGAGGCTGAGGGAGTTCCAGAAAGGTGGCCACACGTAGGTGCTGGGGCCTCACACATGAACAGCATGGCGCCCATCCTGGGCCACACCCATTTGCACATAAACTGTCTCCTGGGAGGAGTGTGGTGGGCCTAAGGAGGTTAGATGTCAAGGGCTGCTCCAGGCTGGCGGGAAACCATGGCATTTCCCCTTCCTGCCTCTCAAACTCACCTCAGAAGCTCTTGCTTGTTCTCACTGCCGTAGCTGATGCTCTGGACTCTTCCTCAAGAGACTTGGGCTTGGGCAACTGGGTCTCACACATACCTGTTGGCTACTACTTAGGGCCATCCTTGAATCTGTCCCTCGGACATGTGTACTGCTGAAACCACAGCTGGCTGACAGGGGAGGGTGAGACAGGAAGTGACTGTTCTCTGGTGGTGAGGAGTGGAGGAACCCTTTCCATTGTGTGGACGTTTTGTGGGTTCTCTGGGAGTAGGCAGGCGGTAAATGGGATAAAGGGCAGTGCTAGAAGTCCTGTGAACATGTAGGTGGCACACAGAGGTGCATATGCCCTGCCCTGGAGTAGGGGTAGCCATGTGAAGTGTGTGTGTGTGTGTGTGTGTGTGTGTGTGTGTGTACACAAGCACATGCAGAACTGGGACAGATGGAAAGGAAGAGACTCTGCAAAGATGACTTCCCTGAGGAAAATCTTCTCAACAAGCCCTGACAGCTGAGCTCTTTCCTTCTTTCCTGCCTGGATGTTTGAGCTGTTCACCTGACGTGTGTGTGTGTGTGTGTGTGTGTGTGTGTGTGTGTGTGTGTGTGTCCACAATGTATGTAACCCCCAGGTTAGCTGTGCTGAGGAGGGAGCCTGCCTCTCCCATTTCCAGAATACTCTTTGGCAGGACAGGAGTCCACCCAGAGCCTCCTGTCCCCATCCTTGGCTTCTTTGGAGACGTCAGAGGAGGCCCCAGCATCCATCCCCTTCTTCCTTCAGACCAGCCAGAACTCCTTTTAACCCAGGTGTTTCTAGCAGCCTCCCTGACACCCCAGTCGTGGTATTCACAAGGACAGGACTGTGGCTGGCATGCTGCTTCTGCCTCTTTGAATGGCACTGGGCTCAGGGCTGCCCACCACTGGGCTTCAAGTGGATCAGCAGTCCCTGAGAGTCTGCTGTAACCCAGCTTTCTACAAGACCCACACATCACATGATGGACGTGCTTATTGGCCACTGTCCATGTGTGTCCTGGATGACTGTCTGGGGGCTGGTGTCTTTTGCATGTTCTCAGATAAGTGTGTGCCGCCTGCCCTCCACACACCTAAAACCGACACGCCCAAATGTGCCCCTTGGTGGTCCTAGGCCCACGCCCGGACTCAGTGCTTCCACTGTCCCTTCCCGGCCTCTCACAGCACACCATGTGTCCGTCTCATGTGCCCGTGGGTCATCACACTCTTGTCATGCCTTGAGCGTGTACACATGATGTGTTCTATGCACTCACCCTGCCCTACCCACCTCACAGAGAACAAGATGGTTGGTCCCTAGCTCCTTCCCCACACCTGGCCTCCCCCGATGCCCTGCTGTGCAGCTGTGCGTGTTGGTGTGTTTCTGTGCCGCTGGCGTGTCCTGTGACGTAGCCATGTTTGCTGACATGAGCCCCTGCCCCCTTCTCTTTTCTCCACTGGTTTCTAGAATTCTCTCCCTCCCCTCCCGAGGGGACAGGACTCCTGGGGCCTGGCTGGGGGCCCAGAGCCTGGCCACCCTCCTGTTAGCCTTCAGTCTTATTTCTCTCTATTGGTGACCAAGTTGCAAATGGATAAAATACAGGAAATTCTGACCCCTGCCCCAGACCTGCATGTCCTGTCCTCAGAGTCCCCGAACCCCATCCTGGGCCAGGTTGGGCCTAGTGGGACGGGAGAAATAGCAAGTAATCCAACAGCGGGTTTGCTGTGTGCTCACTTCCTTCTGTCCCCACACGGGACGGGCGCCGTGGTGAGGGGACACACTGGGGGTGGGGCTGAGCAACAGGTAGACACAGACTTGGAAAAGGCTTTTTAATCCAGGCTTGGCCAGATACAGCATGGTCGGCATCCTTGGCAGAAAGCTAACAATATCACAGGAGCTGAATTTGGTTGGAGAGGCAAGGCATGGAAAATCATTGATTTCTTCAATTTTCTTTAAAGCAAATTAAAAGATAAATGTCTAAAAGACATACACTTAAGAAAATGATGGGCCAAGCATTGGTGGTGCACGCTTTTAATCCCAGCACTTGGAGGCAGAGCCAGGCGGATCTTTGTGAGTTTGAGGCCAGCCTGGTCTACAGAGCGAGATCCAGGAAAGGTACAAAGCTACACAGAGAAACCCTGTCTCGAAAAACCAAAAAACAAACAAACAAACAAACAAAAAACAACAAAAAAAAGATGGACCTATAACCTCTTAAGGAGAGCCAGATGTGGCAGAAGGCAGGTCTGAAGACACCTGGAGTAAGCAGACCAGCAGGTGTCTGGGATCTTTGCCCCTTCCAGCTTGAGAAACTGGAAATGGGAAGGGGTAGTGGGACCATCAGGAATCAGTTGGGACCAAAGATATGCCTGTCCCCAACCCCTGTCCTAGAACTTGGAAGCTGGGATAGTTAAAATGTGGCAGGGTCCACATCACCCATGCAGTCAGGCACCGCAGCCCCAGCTTCAGAAGGCAGCCACTTCTCTCCATCCAGTTCTGAAGCTCAGGATCTTGAGTATGCACCACAGCGGCCTCCAGTCCCTGGCCACATCACCTGGCCGAACCCTCCAAGGCCTGCACCCAGTGAATGGTGCGGGCCTTGCTCTCTTCCCATGAGAAGATGGGCTTATAGCCGAAATGGCGCTGTGCCTTGTTGGTACTGACAGTAAAGGTGGTGTTGGCCATGGCCAGAGTATAGGGGTTCAGCAGGGGTGTGTACCGCACCAGTGGGCGGAGCAACCACTGCAGGAGGGCGTTGAGGGTAGCCAGAAGCATTAGCAGCCAGTAGGGTAGAAGTGGGTGGGTGCCTATCAGCCTAAGTCCACAGGGACCCAGAAACTCCATGTTGAAGTCCTCGTAGCTCTTATAAGGTGACTTATCATAGCAGAAATATACCTGGCCACCCATGAGCGCGGCCCGCTGCTCCAGTTCTCGGGCCACCAACAGGTGCATCCAAGCCACATTGCCTACCCGGAGGGAGGGAGGGAGGGGTGCCACTGAGGGCCCTTGGTCCAGTCCCCTATTCGGCCCCATTAGATGCTGCCAAACCTCACTACTGGCTGGTCAGGGTTGCCGCTCCCCCAGCCCCTGTAGCCACAGCCCTGCAGGGGCCACTTGGTTTCTGTACAGATGCTGCCCTTTTCTTTCTCTGGAGAACTGGCACTCACATGCTTCGGTGCCCAGCAAAACCCAGGACACAGTTTTACATCAGCCCTCCCAACGGGCATGGATCCTTTCTCTTTTGCAGCCCATGCAGGAAGTGCCCATGTGATCACTGTCTGCCTGAGCCCTCAGAGCCGGGGGGACCCTCGTGGCTCTGCCACTTTCAAAGCCAGTGCTCTTGCCTTGCCCTCGGCCCCCCTTTGCTTTGCTCTGTCCTTACCAACATAGACCCGACCATGCTCCACAGAAGCTGGGATGGCCCGAAACAGCCGACCTCCAAAGCGCAGGCCCTGGTTGTAGAAGTCTCTCATGACCTGATGACCTTCACCATAGATGCCCGTGGGTCGAAGGGCACATGTCACCAGGGGCAGCCCTCCATTGACCTGGTGGCAAAGGGAGAATGTTGGAGCACAGCCCTCTAGCCTGGCCACCATGGGGTGGCGATGAAGCTTGGGTTCAGGGTCTGCTTCTGCCTTCACCCCAAGCCCTATCCTGGCAGCGTACCTTTCTTCCATTGGCTTCCAGGACCAGTTGTTCAGCAAGGGCTTTGCTACAAGGGTAGGGGTGCCTGTGGACTGCCTCATATGGGGTGTCTTCATCGCCCCTAGAGGGAGAGAAAAGACTAAGTGCTGGAGGGAAATGGGCTCTGAAGTGAAGCAGGGCTGAGCTTACCTGTAGAAGGGGTGGCCCTTGACGTTAGGCCCCACAACTTCCATGCTGCTTGTGTAGACCAGGAACTGAGTTCCAGTCCGCACACAGGCCTCAATCACATTCTGTGTGCCTGTGAAGGAAGGGACAGATACAAGCTGTGTCTTCCTGTCTCAGCATCTCTTTCTGCTCCTACCCAGTGTCCAAGGAGAACCACCGTAGGTGAGGAGAGGGTGGGCAGCAGTGATGGGGCTGGGTTATGAGCAAGACAGCCTCGACCGGATGCTAAGGTCAGGTCACACACTAAGGAAGGACAGGTGTCCCGCAAAAGAACAGGTAGGTAGCTCCTCACCTAGCACATTCACTTTGTGGATGGTCTTTGGACTGGCCTTCCCAAACACATCCACCAGCCCAGCTGTGTGGATGACCACATGACATCCAGCCATGGCAGCTGCCACCTCGTGGGCCTGAGTCACGTCCCCCTGGATGGCGGTCACCTGCACAGGCCCTGGTGAAGAGGCCCGAGGCGGTGTCAGAGCTGAGGCCTGAGCCAGCTGCTGAGTTCAGCCTGTATGCCCCCAGGGGCCCACGTGTTCCCAGTGACTCACCCATCCCATGTGTGAGCTGGAGAACAGACACAGGAATCACCTTTTCCACAAGTGGCGGTACCCCAGTTTGGGGAGGGATGGGGCACCACACCCTCCCACGTTAGTACCCACTGCAGCAGTCACCTGTTTTCAGCTCCTCCAGCCAGGAACCCAGGTGCAGGTCAAAGACACGCAGCTCCCGGAGCCTGGGCTCCCGCTCCAACAGCATCCGAACAATGTGCTCCCCCAGGAAGCCACAGCCACCTGTGACCAGGTACACCAGTGTCGGCACCTGTGCGGATCCCGCCATGCCCAGCTGTGGGAAGAGAATCTAGCTCACTAGAATGGCCTGACACCAGCTGCTCCAACTGTGTGATTCCTAGAAGGGGTCCAGCGGTGGGGCGGCGGTATGGTGCAAGAGGGCGAGCAGCAGCTGTCGGTGCGGTTGTGTGCTTTTAGCAATCAGGCTGCCTGCCCTCCTGACCCTAACTGCTGAGTCACTAGGATTGGATGTAGAAAAGGGTTAGGGGTGGAGATGGATGGAAACACTGACTGGGGGAGACTAGAGGAGGGAAAAGGCAAAGAGTTGGATAGCAAGGGTTAAGGGGTGGTAAGGGCTGGCACTGTAAGAGAAGGAAGGGCCACCTGGGGCTCAGTACCATCTCTGCCTACCTGTAGCTAGTCCCAGGGAGTCCAAACTGGCCACTGGGAGAGGTTGTGTCCAGGGCTGATGGGCCAGCTAGCTGCACACAGGCTTCCTTCCTTCCGCTTGCTCCTCCCTCCTGGCTCATTCCAGGAAGGAGACCAGCCTAGCCTCCACCCCTAGGGGCGGGCAAGGGGGTTTGGAGGGAATTCTCTTGCCAGAGTGCCCCCTGGTGGCCAGTCCACTCTCAGTGGCTGGCGGAGGACAGAACCTGCACACTTGGTGATGACATGTTTGGGGATAATAGGGTCATCACTGCTACCTGACCTTGGCTCTTCCCTCCTGCTGGTTTTCCCAGTAGGCTGGAGACCCAGCACCAGCTGTGGTTCTGGGGAGAGAGGAGGGAAGCCTGGTCTTGGTACAGCTCTGGCTAGCATCCGTGGGGAGATACTGGCATGGTGTTGCAGTCCGTTAGGTGGTTGGTCCAAGTCAGCACTGCTGTCTGCAGTACTAGTCCCCTGCAAACTTTGGGCCACCCGTTTCCCCTCTTGCTTCAGCCACTGTGGCGACAACTCACACCCCAGCCTGCTCTTCCCAAAGATATCGACCAAGCATTTTTGTACAATAAAGTTTAATCACAATTATAAAAATGTGGCGTTGGGTTTTCACTATTAACATTATGTACAATCCAGCCCAACAAGAAGGGCCTGCCCCCCACCATCCTGGCCCACGAGCCAGAGCCCTGGGACACCAGGGTGGGAGGGTGACCCACAGGGTCTGGCAGGAACAGATGAGGCAGGGTTCCAGGCACAGAGTTCCCAGGACTAGGGGCCAAAGGCCCCCCCAGGGGGAGAACATGGCCACTGCCCCAGAGACCCCTAAACTGGGGAGGGGTGCACACAGGGCAGAAGGGGAGGTCCCCACTAACATGAAGCAGAGGGCTATCCAGCCCCCAAGAATAGCATCTATACAGGCTGGTACCCAGGTTTCCACAGGAAACAGCTGCTGGCAGCTACAAACATTTACAGCTTCTTCTCCGCAAAGAAAAAAAAATAAGAGGGTGGTTGGGCACGGGGCACAGGGGAGTCAGAAGTTACCTCGAAGGGCTGAGGCTCCCTTGCTGGGCTCAGGGCCCCTATCCCACATATGGAGATGGGGGCATGTGGGCCGAGCTGAGCCCACTAAGGCTGGGGTGCTGGGAGCTTAGGGCACCAGAGGGGAATAAATAGGGTGAGGGAGGGCACCAGTCCTGCCCCACCTCAGTTGAGGGAGCCACGGCAGCTTTCGGTGCCGCACAGACACGGGATCTTGTTGTCCTCCAGTGGGAACTTGTAGTCGTAGGTGATCTCCTCGTCCACGCCAATGGGCTGCTTGGAGTAGATCACAATCTTCTTCTGAGACTCGATGGTGATCACCTTAGCGTAGCAGTTGGGCTGCAGGAGGGGCAGTGTAAGCCGCAGCCCCACCTCACCCCTGCCCAGCCCAGCCCTGGCCCAGCCCTGAGCGTACCGTGCAGCAGTGGTTGATGAACCTGGCGAGGTTGCCACACTTGGTAGCATCAATGATGGTGTCGTGATCCACCCGGAAAAGGTAGCTGCTGCCAATACCCTCCTGAACATAGCGCTTCTCCCGCATGTCGGCCACCATCTGGGAAGATGAGATGCACACATGTCATGGACATCGGCCACTGTCGGGGCTAGACCTACTCCCGGCAGCCCCTCTGGCCAAGCCAACAGCTCCTGGGGCCATGCTGATTGGATATGCATCTGGGTCTACCTGCTCCCACCCATTCTGACCCAAAGTCAGCCACAGGACTGGGGAAACCAGCACCGAAACTAGTTCTTCTGAGAACCTGTGTGACCACAGTGGAGCCCACAGTATGCTGTGGGCCTAGGGCAGCTTCTGAAATGACAGTGGCTGTGCCTCCAATTGAATCCTTTCCTAGGACTACCCTTCCCAAACAGACACCTACTGGGCAGCTGGTGAGAGCAGATGGCAGATGGTCTGTGCCAGGACAAGCGCCTTTTAGCAAGGGGCAGCTATTCCCAGGAAATAGGCGATGAGTTTGCCACTCTCACTGGGTTACCTTACACCTCTGCAGAGTTCTAACCACCAACTCGGTAGTGAGGACTCCTCCCAGGCTTCAATCTCCAGCCAAGTCCACCTCAGTAGGACTGTGGGATGTCAGTTCTACAATCCTAGGACCCTGAGCCTCACATCTGCACTGGGACAAATCTTGATTGCATTTCTGTTCCTTCGGCTGCTCCCAACCACTCTCCTAGAAGCTAATGGGGATGCCCGAGAAAGACCTCGACCTTTTATTTTCACCCTCTATAGCCACTACCCGGTTCTGTCAACCATTCTGGACCCACAGACTAGACTCCTGTCACCCCGGCTGCCATTATCTCATCCATACCTTGGCTTTGATCTGCCATTAAGCCCCAACAAGGCCAGCCCACACAATCTCTACTAGCTTCTCAAGTCCTTGCCTGCTCAGCTTCCAGGACATTCCCCATCCATAGGCCACACTGGACCAACAGGGTTCCATCTCTGACAAGTTGGCTCCACTTGCATTCCCTGTCACTGGCCCTGAACAGATGCAGTGGCCTTGTCCTCCTGAGAAGCTCAACTTCTGACCGGTGCACACACTGTCCCCAGAACTGGAGCATATATATGCAGCTGCCCCAGGAGTTACCCTTTAGCTTTCAGGTCTCTGGGAAGGTTCTGGGTCCCCCCAACACCTTCAATCAGGCTGGAGCACTAATGTCTAGTTGACTGGGCAGTGGCAGTATTGAGTGAGGTTTGTACAGAAGATCAGATAGTGGCATGAAATCCCACGCTGTAGTCCAGTCAGCAGCAGAGCTGGTGCTGGAGTGGAGCCTCACCTGGCGGATGTTCTGGCCAACATACTCTATCACCATCTCATCAGCTGCGATGGGTTCCATGGCAAACAGACCCCATTCATGGATTCGGCTCCGCCCAAATCGGAGTTTCTTCTTCCGGAACTAGGGGACAGAAGGTAGCTTTAACTGCTAGATGCTCTCACAAACTTGTGCCTTCCCTTCCCTTCAGCCTTCCTTTGCCCACAGGATCCCGCCAGGGGCAATCTCCTTGCTGTACACTGGGTCTCCTCCCTCCTCCAGTTCCCCCTCCTGACCTTGAGCTGGTTTAGCTTTAGCAGATCACTATCCATGATGGCTGAGGTGCCAATGGCGCTCAGTAACCGCCGCTGCTCTGACCGTCGCTCAGAAAGCACCCGATTAGTCCCCTGTGAGCAAGACAGGGAAGTGGTGAGTACTTGAAGGACAGGAAGGTGGCAGCAAGCTAGGGCTTGGGGTAGGGTTCTACCTGAGTGTCCACGCCTTCCAGCTGTCGGGCTGAGACAGGGCACACATCCAGGTACTTGTCCTTTTCTTTCTTGCTAATGGGGTAGTAACCTTCGCTGCGTGCAGAGCCTGTCTGATGCTCCCGGGGCCCATCTTGGGGCCGTCGCTTGCGCTTTGGAGTGCTTAGGTTGGTGAGTGCAGGGTGTTAAGGAAGAGAACAGGTTCCCTACTGGCCAGTCCCTTGGGGCCCATATCTCCTGTCCACCCTACACCTAACCTACAGGTCTGATGGTGAGAATACTCAGGAGACAGACTGGAGAAGGCAAGTTTAGACCTATCCTGTTCTGCCAAAAGAGACACAAGGCAGGGAAAGACGCAAGAGGGAAAAGACAGCAGGCAGCTAGAGCACAAAGCTATCGAGGCACAGTGAGTCAGACAGACCAGTGCAGTCCTAGGAATGCCCTGAGGATGACATTTTTGGCCATATGACCCCAGGGAAAACTGTCCCCATCCCCGCCCTATGTCCTGCTCTAGGGTGCAAGCAGGCTCTGTGGCTCAGGATATTTGTGTGATGGACCCAGTGGGTATCATTAAGCCAGTCAGCCCCACTGGTCTGCTGCAACAGTCGCTCATACGTTAGCCGCAAGTAGCTCATGTCTTCCAAGTCCAGGCCTGAGTTCCAAATGTCATATAGGATGGTCATCTGCTCAAATTCACTCCTGGGCTCAAAGGAAGGAGGCGGTGGGGGTGGGGGTGGGAGTGGTGGCCGTCTTCGTCGAGCGTGGGAGCGGAGACTACGTCTCCTGATAGCCCCTTCCTCATCACTGCTGCTGCTGCTGCTGCTGCTTTCTGAAGACTCGGACTCCTCTTCTCCCTCCTCCTCCTCCTCCTCCTCCTCTTCCTGCTCCGGATGCTGCTGCTGCTGCAGCTGTTGCTTTGGCTCTTCTGCCTCAGCCACCACCACCTCAGGGGCCTCCAAGACTTCATCAGCTGGGGAGCTGAAGAGTGCAGCAGGGGCAGGAGCTGGCTCTAGGGGCCGAGGTGCTGGTGTGGCAGGCGGGGGCTTGACGGCCAGGGCATAGTTGTGTTCCAAGAGGATGTGGCTGAGTAGAGGGCTTGGACGCTCAGCCTCGTCTGAGGTCTCTGTGGCCTCTGAGTCGTCACCAGTGGGTAGGGTAGCCAACCCACGTCGGGCTGGGGTCAGGGCTAAGTCAGCCAGCACTGCCAGGTCCACTTCTGTCCCTGACTCAGTGGTCTCTTCTTCTTCAGTAGAGCGGACACGACCTCCGGACCGATTCCGACCTCCTCGGGCCACCTCCTCAGGCCAACTCTTAACCAGAGACGCATGGTCCAGGGGCAGGTTACGAATGGTCCGCTCCACAACCCGAGGGACTTTTCGAGAGACTGGGCCAGGAGACTTGGCCTGCAGTGGGGCAGCTGGGGGAGGCTCTGGGGCTGGTGCCTCCTCTGTGGCAGAGAAGGAGACAGTTTTCCGGCGTTTCTTGGGTGGGGGTAAGAGAGGGATAGGAGAAGAGGGGCGCTCATCCAGGCGGGGGGCAGGGTCTGGAGGTCCAGCTGGTGGCTCTGGAGGAGGCTGTGGTATATTAGGAGGTGGTTCCTCAGCAGTACCTGGAGATGGAAGCACATGGGCAAAGGCCAACCTCATCAGACAAAACTGTCAGGGCTGTAGACCCGGGCTCAGCTATACTGGAATGAGGCAGCCTTATTTCATTTCTACCCTATTTTGCCTTCAGCTTCCAACTAGTACACTCCTGCTGATATGTACACATACCTGCTTACACAGTGGACTCTGCCTTTCTCCTGCTCATATTATTCTCAGAACTGTGTGCTCCCTGAGCAGGATAGGGCTCTGTACCTGTTCATTATTCCAGCTGACAATCACATACTGAGTCTGCTCATGTCAGGCATGGAGAAAACTCAGAGCTTATCTAAGCACAGGAAGCCTCCATTCAAATGGGATAACCAACCAAACCAAATGTCTAGCCCAACTAGGAAACTGGGGAGGGAAAGACTCCCACAAAATATTGGGCTTCTAGACTTGTTTAGAAGACCACTAGAAGAGAACACATTCTATGACTAGATAGTTGTGGACTCAGAGTTTTTACATCTGGCTCTACCATTTTCAGAACTAAGTGGAAGCCAGTACCACATCTGGCTGGGCAGGCAGTGATCACCTTAAACTGAGTGTTCCTTACTTGGGAGCACTGAGTAAGGCCCTAAATATGTTGTGTCCTAAGGCATGGATATCATGTAGGTCTCAGACACTGGCAAAGTACACAACTTAAGCATCCAACTCAGCTTCTTCACATAGATCTGTGTGGGCTCCCTCACATCCCTGGGCTTTCATGTAGGATACAATTTTTGGGTTACCTGCTCAGTCAGTACAACTGCTTTTTTTTTCTGGGAACTGCTCTCCTATGTCCTCAAATTCTTAAAAACAAGGCTCTAGAAGTCAGTTCCCCAGCTTTCCCCTCAGAGCCAGCACTAACTGATACCACAAAGACTGTCACCTGATCCAAGCTGGCCCAATCAGAAACTTTCCTAAGAAATTCTAAGGTAGGTCGGTTGGCCTGCTGCTAGCCTGGTGGTTTGGTGGGTATGAACACTGCACTGGAGTGAAGAAGAGAGAAAACCTAATTCCTGGGGAAAGCAAAAATAAAACAAACTAGAAGAGAAAAGAAAGGTAAGACCAAGGTTTGAACTCCCATCTTTTTAAAGCTCTGCTTTGCTAACGTACAAAATCCACCACTCTTTGGCTCTAAGCTCTGCCCATGCTCTCTCACCCCATGTTCTCCAGTGCGGACAACTGAGTTCACACCAATGTTCTCACTGTTCTTGGGCAGACTGTTCTTCCCAAACCTCAGCTCTATAATCCAACTGTCAATGTTTTTAACTCAAAGTACAGAGGCCATAACTCAAATTCAAGTCAACAGTGTCTGTAATCCTAGGTCACTTTACTGAACATCTTCTCGGGCATGCAGTGTCACCAAGTTATTTATCCTGTATTCACCCCTATTTCCACCTAATGTCTCTGTCTCTGAGCTACAAGTGTAGTTCCTCAACTACCCACCCTGTTTTTTGAGATATGGTCCTTCACTAGGACAAGGCGCTCAGTCCCAGGGATCTGTCTTTGCTTCTCCAAACCTGGGGTCACAAGTACAAGGCACCACACCTTTATGTGGGTGCTCAGATCAAACCCAAAGGTTCTCAGGCTTATGAGACAAGCACTTTACCTACTGGGCCTGACTGTATTTTACCTGTATGCTCTCTAATGCTACCCTTCTATCTTCTTCCCTTTTTTCCAAATCTCTCTTTCTTGTCAGAATGGTCTTTTTGAAATGCAGATGTGGACCAGAAAATGGAAGGAAAACAATGCCCTCTAAGTGGCCTTTTGCTGCCAAGAGATTCAGAAGAGGCTGTGAGTGTATGAGGTGTCAGAAGAGGTCATCATCCTATGGATGCTGAAATCTTTTAAAATTTCATTTTAGAGAGACCCCTAAGTCCCAGCTTCCCATCATACATCCTTTGCTCTCTTTCCAGCCTCCTAACAGTCTCCCTGTGACACTCTGGCTCCTCTCAGATACTATTACCTAGTGACATGCTTCCTATGGCAAAGACAAATTTCTTACATGGGCTCTGCACTTTGCATGGGCTGGTCCTCACCCACTTCTATAGTTCTGGCCACCCTCCACCCTAAATTTTCAACCTACCATAGGGTGACCTTTCTTCCCGGTCTTCCAACTTGCATTCTGTGCCTTATGCAGAGCCTATATATCTACTAATTCCTCCTCATTGTCTGTTTTGCCCAGACTTTAGCCCAACTGTGCTTCAGTAGGAGGATGTTTGCAGACCCACAGATGCCTTCAGGAGTCTGAGTTCCTTGCATTTTTCCTTCATAGTACTTATTGGTTTGAAATCATAGTTATTTTTATGCATTTACTGCTGAACTGGCCTGTATCTCCCTGTAGTCTGAAGAGTTGAGGAGGATGAGAAGGGTTCCTGTCAGCAGACAGCCCATCATAGCTTCATGGTGGTAGTAGTGCTCAGTAAACTTGTGCCATGAATGACCAGTCCCTACAGCAGGACCATCGTATGCACGTGCTATAGACTAACAAGGACCATACACGTACAAAGGAAAGCAAAGGCAGAACTCAGTTATGAGTTAATGTTGCCAGGTTCCCACTGACCTGTCTCCACACATACATAACACCTCAGGTAGTGAGTGAAGTTAAACACCATCCTCTAAGACGCTGACAGCCATGCATCTTAGTCATATCACCTACCTGTAGGCCGTGTTGGGGATGTCTCCTTTTCAGGGAGAGGCATGGCAGGGGAGCGCACAACTCTGTCTGTCTCAGGCTTCTCGTCAGGTGCTGGAAGGGGTTCTGGGATCTCTCTGGAGGTTGGTGGCACTGGGGGAATGACTGCTGACTGCTCCTCTTCTTCAGAAGAGGACTCTGATGAGGAAGATGAGGAGGAGGAGGAGGAGGAGGAAGAGGAGGAGGAGGAGGAGGAGGAGGAGGAGGAGGAGCTGCTACTCTCAGAGTCCGCCGTGCTACCATCCTCTCCATCTGAGTCAGCATACGGAGAGCACTGGGGGGATGAGTCGCTGTCCTCGTCCTCACCTGGAGATTCAGAGACAACCAGTGGTCAAGCCATGGGTCACTCCCTGCGAAGTGCTCTGGACGTGAGGCTCTAGGCCAGGTGCCGCAAGTCCAAGAAGTCAAGAGGTTAAATAAGCAAATACATGCTCACAGTGACAGACCTTAGCATAGGGGACTGAAGAATACAGGAAAAAAGCCCTGGGTTCTGCTTAAAAGAACAAGTCTGGGAAGGCCTCCCTAAGGAGATGCTAAAATCGAGGAGGGGGAGGCGGAGGAGGGGGAAGAGGGGGAGGAGGAGAAGGGAGAAGAGGAGGAGGAAGAGGAGGAGGAGGGGAAGGAGGAGGAGGAAGAGGAGGAGGAGGGAGAGGAGGAGGGGAAGGAGGAGGAGGGAGAGGAGGAGGAGGAAGGGGAGGAGGGGGAGGAGGAGGGAGAGGAGGAGGAAGGGGAGGAGGGGGAGGAGGAGGGGAAGGGGGAGGAGGAGGAGGAGGAGTCCCACCACAATGGAATAGAGATGAAACAGGAGTGCCAATATCAACAGCAACAAAACAGAGAGGCCTGGAGACTGGCAAGCAGTCAGCTTGACCAAAGTGGGTTTGCACAAGTTGGACAGGAAGAATTCTGGAATAAACAGTACATGCTTTGAAAGCAGAAAGGACACTGAGTGTGGCTAGAGGTCTAAAGGGGGGGGGGCACAAACATATGTGGCATAAAAGCCAAAGGAAGGACATTTCAGGGAGAGAGTATCATCAAGGAGTGGGGAAGGTATGACTATGCATAGTCACAGCAAGGTCTAATGTCACAATGAGAATCCTACACTGTATACTAAAGAAATTCATTAAAATAAAAAGCCAGTCAGCGGGGCAGTGGTGGCGCACGCCTGTAATCCCAGCACTCGGGAGACAGAGGCAGGTGGATCTCTGGGAGTTTGAGGCCAGCCTGGTCTACAGAGTGAGTTCCAGGACAGGCTCCAAAGCTACAGAGAAACCCTGTCTTGAAATTAAAAAAATAAATAAAAAGCCAAATAAATTAAAGGGGGATGAGCTGGGGGGAATGACTGGGGGTGGGAAGAGGGAGGACAAGGGAATCTGTGGTTGATTATGTAAAATAAATAGAAAATCTCTCAATTAAAAAAAAATGGACCTGGAGAGATGGCTCAGGGGTTAGGAGCACTGGCTGTTCTTCCAAAGGACCCAGGTTCAATACCCAGCACCCACATGGGGGATCACAACTGTCTGTAACTCCAGTTCCAGGAGATCTGACACATAACATACACATCAACACACATAAAATAAAGTTAAGCCGGGTGGTGGTGGTGGTGGTGGTGGCGGCGGCGGCGGCGGCGGCGGCGGCGGCGGCGCACGCCTTTAATCCCAGTACTTGGGAGGCAGAGGCAGTCGGATCTCTGTGAGTCTGAGGCCAGCCTGGTCTACAGAGTGAGTTCCAGGAAAGGCACCAAAACTACATGGAGAAACCCTGTCTCAAAACAAAACAAAAAAAAATAAAAATTAAATAAACCTATAATGTAAGTAAATAAACAAATACATAAATGAACCAGTCATTGGCAGTAGGTATATTAATCTAGAGGTAGAGGCAGGAAGATCAAAGTTTAAGGTCATGTTCATCTATATAGCAAATTAGAGGCCTGCCTGGGCTTTGGGAAACTCTTCCTCAACAAAACAAGGGACCGGCAAAATGGCTTCAGCAGGCACCTGTTGCCAAACTGATGACCTGAGTCTGAACACTGAAACTGACATGATGGAAGAGAGAGCTGATGCACATACACATGCATATCATGGCACAGCCCTTACATATACCACACTAATGGAAGATCAGTACTGGATGAGAGGACACTAAGTTCCTGAAGAGGTATGATGGAAAATGCCTGTAATCTCAGCACTTGAAAGACTAAGAAAGGCAGTGAGGCCAGGAGAGGGGGAGAGAGAAAACAGATGCATCTATAAATTCCATAATGGAGTCAATTAGAAGGTGGTAGTGGTGGTGGGGAACTGGAACATGGAGACACAAAGCGGAGACCAGGGGCTGACTGACTATACAAATGGCCTACAGTGTCACCCTGGCAGAAAATAGGGAGTTAGGCACAGACCGCGTAGAGAAGAAAGTACACTTCCTAAAATGATGGCATGTTTGTAATTCTAGCACTCTACTTAGGTAGTGGCAGAACAGAAAAGGGTTACAAAAGAAGGCCAGCCTGGGCTAAAGACCCTCTCCCTAAGAACTTAAAGGAGAAAAGCAGAACAGAGAAGACAAATTCAAGATGCAAGTTAGACAACAGCTGATGGGAAGGGCAAAGGACCTACAGAAAGGAGCTGTCTGCTGCTTTTCTTCAGTGAGACCCCAGATCATCACTGCTACCAACTCTGGATGCTGCTGAAACAGGATTTCAGAGGGATTCCTGATCGCCATGCAGACAACAGGCCTAGCACATTATCAGGCATAATTACCCTATTTCATCAACCTTAAAAAGTAACCTGTCTGCAGTGACTGCACCTGCACACCTGTCAAGTCTGTTCCCCTCCAACAAGCTCTTTTTTTCCCTTTGGTTTTCAAGACAGGGTTTCTTTGTGTACTGCCCTGGCTGTCCTGAACTCACTCTGTAGACCAAGCTGGCCGCAAATTCACAAAGGTCCTCCTGCCTCTGTCTCCTGAGTGCTGAGACCAACAAGCTCTTAAAAGCAGGAACCACATCTGTCTGGATCAAGGCTTTGTCTGAAGTTTGTACAACAATAAGTACACATAGGAGGGTTTTTGTTTTTGCTTTTTTTTTAAATGCATGTTTCTTATCTAAAAAAAAAAGTCTGTGGAGTTGAGAAGAGTGCATTGGATCTTCTGGAACTGAAGTTACATAGGTGCTGAGAACCAAACCTGGGCCCAGAAAGGAAGCCCGATGGCCGAAGAGAAGAAGGTCTAAATTGGTAGCATCAAGGTGTAAGGATAATGCATACCCTTCACCTCTAGGACCTGAGAAAAGAAACAGACTTTGCTGGACTGTTCACAGGGAACGTATTTCACAGGAGGGAGTACTCTGAATTAATGGGGTTAATGTTCCAAAGGGTCCCAGGGTTCCAAAGAATGTCGTTAAAACAACTGTCTTTGCAAAGGGCAAGACTGACCAGAAGTCCAGCAGGAAAGATCTATGAATTCAGGAAAAGACAAACCAGACAGTATAATCCCTTCTTCCTCAGACCTGAACTCTATCCAGCTGTCTAAACTTACCATCTGACGCCTCTGTCTCCTTCTTGGTGGCATCCACAGCTTCCTCCCGCTCTTCATCTTCCTCATCTTCCTCATCCTCATCCTCATCCTTAAAAAGAAAAGGACAAACTGAGACTAACAGGCAAAAGATAAGTTTTCACCCATGAAGCCCTGCTGGCTGTCTGGGTTCCAGCTCCGTGAGAAGTTGGCTGTGCAAGCAGGTGTTCAGGAAAGGCTTCTGGCAGACACTGGGTGCTAGCATCTTACCTTTTCTGAGGAAGACTCCTGGGATGCCTCTTCCCCTTCACTGTCCAGAGCAAAAGATTTCCGGTGCTTGCCTTGGGTCTTCCCTCGTTCTTCATCTCGCTTCGGAGGCTTGGTTCCTGGACGTCCTGGTTCCCCAGCTTCCTTCTCTCTCTCAGGATCTGCAAGAGGAAGTCAGAGTAGTTGCAATTGATCAGTAATTACTGCTCTCCTCTCCCAGATGCAAGAAACTTTAAACACACTATTGCCCACTTTACAAACAGGCTGAACTTACAGACAGGAAAAGTTGAATCTCAACACAGAGACCAACATCCTAACATGTTAATAAAACTTAAAACTACATCCCGCACGTTTTCTTTCATCATTTTGTAAGCTGGGTGAAAGAGGATGCCAATTTGTTTGATCAGGCCCAAGAAAATACAAGGCAGAGAGTTCTCCAGGGAAGCAAAACAGACTCAATAAAGCTTCGAGTCACACAGCTACCAACCAACAGCCCAGACTTCAAGAGACTAGGACGGCTCTACCACAAAAGCATTAGATGGTGAACTCCAGATGTGAAATTTCTTCTTTGTAAGTGGAAAAACCAAAACACAGAACCGTTTAAATCAGCACAGCAGAGCTAAGAACCATAACTGAAACCATAACTCAGGGAGAAGCCTATCTGATGCTTCTGATGCCTTCTGCAAGTCCTTTCATTCTCTTGAAGTCTGTACCAAGGTCTCCATTTGGTGCCTCCCCTCAGAGATACCCTGACTCCTTCGTCTCTCCTCTTGCTTGCTAATACTCTAAGTAGACCACTCCTCCTCCTCTGCCTGATCTCTTACCATCTTCATCTTCCTCGGCTGGAGTAGAAGGCCTGGGTCTCTTTTCCTCACTGGCCTCTGAAATTTCTGATGGCTCTTTCCTCTTTACCTGGCAGATGCAGAAAAACAGGGCCCACTTAGAATTCAATCAGGGAGGAGAATGAGGAGGGAGGGAAATTAAAAACAACCCCTCAACTACCATCACCCACAGCCTCACCCAACTCCCAACCACCATTTCCCCAAGGAAGGGAAGCCCACCAGCTTTCACCACCACCACAATCCTGGATACCTTGAATGAAGGCAACCGCAGGGCCCCTCGTAGCCCTGACCCAAAGGCAAAGGCCTCAATGCCTGCGATACCGCCACTCTTGGCCCAGTCTACGAGGGACAGCATGCCTGGCTCTTTGAGCTTCATCTTTTCTTTATCCTCCTCCTTGGCTTGCTGTTTGGCTGCATTCTGGAATGGCTGCAGATAGTAGGGAGACTGAGCTGCAGAACCCAGAGCACAGGTATTCCCTCCTGCCCAAGAACCAACAATGCGCCTCAGGAGCACAGACATCCATCAACTGACACTATTTCTGGCCAATTAAAGCAGATTCTCAAGTCTGATAATTTAGGACACCCACCCTTAGGAAACAGTTACTAATTTTTACCATGTGACAAATGGTAGAACTGAAGACAAGCCCAGAAACACTGAAGAGTTCTGTCCACTGCAAGCAGCAAAGGAGCCAGGACAAAGCTCTTCTGACCCAGGCCTGTGCTTACCTTTTGCGGTGTCTGATTCCCCTGCCCATAATGCCCACATCCACTTCATTTTCTCTTATCCCTACTCTGACCTGGGAAACCTGGGAAACACCAAGGTCTATCTCCTTCAACAAACACCCCAGTGTCCACCGTCCCCAGACCTCCTCACCTTGGCCTTTTCTTCCTTACTCTCCCACCACTGGTCAAAGGCTCCAAAGGCCACATTCTCCACCATCTTGCGGTTGAGGTCTCGCTGCATAATGCTCTTCATCTCTTGGACAAGGGTGGCCAGCACACGACCCACAGTGCCTGCTGACGGCAGGGCCTTGCTTTCTGCCATCTCTGCTTCTTCCCTGTGAGGCAGCCGGGCCTCTTCTCCCGAGACTGAAGAAGGCAGGGGCTCGGCTGCCATGGGCAAGGGCGGATGGTAGGCTTCCCGGGAGTATGCCCCACGACCTTCTTGCCCTTGTGTGTACAGAGCATAGGGCAAGCCATAGGCTGCCTCTTGTGGGGGTGGAAAAGGGAGGAAGGCCTCGCCAAAGGCCCCACCAGGAGGACCAGCTGAGGCAGCAGTCAATCCCTTGCCCTGCCGCAGCTGGTGGAGCCGAGTTAACATCTGGGTCTGCATCTGGAAGGACATGGGCATCCCTCCCCACTGTGCCCCAAGTCGATCCATAAGTTCCAGGGAGTTCACAAAGTCATAGATGTGGGGTGGTGGTGGTGGAGGAGGTGGAGGGTACTCAGGGTGGGGTGGTCCATCTGGGTGGGGTGGGAGGAGGTAGGCAGGTTGATGGGGAGGATAACCCAGGGGAAGGGAAGAAAGGTAGGGAGGAGGAGGGGGAGGTGGTGGTGGTGGCGGTGGCGGCGGCGGCGGCTGCTGGGGGGGCGTTGGGGCTGGAGGAGGTGAACCACCCCTGTCATCATCAGAGATCTCCATATCTTCTCCGGAAGAACATGGAGAAGCCTGTAGGGTACGGAGGAGAGTCACAGACAGCTCCTATTAGAGCTCCCTCAAGTTGCCCTCAAGTTTGTTTTCTTGTCTGTGCTCCTTCCCTCTCCCCTAAGACATACACTTCCTTCCTGGCTCCAGGCTCACCTGATTCTGTCCATTGGCCTTTGGTGACTCCCGGGCAGCCCCTGGCTCTCCACTCCCTGTAGGTGCTACATCTTCAAAATTAGCTGGGGCAGGAGGGGGTGTGCAGGGCCCATGACCTGCCCCAGAAGGCACCTCACCCCCTGCATCTTTAGCCCCAGGGCCTGCACTGTTGTTTTCTTCTTCTTCCTCTGTATCAGAGGCCAGGAAAGAAAATTTGGAGCGCTGTTCCTTCAGCAGCATTTCAATGCGGGAATCCAAGCTGCTGTGCTGGGCAAAGGGGACACTCTCATTGGTGGTCTCTGGGGCTGGGGAGCCAGAACGGGCCGGTGAAGGTGGGCGTGGGGAAGTCCGGGCTTCTTCTCTCTCAGGGCTGGGTGCCCCACCACCACCACCACCACCACCACCACTACTACCTCCTCCACTACCACCACCACCAGGTTCTGGAGGCTCTGGAGGTGGGGCCTCGGAGGCAGGGGGCCGGTAGTCTTGGTCAGTGGATCGGTTGGGCTCAGGGGCCAAATAGGAGGTATAGGAAGGTGGGAAGCGCTCAGCCGTATTTTCAGCAAATGGGGCCCCAGGAGGATCCTCTCGAGTTGCCCGGCGAGGTGGGTAGGAACACTGACGCTGGTAGCGATTCCAGCTTTCATAATATGCTGGGTAGCTAGAGTCAGAACCACGAAACTGAGAAGCTGAGGAAGAAGAGGAGGAGGAGGAGGAGGATGACGACGAAGAGGATGAAGATGTGGAAGAGGCGGCTGCAGTGGCTGCAGCAGTTGCTGAGGTGGCAGCAGAAGTGGTTGCAGGGGCTGAAGATGCAGAGAAATGGCGGCGAGCAAACGCATCTTGATAGCTGTTCTCTGACCGCCGGGGTTTGAAGGAGGTGGAAGTGCTGCTGAGGAAGAAGCCGGAGTTAGCTAGGCTCCTCCCTCCGTGACCAAACCTGACTGTTTCTGCTGTCAAGTTCAAAGCCCTCCTGGATGCAGATTTGATCCCAGCACCCACATGGTGGCTCAACCCATCTTCCACTCTCGTTCCAGGTGACCACTGCACGGCACTAAGAACACTGTGTGCAGACACACACACACACACACACACACACACACACACAGGCAAAACACTCAGACACACGGAAATCCAAAAACCTAAGGATGGGCTGGAGAGTTGCTCAGCGGTTAAGAGCACAGACTGCTCTTGCAGAAGATCCATTTCTCAACACTCCCATGATGGTGGATAACCATCTAGAACTTCAGTTCCAATGTATCTGTCTCCTTCTAGCCTGCCTGGGTATTGCATGCATGGGATAAACATACATGCATGCAGTTATACACACACACACACACACACACACACACACACACACCCCTAAATACACACAAATCAAAATTCTTCGACATTTGCTTCTATGTTCCTGTACAGGGCCCACATTAGTGTCCCTGAACAGCAATCTGTCAGTTGAAATTAGAAACTAAAACAAATAGTTTCCAATTCCTTCTCACAGAACTTGGGGCTCGCTCTTCACAGCTGCAGCTCCCAGAGTCAAACGGCTCAGGCCAAGACGGGTGTTTTCCATACCTGCTGGAGTAGGCAGAGTCCTGAGAGTAGGGGGTGCTACCCCGAGGTGTGTAGGGGGTTCCTTGGGAGGACTGAGGGGTGAACTGGCCAAAGGAAGACGGGGTATCTTGGGAGCAGGGAGTGCCATTGCCAGGAGTGCCCCCCACAGCAGTGCCTGCTGGGTAGGCAGCTGTGTCAGAGGAAGAGCGACGACGGGCTTCAGTCTGGAGAAAAAGTGAGGCAAGGAGGAAGGAAAAAAGATCAGGAATAATTTAAAACTGTGTCCTACCCCAATCCAAGAGCCCCTGTTCTTTTGTTTCTGACAGCACCTAGGCATCATTCCTTAGCTCTTCCTGTACTTAACAGTCAAGTTTAGGACCCTCCAGATGGCTCCTGCTCCTGGAGACCAAGTAACGAGTCCATGTGCCTAACACCACGGCAGCCACAAGCTTCTCACCGTCTCAGTGGCTGCTCCAGAGCTCTGGAACTTCTCACTCAGGGCCTTGCCTCCAGTGGGCACAGTCTGAGGTGTGTAGGAGCCATTGACAATCAATTCATAGTACTTCATTCGTTGTTGTCCTAGATGGAGAGATATGGGAATGAAAGGTCAGAAGGAAAAACCACCTCCCCAATTTGGTAGTCTTGAGTCTTCCTCAGGCTCAAGTTTCCTACAATTCCTAGACTTGTATGTTTTAGAACTTCAGTATAACTCAATCCTTGGAAACATCGACCTCATTTCTACCTCCTTGTTGTTTTGACTAGATCTATCCTTTCTTCTTATTTTTTTGAAACAAGGTCTCATATAGCCAAGCTGGTCAAACTTGCTCTATAGAAAACAATGGCCTTCAATTCTTGACACTACTGTCTCTACTTTTTGGGTTCAGGGATTATCAGGTATGTAGCACCATGTACTGCTCTTCTGCAGATTTAAGAAACAAAGGGTGGCTCATCTCTACCTCTTAACTATAAAAACCAAACAACCATTAATATGGTTAGGCAACAGTGCTTGGCTTTTCATGAGAGAGGCCCTGGGTTCAATCCAACCACCCTATTTTGTATACTCAGTTTACACACATACCTAACTAGAGTATTCTGTAAACTTTAAGTACTCTGCACAAAAAAAACAGAAAAGGTCTATCTGCTGCTAAGCCCCTTACCCCTTGTGTTATGAAGGAAGACTGCAAACCCTAACCCATAGGGACATTTTATCTGCATTGCACAATGACGTCACAGCTCTTACAGGGGTTAGGTGGGTGAAATGCCTGCCACCCAGCTTGACAGTCTAGGCTGGATCCCTGGGACCCACATGGCAGAAGGAGAAAATAAATTCCCACTTGTTGCCCTCTGACCCTCATGAGGCCACACGTGCACAACGGACATGCGAACACCCAATAAATAAATATAAGAAAATTTCAGAAGGATCCTGGGTAGTGGTACATGGCTTTAATCCCAGCACTGGAAAGGAATACACAAAGAAATCCTAAACCCTGTCTTGAAAGTGGGGGAAAAAAATTTTTTTTTTTTCCAGAAAGATGTAATCCTTAAAAACAAAGAGGTGGTGTTAGGGATTTAGCTCAGTGGTAGAGCGCTTGCAAGGCCCTGGGTTCGATCCTCAGCTCAAAAAAAAAAAAAGAGGTGCCAGTATAGTGGTACACACCTGTAATCTTCATCCTTGGCAAAGCCAAGGATCTCTCCAGCTCAATATGAAGTAGCTACACAGTGAGTACAAGTTAACCAGAGACAGACAGACAGCAAGACTGACTCAAACCATAAAACAGGGAATTGGAGTGGAGCTAAGTTGGCATCCTGGATTTCATCCCCAGCACCACATACACAAAGCATGGTGGCACAACTCTATGTGCCAGGATGAAGGAGGATAGAAGCCAAGGTCATCCTGGGTTACAAATGAAGTTCAAGTCCAGGCTTGGCAACATGAGACCCTGTCTCAAAACATAAAAACAAGGGCTAGGAGAGGCTCAGTGGTTAAGAGCACTGTGCTCTTGCAAAGGACCTGGGTTTGGTTCCTACTACCCACAGGATGGCTCATAACTATCCCTGACTCCAATTCCAGAGGATCCAACATCCTCTTCTGGCATCTGTGGGTGTGCACGTTCTCTTGAGCACACACACAACACACACACAAGCAAAAATAAATCTTTAGAGGCAAAACAAAACAAAAAAGCACACCAAAAATAAAATCCATGAGGTAAAGTGTAGTATTCAAGGGCAACTATAGACTGAGACCTATAAAACAAACAAAAAAGTCAATTAAACTATTAAAGGCTCTTTAATCTCAGCACTCAGGCAGAGCTCTATCTCTGTGAGTTCAAGGCCAGCCAAAGCTATATAATGAGAGTCTATTTCATAAACAAAACAGAAAAAAAGCAAACACAAAACCATGAGATCACATATAAAAGTCTATAAAGTCAAATTTGAGGGCCTGAGTCTTTACTCCCACTGCAAACACCAATTAACAGCGGCTTCCCTTAGATGGCACTGTAACCTAGTTTGCCAGGAGTCTCCTGTCTCCCCTGGAATTCCTTGAAAGCAGTTGAAACCAGCACCGTCTTTAATTTTTGTTTATCTCTGTGTGTGAACTTGCGGCTGTTCCAGTGCACACACATGGAGGCCACAGAGGCTACTGGATATCTCCCATTATCACATTCTACCTCCCTCCTTCAAGACAGGGTCTCACTAAACTAAAGCTTGCCATTTCTTAGGCTGGCTGATCAGGGAGTTTCTGGGATCTGCTTCTCTCTACACACCAACACTGAAGTTACAGGCACCACCTGACTATACTAGGATTTTATGAGTGATGGAGATTCAAATTCCAGTCTCTATACTTACACAGTAAGTACTCTTACCCACTGAATTTTGGTTTTCTGAGACAAGATCTCGTTATGTAGCCGCAGTTGGCCTGCGATCATCTCTGGAGACAGGCTGGCCTCAACAGTCCTCTCCCATCTCTGCCTCCCACACCAGGGTTACAGGCACATGCCACCAAGAAGCTCACTTATTTATCCTGATCCTCATAGAGTTTTTGGGAGGGGAGGCCATGAGCATGCTAGGCATGTTCTCTACTACTGACCTAAAACTCCAGTTCCTCAATTACCTGAAATTTCAATCTTAGTATATGTGCTACTGAAGCAAGCACAAAACATCTATAATTTCACAACAAACCAAAAAGGGAAAACCCTCACTGAGCCAAAGAGATGACTCAGCAGCAGTTAAGTCCACTGGCTGTTCTTCTAGAGGACTGGAGTTCGGTTCTCAGCACCTATGTCGTGGCTCACAACCATCAAAACTCCAGTTCCAGAGAATCTGATGCCTTCTTCTGACTTCCATGGGCAGCAGGTATACATGCTGTATACAGATGTACAAGCAGGCAAAACAGTCATACCCATAAAAATAAGTTTTAAAAATCCTCCTGAAATCTCAGCACTTTGAAGAACCCAGTATTAGATTTACTACAGTTGAAATCTTACCCTAGCCAGGCGGTGGTGGCGCACACCTTTAATCCCAGCACTCAGGAGGCAGAGCCAGGCGGATCTCTGTGAGTTCAAGGCCAGCATGGTCTACAAAGTGAGTTCCAGGAAAGGCGCAAAGCTACACAGAGAAACCCTGTCTTGAAAAACCAAAAAACAAACAAACAAAATAAAACAAAATCTCGCCCTAAGTACAGTTTCTTATAAGCAGAAATATGTGATTGACAATGGGGTACTCTCATTAAATCATGTAATCAATAACACTGAAAAACAACCTGGCATGTACCTTACCTTTTCTCTAAAACTTGAAAAATTTTAAGTTGAGAAACACACCTGGCCTGAAGATTTGGGTAAAGAATCATGACCCGAATTACTTGGCTGAGCAGATAGGTATTTGGCAATTATTTGCAGATATAATCCCTGCTATAGACCAACCCTAAGCAACAGGCAGGGGAGCCCTCACCTTTGATATCAAGCTGAGCATGGATGATATTGCCCATGACAGAGGTAAGGTGAAGGTTTTTGACTGTTTCCTTGGCACCCCGAGTGCTGGTGAAGAGCACACGGGCCAGGCCCAGGTGCTTGCGAGTGCGGGGATGAAGAAGGATCTCCACTTCTTCCACCTCACCATATTTCCGGCACATATCCTTCAGGAAGGTTTCCCGCACATTGTCATTGAGCCTTGCAAAAGTTACTTCCTTTAGTGGGATCTGTCCAATATAGAATTCATCCAGCTGTGGAAAAACAAGAGTTAGTCTGGAGTTTCCATAATGAGCATAGTTCCCTCACCATCTGGGAAACTTCAGAGATCATGACATCAAGACAGGTCTGGAAGAACGATGTGATAGGCAAGTAAAGCGGGAATCACAAGCCCTACATTAGTACTGACCTCTCTTTGAATTTCTCTTACGTCAAAATGAAAATTGGGGGTGGGGGGGCATACAAAATGTAAGAATCAACACATACAAGAGAAAGTAGGAGCTGAGCGGTGGTGGCGCACGCCTTTAATCCCAGCACTTGGGTGGCAGAGGCAGGTGGATCTCTGTGAGTTCAAGGCCAGCCTGGGCTACCAAGTGAGTTCCGGGAAAGGCACACAGCTACAGCTACACAGGGAAACCCTATCTCGAAAAACCAAAAAAAAAAAAAAAAAAAGACAGTAGAAGAAGGAAATAATCTATTAGTTCAAGTCTACTGACTACCATAGATTAGATACTAAAAACACAAAGGTAGGAAAAAATTTTTTCCCATTCAGAAAAGAGACAAGACAGTGCTGAGTGTAGTGTGCACTCTATAATACTAGCACTTGGGAGGCTGATGCACAAGAATCCTCAGTTCTATCAGTTCAAGGCCAGCCTAGGTTACCTAGCAAGGCAATACCTCAAAAAGAAAAGGAAAAAAAAAAAAAAAAGAGGAGACATATATATAATCTAAACTTGACAGAGTGGTAGCAGAGGTGTAGACAAAGTATCTGGGAGCCAAGAAAAGGATCCTTCATACAGAGAAAAATCAGGGAAAGATTCATAAAGATGCTATCATTTTTATTGGGCTTTGTAGATAACTCAAAGTTTACCGGAACAACAGGTTTCCAAGGCATGAAATTATCCATTTTGATGACATCCACTGAAGAGGGTCTGATTTAAATATAACAGGGGTATAGTGTGAAGGAAGTGATAAGGCCTGTCCAAATCAATAACCACACATGCCAATGCCTCAAAACAGACTTAGTATGCCAGCAAGCTGGCTCAATAGATATAGTCACTTGTTACCAAGCCTGACAACCTTGAATTTGATCCTTGGAACCCATGGTGAAAACCAACTTCCACAAATTGTGCTCTAATTTCTACATGTGCACAATAGCATGAAAGCTGTGTGTGAACACACACATACACACGAAAAATAATGTAATTTAAAACCAAAAACAGACAGACTTGTCCTGCAGTATTGGCACACGCCTTTGATCCCAGCACTCAGGAGGCAGAGGCAGACAGATCTCTTGAGTTGAAGGCCAGCCTAGTCTACAGTGTGAGCTCCAGGACAGCCAGGGCTACACAGAGAAATCCTGTTTTGAAAAACCAAAGAGGAAAAAAATAGAAAAGAAAAAGAAAACACACACTTGGAAAATAAAAGCAAAATAACAGAAGCAGAGACAAATGACAACAAGGCAGAGTTTAAACTTGAGGAGGGAGCCACAGAAGCCAAGGGAAATGAATGTCAGACTCTGCACGAAGAAAACGATGATGGAAAGAGAAAGATTGGATGGAAAAGAAAGAACTACCAGGAGACTCCTAGGTTTCTAGCCTGTGCTGCTGCTATTTATCGGTAGAGAAAAAAATGAAAAGGACTGCGAGAAGAAAGACAGTGCTTACGTCTCTAGTTCTGGGTAGATGCTAGCTGGAAGTAGGTATGGGAAGCAAATGTCCAGGCAATAGAGCTTAAGTGAGGCTGCTCAGGGAAAGGGGCGAAGGCATCCCATACATTAAGAATCAGTGAAAGCAAACAAAAAAAAAAAATTGAAAGGAAATGAAGAATCACCAATTTTGTAAGCTCAGTCCGAAGCTTGAAGAATACCCCACTGAAGTAGGACGTGGAGCTGCTCTTACAAACCAGCTGGAGGAGCACATGCCCAATGACAGCGGGGACCAGAGGACTCCAGGTGGGCCGTGGTCTCAGTACCCTTCAGTGCTGAGTGACCAAGACAGCCCACCATCATGCTGTTCCCCACATCCACCCATACTCATCCCTCAGACATCCATACCCATGTCACCAGCCATACACTAGACACCTCAGCTCTACAGGTACACCTCCTGTGCCAAACATCTCAGCCTCACAGATCAACAGCAATGAGGTCTGGTTGTCAGTGTCCCACTCAACAGCCACTTTTGGTGCGCTATGTAAAGACCAGGGTGCTAGGATCCTCGACATTCTCCAAGAACCCACATGCTGGGAGATCAGCGACACTTACTTTAAACTTAGGAACTGGGAGGGAAAAGTCTCTGTTTTTGGACCTGACATGGCAGCGGGGGTCTTGGAGGTCTTCCACTGGCGTATACTTGGAGTCCTAGTCAAGAAAACAGAAAGAGCTGAAACCAGGGTGAAAACTGACCAGGCTATTGACTCCACGAAGCCCATGTAGAGACACACCACACAGGAGAGCTGGCGTGACTTGTCGCCACCAAAAAAACCAAGCCACAGGTAGCGGAGGTCTAGGTGTTGCCTCCCGGACAGGGGGGCATGGCGTGGGGGGGGGGGGGAGAGACCCGAGGTCCAAGAAGTCCAGAAGGAGATCTAGGGCACTCACGCTGACACTGAAGTGGACTCCATCATAGCGGTACACCTTCTGAGAAGGCCTGCGCAGGGCAGGGTCCAAAGCAGGATCCACTATGAGCTTGTAGTTCCGCCACTGGAAGCTCGGGGCTTTCTGCCCATCTCCCCCACCTTCCTGGTCCATCCTTGCTCATTTACACTGTCAGGAAGAGAGGGGTACGCGATGGGGGTCCAAGGCGTGGGCCTGACCCCCTTGCGGTCCCCCTCCATGGCCAGCCGGGTCCCCGCACCTCCCCGCGCCCCAGGGCGCCCCGAGATGCCGCCCTGAGGACCCGGGCCCCCTGTAGCACTCCCCTCCCCTCCAGCCCCAAGGCTTACCCCCAGGGCCCAGGCCCGGCTCGCGCCCCCTTACCTTCCCGCTCTCCCCAGCGCGCCCCACTTGGCCTCGGCGCAAGACCCCTCCCCCGTCCCGGGCAGGCCCCGCCCCCTCCCGCCTCCTCACCGGCCAGCGGCCCGGGCCGAGCCCCGCTCCCGCCGCCGCTCCCGCCGCCGCTCCCGCCGCCGCCGCCGCCGCACAGCCGCCGCTCGCGTCCCCGCGCCCCGGTCCCCTGGACCAGAGGTGGCACCTCTCCGGGGCGTTGGAAACACCGCGAGACCGGGCCTGAGACCCGGCTGCGGCCCCCGAGTCCAGGCGGGCGGCGGGCGCGGGGTGGGCCGGGGGGGGGACGACGACGGGACCGCGGGTAACGCGCGCCCGCTGCCCTCGCCTCCCGCCCGGGCGCGTTCGGTGTCTTCCCCCCCCCCGCGGCCCCCTCCCCCGCCCCGCGCACGCGCGCCAGGGCCCTACTCACCCGCCCGTGGCGAGCGGCTCACCCTCCCCCCCACCGCGCGCGGCCCCTCCGCGGCGTGAGGCGGCGGCGGCGGCGGCGGCGGCGGCGGCGGCGGCAGCGGCAGCGCGAGACCCGGCCCCGCAGCGGTGGCGGCGGCGGCGCCCCCCCACCACCACCTCCTCCCCGGCGCGCGCACCAAACACCACCGCCACCTGCACGAGGCCCAGCGGCCACAGCGTCCGCATCCGCACTTTCGCTACCAGGCCGGCGGAGAGGTCCACGGGGCCCAGCGCGGCGGCTTGGCCTCGGCCGGCGCCCTGTCAGGCTCGGGAGTTGTAGCCCGGGGAGCCTGAAGACGGGCCGCATCCCCCGGAGAGCGGACGGCACCACCCTGATCCAGCTGCCCCGGCTTTGGGGGTCGTGACGAATCGGCGGCGGCGAAAGCGGCGGCCAGCCCCCGAGGGGCGAGGGGGCGGGGCGAGGGGGCGGGGCGAGGGGGCGGGGCCAGCCGGAGCTCGGGAGGTCGGAGTGGTGCGTCGCGCGACGCAGATTCGCGAGGCGGGCGGGGCAAGAGAGTGGACAGGATGCGCGCTCCTGCGCTCCTCTTCCCTGCCCCTTCCTCGCGCAGCTCCCAGGCCTCTGAGGCTGCAGTGCAGATTCGCCACCGTCCTGGGCTCCGGCCGTCCGCTCCTCTCACCTGCGGTGGAGTCGAGAAGATGACGCCCGTTTAGCCAAGCCCTGCTGGCAGTGTCGACCGCTGTTCCTGGGTCTCTCCTTCTGGCACAACTCAAGTGGCAGCGCGCTTCCGACTTAGGGCGAAATGGCCACAGGGGGAAAGTCTTCTCAGAGTTGCGCGGAAATTCTCAGGCAAGGGAAAGTGCCCAAATAATAATCTTTTAAGGAGTCTGGTAGCGAATCTGCGGACCCCGCTCTGGGCGGGGCTGGGGCGCCGCGCGGAGGGGCGTGGCCGGGCGTGCGGAGCGCGGCGTAACGGGCTGCTTCCCGTAGAGTGCCCAAACCTGGGCGGGAGGCGAGGTGGAAAAGTACCGCCAGGAGCGGTGACTCAGGCGCTGTGCCTGCCCGCGCACAGAACGAAGTGGTCGCCGTGTCGCTGCTGTCCCGCTCAGACAGCCTAACGCGAACTTGCCATGCACCGGAGGATGGCCTCGAACTCCTGAGGGCTGGGGTTACAGGTAGCCACCATAACCGGCGTACAGGACGCTGGGGGTCTGACCTAGGGCTTCTTGCACGCTAGGCCAGCACCCTAGTCACATCTCCTTTGGGCCTGTTTTACAATGTCATTTGACAAACGGGGAGACTGAGCGATATCGAACAGGCCCACGGGAGGTGTGACTGGCTTTGAAGCTGTCTCGGGGTTCACCTGGTAAGTATGAGAGAGGCCTAAAGACCCTTAAGTGGGCCCAATGGAAGGGAAGGTCTGATGGTAGCCCATAGGCAGTTCCTAGGCTAGGGCCTCACTCGGGAGCCGGGAGCTGAGATTGCCCCGAGGTTAAACACCCTTTTCATCTGGTGAACACGGGTATTCCCACCAGGTCTACTCCCTGAGCTGAGGATGCCCTAAGTGGCCCCTCTGCCAGCCCCTGATTATGCTGACCTCCCTCCAGGAATGGATGGCTATTGGTCACAAAAGACTTACTGCAACCCTCAACAGTGTAGGAAAAACTACTGGAGCTTGGTTTTTACATTTTAATTGACCAGATAATAAAATGAAGACTGTCCTAGGTCTCTCACCACAAGATTGACAGGAATTGTGCTCTCAAATTATGAGGCTGAGTAAAAAAATCTACATGAAGACACAGGAGATGATGTTCCTTTGTTTTATCCCAGTTGAAGGGAAAGAAATCCCTATATAAGGGTAATCAAGGCACACACTGTGTAGCTGTGGGCAAGATCATCAGCCTTCCTGGTCTCAGCTGCCTCTCTGCCTCTCCGAAATGGAAAAGATAGGCTTGTTTATTGAGTTGGCTGCGAGGACTAAATGAGAGAAGTCATGACTAGTCCCAGAGGACAAAGTGATCACCCAAGAAAGAAATTTACATGAGACCCTGAGTCTAGGAACAAGACTTCGAAGCCTTGGTCTCTGAATAACTTAGCACATTGAGAAGTTCAGCCCTTGTCGGCACCTGATGGACTCTTACCCCACATCAGGAACATCACCTCCACCTGACCCTTAGGAACAAGTAACCTTACCCAAGGTTTCCCTTCACCCCATTCACAGCCACAAGAACATATGTGAGACACAATTTATTAACAAAACAAGGTGCATCAAAAAGTCAGTGTCTGGAGAGCTCTGCTTTCTAGGGGCTGAATTTCCTCCCTTACAAACTCGCCCAACCCTTGTCAAACTAGCAGCACCATGCCTCAGTGTTCAGATTCCTCCTGCCCCAGCTCTAATCAAAGACGAGCCAGACGAGCTGAGGGCAGCAGGGCCAGGCATGAGCCTCCAAGTGGGGAGTGGTTCATCCTCGGAACAAACACCCAGATCCTCAGGAATGGGGAACCCATCAAACCGTGGCAGGTAAAATCTCTCCCAGGTTGCCAACTGTAGATTGTACCTAAGCAAGGGCTGACTGCCTTGGAGGATAGTTGCCCAGGCATGTCACCTCTCTGCAGGGGAGCAAGCAGCTGCTCAGCACCACTCAAGACCCCACTAGGGCCTCCTTAGACTGAGACCCTACTTCCTTCCTTGCTCCTCCAGCCGATCAAGCGGAGCTTACAAACACCCACAGGGAAGAGCCCTGGGAGTATGGGACTCTGAGCAGGAATTTGGCCTCTACCTGAGAGTAGTTTACAGGAGGTGGCTCCAGTCTGGGGCACGGAATGAGGTCTGTAGATCCCTGGGGTCTCCTGCAGACACAGGGAGTCAACGTTTGCAGGAGTCTAAAGCCAGGCTCACACAGCCTGCAGCTCCCCCTGCAGGCGACTGAGTTCCTCCAGCTCCTGCTTGTGGCGGTCCGTCTTGTGGGCCACCAAGGATCGGTAGAAATGTAGGGCAAAGGCCATAAACACAAGTCCCACAGGTACCATGATCGCTGTGGAGGCCATAGCTGCCTGCCAACCTGGCCCATGGGCAGCACCGCACACTTGCCGAGGTGGGCAGGCTTTGGAAGGCTGCTGTGATGTGCCTACAGAAGCAGAGGATGGTGTGAGGTTGGAAGCTAAAGTAAGGGAGACGGTCACTGGTGGCACCTGGGACACAGGTACCACAGGAGCTGGTTTGTCCACGGGTGCCCCAATAGGCACAAACTTGACCCAGCCCACCAGGACAACTTCGGCTAGGAAGAGAAAGGTGCCCAGGGCAGTGGAGAAGCCCCAGGCCAGCTCCACGTATCGGTGGAGTCGTTGGTGTGGTGACTGGTGGACAGAGTTGAGGTTGTGGATGTTGCTCACGGCTTCGATGTGGGGCAGCAGACATGTGGAGACCATGAGTGCAAAGAGGTGCACAGCTACTAGGACAGTGGTGCAGGCGCTGAAGGCCACCAGCAGGCCCGGAGGGTAGTCATGATCACTCTCCAGCTGCACCTCCACCATGGCCACCTGTGGGCACAAGAGGGCCAACACTGAGTCCCGACAACATCCGTACAGGGCTTTGTTTTGCATGTGTAGCACCATCACTGCCACATCCATAAACTTAGAACAGTGCCTAGATGATGCTCAGCTCCCCTGCCCACCCCACCCCTTTCTTTGAGTAGGGTCTTACTGGTTTGAGTTTTTGGATTTTTTTTTTTTATTATTTGTTTTTTGAGACAGGGTTTCTGTGTGTATCCTTGGCTGTCCTGGAACTCGCTCTGTAGACCAGGCTGGCCTCAAACTCAGAGAGATCTGCCTGTGTTTGCCTTCCAAGTGCCAGGATTAAAGGCGTGTAACACACACACACACACACACACACACACACCTGTGTTTTTCTCTTATAATTTAGGCTAGTCTGGGATTTGCTAGGCAGCCCAGGTTGGGCTGAAACTTGTGCTGGGATAAGCCACCATGCCTTCCGGCTACTTACTGAGTCTTGAAAGACTCTACTGTGTCCTGGACCTTAATTTTTCCACTTCGCTATCAAAGGGACTTGCTAACATTTTTCTGAATTTTTACCTGGTTATAACATACAGGTTAAAACAGCACAGACTTGGGCTGGAGAGATGGCTTACTGGTTAAGAACACTGGTTATTCCTCTAAAGGACCTGGGTTCAAATCCCAGCATTGACATGGCAGTTCACAACTGTCTGTAGCTCCAGTTCCATGCGATTCATGACACCAGGCATGCACATGGTGAATGTAGGCAAAAACCATGAAATAAATCTTTGAAACCATGAAACAAATCTTTCAAACAAACAAACAAAAGCGGGGTTGGAGAGATGGCTCAGAGGTTAAGAGCACTGGCTGTTCTTCCAGAGGTCCTGAGTTCAATTCCCAGCTACCACATGGTGGCTCATAGCCATCTATTAATGAGCTCTTGTGCCCTTGTCAGGCATGCTGATCCCAGCGCTTTGGAGGCAGAGGCAGGTGGATCTCTGAGTTGGAGGCCAGCTTGGTCTACAGGGTGAGTTTCAGGACAGCCAAGACAGTTACACAGAGAAACCCTGCCTAAAAAAAACAACAACAACAGCTGGGCGGTGGTGGCACACGCCTGTGATCCCAGCACTCTGGAGGCAGAGGCAGGTGGATCTCTGTGAGTTCGAGGCCAGCCTGGTCTACAGAGCGAGATCCAGGACAGGCTCCAAAGCTACAGAGAAACCCTGTCTCAAAAAACAAAACAAAAAAAGCATAGGCTCGGGGGCTGGGTCTGTAGTTCAGTGGTAGAACCTTGCCTAGCATTCACAAGACTCTAGATTCAATCCACAACCCCCCCACCCACCCCCCACACACAAAAAGCAGACTCAGGCTGGTGTGGTGACACATGCTTCTTATCATGTGGAAGCTGAAACAAGAGGACCTTACGTATGATAGCAGCCTTGCTACATAAGGAAACCTCATCTCAAAAGAGCCCAAAAGTGACTTTAATCCCAGAACTAGGGAGTACCAGGGTTACATAGATATATATCAGCTGGCAGTGGTGATACAGGCCTTTAACCCCAGCACTCGGGAAGCACAGCCAGGAGGACTTCTGTGAGTTTGAGGCCAGCCTGGTCTACAGCATGAATTCCAGGCTAGCCAGGGCTACACAGAGAAACACTGTCTCAAAAGCAAACAAAACTTCGTAGTCCATTCTTAGCTCTGCTATCTGTAATTTCCCTCCAACAGTCCATTAGTCCAGACTTGTCTCAACTCCACTATCCTCCTGCTTCAACGTCCTGAGTAGGATTATATGTGCTGCTACCTTGGCCAGCTGTATGTATAACCTTTGAGCAAGTGCCTCCCTCAATTCCCTACCCGGAAAAAAAAAAAAAAAAATGGGGATAACAGGCTTGCTGAGAACGCTAAACACACATTAACTGCTGTGAATAGAGTCTGGCAGACTAGTCACTATTAGAGTTGATGCTAACCTCCAAACACTAAAAAAAAAAAAAAAAAAAAAAAGCAAACAACAAAAAACAAGTAGTAGTCGCCAATTCTTAAAATGTCAGAAGCTTCATGTTTCCAAATCAGTCTAAAACCTTGGCAATCTAGTCCACCAAGTCCACATTCAAATATGGCAACTATCCAAACTGAATCATAGCTGTTCCTTTCTGACAGGTCAGGGAGTCTCTTGACTGTATGACTCCACCCAGCCAGCCTGGACTCTGCAAACATTTGAGTTGATGTACAAATTTGGGCTCTAAAGGCTGCTGAACTTAAAATTCTGCCACTAGCTTGCTGTGTGCCTCAACATCTCAGACCTTGTCTCATCTGAAAAACTGACAATCTAGTCACACCTACTCCATAAGCACTGTACCTGGTACAGAGTGTTGAATGTTTGCTGAAACAGGATTTCATGGAGCCCAGGCTAGCCTAGGAACTCTCTATAGCTAGGGACAACCTTGGATTTTACTTCTTTCTACCCTAAGTCCTGGCAATATCGGTATGCTCCACCGTTTCCGGTTTATGCTGGAGATGGAATTTAGGGTTTCCTGAATGGTAGGCAAACACTACCAACTAGGGCTCTACCCACAGCCTTTGAATATGGTTTGTACGTTATTCTACCTCAGGCCACCTGGGGTTTTGTTCTGGTTTTTGTTGTTGTTGTTGTTGTTTGGTTTTGGGGGGGGGGGGGGGGGCGCTGTTCGAGACAGGGTTTCTCTATGAAACAGCCCTGGCTGTCCTGGAACTCACTCTGTGGACCAGGCTGGCTTCAAACCCAGAGATCCGCCTGCCTCTGCCTCCTGAGTGCTGGGATTACAGGCGTGCGCCACCACGGCCCAGGAAAGCCACCTGGCTTTAAGAGGACTTCTCCTCACTTCTGTGTCTTAAGGACCCTGGAGATCCCCCTGGGCTAGAAGGGAAGGTGCAGGGTGGCAGTGGTGGTGAGGAAATACAGTATTTTGGGAAATTGGGCCACGGCAGAGAGTAGACAGGTGTTTTCACAAACAGGGATCTGGGCCAGCCTTAGTTCTGGCTTCTCCCAGGATCTGACCCAGCCTTCTCTTGTTAGGACTTGGGTAAGTCCCTGCTCACAGAACCTACACACCCAGCCTGCTGATCCCCAGAAAAGGCCCTCACTCTGATGCTGTCATCCCAGTGATCCGGCAAGTTCTGCAGCTTGAACTGTTCTTTAGAAGCAGACTGGGCCACAGGGCTGGTCTCCCTCAAAGGGGGGTTACTGTGCCCTTCTCTTTCTGGTGATGATGTTATCCTCATCAGGAATAGTGGGGTGCCCTGGGGAGTCTGGGCCCCTCATAATTACCATAGACCAAGACCAACCTTTAGGGTTAGATTTTTCATTCAGTTATTGAGACTGCAGAACAAAGGGGGACAGTAAGTCAAGTAACCTCTCTTATGACCTCACCTCCGCTCCCTCCAGTCTACTTACACAGAGTACGTTCTGAAGGATAGCCTCCTTCCAGGCATGTCTCCTCCTCCCCTCCAATCCTGGGGAGAAAACCTAACCTAGCAGAGGTTCACTCCACACCCTTCCCCTGCTGAGTTCTCTCCTCAAAACACCAGTTTCCACCCAGGTCACTTAGCACATGACTCTGAAGCTCCTTTGGTAAGTGGAGCTTGTCTTGACACACCTAGTTCTAGGGGTCTCCATAACACTCCCAGCTCCCCCTGGACAAAAGCTTGGCAAACCACAGGACGGCACCGGGGGTGGAGATCGGCTCAGGGTCGCACGGCTGGCCGTGAGGAGGGAGGAACCAGGGCACATCTGAGGTCTGCACTCTGGAATCTTCGGTCCCACTTCCCGAGGCCACTGCCGGGACCGTTAGCTGATAATTACCCTCCCACGCCGGCAGTTTATCACTTATCAGCTCTCGGGTCCGCTCTAGCGTTCTTCGTGCCTTCGCAGAGGCGGGGCATCTCCCCGAGGACTGGGCTTCCATGGGCGACTCCGTACCCCAGCCCCTTCCCCGGCCCGGCAGATAACGACTCGTCCAGCTCGCCTCGCCTCTCCACTCTCGAGGCCTTGGTGACTGAGCCGCTGCGGTCAGCGCAGGCTCCCCGAGCCTGCCCAGTCTTAGGGCCGTGTCCACTACAACCCCGTCCTCCCGTTACCCTGGAGACACCCTAGTTCCGCCCGCGCCTCCCGACCCGGAGCCCACCACGTGCTCCACCCACCCGGTGTGCCCTTCCCGCCCTCACCATGGCGAAGCCCGACAGCAGAGCAGACGTGCGGCTCGAGGCTTTGAGCTTAGCCCGGCTGAGGTAGAGGCGGCGCCAGCTGAGCGCCCGCAGGGAGTGCTGGCTGGCCCCCATGAGGTCCAGGTAGCCGCGGTGCACGAACTCGCGGTACGTGGCGGAGCCCGCGGGGCTGTCCGCCTCCGGGTTCAACGGGGCCTGTTCGCCCGCGTCCCCCTCGCCGCCCTTCATCCTGCGCGCGGCTGCACCCCAGCGCCGACGGTCACCGAGGGGCCGGGGCGCCCGGGGACCCCGAGAGGGGCCGGCCCCAGCGCGGGCGGGACCCCATCCCGGCGGGAGCGGGAGAGCCGGGCGTCTATAAGGCCCCGGGGCCGAAACAGGAACTGGGGCGGGGCGGGGCCCCGGGACCACATGACTGGGTGGAGCTGAACCCCACCACCCGGCCACCAAACACACGCCAGTGCCCTGGAGAACCAAGGCGGACGCCCACAGCTCCGGCCCGGGAACTGGCGGCTGCGGACCACCCGGGGACCCCCGACACTCTGCGGCGGCGATCTGGGGCAAGCGACCCCGCAGACAGACACAGCAAGTCAGCGGCCCCGGCTACAAGATTCTGAGTTTTATAGCAAACCGTATTGTACAGACCTGGGGGTTCGGGGCACCCAGCCCGGCTGGGTCCCCACTTGCCCCTTGCCGGGGTGCCTCCTCCCCTCCCTCAAGCTGCCCCATCCGTCATCCAGCCTGTCTCCAACCCCAGCCCCCCTCCCTCCGGCCTTTGGTCCACCCAGCCCCGCCCCCACCCGCGCACCTTCCTGTTACCTGAGGTATGTGGATAGACCCCCCACCCCACGTGGTACAATCCAGTTCCCCGGCCTAAGTCGAGTGGGACCTGGCCCCGACTCCTCCCTCAGGCTCGCGGGACCCCACCCCCCACTGGACGAAGGGTGGGGGGAGGGAGGGAGGCGCCAGAGTCCGTTACTAAGTTCCCTCAGCAGCTAAGAGGGACCGGTTCCGGTCTTAGCATGGTTTCCAGAGGTGTCCATTGGCTGCTATTTCCACGGCAACCCGGAGTGGCAGTTCCCGGGGCAAATGGGACACGAGTTTCCATGACGATGGAAGGAAGGGAAGAGCCAAACTGGAGAAGTCCCATCTTGCCCATCTTTAAGCGGACACCCCACCCTCGCTCAGGTCGGAGGGGTGGAGCTGTCCAAGACAGTGAAGCAAGACAGCTGGGGTGGGACAGTCCGAACCGGGCGCCCACTAGCCCAGGGTTGGTAGCCGGTCCCTCACGTCACACTCCCCAGGTCCGAGGTTCCCCGGTTCAAGTAACACTTCAGTACAGATGAATGTTCAAGTATTGTGTAGAGAGCCAGGCAGGGGTCTGGGCTACCCCTCACCACTCCGGGGCCACGAGCTGGACAGGGAGCCCCGTGGCCTACTCCTTCCAATAGCTGCCGTTTTCGGTGACGTTCAGGAGTCAGGGTGCGGGGAAGAAGTGAGATCCGGATGGGTGGAGGCACAGGAGAGGGGTAACCCCACAGAGAGGGTACTATCCCCACAGCTCCTCGCCCAGCCCCCAGTCCTGGCATTCCCGGCTTCTAGAGCCCTATCTGATGATACCTGGATCCCCAATTGCTCCTCTGGTCTCCCTCTTTGGCCCCCCACCCCACCCAACTGGTCTTTGTTCCCTGAACCCTTGTTGGTCTGCTTTCTGCCCCCCCATTCTTCACCTCCCCAGCCCCTGGCTCCCAGTATCCCGTGTGCAAGACACCATCCCCTCATTCTTCCAACTTAAGACTCCACCTTCAGCGCCCTCCCCCATCCCTTTGGCTCAGCACCTCCCCAGGACCTGTTGACCCACTCCCCCAAGGAGACGGACTGTGAAGCAGGTGGGAGGAAGAGACGGGATGCAAAGACCCCGGAGAGATCAGTGCAGGTGGGAGAGAGGGGAAGGAGGCTGGCTCAAGGGCCCGGGCAGGGATCCCCAGCATGGAACTTAAGAGTGCCAAGTCACGAGGAAAAATAACCCGGCCTCCCAACAGGGTGTGAAATGAAGGGGGGAGGGGGGGGGAGGTCCAGGCGCTCTCGGGGGGTGAGTCCGGGGGCAGGGAGCACAGGCGCCCAACTAGCTGTCCTTGAGAAGTAGCTTCTCTTCCGGGCAGCGGAAGGGGCCGGGTGGCCCAGCGGCTGCCAACCGGGCACAAGCTTCGGGGGAGAGCTGGCGGCAGGATCTCAGGTCCAGGCGGCGAAGACGAGGGCAGCGGCGGAACAATGGAAGGCAGTGGTCCGTGAGGCGGTGGCATCCTGGGATGAGGCAGTACCAGCTGAGACTAGATGGGTGAGCAGGGAGCAGGCAACAGACCCGGAACCCACATCGCCATGCGAGCAAGGCGGAGCAAGGGGATCACACTTACCAGCAAGATTGAGGTGCACCAGTGTCTCTCGGAGAGGGGAAGTGGGAGCCGTGAGGAGGTGAACACTTGGGTCCCCGACATGGGCGCAGTGGCTCAAGTCCAGGGCGCTGAGCTGGGGAGCATGGCGCAGTAGGAGCCTCAGAGAGGCATCAGTGAGCTCCAGGCCTGCCAGGCGAAGTTCGGCCACCCCCTGCAGACGACCGCGGCTCTCTGTTTGCCCTAGGCAGACAAAGTAGAACTCAGCCCTCGAGGCCCCTCCTACCCCTGGACCCTGCCCCAGAGCTCTGGGGCCACCCTCATGCTAGTCCTGTCTGCCCCAACACGTGAGAGCCTCCCCGCTGCTGCACATGACTCGCTCTTCGGCACACCCACAGCACCCAGCAGTCATCCGACTGCTGCTCCGTCCCCTCAGGGAGCGTCCCAGGAGAGCTCCAGGCCTTCAGTTCTCTCCTAACTCCCACCCCCAGTATCTGACACTCCGTGAACATTTTTCCTCAGGGGTCTTTTTCTCCCTGCATAAAATGTCAGTTCCAAGAGGGCAGGAACTTTTGCTGACTGCTCTGTTCCTAGTGGGATGCTCAGTATTTTCTCCCGTAATCCGATAAGCAGCACCCTCCACTCGCCCATGACTATGAGGTCACTGTTCTGGCTCAACAGTCTCCCTTCCCCACCAAGAACCAGGTCTGACCAGAGACGCCCGCCCTCCCACACCCTTGCTATGGAACTCTGGCTGGCCTCAAATTAGCAGCAATTCTCCCACCTCTACCTCCTGAATGCTACTGTGCCTGATCTACTTTCTGGTATCAAGGAACCATCCTCAAACCCAAAAGGGCTAATATCTCTCCTCTACTTGAAATCCTCTGGAGGTATGTGCTGGTTGTTTTTCTTGTTTTTATTTTTGTCAACTTGATACAAGCTAGAATCTTCTTCGAGGAGAGATCGTCAATGCTTCCGTTCCCATCCTGAGCTCCCACCCTGACTTCATAATGGGCTACAGGCTGTGAGATGAAATGAACCCTTTCCCCCCCCCCAAGTTCCTCTGGCCATGTTTTAGCACTGCAAACAGAAGACTAGGGGCAGGGTGACTTCCGATGAAGCACTGATTCCTATCTTTGTCTCAGCTTTGACCCAGCTCCACACACTGGGGCTGCCGTCCACAAATGGCTCTGTCCACAGCCCTGGTGAGGTAGATGACCTATGCTCAGGAGCTGCTGGTCACTGCAGGAGGAATCCAGAGGCCTCCCTCTCCCTTCTCTCCAGGGGAAAGGGTTCAGTGTCCTCCCACTCCATACTGCTGGCTCCGCCCCAGAACCAGAGGCCCAAGATCTCAGGTTTACTTTTCTTCCAAAGTCTCCTGTGCCAACACTGCTGGGCCTGAAACCACCCTCCAAGAAGTCAAGCCCTAGCCGGGCAATGGTGACACACACCTTTAATCCCAGGGCATGGAAGGCAGAGGCAGGAGGATCTCTGGGAATCTGAGTGAATTCCAGGAAGCCAGGGATAGCTACACAGAGAAACTCTGCCTCAAAAAGAAGAGAGAGGGAGAGAGAGAGAGACGCCAAGCCTTGGGGCTACAGAAATGGCTCAGCTCTGAAGGCATCTGCACTCGTGTGCACATATCCACACAGGCATATACATATAATTTTAAACAACAAAAATGAAAAAAAAATTGTTGTTGGGGATTTGGCTCAGTGGTAGAGCGCGTGCCTAGCAAGCGCAAGGCCCTGAGTTCGGTCCTCAGTTCTGAGGGGGAAAAAATGAAAAAAATTTAAAGAGGGAAGCCAAGCCTCTATTTTGATCACCTCTGCTCACAGATGAGAACACTGAAGTCACCTGTCTAAGAGCACATGCTTATGAAGTAACAGAGTCAGTACCCTTAGGCCTAGAGACCGAATCAGACTTACCACAATGCTATCACCCACCAGGCACTAGCCTGGCTCAGAGAAAAACATCAGCAGATGTCCCAGACTAACAAGACAAGTTTCCAAAAATGTTCTGTGGCATCTGCACAGTACTGAAAAATGTGTATGTGTGTGTGGTAGTGGTAGGGAGTCTAAGTGTTGAACCTTGGGCCTTGTGCATGCCAGGTGAACACGCTCCATTAAGCTGTGTCCTCATTTACTTTCTGAGACCGAGCCTCTCTAGGTTGCCTAGGCTTGCCCTGAATTCCTGATACTCCTGCCTCAAATTCCTGAGTAGCTCAAAGCACAGGAATGGACTATGAGGCTTCAGTTAGACTTACTCTTTATTAGAAATTTATTTTTGAGACAGAATCTTAATATTTAGCTCAGGATGGCCTCAAATGTATATTAACCCCTGCTTCTGCCTCACAAGTTCTGGAACTACAAGGTGGACCAGCACACCCAGCCTGGCCTAAAACTTGTAAGTGAATGACTAACAATACAAAAAGGGAATCTTGGGGCGGTGGCGGTGCACGCCTTTAATCCCAACACTCGGGAGGCAGAGGCAGGCGAATCTCTGTGAGTTCGAGGCCAGCCTGGTCTACAAAGCGAGTTCCAGGAAAGGCGCAAAGCTACACAGAGAAACCCTGTCTCGAAAAAAACAAAAAGGGAATCTTTCTGTTGTTGTTGTTGTTTTAAATTTTCAAGACAGGGTTTCTCTGTATAGCCCTGGCTGTCCTGGAACTCACTCTGTAGACCAGGCTGGCCTGTCTCTGCTTCCCAGTTGCTGAGATTAAAGGTATATACCATCACTGCTCAGCTAAATGTTTTAAATGTATGGGTATTTTGCTTGCATGTAATGCTATATGTGTGCAGCACCGGAGGAGGTCAGAAAAGGGTACTGGATCCTCTGGGACTTGAGTTACAGATGGTTGTAAGCGACCATGTGGGTGCTGGGATTCAAAGATCCTGTAGAAGAACAGACACTAAGCCATCTCTCCAGCCCTTAAAATGACATTTCAATATAGAAATTTGTATCAGACGTTCTTCCTTAAACCAACGCTTACTTTACCCTGACAATGAACAATAGAAACGGGGCTACTGGTGTCATCCCTAAACTGGCACCCAAACATGGCTCCTGTGACTGCCTCTGTGGGCATTCAACGGTCAAGCCCCAAGTTCTACCCCTTCACATAGCTCACAGCCTAGAGAAGGAGCACATCTACAGACTGGCCACAGCCCAAGTCTACCAGAGGAAAGGTCACTTAGAACTTGTGGGGAAAAGAGCAGGGGACATTAGTTGTATGTCATAGAAGTGAGAAAGCTGAGCATATCAGATAATCTAAGAGCAGACACAGCTCCTGAAATGGAGGAAACAAACCAGAAAAAGAAGGCCAAAGATGAAAAAATCGGGCTTCCATTGAAGCCCCACCCTGCCCTGCTCTAACCAGTCACACTTGGTGAGATCCAAGAGAAAAGAACTTGTGCACAGAAACCTCTTCCTCGTGAGTTCATGGCTTCGGAGATGTACAAGGTAAAAAAATACAAGTGTGGTGTCTTTTCCTCCCATGAATTTAGAAAGGACAGCTGTTAATCAGATGAGGATGTTATAGCACAAGAGGTGAAGAAGAAGGGAAAGGAAGAGGCCCCAGAATTGGAGAGAACTTGGCAAGAAGGCTGAAGTAGCTAAAATACAGGAAGGCAGCAGGAGGCCAGCTGAGGCAGCCTTCAGCCACCACAGTGAAAAACAGTGGTTTAATTCAAGGAGAGTGGTCCACATCTATAAACCCAGTACTCAGGAGGCAGAGCATCACAGGTTCCAGGCCGGTCTAAGGCTACATACAGAACAAAACCTGTCTCAAGCTGGGCAGTGGTGGTGCACACCTTTGATCCCAGGTGGATCTCTGAGTTTGAGGCCAGCCTAGTCTACACAGTGCGTTCCAGGACAGGCTCCAAAGCCACACAAAGAAATCCTGTCTCAAAAAAACAAAACCTGTTTCAAAAACAAAAACTAAGAAATGGTCAAGTGTGGTGGCTCACACTAATTCCAGCACATAGGAGACAGAGGCAAGCTGATCTCTTGAGTTTCAGGCCAGCCTGGTCTATATAATGAGACTGTGTAGAACCACAACAACTGCTGTGGGATGTCTTCCTGTACACTGTGAATACATGTTCTTCCCATTACTAATACATGTTCTTCCCAATAAATAAGCTGCTTTGGCCTAATTTGCTAAGGCAGCTTATAGGCGGACAGAAAATCCAAGCAGATAGAGGAAAGAGATAGGCAGGAAGAAGAGATGCCAACCTGCTGCCCAAGGAACAACAAGATGCCAGCAGGCCAGTAATACCACGGTCATGTGGCAACACATAGATTAATAGAGATGGGTTAATTTAAGATGAAAGAGCTTGCTAGCAAGAGGCCTGAGCTACAGCCACACAGCTTGTTTGTTAATTAATATAAGCCTCTGTGTGTTTACTCGGGACCGAGCGGCTGTGGGGCACAGGAAAACCTCCTGCTACAAACAACAACCAACCCCATGAGCTCAGTGGTCGCACAGGGGCTGAGTTCCCTAGGCATGGAAGACAAAAGAAGTGGTCTCTCTTCACAGTACCAGAGACAATGAGAGTCAGAGCATGGGGTGATGCAAACAGATGTGTGTGCCCTTTTGGGTGGCTTTCCTGGCTCTGGTATGAAGAGACTGTTGGGGCCAGAGAGGATGTTTGAACACCATTACTCCTCACCAGGCCTTCCCTTCCCTTCCCAGGGAACACTATCCTTTCAAGACTTAGTTCCAAACACACAGCAGGAAAGTGAGTGAATGAAAAATGGCCAAGACAGGTCTTCCTGTTCAGTTCCTATTTTCTTCCATCCCTACTTTAACGCTTGGTGCCTCAGAAGAGCCTTCAGCGCCCACACCTCCACTTGCCCTAACCCGTCCACTGATGACCCTGGGTGCTCAAACCTGGTTTAGTGTCTGGCGGAGGCAGCAGCAGCTCACGAAGCTGGGAGTCCTTGACATCTTCAATCCAGCGGAGGTCCAGGAGCCGCAGTGCAGGCAGTGGGGCTGAGCCCAGGGCAGAGACGGAGAGCCAAGAGCACCCAGAAAGCACCAGCTCCTGCAGGCCTAGAAGCAAGGTCAGGAAGCAGATACTGGAACTTCATCGGGCATACACCTCTGTTCTCACCCTGTCCTGACTCACCACCAGCCCTACCTTGCAGTCGGTTCAGAAGCCACATGAGCTGCTTTTTGGAAACACCTGTCCAGCTGAGGTCCAGAGCACGAGGCTGGCGGCGAACAACCCCACTAAGCATAGGTGGGGTCAGTGACTTCCTCCTGCTTAGGTCCATCCTAGGCCACAGACGCTTGTCATAGCACCTGCCAGCCACAGGGGGGAGACAGAGTCCTCAGCGCCAACTCTCAAGGAACCCACAATCTCAACACTCACCCCAGCTCTCTCCTGTCCCAAATATGGCAAGAATCTTCTGTCCTCAAGCCAAAAGGACTAGATTTAGGACCTCACCCCACTGCTAAAGGGAAGCAAGACCCTGGGCAAGTCCATTCCTCTCCCTGAGTCAGAAGATTTCAGTTATAAACCGAAGATAATGAGTCAGGCTGCTTGCGGGGCCACTGTAAGATCAAATGAAGTAATTACAGTTCATGGACCTTACAACTTATAAAGCGCTTTGCCAGGTAGCTACACAAACACCATACACACTATTGGATGTAATTAATGCCAAAGAGATCTGAGCTTCCCCCAGACTCTACCTCTGGGCTTCTTGATTTCTCTCCCTAAGTTATGATAGGGCGCACAGGCATTTTTCAGCTTTACTCCATGTGGCTAGTCAACTCTGGATTTACAGCCCCGATATTTCCTGTCTGTTTGATTATGAAGGGTCCCCCACTAGGATGTAAGTTCCACAGGGACAGATTTGGCCTCTTTCACCTGTGGATCCCCAGCACCCAACACTCTAAAGGCGGACGCAGAGTACAGGTTAGTTACTGCTCACTTGTTCACTGAAAAAATGAATCAAGCCAGGCTTCCACTAGGCGCACTTCTCCAACCATTCATTCACCATTTCTCATTCATTCATTCAGTGTTTCTGGAAGGCCCAGTGGGCCCCAGGCTCTAGGGAACGAACGGGAACGCAGACTCTGAAGTCAAACAGTCTGCCTCCAGCATCCCAAACTGCAACTAGCCCGCCAGGGCAGTGAGCGGAGGCTCCCAAACAGTTTATCAATCAGCCTTCCCCAGCTCTCCCGAAGAGAAGCTGTTCACGTCCTGTGGTACGCTGAGGTTCCACGAGACTCCAAGGTTTTCTACCTCAGCAATTTTCAAAGGCAAGCCAGGACATTCCCAGCGAACTAGATGGGCAAACTGGGGACGAGACCTGGGAAGCCGTGGGCTGAAGGAGGAATGAGTCTTTTATCTGCCGTGCTACCTATCTATTTCTCTGCATAACATGGGTTTATCTTTTTTGGTTTGTTTAAGAAAGGACCTCACACTGTAACCCAGGCTAGTTTGAAACTCACTTTGTAGGCTACTTTGGAACTTGAGGTGGGCCATGCATGACAGTGCACGCCTTTAATCCCAGCAGGAGGCACAGGCAGGTGGATCCCTGTGAGTTTGAGGCCAGCCTGGCCTACAGAGTGAGTTCCAGGACAGCCAAGGCTACACAGAAAAACCCTATCTCAGGGGAAAAAAAAAAAAAAAAAAAAAAAGACCTTGAGGTATTCTTCCTACCTCAACTAGGATTGCAGGTGTGTGCCACCACATGTGGCCCGAGTTTACCTTTCAATCATTGTCTAGCTGCACTTGAAGCCAATGCTGTACTGGGAACAGTGGCACAGGCCTGCGATTCTAGCACTTTAGAGGTACGAGGCTGGCCTCAGCCACATGAGAGCCTCTATCTTGAAGAAACAGAACACACACACACAAATGCACAGCAGATAACAGAGGTTCACGGAAATGTGTAACTTAAAACAAACAAGGGCTACAGATGCCTGGTCAGTAAAATGCTGGCCATGCAAAGCCTGATGACCTGCCTGAGTTCTATCCCCAGACCCCACGCAAAGGTGGGGAGAGCACTGATCCAGTTATCTCTTCAACCACACCTTCTCCCAAATAAGAAAAAGTTTAAAGGCCAGTCTACACTGCACAGTGGGACACTGTGCCTGAAAGCCTGGGAGCTGGTGCAGCAGGCGCAGGTGCCAGCGCCAAGCCTGGTGACAATTTGATTCCCGGGATGACACCTCACCCCACCTCAGCCCACCCTCAGCCCTTCGACAGACAGACAGACAGACAGACACAGACACATGTGCACGCATGCACGAATACACACACACACACACACACACACACACACACACACACACACACACACGGGAGAGAGAGAGAGAGAGAGAGAGAACAGAGAACTATAATGAAAAAGCCAGTTGAGAAATGAAGTTTAAATAAAATACAATGAAAACTTATATTCCAGTCAGGAGTTGCCATGGCTGTAGTCTACCTAAAAACTATGGACAGTTAAGCAGGTGATATGGGTTAGAAAGTAGTTAAAGGCCGGCCGGTGGTGGTGCATGCCTTTAATCCCAGCACTCGGGAGGCAGAGCCAGGCAGATCTCTGTGAGTTCAAGGACAGCCTGGTCTACGGAGCTAGTCCAGGACAGGCACCAAAACTACACAGAGAAACCCTGTCTCGAAAAACCAAAAAAGAAAATCCTAATTTGAAGGTACTCACAGGTCCAACTGTGGTTCTGTATCATATTCCACATAAGCCAGGTCAGAATACCTATCTGCCTGCCTACATAGGCATGCAATACTATCTAGTGCCAACATAATCTAGCACATTCTTTGTTGCCAGGAAGGCCAACTCTCCCAGGCCCTTCAAGGTTCAACTCTAAACCTTCACATTCAGGAAGTCTCTCTGATCATTTCTTGGCTGGAGCCAATTCATCCTATGGCAGTCAGTCCCAGGACAGCGGGATTAAACCTCAGTGTGGCGGCCAACAACTGTGGAGGACCTACTGATAGGAGTATCCAGCTTCCTCTGGGCATGAGGAACAAAGAAACCCCTGGGGAAGACCAAGATGCTGAGGACACGGCTCCTCAGCCCACAGACCGAGAGAAGGGAATGTCCTGTAAAGATAATGGGAAGGGGAGGTTACAAGGGCAGAGTCTGTCTATACCCAGGAGCAGGACAACATGGCAGCTCTGGAAAACTCAGGTGGCAAGACTGAGGACAAGTCACCTTCACAGAATGGTGCTGAAGATCACAGGACAAACGGCATGTGTTTAGTTACCAGGTTCTGCTCTTTGCACTAAGCATTTAAGTCCACATCATCCCTGGGAGATGCTTATCACCTGCTTTGTTCAGCTAAGAAAAATAAAGCCAGAGAGGTTAAAAAGTGTCTCAAGAGCCACAGAGAGGGCTTTAGCAGTAAAGAGCACTTACTGCTCTTTCAAGGGGACCCGGGTTTGGTTCTTAGAGCCCACATGGCAGCTCACCACAGCCTGAAGCTCTGGTTCCAGGGGATCCAACGTGCTCACACATGCCTGTGGTGCTCATCAACTCACACAAGCACACGCACACACATAAATTAAAATTAAAAACAAAAACAAGCTGGGTGGTGGTGGCACACACCTTTAATCCCAGCACTCGGGAGGCAGAGCCAGGTGAATCTCTGTGAGTTCAAGGCCAGCCTAGGCTACAAAGTGAGTTCCAGGAAAGACGCAAAGCTACACAGAGAAACCCTGTCTCGAAAACAAACAACAAAACCCTGTTCAAGGACCCATAGGTATTAAGTGGATGGAACCTGAATCCTGAATGGGAAAAGGCGGGAACAAGGTTGCCAAAGAAGCCAGGCGGCATGCTGTCACAGGCACAGGCACAGAACCAGAAGGGAACTGCACAAGCCAGGGAGCTCTTACCCTAGTTCTACCACCTCCACACTTGGGGAGACCTCTCTGGGCCTCTATTTCCCAAGCCATAAAATGGGGTGAGAGTTCTGACTTCAAAGACTTACTACAGCAACAAAGGACCAGTGTCACTTGAAAGACAAGGCACACGAGTTCTTTCGTTTTTTCCCCCCACATTGAGACAGGGTTTCTCTGTGTAGCCCTGGCTGTCCTGGAACTCACTCTATAGATCAGGCTGGCTTCAAACTCACAAGAGCTCCGCCTGCCTCTGCTTCCCAGAGAGCTGAGATTAAAGGCATATGTCACCACTGCTCAGCTGAGGATTCTGAATAGGCTGCCTGCCTATTTCAGTCCAGCTTAGCCCATATCCTCCTGTCTTCCACCGGAGTTCCAAACCTCATCTTGCAGAAAAGCCCCTGGGGACAGAGCTGGGCCAGCACTAAGTGCTTGCTCTCTGCAAGCTCTGCATCACTGTGGACACAGGCCACAGCTAGTTCTTCCTTCTAAGAGCCTTCTGGGATTCCTAAACTACCACTGTCCTCCAGTTTCCCACCAACCAGCCTTGACCACGTGCCTGCCAGTCCTTCCTTTACTCCCTTCTCTGCCCACGTCCTTGAAAACTGCAATGTCTACCTAGTACATCAACACCTCCTCCACAACCCCCTGCCCGCCCTTTGCCTCCCAGTTCTAAATAATCAAAGCCACCAGACAGGAAAGCCTGCAACTGCCTGCTCTCCCACTTAGAACGCTCTCCAGCTACACCCTCATCTACCTCTTTCCACACCCCATTCCTTCATTTATGCTCATTCACTCAATGTCGCCTTCATGGTGAATGCTGGATGCCTTCTCAGAAACCAGGGGTACAGCAGATCACTGGACCAAGCCCCTGAACTGGAGTGGATGTCTGACTCTAGCTTTGGCTCTCCCTCTCTCTAAGCACAGCCAAGAATAGCAAGGTTTTATATGTGTGCATGGCTGGAGACAGAACCCAGACCTTCTGCATATCAGGCAAGCACTCTACCGCTAGCTCTTCTGACAGCAGAACCAGTTGCCACCTTCGGAAACTGCTCTCCTGTGACCTCCCATCAACACCACCACTGTTCCTCACCCATCCTTCTTCCTTCCTTCCTCCTCCCTCCTGCCTTCCTTCCTCCTGCCTTCCTTCCTCCTCCCTCCTGCCTTCCTTCCTCCTCCCTTCTTCCTTCCTCCTCCTTTCTTCCTCCCTTCTTCCTTCCTCTTCCTTCTTCCTTCCTCCCTCCCTCCCTCCCTTCTTCCTTCCTTCCTTCCTCCCTCAGACTCTTTTTGTAGGACACACTTTCATCTCCCAGATTCTTGGGTTACTTTCTCTAGCTCATATTCATATTCCATCTCTGCTCTCTATCACAACAGTTCTCAACCTGTGGGTCGAAACCCTCTTGGGGATCGGAATGACCCTTTCACAGGGGTCGCCTAAGACCATCAGAAAACACAGATATTTACAATTCATAACAGCAGCAAAATTACACTCATGAAGTAGCAACAAAAATGATTTTATGGGCCGGGCAGTGGTGGTGCAGGCCTGTAATCCCAGCACTTGGGAGGCAGAGGCAGGCGGATCTCTGTGAGTTCAAGGCCAGCCTGATCTACAAAGCAAGTTCCAGGAAAGGTGCAAAGCTACACAGAGAAACCCTGTCTCGAAAAACCAAAAAAATAAAAAAATAATAATAATTTTATGGCTGGGGTCACCACAACATGAAGACATATTCAAGGGTCACAGCATCAGAAGGTTGAGAACCACTGCTTTATCTAATCTGCTACCTACAGGATGCAGACTTTCAAGTCAGCATCAGACCTTACTTTCTCAGGAGTGGTCTCTGACTGGTTCACAAGCTTTTCAGACCAAAGAGATCAAATCTGAGTTCTCTCTGCACTGAAACTCTCTGTTCCTCCTCTGTGATCCCAAGCTTCAAGAACATCACTATCTCCCGGGTCACATTTAGCTGACATTCACAAGACAATCTTCACAGCCAGTGAGTCAGCAAGTCCAAGCCATCTTTCTGCAGTACAAAGGCTTGAACCTAGGACCGTGATAAGCAAATGCTCTAGCATTAAGTCACATTTCCAAGCCCTGTCCTCTGCAAGAGCAGTGCATGCTCTTAACTGATGAACCATCTCTCTAACTGCTCCCCTCCCCCCTTGGTTTTTGGGAAACAGGGTCTCTTCCCAGACCAGAGCTTGTTGATCAGGTTAGGCTGGCTAGCTAGCAAGCCCAGGAATTCTGTCTCCTGCTGGCCTTTTACATGGGTTCTGGAGATGGAACTTTGGTCTTCACAACAAATACTTTACTGACTGAACTATCTCCCCAGCCTCCACCCTTCCCTGTTCCTTTCTTTTTGTTAATGTAGGCTGCCCTGGAACTCACTCTGTAGACCAGGCTGGCCTCAATTTACAGAGATCCACCTGCCTCTGCCTCCCAAGAGCTGGGATTGAAGGTGTGCACCACTGCACTCAGCTCTCCCAGTCTTTCTATCTTGAGAAGTGTCTAATAAATTGCCAAGGCGAGCCTGAAAGTTGCAATCTCTGCCTCTCTCTTCCGTGCAGTGGAATTACAGAGCTGCACTCCCAAGCCCGGGTACCGTTCCCCTTCCCACTTAAGGTCTTGAGCCAGGCAGGCATGCTGGTGCAAGACTGAGGCAGGAGGGTGCTGAATGATAGCCAGACTTAGTCTCCGGTCCTCTCCCCCCAGTCTCACTCTGCACCCTCTCTCCTGCTCCTGCTTCAGTGTCCAGATCCTGACATGCCCCCCCTCCCCACAGGGCTCTGCTCAGTCCAGGCTGCTGCTTCTCACCTGAAGGCACCATTTACTGAGGGCTTAGTTCCCTCAGGCTCTTTGCTGAGTACTCTGCAGGAACTGCCTCATTAAATCCCACAAGGTAAATAGGACTTGGCTTCTGTATCTGAGGTTCCGCATCTAAGGAGTCAACCGCCCACGGGTGGAAACATTCAAAACAAAAACTGCTTATGTACTGAAGGAGACATGTTTTGTTATTCCCTGAACAATACAGTACAGTAACTATTTCTATATTCTTCACATTGTATTAGATATTATAAGTCATGTAAAGATTGAGCAGATTATATACCAACAATGTGTTGTTTGGATTTTGGTATCCTAAAGTGCAAGGGCATCTTAGAGCTAATCCTTCTTAGGACCTGAGCTCCAACTACATTAATATACATCCCAGAGTCCAAGTGAGAAGAGAGGCCATCACCATGGCTAAGCCATGGGCTAGGCTACAGGGCCCAAGCTGGTAAACACTATGCACTCACTGGCCTCTCTGCTTTTGTCCACTTCCAGCTACATACAGGTCTCTTCATGGATCCCATGTGTCAAGCATAGAGTTAGCCTAAAAGGCTTAGACAGACATCTCCCCATTGACTACGTCCCAGATGGTGTGGTTACCCTCAGCAATTTCTGTGCCTGCATCTATGCTGCAGTCTATGAAATCTTCCAGGGCACTGTTCCCTCTTTTTTGGGGGAAGGGAGACTGAGATAGGGTTTCTCTGTATAGCAGCCCTGGCTGTCCTGGAACTCACTCTGTAGCCCAGGCTGGCCTCGAACTCAGAGATCTGCCTGCCTCTGCCTCCCGAGTGCTGGGACTAAAGGTGTGTGCCACTATCACCTGGCTATCCTGGTTTTATATGAAGAAAATGAGACCAGGCCTGGTGGTGCAGACCTGTAATCCTAGCTACTTGGAGTAAAAGGATCACAAAGCTAGCCTATGCAGTTTTGAGAGCGTCTCAAAAACAAAAAGAAGATGGCCCGGGGTATACTTCAGTGGTGGAGAACTGGTCTATGCACCAGTCCCTGGGCTCAATTCCTAGGAAAGGAGAAGGGGGTGGGGGTTAAAAAAAGAAAGTAAGCAAGTAAGGCAGGCATGAGGAAGTTAAAAAACTAGCCGAAGGGCATGAACTCACTGGAGCAAACAGTCTACCAGAGCCATTTGCCTCCGGCTCCCGCATACCAGCCTCTCTGGCTCTACGGAAGCCCCAAGGCAAAGTACTAGCTTTCCAGATCCTGTCCCAAAGGAAGACGGCGGGGGGTTTCATGTAGCCCCTAACTTAAGCAGCAAGCTTCAAGTGTGCCTCAACCCTCCTGGTGCTGCCCTTTTTACAAAGATAACCATCCCTCCTTTTTAAAAAAAATTCAAAGTATCATTAATGTAGCCAAGACTGGCCTCCAACTCAGGCTCCTCCTGCCTCAGCCTCCTGAGGGCAGAAGATGCAACACTGTTGAAGCCCTGACAGCAATCTGAGTCCTGGGAAAAAGCTTGTATTTACTCAGTAAAACACTTCTTGAACATCAATCTATACTGCCTTTGTACTATGCTGGGGATATGAAGATAAAAATCGATACACACTATGTGTCCCCAACCCCAGAAACTGATGGGAACACGAAAATAAAAAGAATGAAAGCTTGTCCACATGCCAAAGGCCTCTTTGTGCTCCATTAGGGGAACAGCACGCTGTGGGAGCATGCGGGAGGAGGGAGCCTGTTGGGAGAGGATCAGAGGACAGGCTGCGGAGGATGACCCTGGGGAGGGGCGGGGCCAAGCACAGCTGCTTTAGAGGGCAAGGGCTACCTTAGTGAAGTTGGGTCCTAATTAGATTGTTCTCAGAAGATGGACCTCAAAACGTGAGAGCCGTGGACACCCCCCGACACTCGGCTTGGCACATACTAACAACATACATAAAAACGAAAAGGAAATAGTTGGGAGCCACAGGGTCCAGAGTCAAACCCCTGATTCTACCTACTATCTCTTCTTCCGAGCCCCTGGGAGGGTTAAGTGAGCTTGGGGTAACCATGAAAGAATCAGTTACAGCAGGCACACCAGGGAAGGCCAAGACTCAGAGAGAAGCAGAGACCTATTACAGGACCAAGCAAGAACCATGGCGGCAACAGAACTCAGGCCTGTCTGGCCACTCACCAGCGGCTCCAAGTCCGGCAGACTCGCATGCAGACACACAGCTCTCGGGGTCCCAGGTGCTGGAAGACACGAAGCCAGGCAGCCCGAGGCAGGGGGTGGTCGGATCCGGCAGCCAAAGGCAGAGTGTCAGGCTCGGGGCTTCGAGGGGGAGGCCGTACCACGTGCCGCTCCAACTGTGGAGGCCGTGGGGGGGGGGCAGGACCCAGAGGCCAGCTGAGCAGTGGTCCCCCACTGCCAGGGCGTATAGCCCGCCGCCCCCCACGGTTCTCCTTCTCGCCAGAGCTGCCACGGGCTGGCCGCCGCCCATTGCGGGCCTCCCCAGGAGCTTCATCCTCGCTGAGCGAAGTACCAGAAGAGTCTGAATCTGAGTCTGAGTCCGAGGAGGAAGAGGAGGTATCAGGCACCCGCTCCAGCAGCTGGCACATCCGCTTAAATCGCTCCAGTTTCTCCCTCTGTGGTGATGGGGACGGCACTGCTGGTCCCTCAGCAGAGGCCATGGGTGGCTTTGGTTTCTGCAGAGACAGGTGAGGCTGTACAAGGGCCCAGAATGACTCTCCCAACCACTCACCCAGAAGAGGTCACCAGAGGATCAAAAGCCCAGCAGCCACAGTCCTGAGTTCCTAACTCCCCACAGTCCACCTCTAGACTTCAGTTTCCTTATCTACAGTGTGCATTCAAAGTCCAGACACCCTGGTGGGTCAGTCAATGGCTCATGAACCTCCCAGAGACCTTATGTGGAGTGCTGCCTTTTAATTCTGGGACGTGGAAACTCTTTCTTCACCATCTACAACATGGGACAGCTAGACTAGACAAGTCCACAACGTGGGAATAGCAGTAATTTGTCTGTCTTGGTACAGAGTACCCTTGCTCTCTGACTCGGGTCCTCACAGTGCCTAATATTGAGACAACTTAGGCTACTCCTTTTAGACACCGAGTAAGGTTCAAAAAGACTAAGGACTTGTCCAAGGTTACATGCAGCCTGGTGTTTGGCGGAGGATTGGACAGTAGGCAGAGCCATGTGTTTAGATTGCCGATGCAGAGGCACATCAGCATGCTAGCTTTGTCATGTGACCTTGGGCCCATCTTTTAACTCCTCTGGGTCCTATTACTTTTATTTGGATTTATCTAGTGCTGCGGGACAGAAGAAGAGGTAAGGTAAGGAACTGTTTTCATCTCACAAATTAGAAAACCCATTTGTCAGCCCAGAGCAACTAACCAACTGCCAAGACCATATAAACAATCAGTGATCTGGCAGAAATTGAAATTCGGTTTTCTACACTTAGGCTTAGAAAAATGGGCCAGACGACAGCCCAATGGCTGCTGGAAATCAGGGGTTCCTACAACCAGGACCCAGTCTATTATCCCACCCAACTCTTCCCAGAAGTCCACAGGGGCCATGTGGGGTTAGGGAAAGAGAAATGAGCAGGAAGGGGCAGATCTTAGTCTCCATACAGAGGGGGAGGCAAGGAAGGCTGGGAGGGGAAGGAGGAGGTCCCCGGCACACCTCCCAGCTCTCGGGAGGGAGCCCAGGGTGGCAGGATGAGAATGCCTGGCTCGGATTCAGAACCCTGGGGGGCAGAAGGCCGGGGCTGCCTGGGTCCGCTCCTCGGAGGAGGCAGGCATCTCCACCCACCTTCTTCAAGTGCCTCTCTCGGCCTCCTTTCACCTATCAGGGGAAGAAGAGAGACCCCATTAGAGGCCCTTACTGACTACCAAACGAAGGTCCAAGTCCTTTTCTTGGACCACAAATCCCAGAAGCCCCCATCCCAGGAAGACTGCTCAGCAAGCTAACTTTGTAATCAGTGTGGCGGCTTACTGAGCATGCTCCTCAGCTCCTTTCTCCCGCCTCAGGCTCTTTTGAGCCCTTCTCTCCGCCTCGGTAGTAGTTTGAGCATGCTCTGTAGCTCCTCCCTAATTCTCCAGGTCTCTCAGATTCCTGGCCTGTACCAATTACCTCACACTTGTATTTCTTCTTCAGTGAGCATGCTCCATCCACAGCCCTGCTACAACTCCCAAACACCTCTTGGGGAACCCACACAGCCTCCGCTCCCCAGGTCAAGCAGGACCTGGCTCCAGAACCAACGTACCCACCAGCTAAGACTACAGCTCCCAGAATCCCATGGGCTAAACCAGCCTCACCCTTCCGCTCACCTTTTTCCTTGGGGTGGGGGGCTCATTCCCTGCCTCCCTCTCCTTCCGTTTAGGGGGCCCAGGCACATCGTCAGGGGGAGGGCCAGCAGGTAAGGGTCCCTTTCTTCTGGGCAGGGGTGGTGGCGGTGGTGGCTCCTCTGTCAGCTTCCATCCACCCCCTAGGTTAGTGCCTTCTTCACCATTGTCAGCCCTACGGCGCCCTGCACCCTCACCTGCATCCTGGAAAGCGTAAGCTGGGGATGAGGCCCCAGCTAGCTCCCGCATCCCCAGCCCTGCCCCTCTCCTGGCCCTGCTTTACCTTGCTTGTCCGCCCTTCCTGGGTACATCGGGGGCACTCCCAGCAGTTGGGAATCTCGGAATTGATAACACCCTCAGCCTTTCCCATCTATAGGCAAGAAACCAGAGAATGAATAGAAGAAGGTGCCAGTATATGCCCCGAATGTACTGGCCTGCTTCCTTGCTCCCCGACAAGTCTAGCCCACCCAGGCTGCAGGGTCCCCAGAGTTATCACCTTCAGGCAGCCGGGGTGGATGATCTCATTGCAAATTGTACACTCCATGAGGCTCAAACCAAATCTCTCTTCCTCTCCCTCCACTGTATCCTCCTTCCCTGCCTCCCCACACAGGAGGCATACGGCTGTGTGTGGGAGCACGGGCTGTGGGGAAAGAGGAGACATCAGAGACCCCAAAACCAAGCTGCAGAGTAGACTTTTCTTCAGCGTGAGCTGTAGGATGAGGTAGGTGCGGGTCCTTAATTTGGTCCTTTTACCAGGATGACCTTCAGCAACTGATTTTCTGCATCTTTAAAATGGGGTGAAGGACCTGTCCTTTGCAGGACCAGTGTGAAGAACACGACAAAGCATGTGGGGGTTGGAGACACAGCTACGGTCATTAACGGAATTGTTAGCACAGGGTCCAAGGCTAGTGTGCTCCTGAAATTATCACTGGAGTGTAAAGAGGACAGACAAGTGGCGAAGCTCAGGTGGGTGATTCTGAGGTGGTTCAGTGGGCAGTCCCAGAGTGATCTGAAGCCCACAGTTAGGGAACGATCCTGGGAATACGGAAAGTCACAGCTATGTAGTCTTAGGGGGAAGGCAGCGGTCTCCAGACAATGTGACTTTAGGGAGGACAATGGCAACATTGAGTCACATCTGGGAGCTGAAGGCCATGGATCCAGATCAAGGAGAAGGATCAAGGTAAGGCAAGGGGTTGGGGACAAAGGAAGCAAAGGCCATGAGGGTGAAAGGGCAAGCAGGAAAGGGTGGCTGGAGGACAAGGAGGGGCAGTGATCTGGGTGCAGGGTAAAGCCGCTTCCTTGTGGCTACTGGGGAATGGCCATTGTGGTGTCCAGGGCAGCTCAAAGAATAAGGGAGGCATGGAAGAAACCACGTTTCCCAGATAACTACTGAGTGCTCCGCCTTTCAATGGGGCATTCATAGCATACTCCTGTCTAATCTTTGAAACTCCGCAAAGGAAACATTTTACAGAGAAGGTTCTTGAAGTTCAGTGATTTGCTCAAGGTTACAAGAAGGGGGTTCGGGCCTCAAGTTCAAGATACCCAAAGGTGTGTGAAAGAGGCCAAAGGCAAGAGCTATTCTCCGAGGTGGTAGAGATGGGCTCCTCTTACACACACACTCGGGCCGGGGCATACAGCTGGTGTATGGTCTACAGACCCGCGGTACATTCTTCTGTGTGTGTCCCCATTTTGTGACAAAGACAAAATCAGACATTTAAACAAATCAGTGAGGAAGACAGGAAGTGAATGAACACACAGCACCTCTAAGGGACATTCAGGGAAGCATCCAGAGAGTGCTCAGGCCAGTACTACTAACATTAATGGTGCTGAGGGTTCCAAGGTACCCGCATGGGGAACAAGACTCACTGCGTGCACCGGACTTTCAGGGAGGCAGCCATTGGACACCAAGCTAGTGCTCCGAGGAAGTACGCCTGGGGTTCCAAGGTACCCGCCATGTGGGACAAGACTCACCGCGTACACCGGACTTTCAGGGAGGCAGCCATTAGACACCAAGATAGTGCTCAGGCTAGTACTAAGAATGTAATGGTGCTCTGAGGAAGTATGGCTGGGGTTCCAAGGTACCCGCCATGTGGGACAAGAGTCTCTGCGTGCACCGGACTTTCAGGGAGGCAGCCATTAGACACCAAGATAGTGCTCAGGCCAGTACTAAGAATGTAATGGTGCTCTGAGGAAGCATGGCTGGGGTTCCAAGGTACCCGCCATGTGAGGTGGGGGAAGACTCACCGCAGTGCACTGCCGGAGCAGGCACGACTGCTTCATGCGCCCGGGCCCCCCAAACTTCTTCATGTCTCGGCAGAAGTGGCAATCCCCGCACTCAGTTCGCACACAGGCCCGGCAGCGGCGGCAGCGGGTTCGGCGTCGGCGCGCTCCGGCCCCCGGCCCCCGGCTGCTGGACGACATTGGGGGCGTCAGCAACGCCGAGGGCTGTGGGCAGATAGTGGTAAGGTCAGAGAGGCCTGCTGAGAGCTGGCCTCAGAGAATCCTGGCCGCGAGATCTCAGCACCTCTGATGGGGCAGAGCTATTTCTACCCTCGAGACAAGAAGGTCAGCCCTCTAGTGTGTCCTGCGTAAAGGGCCACTCCCTCTACTCAAGACCTCCCCCTCTAACATTCCCTCATGCTTATTATTCCCAAGCCCTGGAAGGAGGGGCACTGGAGCCCTCCTCTAACATCCCAAGCCAAGGTTCCTGGAAAGGGCTTCAAGTCTGCAGCTTACCTCGGGGAGCTTCCAACTCATACCTGTTACCCAAACATCCCAAATCTGTGAGATCTGCCTCAGACTGTGGGTGCAAACACCTCACTTTTCTCTCTCTCTCTCCCCTTTATCTTTCTCATGGGCACTAGTCATTCAAACCTTTCAAATCTGGATACTCCATTTCTAATGACCCACTGTGCTCTCAATTTCCCAGGGCTGACACCCCTGAGATGCTTAAGTGCCCCTTCTCAACCCACACAGAAGTCGTCTGCTCCAAGATAGCCAATAGGATCCCCTCAGGCAGCCTGGGTAATCTCCCGGGTTCCCTGGGGTTCTTCTACAAGCCAGCCTAACATCTCAACAAAATTCAAGGTGGGCTCGGTTTTAGATCTCCCCCCACTACCCCACATCTTACCAGGCTGCTTTTCATCCCTAATTGTCTGGAACCCCTGGGGCTCTCCTGCCCATGGAAACCAGATCCTCTCAAATCCCACATGGACTCTGCAAGCCTGGAGGGGTCTCTTCCCAGCCAGTCTTAGACCTGCTTCCCCCTGGCTTCTCCCTTTCCAAGGACTTCCAGACCATCCACAGGGTATGGGGCCCTCCAGCACTCCGGGGGAGGGGCCTAGAGGGCGGCGACTGGAGGCGGGGGATGGAGGGGGAGGTCTGCAAGGGGCAGCAGGGTCGGGGAAGGAAGGCCAGTTCCCTAGGGTTGGGAGGTTATAGGAAAGAAGGCTGGAGAAGAGTTTGGAGCGGAGGGAGGGTGAGGCTGGGGGCGGGGAAGGCAGGGAGAGGCCAGGCTGAGGATGAATGGGAGTGGGAGCTGCCCAGGTCTGGGGGTGAGGAGGAGCCGCATGAACCCACCTCACACGTGTCCCGGGAGCCATCTCTCCCTTCTCGGCAGCTCCCGGCGGGTCGGCGGCCATCGGCGGCGGGGGGGCCGGGCGGCGCGGGGCGCGGAACGCTCAGAACGCCGGGGTCCACGGCCCCCCGAGGGCGCTCGGCCCCTCCCTCCGGCGGAGGCCGGGACAGCAGCGAGTGGAGCTGGGGAGCGCCGGGGGCGAGGCCCTCCCACGGGCTGCGGCGCGGCCCTTCCAGGGGGAGGTCCTGCTCTGGGGGCTCAGGCCCTCAGCCCCCCCAGGCCAACGGGGGCTCCTCGGGCGCAGGGTGCTCAGCTTCTGCCCGGGCCCCTCTCAGTCCCGGGTACGAGTCCCAGCTCCCCACCCCCACCTCTCCCCAAAGCCCCCGACCCTTAACTGGCCCCTTCCCAGCTCCAACTGCCTAGGGGTCCAGGGACAGACCCGGGGCCCCCCACCGTTTCCGGGGTTCAAACCCCGCCCACCGCCGGTGCCCGGGGAGGGGGGGGTCACTGCAACCTGCCCCCCTCCCCTGGGTCCGCCCCTGTACTGCGGCCCCCTGACCTACAGACACAGGGCGCGCAGAGGGGGGTGAAGGAAGCTGCTCCGGCCCCGCCCCCCCCAGCTTGCGCGCGCCCCCGCCCTCCCCCCTCCAAACGCGCGACCCTCAAGAGATGGGGATTTAAATGAAATTTGAATAAATCCTCTCCTAAAATGGGAGGGTGTAAGGGAAGGATGGGGCAGCGGCAGGAAGGGGGTGGGGGCAGTTGGGGTGTCTCAGCACCCCTGGTCCCCTAGCCTCGCGCTGCTTCGGCCCCGGGCCCTGGTCGCCGCTCTCATCCCTCCTCAGCTCCTTCCTCCTTCCTCCTCTCCTCCCTCTCCCCTCCCTCCTTCCCACCTCCTCCTCCTTTCTACTCCCTCCTTCTCCCAGAGGAACCCCGCCCCCTTCTCCCTCCTTCCTCCACTACCTATACTTTCCAGGACGAGCGCGTGCAAAGCACGACGGGAAATGTAGTCCTGCAAATTCGGGCGCTATCGTGGGAAAAATGGGATGCTGGGGCCAGCCGGCACTACAAATAAGATGGCGAAAAGCATGCCACGCTGGGAGCCGAGCATGGCGGGAATTATAGTCCAGTTGACCCGAGATTCCCCGTAGCAGGACATAGAGAAGGAGCGGGAACGGTGACTACAAACAAGATGGCCTTTTCCCCGGACCCGACCTCCTTTCCAGGCACTCACACGCCCTCTGGTCCACAACCCTCCGCGTGTGTGGTACCTGACGGGAGTCGCAGTCCATCTGCTGCCTTCCCGCTGCCATTTCTACTCGTCAGGAACAATGGAAAGGTGAAAAGGAAGGAGGACTACAAGCAAGATGGCGAACGAGGGGCGGACACCTAATAAGTCAATCTCATGAAGTGGGATGGGAATAGTAGTTTTCTAGCTTTCCTGTGTTCCTTAAGAATGCCAGAACCAAGAGCACAAAGAGACTACCATAAAGATGGCAGGCTACCTAACCTTTCCTAGTCGCTTCATTCTACCACTTGGAGCGCCTCGCCCGCCTGAACTATCAAAATCCCACACTCAGTGGTGCAAAGCCGGCCGGGAATTGTAGTCTTCCCCGCTCCCCTCTTTTATCTTCTGTCGAAACAATGGAAGTGAGAGGGGCGGGGACTGCCGCAAAGATGGCGGGTGAAAGAGCAGACGATGCTATGGGATTTGTAGTCCAACGGCTAAGACTAGTCTCTGAGGATAAGTAGGAAAGGACTGCTGTAGAGATGGCAACCTAGTCGCTTGCCCTCGGTGCCAGTACCTGCTGGGGTATGTAGTGTCTTCTTCAGCTGTACAGAGAAAGGACGCTAGCTGTTGAAATATATATCACCGCGAACACGCCAAATTGCAACCCAACGGAAACGGAAAGTCTATATTCTCCTGGCCTTCTTTTCTAAAGGGCTTGCAGGGAAATGTAGTCTCAGGCTTTCATTCTCCAGTGGAGAACGGATGTCACCTGTGGGAATCAGTGCGGGTGAGAGAGAAACATCGGGTGATCGGGGAGTATAGAATGTCTGCTTTCTCGGATAGTGACGATTTCGTGTTTTAAAAGAAAGCAACCATAACCAATATTGTCGCAACAAGGGAGGCGTGGTCACGCTCTCATTCCTTAGAAAGCCTGGGCACATAATACACCATGCTCTTTCCCCAAACCTTAGCAAATCGATACCCTACACGTCAGGCAGACCAAAGGAAGAAGACTTTGAAATATACAAAATCTCCTTCCTGCCTTAGGAAGTCATCAAACCTCAGTTTCTTATCCGAAAAGGGGGTGATAATACTCACCTCCAAGCAGAGTTAGCGTTAAGTGTTCAAGAAAGCAACCAGTTCTAATACGGGGCATGTGACGGCAGTTATTTTTTCGAGGTCCCTTCCAGCCCCATCATTTTGGAAGCCCAGGAATCCATCATGCCGGACAGTGAGTTTCTGTGAGAAGAAAACTGACAAGTAGATTACCCCCATCTTAACTCCCACCCTCTTCCAACCATCTCTACCCAGCCCGGTTCCCAGGGGGCGCCATCTCTCCTTTTAACAGGGGACGAGCACACTGACCAAATTTCCTCAACCCGAACTTGTAGCATGTGTGTGCTGTGAAGGCTCATGCCTTGTCTTTTCAGCCTTGGCGGGCTCCTCTGAACGCTCAGCTGCCGATGGCCTGCTTTATGCCATTTTGATCTTCCTCCTGAGCCCTGGAAAATCCGCTGACTACGACCCCAAGCAGTCCCACGGCTGCCTTGTCTCCTCTGAGTCTCCAAGCCCTGCTGGAGACTTGGTGGGTGTGGCTTTTCTGCCTGGGAAGTTAACTCTGACCAAAACTGTGTGAAGTCACAGTTTGCTAGGACTACTAGCCTTAAGGTAAATAGAGGCTCCTTGCAGCTCACACATCAGCCATGTTTCCCGGGGAGGTGTCTGTCCATTTTACTTCAGCGGGCAGGGACTGCTTTCTGGTCTTTTTCTAGCGCTGTCCACACATGGACCAAAGATGCACTTTTTCACCCATCCCAAATCTCCACCCAGCTTTACTACAAGCTACATCTCAGGCCTAGCTCAAATACTACCCAATGCTTTCTGAGTCTCATTTGCTCCTCCTGAGAATTCTGTAAGACTTGAGCCTGGTGGCTCATATCTTTGATCCTAGAACTTGGGAGGCAGAGGCATGCAGATTTCTGAGTGTGAGTCCAACCTAGTCTACAGAGTGAGTTACAGGACAGCCAGGACTACACAGAGAAACCCTGTCTCGAAAAAACAAGAAAAAGAACCCTATAAGAACTCTTATGAGCTGAGCCGGGCGGTGGTGGGGCACGCCTTTAATCCCAGCACTTGGGAGGCAGAGCCAGGTGGATCTCTGTGAGTTCGAGGCCTGGGCAGGCACAAAGCTACACAGAGAAACCCTGTCTCAAAAAAAAAGAACTCTTAGGGGTGGTAGTGCATGCAAACCTGTTATCCCAGTGTTTGAGAGACTGAAATAGGAGGATTCCATGTTCAAAGCCAACCTGTGCTACATGGGAAGACATTGTCTCAAAAACAAATGAACAGTGTGGGGAGTGGGGCTCAAACCTGTAATTCAAACATTTGAGAAGTAGAAGCAGGAGGATCAGAAGTTCAAGGCCATCCTAAGCAGCATAAGACTCTGTCTTAAAACAAACCCAGCAAGGACTAAACAGAGAAAACCCTGTCTTAAAAAAAAACAAAAAAAACAAAAAACAAAAACCTAAATTAGAATCCCTTCTTTTTTTTCTTGGTTTTTCAAGACAGGGTCTCTCTAGCTTTGGAACTCGTTTTATAGATTAGGCTGGCCTCAAACACACAGAGATCCATCTGCTTCTGCCTCCAGAGAGCTGAGATTTAAGGCATGGGCCACCACCTGGCTTGGAATCCCATTTTATAGATGGAAGGAGCTGGGGTCCTCAATGTTAGAAATAAGCTCAGGATCACAAAGAAAGGCAAACCTTGTTGTTGGTTGTTTTTACTCTTTACACTGGGAGGGGGGACACCATCCAACTCCCAAATAACCCATCCAGAAACTTATTATTACTTATAAATGCCTGGCCTTAGCTTGGCTTGTTTCTTAGCAGCTTTTCTTAAATTATCCCGTCTACCTTTTGCTTATGGGCTTTTTCCTTTTCTTACTTCAGTGACCTTACTTTTACTCTTGCACATGGCTAGCTGTATGGCTGGCCCCTTTTTTCCTCACTTCTTGATCTCTCTATCCCTCTTTTTCTTCTCCTATTTATTTATCCTCTCTGCCTGGCAGCCCAGCCTATCCCTCTCTCCTGCCTAGCTATTGGCCTTTCAGCTCTTTATGAAACCAATCAAGTGTTTTAGACAAAGTAAGACAGTTTCACAGAATTAAACAAATGCAACATAAAAGAATGCAACATGTCGGGCAGTGGTGGCCCACACCTTTAATCCCAGCACTCAGGAGGCAGAGCCAGGTGGATCTCTGTGAGTTGGAGGCCAGCCTGGTCTACAGAGCAAGATTCAGGACAGGCACCAAAACTACACAGAGAAACTCTGTCTTGAAAAACAAACAACCCCCCCCCAAAAAAAAGCAACACATTTTTGCAGCATTAAACAAATGTAACACATCTTAAAATAATATTCTGCAACAGCACAAGCTTTTAATTCTAGCACTCAGGAGGCAGAGGCAGGCAGATCTCTGAGTTCAAGACCAGCCTGGTCTATAGAACAGTTTCCAGGACAGCCAGGGCTACACAAAGAAACCATGTCTCCAAGAAGATAAAAGGACTTGAAGGAGCAAACCCACAAAGAAATGCTTTAGTTTTTGTTCTAGTGCATATGGTTACTGTCTTTTCCCCGTTGGCTGGAGTCTGACCTCACAATCTTATTTAATCTTACTCCATCTGAAAAGAATTGGTGCACAGGAAATGGAGGGGAAGTCACTGCTCCAGGCACTGGTCACTGCTCCAGGCCGTCGAATTCTTAGACTAGAGTAGTGGGCCTTTGCGTAAAAAAGGTTTTACAGGGTAGGGAGGGGGGGAAAATGTGGAACTGGTGGTGTTGCACACCTTTAATCCCAGCACTCAGAAGCAGAGCCAAGAGGATCTCTGTGAGTTCGAGGCCAGCCTGGTCCACAGAGCAAGATCCAGGACAGGCACCCAAACTACACAGAGAAACCCTGTCTCGAAAAACCAAAAAGAAAGAAAGAAAGAAAGAAAGAAAGAAAGAAAGAAAGAAAGGAAGAAAGAAAGAATTCTTACATGGAGCGAGAAATTAAAAATATACTTTAAGCCAGGCAGTGGTGGCACACATCTTTAATCCAAGCCTCGGGAGGCAGAGGCAGGCGGATCTCTGTGAGTTCAAGGCCAGCTTGGTCTTCCCAGCACCCACATGAGGCAGCTCATAACTGCCTGTAAATTCAACTCCAGTGGATCTGACACTTCTTCTGGCCTGAGGGCACCTATATGGACATGCACAAAGCAACACAGAGATGCAGAAGGAAAGAGAGAGAGATCTCAAATACTAGAATTTAGGTTTCAAAAACAAAGAGCACTCTACTCCCCTCACTTACCACAATCTTTACAGGTAAGGACTATAGGCCTCCTTCTATTAGCTCTGACAACTAGAATAAGATTATTGAGGAGAAGAGCCATTTCTCTCCCTCCCCTCTCTCTTCTTTTTCTTTTTGATGGAGTCTCAGTGTGTAGCTTCAGGTGACCTAGAACTTGCCTGTAGACCAGGCTGGCCTCAGAGCCATAGAGATCCTTCTGCCTCTGCCTCCTGAGTGCCGGAACGTGAAGGTATTTGCCACCACTCCTATAGAGTCCCTCAGTGCTGAGAGTTTTTCTGCACCCCAACCGACAGACAGGCAGATAGGAGATTGCAAAGGAAAACCCAGGAAAAGTCGGGTGTGGCTCAGCCTTAGCCACGGGAGAGTGCTGGACTACCATGAGTAAAACCCTGACCTCCACCCCCACCACTGAAAAGGGAAAAGAGAAGAAAAGAAGAAAAAAAAACCTTACCATTTTTCACTTCATAAGTGAAATTTTTACCACCAGTAGATACTACTTGTATAGTTAAAACCTGAGTCAAGAGCTGGAGAGATGGCTCAGAGGTTAAGAGCACTGGCTGCTCTTCCAAAGGTCCTGAGTTCAATCCCTAGCAACCACGCGGTGGCTCACAACCATCTGTAATGAGATCTGGCGCCCTCTTCTGGCATACAGGCATGTATTCAGACACAACACTGAATATATAATAAATCTTTAAAACATAAACAAAACAAGGGTTGGGGATTTAGCTCAGTGGTAGAGCGCGCTTGCCTAGCAAGCGTAAGGCCCTGGGTTCGATTCTCAGCTCAAAATAAAATAAAATAAAAACATAAACAAAACAAAACATGAATTAAGTCAAGGAGGCTGAGGTAGAAAAGCATTCCCTGAGCTCGAAAATTTAAAACCAGCCTGAGAAACACAGCAAAGACCCCATCTCAAAATAAACAAAATAAAGAAGAAAAAAAAAAAAGCAAAAATGTGATTGAACAGCAGTTTGCCTAGATTGGTCTGGAATATGTTCTAACGGCCAGTGATTTGAAGATTTCAATGAGAATGGTCCCAGTTTTAGAATGTGTGGACTGGCTGAAGACCGTGAGTCACTGGAGATGTGTCATTGGGAACAGGCTTGAGGTTTCAAGACTGCCACCAGCCCCAGTGTTTTCTCTTAACCTCCTGCTTGTGGATGAAGATGTGGGCTCTCCTGCTGCCTTGCCTCAGCTCAGCTGCCTCAGACTCTAGCCCTCTGGAACCGTAAACTCTCTCTTTTATAAGTTGCGTTGGTCACAGTGTTTTATCAATAGGAAAGTAACTAAGACACCCAGGCTGACAAATGTCTGTTCTCTCTGGGCAGCTGATGGGATTCCAAGGATGTTTCCTGCTATCATGGCCTGTGATGCCGTACATCTTCTCTCTTCCTCTTTTCTTTGAGACAGAGTTTCACAATGAAGCCCAGATTGGCTTCAAACTCATGATCCTCCTGCCTCAGCCTCCTGAATACTGGCAATACAGGCATGTGGTACCAATTTTTTTTTTCCAGTCCTGGGGATAAAACCCAAAGCTCCTTCACATGTGCCATCAACCTCTCTACCAAGAAGCTATCTCCGAAGCCCTTTTAAAAGACTTTTTGTCATGCTGAAGATCAAAGCCAGTGAGTTAAACAAGCATCCCATCATCAAACTCCATCCCAGCTCCTTTCTACTTTTCTGTAAGATATGTTATAGCATGAATCTTAAAAATTCTTATTAATAAAAACAAACCTGGAGCCAGGTATTGGGGTGAATGCTGGAAGATCAGAGAAGCAGAACAAGCCACAGCCTCACCTTGCCAGTTCCTCAGCTGATCCTGTTTCCTCAGACTGGAAGCCTCTGTGTCCTCATCCAGAATGAATCTCAGCTGAACTGTTGCTCAGAAGCCTAAAAGCTTAACTAGCTCTAGTTCCTGGTCTTCACACCTTATATACCTTTCTGCTTTCTGCCATCACTCCCTGGGATTAAAAGCTTGTGCCACCATTCCTGGCTCTTGTTCTTTTTCATGGAGATGGGGGTCTTCTGTTTTTTAGGCCTCCCTTGAATTCATTAAGTAGTTGAGGATGGCTTTGCTCTTCTGATCTTCTCCTGCTGGGATGACAGATGAGTGCCACCATGCCAGATTTTATATAGTGCTGGGGATCAAATCCAGGATTGTGTGTGTGCTTGATAAGCATTTTATCAGCGGGGCTACTGTCCAACCCCTGACTCTCTGAAGTCTGTAGAGTGTGTGTGTGTGTGTGTGGTTACTGGGGATTGAATTTAGGAATTCATACCTGCTGGGCAAATGCTTTACCTCTGAGCTACCTACAGTCCTGTTTTAAGAACAAAATTTTAGCCGGGCGGCGGTGGCGCATGCCTGTAATTCCAGCACTCGGGAGGCAGAGCCAGGTGGACCTCTGAGAGTTCTAGGCCAGCCTGGTCTACAGAGTGAGTTCCAGGAAAGGCACAAAGCTACACAGAGAAACCCTGTCTCAAAAAAAAAAAAAAAAAAAAAGAAAAGAAAAGAAAAAAAATGTATGTGTATCTGTGTGTTCGTGTGAATTTATGTGCATGCAGATGCCCACGGATGGCAGAGAGCATCAGATCCCATGGAACTGGGATTATGCTGAGAGCCATCTGATGTGAGTGCTGGGAACTGAACCCTGGTCTTCTGTAAGATCACTAAGTGCTCTTTCTCATCCAACCATCTCTCAAGCCCTCCAGTGTAGCAAACTTTCTTGTCAAACTATCTTTGGACCGCAAGCCCACAAATAATGACCTAGAGACTTATTATTAATTACGAAAGCTTGGCCTTAGGTTAAGCTTTTTCCCAACTAGCTCTTAGGACTTAATTAACCCATACTTTTTAATCTACATTCTGTCACGTGGCTTGGCTACCTCTTCTTAGTATGACACATCTGAATTGTTCAGAGTTTGCTGGTGAAATCTGTGCTCATAGATTCCCCCTCTTCCTCTCTCTTCCAGAAACCCTACCTTATCTTCTCCTGCCTAGCTATTGACCAATCAGCTTCTTTGTTTTTGTTTTCAAGACAGAGTTTCTCTGTGTAGTTTTGGTGCCTGTCCTGGATCTCGCTCTGTAGCCCAGGCTGGCCTTGAACTCACAGAGATCCTCCTGGCTCTGCATCCCGAGTGCTGGGATTAAAGGCGTGTGCCACTGCCACCCACTCAATCAGCTTCTTATTGCACCATTCACAGAAACACATCTTTATACAATGTACAAATATTCTACAACACTCCAGTCCTTTATTGAATCTCATTTTGAGACAAGGTCTCTCTCACTAACTTACCTAGGCTCACTCTATAGCAGATCTTGAACTTAAGATACTCCAGCCTCAGCTTCTCTAGTAACTAGGATTACAGACTTCTACCATTAGGCCCAACTTACGTTTGTGTTTTTGGGTTGTTTGTTTTGAGATAGGGTCTTATGTATCCCAGGCTGCCCTTGAATTCACTGTTATAGTTAAAACTCCTGATCTTCCCCCAAGAGCTTGACAGGTAAAAGCAGAAGAATTACTGAAAATTCTGGGCCAGCCTCTGCTACAGAATGAGTTCTGGGCCAGCTCAGGCTACAAATAAGACCTTGTCTCAAAGTAGAAAAGATGTGTAGCAACTTTAGAATTTGTATATTCTATCAACTTGGTTCAGTGTTTCGATGTGTTTTGCATTGTTATGATTCAGAGAGACTGTATGTGCATAATTCATGTTATATAGCAGGCTTATTCACTGCACAACTGTCTGCTAGTACTCACAGAGACTAGTCCCAGAACATTGGTCTGAGAACGCTCAGGTCCATGTGTCTACAGCCTGTGCACACCCCCTCCCTGCTCCAATCATCTGTGTTGCTGGTAATGTCTGATAGAGTGTAAATTTTATGTAAATAGTTGCTGCACAATATCACCTATGAATAACGACAGAAAATGTCTATGCATATTTGGTACAGCTGCAGTGTTATTTTGTTGTTGCTTTTATTCCAGTATATGACATTTTTATTTAAATTTTTAAATTTTTTGAGACTTTCTATATGAGCACTACTGATACAGTGTTTTTATTCTGATTTTTTTTTAAAATCTAAAGTCATGGATGTAGAACCCACAAAGATGAAGGGCTAGTTGCAGTTACCACTCACAAATAAAACTCAGCCTGGATATTTGGAAATGCACCAATGGCTTGCTTACCTGGGCACTATAAATGCTCAGCTGATAGCTGAGGTTTGTTTTTAGCTAGCTAGCCCTTATAACTTAAATTAACCCGTTTCTACTAATCCATGTGCTGCCCTGAGGCTTGTTTACATCACCTATGAACTTCCCATGTCGATTCTTCCTGGTCTAGCTCCAGGTTCCTCCCACTCCCTGACTCTGCCCCTCCTTCTTCCCAGCATTCCCTCTGCCCTGAAAATCCTGCCTCGCTATTGGCCAATCAACTTTTTATTAACAAGGAGAGCAACACATCTGCACAGTGTACAGAGGATTATTCCACTGCACTTGTAACTTATGTTAACTTGTTTTTCCTCATCTATGTTTTGCCTCAGGGCCTTTTACGTTTCTTTCCTTCTGTATGTCCTACATTCCTGCTTCTTGTGTCTGGCTGGCTCCCAGTGTTTCCCTGTCTTTCCCACTCATTCTCTCCTTGTTCTCTCCTCTCGAGCCTAGACTTCTCCTCCTGTTTATTCTCTCTGCCTGCCAGCCCCACTTATCCCTCTGATGCCTGGCTATTGGCCATTCAGCTTTTTATTAGACCAATCAGGTGCCTTTGGCAGGAAATGCAACACACCCTTACATTGTTAAACAAAATGCAGCATAAACAAATGTCCAGCAGAGGATAAGGACTCAGAGACAAGAAAATGAGGAAGGGTGATCAACCAATAGACCAGGGGCCACACGGACCTGAGGGTCCAAAGGAGCTACAGAACCTAGCCAGGTTAGAGTTTGGAAAGCTCCTCAGAAGAGGCAGAACTCAAGAGGAGGTTTGGGTCTGAGAAAGGCTGAATCAGAAGGATGTGCTGGAGGGCAAGGGTGCGGTCTTCTCTGAAACCATGAAGGTGTGGCAGGGGGATTGGTGGGGGGAACAAAAGGCAAAGCTGGGGGACTTAGAGATAGGAGGTCTCAAAAGCCAGGCTAAAGGACAGAGACATGTTCTGGGGGCACCGGGAGTCATGGAAAGAGAGGTACAGGGTAGTAGTAGGAGAAAAAAAAAGACCCTCATTGTCCCCTAAGCTGTCATCAGCCACCAATGTCCTTGCTTTCATTTCTGAAGCCTATCACCATGCTCCCATCTTAGCCAGGAATGAAGAGTTATTTATAGTCAGAAACAGGATTGGAACTCACGATGTGGATTCTGGATGATGCTAGGATTGGGCTTGGGTGTCTTGGGGGATGAGTGGCCATCAAATCTCTGAGGAACACATCTGTGATTGGAACAGTAATTAGGTTCAGAAGTAAGTTATAGTGGGACATTACGTCTTCATCACTGGGGGAACTGAGGAGACAGCTCAGTTGAAAAAACGTTTTCCACACCAGCACAAGGACCTGAGTTTGATCTCTAGCACTTACATAAAAGTCTGGGTAGAGCTGGGTGGTGGCTGCATATGCTTTTTGTTGTGGAATAATCCTTCTGTACACTGTGTGACTATATGTTGCTATGACTGGTTTAATAAACAAGCTGACTGGCCAATAGCTGAACAGGATAAAGTTGGGCAGGAAAGGCAAACTAAGAATGATGGGATGAGGAAGGGCAGAGTTAGAGGAGTCCAGCCAGATGGAGAACAAGTTGGACACATAAAATGGGACAGAGGCAAAAGCCACGAGCCTTGGGGCAGCACATAGATTAATAGAGGTGGGCTAAGTTGTAAGAGCTAGTTAGTAACAACCCTGAGATATTGGCCAAGCATTCATAATTAATATAAGCCTCTATGTGGTAGTTTGGAAGCAGCTACAGGGACTTGAGAACTTCTGCCAACAGTCTTTAATCCCACACTCAGGAGGCGGATTTCTGTGAGCTCTAGGCCAGCCTGGTCTACAGAGTGATTTCCAGGACAGATAGGGCTACCCTGTCTCAACAAACAAACAACAGAATTCTGTATGTAGGATTTGGGATTTAGTTCAGTTTTAATTCAATGGTAGAACACTTGTCTAATAAGCCCTAGTTTCAATTAAGAACTGGTGGGAAAAAGATAAAAGTCAAGTTATTAACATAGTTAACTTAAGGGGCTAGAGATGGCTCAATAGGTAACTGTAGCATGAGTCTTAAAAAGTCTTATTGTAGTTGGAGAGCTTCTCTCCAGGTTCCACCAAGCCCCTGCAGTCCCACAACCCACGTATAAAATAATCATACAGACACTTATATTATTTAAACTGCTTGGCCATTAGCTCAGGCCTACCATTGTCTAGCTCTTACTCTTATATTTAGCCCATTTCTGTTAGTCTATACTTTGCCACATGGCTTGTGGCTTACTGGTGTCTTTACATGTTGCTTCTCTTGGCAGCGGCTGGCGGTGTCTCCTCCCAGCCTTCCTGTTCCCCACCTTCTCCTCTTCCTTGTCCCACCTACCCTATCCTTCCTGCCTGGCTACTAGCCAATCAACACTTCATTTATACAGAGTGATATCCACAGCATCTTATTAATAAAAAACTTGGGGCCAGGTATTGGGGTGAATGCTGAAAGATCAGAGAAGAAGAACAAGCCACAGCCAACTTCACCTTGCCAACTTCTCAGCCAATCCTGTTTCCTCAAACTGGAAGCCTCTGTGTCCTCATCCGAATGGATCTCAGCTGAACTGCTGCTAAAAGCTTTAGAAGCCTCTAGTTCCTGGTCCTCACGCCTTATATACTTTTCTGCTTCCTGCCATCACTTCCTGGGATTAAAGATGTTTGCCACCATGCCTGGCTCAGTTTCCAGTGTGGCCTTGAACTCACAGAGATCTGGATAGATCTCTGCCTCCAGAATGCTAGGATTAAAGACGTGTGCTACCAATGCCTAACCTCTATGTTTAATATAGTGGCTGTTCTGTCTCTGACCCCCAGATAAGCTTATTGGGGTGTACAATATATCAACAACCGTTAAGAGCACTGGTTGGTCTTGTGGAAGACCCAGGTTGTTTCCCAGCACCCATATGTTGACTCATGTCTGTAATTCCAGTTCCAGGGAATTTGACATTGTGTGTGTGTGTGTGTGTGTGTGTGTGTGTGTGTGTGTGTGTGTGATGGAATTTTATTCAGCCATAAAGAAGAATGAAATTGGGCTGGAGAGATGGCTCAGAGGTTAAGAGCACTGACTGCTCTTCCAGAGGTCCTGAGCTCAATTCCCAGCAACCACGTGGTGGCTTAAAACCATCTGTAATAAGATCTGGTGCCCTCTTCTGGCCTTCAGGGACACATGCAGGCAGAATACTATATACATGATAAATTAAAAAAAAAAAAAGATTAAAAAAAAGAAGTATGAAATTATGTTGTTTGAAAGAAGTGGATGCAATTGGAGATTATCATTTAGAAACAAATTTAATTTGTTAAGTACAGCAGTAGTATTGAGGTGAAGCAGGACATGCCCCCATTAGGGGCCTTTGGGTCCCTTTGACTAAAGAGGAACCTGCCCCCCTGCTCCTGCTGGGAACCATTGGGATACAGTGTGTTCGCTGTGGGCATCGGGGCTTTGCTCTTTGAGTACTGGAGAATAATGAAGTGGAAGTGTGAGCACAGATGCCTGCAGATTGAGGATTTGGAGACCTGATCACCCTCATGCCACTTTTCCAGGCCCAGAAGGACGGAAGGACCCTTGCAGATATTTTGGAAAGACGGAGAGGAGAAGGCCATCCATCATCATGAAAGATGTGCCTGACTGGAAGATGGGTGAGTCTGTGGCCCGCACCTTGTACTGGATGCTGCCTCGGTGAGCTGAATGGGCTGCTCTCCTAGGAGGAGATGCACAATGCCAACTTTGGCTCCACCTCGTGCACGTAGGGCCCAAGCCCATGTCCACATTAAAAAACAGTCAAACAGCTGGTTGGTGGTGGCACACGCCTTTAATCCCAACACACTGGCAGGGGCAGGCGGATCTCTGGAGTTCTAGGCCAGCCTGGTCTACAGAGCAAGTTCCAGGACAGCCAGGGCTACACAGAGAAATACTGCCTCGAAAGGGGTGTGTGTGGGGAAGAATAGTCAAATTGGGCTGGAGAGGTGGCTCAAAGGTTAAGAGCACCGACTGCTCTTCCAGAGGTCCTGAGTTCAATTCCCAGCAACCACATGGTGGCTCACAACCATCTGTAATGAGATCTGGTGCCCTCTTCTGTATACATGAAAAAAAAAAAAAAGAATAGTCAAATAACCGCCAGAATTAATCCCCCCCCACTGTGTGTGTGTGTGTGTGTGTGTGTGTGTGTGTGTGTGTTCTATGCTTGAATGCACATGCAAGTGGAAGTCAGAGGACAACTTTCATGAGATGCTGGGGTGTTACACAATTTGTAGAGTGTCTGTCTAGTGTTTGAAAAGTTCCGGGTTCAGTCTGTAACACTGCATAAACCACACCTGATATCCCAGCCCTGGAGAGTCTAGGGCAGAAAATTGTTGAGCTGGAGACTGAGACTAGTCTAAACTATAGAATGAATCCCTGTCTTTAAAAACAAACAAAAAACAAAAACAACTAACTAACTAACTAACTAAGTAAGGCTGGAGAGCCAGCTCACAACCACCTGCAACTTTAGCTACAGGAGGACTTATGCCATCTGCTGGCCCCCACAGGCACCTACACCCATGTGTGCACATTCGTACATGTACACAAGCAATAAAAACCAATCTTTAAAAACAACCAAACCGGGGGCTGGAGAGATGGCTCAGAGGTTAAGAGCACTGATTGCTCTTCCAGAGGTCCTGAGTTCAGTTCCCAGCAACCACATGGTGGCTCACAACCATCTGAAATCTGGTGCCCTCTTCTGGCCTGCAGGCAAACATGCTGTGTACATAATAAATAAATAAATGTTAAAACAAAACAAAACAACAACAACAACAACAAAAAAACCAAACAACCAAACCAAGTGGAGTGCCAGGGATGTAACTCGTGAAGGAGCATTTGACATGCACAGAAAAGGGCGTGGGTTCAACTCTTTCCTCTCTCTCTTTTGGGCAGTGTCTTTTTGTGTTGAAAACAAAACTCACTATCAAGACCAGGCTGGCCTCAGTGTGTGGTCTTGCGGCAGAGTACTGGGATACTATGCCTAGGACCTCGGGTTCAACTCCCAATTCCCCTTTCCCTTGGTGGGAGGAGGGAGGATGGGGGAATCCGTGGCTGATATGTGAAATTTAGTTAATTATAAAATAAAAATATTAAAAAAAAAAAAGACCAGGCTGGCCTCGAACTCACAGAGATCCACCTGGCTCTGCCTCCCTAGTGCTGGGATAAAAGGCGTGAGCCACCACCGCCTGGCATGAGTTCTGTTCTTAATAGCACAAAAGAGGAAGAAAGGAAAGACCAAATCTCAGAGAGAGTAGCTCTCTCAAGCCAGTGATGAACACAGGCAGGGCTTTCAAATGTACCGACTCCTGACCTGCTAGGGTCCCCAAGGGATTGGCTTCGGTTGAGACCAGAACTGCAGTAGAGACAGTCAGACCCACAGGGCAGAGTGGGACAGGGTGGCAGAGCTGCTGCTGATCGTCCCCAACACCAAGACTGTCATTTTGGACAAAAAGAGCTGGCCTTGGGGTGGGAGTTACACCCTCCAGCTCTGAGGGGAAAATGAGCCCTTTGATGGGGGCAGTGGTGAGGCTGGTGGGGGCTGGCCTTCCCTCCTGGGTGAGGCCCACGTACACCTTCACCTGTGAGCTGTGCAGATCGTGTATCTGTTTCCCTGCCCGCTCCCCGCTCTATTCCTCTGTTGGCCCTGGCCCACGCCTCAGTGCACCCACTCAATGGGCCTTTCCTAATCCCCTGACATCATCGCCTACCTATCACTGGCCCGACTTGCCAATTTGGCGGCCCCATCCTTGGAGATGCTGTTTAGAAACCCCCTACTCAGAACTGTCTGTGTCCTCAACCTCCTTCCTATCTCAGTCTACAGTTCAGATCTGGGATACCCACTCCCATCCCCACGCTGGGGACAGGGTCTAGGATTTGCCCTGGCTTTGCTGTGTCATTCCAGGTAAGCACCTACCCCTCTGGACCGTGGGCCCCTTAGCTGATTTTGCCCCACTCCCCAACCCAGCTAATCACTCTGAAACCTTTTGGCTTCTCGGCCACTTGTCACTTGAGGAAACCTTGGGTTGTTTTATTTTACTCAATTTCATTTTGAGACAGTCCGGACGGGCCTCAAAATCAAGATATCCCCCTTCCTCAGTCCTGGGATTGTAAATATGTGCTTTCATACCTGGATGAAACATTAGCTCTTGTCAGCTTCTTATTGTTGATCTTCTCCACCACGGGTAGCTTTCACAGTTGGTGCTGTACTATATCGGTTGTGAATGTATTTGACTTCGTCTCCACATTGCTCTCTACCAGGGGAGGTGGGGTAAACTGTCCTCCCACCCTAAAGGGAGTGAGGACGAGCATCTGGCTGACACACTCTGACAGAGTGAAACGGCACCACGCCACGGTGGAGGAGCCCTCCCCCACACCTCCAGGGAGGAGAAGGGTCTCAGGAGAATGCACGTGAGGCCACCTATGCATGTGTCCGTGTATACTGGGTAGAGGGACTGGCACTCCTAAGAGGCTGAGGTGTGGCTGGATGAGGATCCTGGACAGCTGCACGTGAGATGTGTGACCATCTCTACGTGCACATCTGCACTATGTAGGTGCTCCAGCTGGGTGGGATTCCAGGTGTTTGGGATGTGTTTGTGTATCGATCGCTGTGCATTTGTACAGATGAGTCCTTGTCTGTCTAGGACTCTGGGTATGTGATATGTGCATACAGACATGCCTATGAGGGATTTTTGCCTATCTGTCCCACGTTCTGTGCCAAGCACCTGGAGTAGGGACGGCATTTGGTCCACGAGTACTTGAGAAAATGAACATGTGAAATTGCCGGCCCAGGGCAAGCTGCTGTATTGGGGGCACACCTGGGTGTGGGTCATGGGGTTCCCAAACCACTCCTCCTGCTCCCTTTCCAAACTCCTTGAAAGCCAGGGCCCAATGTCTGGGTCCCCATGGGCGGAGCAGGGGGCGGCCTCCTCCTGGGAAATTGGATCCCAAGACGTGCAGAGCCGCAGGAGCAGGGCTTCCCCTTTGTCCCCCATAATCCTCTCCCCGCCCTCGCCCTCCTTTCCAACCACCAGGTTGAAGGTCAAGTTTGGGGCTGTGGGGGTCCAGGTTGTCACCTTAGTGTCCCCTTCACACACTATTCCTCACCCTGGGGCTTCTGGGTGGCCTGGACTATATACCCTCACCTTGGTCTCTCTCAAAACTCTATTTTGTACCCTGGCTGGGCCTGCCTCATTCTCTGCCAGGGCTCTGTCTGCTGCCTGCCCTCCTTGTCTAGGGGAGTAGCTCCCCTCCCACCTGGGCGGCTCTAGGGCTCAGTCCCACGTATAAAGCTACCCAAGGTACAGGAGGACAGGTGCCCTGGAAAGATCCAGAGACTGCAGCTGAAGCAGCCAAGGAGGAAACATGTACTGCCTGCTGGGTGAGTGAGGGTCCAGGGCACCAGGGTCTCAGTGGCCCGTGCAGCTGCTGGGGACCTGCACATCCCTACACATAGAAGGATTTACTCCCCAGCCATTCAAGGAGTGGTTATTGAAGCCCCGCTATGTGCTGGTATCCACAGAGGATTGATTCCAGGACTTCCTCAGTGGAGACCAAACTCCAATGATGCTTCAGTCCCTTATATAAAATGTGATATTCTATCTATCTGTCTATCAGCTATCTATCTATCTATCTATCTATCTATCTATCTACCTATCTATCAATCATCTATCATCTATCAATTTATCTATCTATCATCTATATATCCTCTATCTATCTATCGCCTATGCACATCTTTCTGTATACTTCATAACCCCCTCTAGATTATTATAACAGTTGATGCAATGTCAATACCGTCTAATTAGTTGGTATGTTGTATTGTTTGGGAAATGAGGCAAGGAAAACAATTTTTGTACACCCAGTAATTTTCCATCTGCAGTTGCATGGGTACATGGATGCAGATACAGAAGGCAGTTATACTGTTCGGAGACTGGGGCTAGATGGAGGGAATTGACATCCACAGTGTGATCATGACAGCCTTGTCAGATTTGTGCTGCAAGCGACACAGAAATAAGCCACCCCGGGGCGGTGGCATGTGCCTGCAATCCCAGCACTGGGGGGGGGGGGGGGCTGAAGCCGGAGGATGGTGAGTTTAAGGCCAGCTTGGAGTACACAGCAAATTCCGTCCTAGGCTACATAACAAGATTCAGTCTGCAAACAAACAAGTAAATTATAATGGCACGTGAGAAGAAATGAGCTCATTAAAACTTGTTGAATAAGTGAAGAAAGCATCTCTACTCTGTCTTCTTTCATATGTATGTATGTATTTGGAATTTTCCAGACAAGATTTCTCTGTGTAACAGCTCTTGCTGTCCTGGAACTCACTTTGTAGACCAGGCTGGCCCCGAACTCACTGAGATTCGCTTGGCTCTCCCTCCCTGGTGCTGGGATTCAAAGGCATGCACCACCCCCCACCCCAGCTTTCTTCCTTTTTTAAATGAGAGGGGTCTCACTCATTCTGTAGACCATCCTGATCTAGAACTTCGAGATCTGTCCCTGTCTGCCTCCCGAAGGCTGGGACTGAAGGCGTACAGTGTACCTGCTTATTTTCAGTTCTCTCCTAATTGGTTCTGAATTTAGGGATGTGAATAACTAAGGGGACCATGTGCACTCACCTTCCTCCTGCCCAGGTAGGTGAGCCTCACTGTGCTGATGGGAGGAGAGCTGCATCAGGACTGGGGAGGGTAATCTGTTAGCTCGTATTCAAATGGAATTACTCAGGAGGCTGAAGCAGAACAGAAAGAGCATTAGCATGCCCGAGCATTTAGTGAGACCCTCTGTGAAGACAAAGCATGAAAACCTGGGACCTGGTCTGCCGGCTCAGTTGGGAGAATACTTATATTGCATGGGGTTATCTCTAGCACCACATAAACGAGGTGTGGTGCTGTGTGGCTGGACCCTATCTCAAAAAAAACAAGAAGGTGGTGGGTGACGGCACACACCTTTCATCCCAGTACTCAAGAGGCAGAGGCAGGCAGATCTCTGTGAGTTCCAGACCAGTCTGGTGTACAAAGTGAGTTCCAGGACAGCCAGGGCTGTTACACAGTGAAACCCTGTCTCAAAAAACAAAAACAAAAACAAAAACAAAACAACCAAAACGAAAACCAAAAACCAACCAACCAAATAAAACCCAAGAAGTTTGGGACACTGCAGAGATATCTGCACATTCATGTTGCAGGATTAATCACAATAGCCAGGAGATCTGGATCCAGCTTAGGTGTCCATCCACAGATGAATGACAAAAAAAAAATTGTGATGCTTACACACAATGAAGTTTTATTCAGCTATAGAAGAATGAAATCATAATATTTTCAGGCAAAATGAAGGGAACCAAGATCATGACGTTAAGCAAAATAGTCCAGATTCAGACAAATATTGCGTGTTTTCTCTCACATGAAGAAGCTGAGTTTAAATTTGTATGTACAGGACATGAACGTAGAAGGGGGGTTATGAGGAGAAAAGAGGGCTGGGGGCGGGGAGGGAACAAGAGAGGGTTATGGGATATGTGTGATAGGAAAACAGAGGGAGGCTTTTCTTGGGGGGAAGAAACCTTGAAAAGGGGGAGAGGAGAGGGGAGGGTGACTAAGAATAAAGTGTGTGTGTGTGTGTGTGTGTGAGTGTGTGTGTGTGTGTGTTGCAATGGAACCCTTTTGTCTGCTAGCCAAGATATTAAATAAATACTGATTATATAGCTCAATGCAGAGAGAGCCTGGAAATAAGACTGTGGCTCTATTCACTCAATTGTATGGGGGCAGCAATGAACCAGGCAAGGGTTCCCTTCCTGGGGAGACATTAGGGAGAAATAACAAGTCAGTAAATAAACAAATAAGCAATTGTAGGCAACAGGTCTCTAGAGACGATAAATCAGGGGAGGGACATTGGTTTCTAATATTGTATTTATTACTGTTGTGTGAGCCATGTGTGATGTGTGTGCAGATATGAAGAGGCCAGAGGAGGACTTCAGGACACTGTCCTCTCCTTCCATCATGGCTTCTGAGGATCAAATTCAGCTTGCCAGCCTCATTTGGAAGGTGCTTTTACTCACTAAGCCCGAGTTTTGTTATGAGGGCCAGGCTTTGCTGAGCCAAGGCCTGAAGAGCGGCATGAAACAGCCTTGGAAGTGTTTTGGGGGTTCCTGTGGGGCAAAGCAAGGGTGAGGTCCTGAGGGAGTAATGTGGGCAGAGCATAGAGAGAACAGAGCACTGGAAGTCCACCTGGGGACTTCTGTGTATGCCGAACCAGGTGGGATGTTTGAACAGCAGAGGGACATGCTTGGATGGGAGGGGACTATACAAGGGGCTACCAAGTGGGAACAGAGACCAGGGGAGAGGGAGGTGACAGAGCTCAGCCTGAGGGGTTACAGTGGTAAGGACAGAAGTGATTAGATTCTGCTACATCTTTTGTGTTTTTCAACGTTTGTTGTTGCTGTTGTTTTTAATTTTATTGTTTTTGGAGTCTGAGGAAGCCAAAGAGGGCGCCAGGTCTCCTGGAACTGGAGTGAAGGAAAGTTGGAGGCCTCCATTCGGGTGCTGGGAATTGAACCTGGGTCTTTTGGAAGAGCAGCCAGTGCTCTTGACTGCTGAGCCACCTCTCCGATGTTTCAAATTTTTACTGAAAGTAACAAATGTTCTGAAAGGTACACATTATACTTGTAGGTAGCCTGGTTCAGCTGGATGGATTTTCATAAAGGGAACATTTCTAATGACTATTCAGATAAAAAAACACTCCCACAACTGCATAAGGTGGTATAGGCCTGTAATCCCAGCACTCAGGAAGCAGAGGCAGGTGGATTTCTGTGAGTCTGGTCTACATAGTGAGCTCCAGGACAGCCAGGGCTACACGGTAAGACTTTGTCTCAAAGGGGAGTTCTGGGCGTGAAACTATCTGCCAACCAGGTAATTTTGCTCTGACCTGAACAGACAAGACATCACAGGCCACAAATGCTGTCCTCTTTGAAGGCCGTGTTGGAATGAGTGAATGATGAGTGGGCCAGGGACTTAATGCTGACCCTCTTATGTCCTGTACCAGCTCCCCTCGGCCTACTGAGCCTGCTGCCACCCCTCAGGCCTGCGGCCCCCATCTCCCCATCAGAGCCCATCAGTCAAGCCTACAGTCTGGCTCTCTACATGCAGAAGAACACATCAACACTGCTGCAGACCTACGTGAGTGATACTGGGCAAAAGCAGGGCTCTGAGGAAGGAGGTGCCGGCCTGCACAGGGCAAGCAGAGCCGGTCCAAGAGACCCCCTTTGTGAGCAAGGGGGTGCAGTGGCTCTTAGACAGAGACACATTCACTTGTGCTGTCATTAACTAGAACTGGAACCACCCTTCAACGTTCTGAGAGGTGGGACTAGAGTCCATTTTACAGGTGAGAAAATGGAGTTGTAGACAGGTAGGTAATTTGCCTTCAGGCACTGAGCTAGTGCCAGTGTCTGGAAGCAGGTCTGTGGAACTCCGTTTCTAGAAGCTCCCACCCCCACACTAACTCATTGTCTAGAGGTAAAACTGGCAGCTTGCTTTGTGAGTCTTGGATGTTTGTTTGCTTGACCCATGAGGGGCTGGTTTCCATTTCCAGTAGCAGGGACAGGGATCCCATTGGCCAAAACTTGACCTCATCTTAGCCCTGTCCCTTCCTAAATCACATACCTACCTGGTCCTGAGACCCTGGAGTTTACAACTCCTCCACTGCATTGTGCTTTACACCATGACAATTACAAAATCTAGGCTCTAGGTTGGGCGTGTTGGCTCACATCTTTAATGCTAGCAACAGGGGAAGAGAGGCAGACGGGTCTCTGTGAGTTTGAGGCCAGGCTACATACAGATAGAGAGTGAGGGATACACAGAGAGACCCTGTTTAAAAAAATAAAGAGAAACATCAGCTGTTATATTTTAGTAATGTCCTCGGAGTGAACATGACTACGTTGCTCACTGATAGCCATACATGATGGATAGTGGTTCTCACCTTACTGCAAGTCAGATACTCTTCATTTTACAATTCTGCCATGCAGAGCTACGGGTTCTTGCGATTCATGGAGGCACAGTTGATGTAGAGGACAAAAGGGAGCCTGTAACACACTTGCTTATTCCTGCAGCTCCCAAAGGGTGAATGGTGGCCTCCTCCGGGAAAATGCCAGTCTCAGAGGGAAGATGTCCCCCAGAAACTCCTCAGCCACTTTACTTCTATCTGTCACTCATGCAGCTCCAGTACCAGGGCAGCCCCTTCAGTGACCCCGGCTTCTCTGCCCCTGAACTCCAGCTCAGCAGCCTGCCTCCTGCTGCGGTCCCCTTCCAGACCTGGCATGCGATGGATGATGCAGAGCGGCTAAGGCGAGCCCAGGGAGGCTTCCTGGCCCTGACCCAGCACCTCCAGCTTGTGGGGGACGACCAGAGTGATCTGAATCCTGGCAGTCCCATTCTGCTGGCCCAGCTAGGAGCAGCGAGACTCCGGGCCCAAGGCCTACTGGGCAACATGGCTGCCATCATGACTGCTCTGGGGCTGCCCATCCCTCCAGAAGAGGATACTCTGGGGCTTGTCCCTTTCGGGGCCTCAGCCTTTGAGAGGAAATGTCGAGGCTACATAGTGACCCGGGAATATGGTCACTGGACAGACCGGGCTGTGAGAGACTTGGCTCTACTGAAGGCCAAGTACCCAGCATAGACGGTCGTCCTTCTGTGAGAAGCCCCAGGCTTTCCTTTAGAGGACTCATTCCTGCCTTACTTCTGGGATGGAAAATGCATCACATCTCACTCAGCAGTCAGGACCCCTGTGACAAGTCTTTGGGATGATTTCCTGGAAGCCAAGCCTCCACTCTTGATTGCCTGGGTCTTCCTGCCAGGTCCTACAGACCAGACTCCCTTCCAGATCTAGGCAGGGCTCCATGGACCCATTTGATGGATCAACAAACCAGTGGTGTGTTGATATTTCTGCTTCTTGGTTGGACAGAAGAGCCCTCATGAAGAGGCTTTACTTCCCACCCTAGGGAGAGGACAGCTGGTCTCCCTCCTGAGCTTGCCCTGACTTTCCTCTTCTTGTATTTGAGGAAGTCCAGGGGCTTGCTTCCTGTCTCTGTCTACCTCAATTCCTAGGTGAAGACATGGCCTCTTTGGGACACAGGCCTCTTTTTGCCCTTACCCTCAGTCTACCTCTTCATCGATGGTTCCTATTGAACTCCCCAGTGGACAGAGGCCCAGTCTAGTCACAGCCACTAGGGCTCATGTCTCCTCCGTTTCCTGCTGAGGGTGTCCACTTTGTGTTCAGGACTGACAAATGGTGACTCTGGCCTGGGCTCCTCATGAATCTGTTTGTACTGTGCCTTTGTGGGTAAGGGGGAGGGCACTCCTGTACTGTAAGGATCCTATTCTCCTCAGATCTCTCTCCCCACATGCAACAACTGTGTTTCATGAAGCTGTGGTTTTATTGTTAAACATTTATTTACAAAAATTAATTTATTCTCAAATAAAACTCTCTTAAGATGTTTTTCTGCCTTTCCCTCTCCATAGACCAGGCTGGGGCTGGGGTCACTGGGAATAGGGTACGGAGGGAAGAAAGGGAAGGACAGGGAAGTGGGGGAGGGAGAGACAGGGCTCCAAAGGAACTGGTGGGAGGAGAGGACACCAGGGAGATGGCCCTGAAGATGGGTGGCCTTGCCACCACAGGACCAGCGGGTACTTTTCTAGTTAGGACAGGACAAAGGAACGGAAGAAAGTGTCACCTCCATGAGATGAAACAGAGTTACACATAGTCACACGGACAATGGGGAGGCAGATGTGAAAACTGGGAGTTCGAGGCCACTCCAGGCCACCCAGGGCTATAGAGTGAGACCCTGTCTCAAAAACAAACAAGCAAGCAAAGAACAAGAGACCAGGAAACGAGAAACAGAAACTCTCAGAGACAAAAGCATTCAAGACAGGAGGAAAAGAGAGAGAGAGAAAAAGAGAGAGAGAAACTGGTAGGCACACGAAGCTCCCTGAGGAGGCAAGAGCCAAAGAGAAAGAGACCACACAATGCAGAAAGTCGGGGACAGTCCAAGAAGGCACCGACACGGACGGAGCGACAGAATGGGAAGCCACAGAGGTGGGACAGAGTACCGACCCTCAGGAGACGCCGCCGGGCACCAGCTGGCTCAGGTCGCCCTCGGTGCGGCTCACCCACTCGCCATAGAGGCCGCACACATGGAGCCCCAGCACCTTGGCTGAGAAGACGCCCGCAGCGCTGTTGGCCGGGGAAAGGGCGGCGGCGGCGGCGGCGGCGGGCTCCGACCCGGGCCCGCGGGCTGCTGCGCCCAGAGCGGCCAGCACCGTCTCCACCGCGGCTCCCAGAGCCCGAGCCTGCCGGGCCGCGTCCTCCAGGCTCCGCAGCAGGCGCGGGGCGCGCGGGTTCAGCTCCGCCTGGCGGCGGCGCACGGCGTCCAACAGCGCGGGGAGCGCACCCAGGGCAGCCGCGTCCAGACGCAGCCGCTCGGACAGCGGTAGCCCCGCGTGGCTCGGGGCCGGGCCACTCAGGCCGGCCAGTGCCAGGCGCGGTGGTGAGAAGCCCGGCAGCCCGAAGGGGTCTCCCTGCTGCTGCACCTGTGGAGATAGACGGTCACCAGTCAGCCGGGCTCCTGCGATCTTGATCGGGGCTGGTCCACTCTTAAGAGCCCTCCTCCCTTCTCCTGGGGCCTTAGGTTCCTCATCGGGCAAATAGCAGATCCTATTGTGTTTGAGATTAAACCAAGAATTTACATGGGCTTTGCACACGACTGTCTTGGATTCTCTAACAGATAATAAGAGTATCAATTTCATAAGGTAGTTAGGAGCATGCAGGGTCCGACGGACAAACTCTAGAACCCAGGAAAAGCTCAATAAATATTGGCCATTTTTTAATTACTTTTTTGGGGGGGAGGGGGATTTTGTTGTTGTTTTGTTTTGTTTTGTTTTGTTTTGTTTTTCGAGATAGGGTTTCTCCATGTAGTTTTGGTGCCTATTCTGGATCTCACTCTGTAGATTCGGCTGGCCTCGAGCTCACAGAGATCCGCCTGGCTCTGCCTACCGAGTGCTGGGATTAAAGTCGTGTGCCACGACCGACTGGCTTGGGGGGGCTATTTTTGAGACAGATCTCACTATGTAGTATCCTGGAACTCCTTTGCAGACCAAGCTGGCCTTGAACTCACTGAGATCCACCTGCCTCTGCCTCCCAAATGCTGGGATTAAAGGCATGTGCCACCATACCTAACCTTACTTGTTTATTTTGAGACAGGGTCTCACTAGCTTTTTGCTGGCCTCACTATTTAGACCGGCTGGCCTCAAATTCACAAAGATCCACCCGCCTCTGCCTTCCAAGGGCTGGTGTGTGCCCTACCTTTTCTTTTCTTTTGGAGCTGAGGATAGAACCCAGGGCCTTGAGCAAGTGCTCTACCACTGAGCTAAATCCTCACCCCCCCTCCTTTTTTTTTAAAGCATGTGTATAGGATGTGTCAGGGAGGAAGGAGTGTGCCACATTGCACATGTGACAGTCAAAGGTCAACTTATAGTCAGTTTACTTCCACCTTTATGGTGGGTCTGGAAATCAAACTCTGGACACCAAATTGCCTGGCAAGCCCCTTTACCAGCTAAGCCATATCTTCAGCCCCAGACCTGGGTTAAACACCTATCTGCACTGAATAGCTGTGACTCCTTCTTCTTCTTCTTCTTCTTCTTCTTCTTCTTCTTCTTCTTCTTCTTCTCTTCCTCCTCCTCCTCCTCCTCCCCCTCCTCCTCCTTCTTCTTTTAAAAGATTTATTTATTACACATACAAGTGTTCTGCCTGCATGTGTCCCTGTAGGCCAGAGAGGGCACCAGATCTCTCATTACATTGATTGCTGGGACTTGAACTCAGGTCCTCTGGAAGAGCAGCCGGTGCTCCTAACCACTGAGCCACCCCTCCAGCCCCCGCTGTGACTTCTTACAAGACCATTCCCTTCTTTTTGCTTCAGCCTTCTCATCTGTGAAAGCAAGGGATGTTCCCTGTTCTGTCTTTCAATCAGAGGGCTCTTGAGGACCACAGACTCCATGCAGGGACTCCACCGGATTCCCTGACTCTCCCCATCTTGACAGGCAGCATGTGAAGGAAGACAGAGGTGACTTGTAATTCGTCAAGTTCCCTAAGGCCTCTGGTGCAGGTCTTGTGGTCGCTACTTTGAATATAGTGTCTTCCTAAAAAAACGGGGATTGACGATGGTGAGGTAGGCCTGGTACAAAAGGAAGTTGTGGCCCATTGAGTGCCTGCCAGCCTGATTAAAATCCTGGGATCCACATGGTAGGAGAGAGAACTAAGTCCCTCAGTTGTCTCCTGACTTCCATGTACACACCAGGGCACTTGTGTGCCCACATAAAATAAATGAGTAGAATTTAAAAAAAGAAAAGGAATGGGCTGAATACCGTGATCGGCAGTAGGTCACTCACCCAGGAAGCAGAGCTGGAATTTGGTTGGACCAAAGGTAGTATGGCTACAAAGCTGGCCCTGTCATCTGCTGCCACCGTTAGCATCGATCGTCACAGTCCTTTTGATGCCGCACCCCAAGGTCTTAAGTTAGCAGCCCTAGTTTCAAAGCACCAGCCTCTCCCCACAACACCTTGGTAATCTGGAGGAGTCTTTTTCATGTGGCCAGGACAGGGTGTCAGCAGGTCCCTTCACTCTGTAAAAGTTCCCCTCACAGGTAGAATTTTTGCCCCTGATTGAAACCTCTTCTTGGCTTCTCTAAATGTCCAGGTGGAAGTTCATATTGTTCAGCTGTTTCATTTTACAGCCCTAAAAGTAGAGACCTCAAGATCACAGTGAGCCCAAATCTAGGTTTCCTGACTCCCAGAATTCCCTTTGTTTCCTCAGACCGGCTCTGATTTCCAGCACTGAGGCAGAGCCTCCAAACTGAGGCACAGTATCACAAGGCCACTAGTAGGGTTCTCTGCTTTACTGTGTGGCCAGAAGAAAGTTAACGGTCCCCTCAGATACTTTGATTTCCATTGAGGGGGATGAGGGGGGAGAAATAGGTGAAGACGTCTGTGATGTATACTTCCCCATCCCACAGCCCAACCCTCTTCCTACTCACATAGTCCTCCAGCAGCTGCTCTGCATATTTGGTCAGGAGGCGTGCAAGGTTGTGTGTCTGGCGGATCTTGGCCTCCAGATGGGGAAGGAATGAGATTGAGAAGTCAGCCTGGGGGTCTTCTGGTGGGAAAGAGGAGGGAGTGAGGGGTTATGAGGGCAACCCAAACCTAGTCCTTAACCATCTTTCCTAAGCTGGCTCTTCCTGAACCCCGAGGTTCTGCTCTGGATGGTAATATTCAAGCTAGGAAGAATCTGTCCCAATGGAGGGAAAACCAGGCGCCAAGCAGTTTCTCTACGTGAAATGTCTCTCCTGCCCCCAGATCACTGTTGAAATCCTATTAAGACCAAATTCATAAGCTCCTCCATAGTGGCTGCCTCCAGGTTCTCACTACCCTCAAATCAGCTTCTGCCTTCCACTTTAAAGAATTTGTTCATACTTCCAGGGTAGCTTCTTTTAGCCTTGTGAATCTGTTTTATCAGGAGACTTCTTAGAAGGCAGCTGTGATCACCCTATACCACCAACGCTATCCCGAGACCCTTTCAGGACAAAGTTCACATATCTCTGGATTTCTCCAACTGTTGTTGAATTCAGTCAGCATCACCGAAGCACAGAACCTCACGTTGCAATGCGCTTTCTCGGCCTGTTCTACAGATAGAGAAAGCCAAGACCCATTCTCTTCCTGATGCTCCTAGGTGAGAAGCTAGGCTCAACAGCATCAACGTATCAATGACAGGCGGGCCTTCCCTGGTACAAACCAGAGGGTGGTGCCAAAGGAAGACGACTACATTTCCCAAGATTCACACCGCAGGCATCCCAGTGCATGCTGGGGAATGTAGTCCCGACCCGACAACCCCTTTCGTCTGAGTTTCCCACCACCAGCCAAGATCTCAGAAGCCTGTACTTTGGCCTCTTGTCACTCGTAGCTCCTCCGTGGACCAAAGATTCCTTAACTCGGCCTCTCCCTCCAGTCCTTCAGCTTTGATTCTTTCCCAGTACTTTGAGAGGCACTGTTATCCTGCCCCAGCCCGACCCCAGCCCTCCTTCAGGGTGTACTCACCCATATATTCGGCGCTCTAAGCCCCGAACCCAGGCCCCTGAAGCCTCAACTCCAGGCCTCCTCTAAACCCTTGCGCCTGCCCTGTCTCCCAACTCAACCGCTGGTTACCTGACACCGGCGTCTCCTCCCTCCCCCGACCCCCCCACCCCTACCCCGCCCAGGTCTTTCTCCTCCCAGACTCAGGGGTGGGGTGGTGTTGACAGAGATCCAGATCCCAGCTTTCGACCTCACTCCTATTCCCGTGAGGGACCCAGGATCCAGTCACTCAGTCCCTTACCCAGACTTCCCTCCCTTGGGTTCATGTCGGCCCCAGGCCGATCCCGGTTTCCCTCAACACACCCCTACCGGAGGGGAGGAGGGGAGGGGGGAAAGGGGGGAAAGGGCCAGGGGCGTGGCTCGAGCTCGGCCAATCATAGCTCAGACCCCAAACATTTCCTTCCCACCACTACTTTCAGGCAAGATTCCTTGGCCCTGAGCTCAGGAACTGGCTCGTGAGGCTTCGACTGGGAAAGGGGCCAGAGCGGGGAGGCAGGTGTTGGCGCAGTGAATGGACACTTGGGCGTTTAAGGCAGCTCTTGTGTCTTGCTGGGAGGAGGAGACTCAGGCTCCGACCTGAGGTAGAGCTTGACCATAAGGGCTGCTTTGAGAGGAAAGCTGGGAAACCCAAGAGGAAAGCTTCAGGTCCTCTCTGTGGGTCAGGACAAAGAAAGAAGCCAGGGTGCACCTAAGGCACGCACCGCCTGGCCTAGCTTCTTGTCTTAGATGCCTTCTGCTTTCTCTGTCACTCTGATCAGGTGTGAGACAGCCTTTCCCTCCCCATACCGTTACAGACCCCGCCCCTCACACTCACTCACACACACACACCCTCTCTCTCTCTCTCTCTCTCTCTCTCTCTCTCTCTCTCTCTCTCTCGCACGCATGTGTGTTTAGGCATCTGGGCCCAGACTCTCACACAGGTGAGCACAGGCTTCATCCAGGTCACACCCAAACAGCAGCTCATCAGCCCGAGGGAGACACTGGAAGCACTGGACACAACTGTCTCTGCTATTGGTCCCAAGCACCTACTCTCTCTGTCTTGGCCTCTGGCGCAGAGAGGATCCTTGTTTGGTTTCAGGCCTCAGCTAATGGCCTTTGTGAGCACATGGACTGAATGGCCTGTGTGAGGATGTTAACATGCACAAAGGATCAGAACAAAGGAATTCATTACCAGAGCAGATTACAGGTGCATTTGAAGCCAGACTGTCAGCAGTGGCCACAACCACACACTAACCAGCAGTATTTATTGAGTGTTCACTGTATGCCAGACACTATCCTAAATGCTGTGTATATATACACATTAACTTATTTCCATGTTATAGATGAGGCCATAAAGACAAATGACTTGCCCAAAGTCACGTAGGTGGGTGTGACAGACTTGAGATTTTACCACAGTTTGGTTCAGAAATGCTGTCTGACATGGTGGGTGTGATCACACCCAAACTTTGCAGGCTCCCTTCACACACAGCACAGCAGACATGTCCTAGTTATTGATGGGTCAACTTCAAATAAAATCAACCAAGAGGCAGTCATTTCCGTTTCATTGGGGGGGCGGGGGTGGGGGGGGGGGGGAGCATATGTACATCTGAGTGCAGTTGCTGGACGAGGCCAGAGGAGGGCATTGAATCCCCGGGAGCAAGATTGACAGGCAGTGCAACATGGGGTGCTGGGAACTAAATTTGGGTGTTGTTGAATATTATTTTAAGATGTGAGCCAGGCGGTGGTGGTGCATGCCTTTAATCCCAGCACTCGGGAGGCAGAGGCAGGCGGATCTCTGTGAGTTCGAGGCCAGCCTGGTCTACAGAGTGAGTTCCAGGAAAGGCACAAAGCTACACAGAGAAACCCTGTCTTGAAAAAAAACCAACCAACCAACCAACCAAAAAGATGTTTGTTTACTGATGTAAAGATGTGTTGTATTTTTTTTTTTTTTTGGTTTTTCATGGAACTTACATGGTAGAATTACCTAATGCATGCTGTCTACTTTCTTTTATTCAAGGCTTATCCCCACTGTTGGGCATAGCAGGACTTTGGTCATTCTGGTTGATGTGTCTGTGTCCATGGCATAAACAGGTTGTAACTGGTCTTTCACTACATCTGTTGTGGCGTTGCTCCCAGGTTGTGCTGTTATCTGAAAAGAGCTACAAACTTTCCAGTACTCCAGTACCTGTCTGGGTGTTCACACAGAAGCGTTTGGACCTGATGAGGTTTCTATTGCTGTGATAAGCACCATGATCAAAAGCAAGTTAGGGAGGAAAGAGTTTATTTCGGTTTACAGTTGAAGTCAGGAACTCAAGGCAGGAACCTGGAGGAAGGAACTGAATTAGAGGCCAGGGAAGAACGCTGCTTACTGGCTTGCTCCCCAAGGCTTGCTCAGCCTGCTTTCTTAGAGTCCCCAGGACCCATCTGCTCAGGGGTGGCACTGCCCACAGCGGTCTGGGCTCTCCCACATCAATTATTAATCAAGAATATGCCCCACAAACTTACCTACAGGGCAACGTGATAGTCATTTTCTTAATCAAGGTTCCCTCAACCCAGAGGACCCTAGCTTGTGTCGAGTAGACAAAAAACCTAGACAGCACACATTTCTTCGGTTGGGCGTTGACAGCTTGGGGCTGGAATAGCTGGGAAACCGGGTTGGCATTACGTTTAGCTTCACTGGGAAAGTGCCAGTTTTCCAAAGTACCTCTACCAACTACACTCCCCCATTCAAGGAATGCCAAGTTGTTCTGCTACTTCATCTACACGGTCTGTCTTTTTCACTTCCGCCGTTCTGGCTGAGGAGGCCCGCTCCCCACTCGAAAGTCTGGCACGCACTTGGCACTGTTAATGAGACTTGAATGAATGGGATGGACAAGTTAAGTTGGGCAGCATGGAATCAAAACAGCCTGGAGAGGGCAGACGCGCGCACACACAGCATTTCAGGGACGCCCACCCGCCGCGGACGCACACCAGGACAGTCCCTCTCGCGCACCCCTGTGCCCACGTGGCCCGAACGCACCGCCTCGCTCGGGCCGCGCGCGTCCAGCCGCACAGCTGCCCCCCAGCTCTCCCTCTCCGCGGCGGGCAGAGGGCGCTGTGCGTCCGTGCGCCCCGAGGGGCGGGCCCGGGCCGGGGCGGGGCTGGCCGGGCTTCCAGGCCGGGGCTCTAGCCGCCCGCGCCGCCCGGGCCGCTCCGGGGACGGGCCGGGGCGGGGCGCGGTCGCAGGAAGCCAGGCGGGGACGCGCGGAGGCGTTGGGGAGCGAGGGAGGGCGCGGCCAACTCCCGGAGGGACGGCAGGCCGAAAGAGCGGCGCCGGGGCCTGGCGCGCAGCCTGAGATCGCCGGACCGCAGGCCGTCCCACCACGGGCTCTGTCCCGGCCCCAGGCCCCCCGCCAGCATGGCCGGCCGGACCGTGCGGGCCGAGACCCGGAGCCGGGCCAAAGATGACATCAAGAAGGTGATGGCGACCATCGAGAAGGTCCGGAGATGGTGAGCGCTGCCCCTGGGCCAGGGACACAGCCAAGCCACCTCCTCCTAACGCGTCCGCCCTTTCCTGGCCAGCTGCCCCCGCCCACCAGCTGTGCTCTGAATCGACTGGGCTCCCCTTTCCCTGGCAATTCCCAGAGGTCTACAAAGCGTGGTCCGGAGTGGTGCTTTCCCAGAGCGGGAGCTCATCTATGCCCCGCCCCCTGAAGCTTTGACACTCTTGCAAGCTCGGCCCCGGGTCTTCATTGCCAGAGTCCCTGGCCAGGCCTTGGTGGCACCCTGCTGAGTGCCCCAGGTGTCTGCAAAACCGCAGCTCCAACTTATATCCGTCTGTGCCCTAGGCTTTGCAGGGGCTCTTTCTGGTTCTGTGCCCCGTTAGCGAAGCTTCCCTTACCCTAGCACATCTCCCCGACCCCCTGCTCTGTGGGGCTCACCCTTGGGTCTCCCTGACCAGTCTCCTGCCCTCCCACAGGGAGAAGCGCTGGGTGACTGTGGGTGACACTTCCCTTCGAATCTTCAAGTGGGTGCCTGTGGTGGATCCCCAGGAGGAGGTGAGCAAGCCCAACCCCCAGCAAGCCTTGCATCTGGGCAACCTCAGGCAGTTCCCTCCCTCCCTTGGCCTCCACCTTCAGTCGGCTTCAGACTCCAGTGTGGAGCTCAGGCAGATGGTAACGATTATTAGCACACACACACACACACACACACACACACACACACACACACACACACACACACCTCACATGCCCCCCTCCCTTCTCTGAATTCAAGACCTAAAACTCAGCCTCCACAACCTGAGACTACACCTCTTGTTTCTCTGAGCCCAGGTCTCCTTATTTGTATTGAGGGGATTTGTACGTGCTCAGCAGACCACTGGCTCTGACCTTACCCATTCTCACTCAGGAGAGGCGGCGGGCAGGAGGCGGGGCAGAGAGATCCCGAGGCGGCCGGGAGAGGCGAGGCAGGGGCACCAGTCCCAGAGCGGGTGGCCCCCTCATCCTGCTGGATCTCAATGGTATGTACAGATCCTGGAATGGGGAGGGAGGGAGAGAAGCTACCAGAGGCCCCCAGGCCGACCAGCTTGGCTCTTGCTTCAGCAGATGAGAGCAGCAACCAGAGTTTCCATTCAGAAGGTTCACTGCAAAAGGGCACTGAGCCCAGCCCTGGGGGGACACCCCAGCCCAGCCGTCCTGGATCGCCTACTGGACCCCCGGAAGCGATTACGGAGGATACTCAGCCCCCACAACTGGGCCAAGAGAGAGGTAGGACCAGGTGGCTCTCAGGAGCCCTCTCTTCTCCAAAGTTGACCCCAGCTTGTACTTGTATCAGTGTCCTGTCCTCTCTCCCCGTCCTGCCCCTGGGGGAGAACCTTCCCTGACCCCGGCAGAAATTACATCCAGCTGCTGTCTCAATCCTCTGCTTCCTAGATTTATAGGTAGCATATCACCATCTGAAATGTTTATGCAGATTTGTTTTTGCTTGCTTATTGTCTTTTCCTGTTAGCATCTCACGTCAGCCGTACTGATCTTGTTCATTCATACTGTGGGATACACAATAGATGTTCAGTAAATACCTGTTTGGGGAGTAAATAATTCTGATAATCAGAGTGGTTACTAGCAGCAGAGTGCCCTTCCCTGCGGAGTGTTCTGAGCACGTCAGCGTTTGTTTTTTGTTTTCTCATTCAATCTCTACTGTCGCTTTATGATCCTATTATGATTCCTCTTTATACACGAGGAGCCTGTCATCCAGAGAAAGATGGTCAGACTTACAGAGCCAGTGAGCCAACACCTTGGGCCTGAGCCCCCTTCAGCTCTTCTGCCTTCATATAGTCGGTCCCCTGTCTGGTCAGTACTACTTCCCAAGTGTGGCTGCTTTCTGTGCCTCTGGCCCTACCTTCTCGGTTCTCACTTGTACCTGCTCTGGCCTCGCCTCCCGTCCCCGGTGGCCTTCACACAGCTGCAGAACAGCCTTTCCTCAAGCACAGATCCCAAGTGATGACTGTCCCGCTTCATCTCCTTCAGTGGCTCTTCATGGCCTTCGAGTCTTTACTTGGCCACTGGGGCCTCCACACACTGTGGCCGCTGAAATTGTTGCCTCCCCAACCCCCAGCCAAGAACACCAAGACATGGGTGGGCCTCAGGACCGTGTCCAGATTGTTCCAGATACTTTTGTTAATGGTAGGACAGGGGATGCAGCTCAGTGCTCAGTGGTAGAGTGCTTGTCTGACATGCCTGAGGCCCTGTGCCCATTTCTGATACCACAAAAAGGAATGAATGAGTGGATGAAAATGCTAGCTAGCACTTACTGAGCACCTACTGTGTGCTAAGGGCTTCCAAGATATTGCTTCACTTGGTCCTCATGGCAGTCTCTGGTGGTTTACCCGAGACTCAGAGAAATAGCTTACCTAAGGGCAGGGTTTGGATTTAGTGCAACATAGAATCTCTGGTCACTAAGCATATATTTCCCTCTGCCTAAATTCTGCTCTACCTTAGTTTGTCTCCTGGCTCACTCCCTACTAACACAATCCAACGTGAATCTCCCTCCCTTGGCATCTTGGTGCCCTCCTGTGGTTCCCACAGTGTTGTCTTGTGTGGTCGGTGCCTGTTTCTTTTGCCCCCGGCCTGTTCTCCTGGCACAGAGTGGCTGCTCAGGAGGTACCTGTTCATTTGGCATTCCAGACCCAGGGGGCACACCCGCAGGCGGTACTGAGGACCCCCCGAAGCTGACCAAGGAGGAGCCTGTTCCAGAATTACTGGAAGCTGAGGTGAGAGAGGCCAGAGGCTGGACTCTGGCCTTGTGGGAAATGGGGCTTTGGGGGCAGAGGGAGATTGCATTCTAGGGTCCAGGAGGGAGATGTGGACCTAGAACCCACCAAAAGGCTTAGGTGAGGTTGGACTCTTGGGTGAAGAGGATTGTTTTAGAGACACCGTCCTGAGGGCTGGATCACGGCTGATTTAAGAGCATTGGAAGCCTGAAATGATCTTGGTGTTCCTCTAAGGATAAAAAACAAAAACCTAGGCTCAGGCTGCAGCTGGGTGCTGCTTCTCTTCCTCAGTGTGCACGAGAGCCTGGGCCTGCATCACACAGACACACTTCCTGAGCTGTCAGGTTAGCGTAAGACGTTGCCATGCCTCCCTACAAGGACTACCTTGATTCACTTTCCCGAAAAATCACATTCTTTCCCCCAAACAGCATTGCCATTGTTGTTGGTCACTTGGTCCTGCGCCAGACTCTAGGTCCCCAGGGGAAGAGAGTGGAAAAGGCTAGGAGACTATCTATACTCCTGGGGTAGAGTGGAGCTCACACCTGTCCGCCCTTCCTCTTCAGGCCCCTGAAGCTTACCCTGTCTTTGAGCCAGTACCACCTGTCCCTGAGGCAGCCCAGGGTGACCCAGAGGACTCGGAGGGCGCCCCCCCACTCAAGCGCATCTGTCCAAATGCCCCTGACCCCTGAGAAGCTGCCTGCCTCCTGTCCTGTCGCTCCAAGGGCCCCTTTGGCTTTTTATAAATAAAGACCCTTTTGTAATTTTGTGTCATGTGATTTCCCTGTCAAGGCTGGGGAGGGTCTTTGGAGACAGTTTTGGCTCATGCTCACCATGATTAGATGAGCCATGAGGGCTTGAGCCAGGACCTCGCCTCCCTTCACTCCCGCCCTGCCCTTCTTCACCGACTTTGACCCTCCTCGGGACCCAGCAGATATTACAGCTCCCATTTCACTCACAGGAACACAGGCCCAGACGGGTAGAGAGGCCTGGAAGGACCCGACTCCTTCCCTGCCCCCAGGAAGTGGCACACCGTGTCTCTAGCTGAACACCCCTTCCATGCAGGGCTCTAGGCCCACACTTCTGGGCTGAGTCCTCCCATCGCCTACACAATTGCCACCTCCTCCTAGATGCCTTCCCTGATTCCAGGCTCCATCAACATCGTCTCCTTTGAGTTCCCACAGTCCTCTCTGCTTCCTTCCCTTTGTCTTAGTATTTGTCAGGCCGTTTGGGGACCACGAGTCTGGATTTCTGTCTTTTAGGCTGTAGGCATCTCCAGGACAGAACTAGGTTCCCAGCTGTGCCTAGCTTAACACTGGGACCACAGTAAGCCATGAATGAATGAGTAAACAAATGGGGCTGGGCATGGTGGCCTGTGATCCCAGTACCCAGGAGGCTGAGGCAGGAGGATTGTGAGGTCCTCTGTCACTGTCCATGTGGCTCTAGGCAGGCTGTTTCTACTCTCTGACTTGTTTGTTTACTGGACTAATACACTAATAACTGGGCCTCGCCCCTGTGCTAACCCTGCCCCACCCCCACCCCTGGCCAGTGCCCAGTGAGAAACTTCAACCATACAAGCATTCCTCATACTAGTCAGAGAAGCAGGTCAGGTTTGGGTAGCCCTGTGTTAGCTTTTAACAAAAGGAGAGGTTGAGGTTTGGGGAAGAGCTATTTAAAATGTCAGAGTGTCTGCTGTGGCAGAAGTGGGGTCAGGCTGGCTAGGAAGGTCACTGCAGGGATGTGCTTACAGGTACTCCTATTGTGGGAACAAATGAACGAAAGAGTCACAATGCCATCGTTCTAAAGGTCGGAGTCCAAACTTGGTGTCACTGGGCCAGAGTCAAGGTGCCTGCAGGCCGGGCGCCTGGCGTAGGCTGTCAGGGAAAATCTGTTTTCTTGGCTTTTCCAGCTTCTAGAAGCTACGTGGACTCAGGAATGGATTCAGTCTGTGGCTTGTCTTCTCCTCAACCCCAGCTAATCTCTCTACCTCTCTGCTTGTACCATGGCACCCTTTCCCCGGCTCTCCTGCTGCTCACAGGGGCTTCCTAGGCATACAGGGTCACCCCCCATCTTGGAACTCAGGCCATCTGAAAATCTGTTGTCATGTAAAGTGACATGCTCATGTGCTGGGGCGTAGGGTATGGACAGCTCTGGAGGGCCAATAGTCAGTATGACCTCGTGGTAACCTCAGCAGTTTTCTGGGTGTGTGTCATCTCATTATTCCCCTCAGTGACACAGTGAAGTGAATGCTCTGTAAACTGTAAAGTGCCTTGGATGGCTTAGCAGCATGATGTTGAGGCCACAAGTTCAAGTTCAAGTTCAAGTTCTGGGTTTGAATTTCACCGTCTGCATTCAGTTTCTTATTTTCAATTTTATGTGTATGAGTGTTTTGCCTGGAAGTATACCTATCACCATGTGTGTTCAGTGCCTGAGGTGACCAGAAGAGGGTGACAGATCCCTTGAAACTGAGTTACAGATTTTAGATGGTATGTGGGTACTGGGAATGGAACCTGGGTCCTCTGGAAGAGCCCTGTGTTTAAAAATTATTATTTTTAATTATGTGTAGAGGTGTGTGTGTGTGCGCGTGCATGCGTGTGTGTGTGTGTGTGTGTGTGTGTGTGTGTGTGTGTGCCTACATGTGGATATGTGCACATGAGTCCTTGGAAGCCAGAGGTGTCAAATCCCAGGAGCTGAAGTTACAGACAACTGGGAGCCACCGTGTGGGTGCCGGGAGCCTGAGTCCTCCGCGAGAGCAGCAGGCGCTTGACTACTGAGCCGTCTGTCCAGCTCCTGCTGTCGTTCTCAGTGTGATGTGCTTCTTTGTTCTCATCTGCTTTGTTTTGTGATCTGTAAAATGGGGACAATAATAATGTGAGCCTGGTGAAACTGTTCTGGGGATTAAATGAGGAAATCCATGGGGAGAGAGCCCTTGACTCAGTGCACAGTAAGAGCTAACAAGTGACAGCTTTTCCTCGGCATCCCACGTTACAGATAAGGATGTACCCACGGTGCAGGGCAGGTACCAGGGACCTGCCCATCATTGAAGCTGGGCAGGTTCTGGCCCTGTAGCAGGTATCCATTTCTGAGTAGCCTTAAAAGATTCAAGGTCAGTCTTCCCTGTTCCTCTCCTGGTCACGGGCCTTGGCTACTGTCCCAAGCCTATTGGCTACTTTCTCTGTGGCCAGCACCCCCAGCCCTGTCTTGGTCCGTGGGCCTGCTCCTTTTCTTATCACGTTCTGCTGCATATGTGCTGTGCCTTCCCGTCCCTCCCCAAGTGCACTCTTGTGGGGACTCTCACCTGCAGGCTCCCCCTTCTTCCCCACTAACCACTGGCCCATGGCACCTGGGTGCTCTTTTTCTTTATGAACATTCTATCTTCCTGCCTCACACCTATTCCCAAGTTAATTCCCTTCCTCCAAATTCTGTTCTTGGCTTGCAGACTCAGTGGCCGAATGGTGACACAACCCCTGAGCTGTCCTGTGGGTCCCAGTTTCATTTCCTTATCTTCCCTTCCTTTCCATTGCCTGTGCCCATCTGTGTCTCCATCCCCAGTCCCCAGGCCTGAGCCGGCATGTCCTGAGTCTCCATCCTCTTATGTAGCTTTAGTCAGGGTTCTCTAGAGGAAGAGAATTGATAGAGTGAATATAAGTGAAGGTAATTTAGACACTGTTCCATTGCTGTGAAGGGACACCGTGACCAAAGCAGCTCTTAGAAAAGGGAACGTTTAATTGGAGTCTTGCTTATGGTTTCAGAGGGTGAGTCCATTATCATCATGGCAGGGAACATGGTGCTGGAGAAGTAGCTGAGAGCTACTACATCCTTATCCACAGGCAGGTGGGGGAGCGCAGAGAGGGATAGAATATGACATGCTGGCCTGACTTAGGTTCTGAAACCTCCAAGCCCACCCCCAGTGACACATCTCCTCCAACAAGGCCACACCTCCTAATCCTTCTCAGACAGTTTACAACAGGGGCTAAGCATTCAAATATATGAGACCATGGAAGCCATCCTCATTTAAACTACCAAAACACCTTGTTTTGTTTTGTTTCTTGAGACAGTGTTTCTCTGTGTAGCCCTGGCTGTCCTGGAACTCACTCTGGAGGCTAGACTGGCCCCAAATTCAAGTGATCTACCCACCTCTGCCTCCTGAGTGCTGGGATTAAAGGTGTGTGCCTTCAATGCCTTTTGTAACTGTGCAAGCTTCCATATTAAACCTAGAATCTCCACTCAGAAGTCCTATATCAATAAAGTCAGCCTGATCTAGTTTTTTTTTTGTTTGTTTTTTTTTTTTTTTTTCTTGAGACAGGGTTTCTCTGTGTAGCTTTGCGCCTTTCCTGGAACTCACTCTGTAGCCCAGGCTGGCCTCAAACTCACAGAGATCCACCTGCCTCTGCCTCCCAGACTGATCCAGTTTTTAAAATTTATTTTATGTATATTGGTGTTTTGCTTTGCCTATATATGTGTGTGTGTATACACACACACACACACACACACACACACACACATATATATATATATATATATACACACACACACATACACACCATATATACATATATGGTGTGTGTGTGTGTGTGTATATCTGTGTATCACATGAATGAGTTACAGTTGTAAGCTGCCGTGTGGATTCTGGGTCCTCTGGAAGAGCAGTCAGTGCTTTAACTCCTAAGCCATTTCTACACCTACTCACCCCTGAAATCCAGTTTTATGTTCCTTCCACTAATATCCCACACCCTTATAGTCCACTCCCACACTTAGTCCCCAGACTTGTGCTTGACTGAACTAGCAGACTCATCAAGCTCCTTAGTAGCATAGCACACCTCCCCATGGACGACATTTCTGTCTCCCATCAAGGAGCCTGCCTGGCCTTAAGTCTGGTTATAGGTCTAGAGCAACTATTGGTGGCCCCTGGGAGACATTAGTAATCTCTTGCCTGGCATTTCTTTCAGGGAAAGTCATGGCTGGTTTAGCTGACAGTGAAGAATTGATTTCCTCAGGCAAAGGCAGAAAAGGCAGTGTTTCCAGAAGGGAGTTGGGGTGGGGATGCATCTTTTGCTGAGGGTAGATAAACTTCTTCCTCACATGAGATAAACCCTTGAGAATCTGAAGGTTCAGTGTTTTCAGACTCAGTGGGGTCCTGTCACATATCTCCATCCAAGTTATACGGTCCCATTCTTTACCAACTGATGTCCTTACTTTGACTGCTGACACCTTCCGAGGCCTGGACTTGGATTGCCGTTGAAATTCAGCTGATCTTACAATGAGGGCTTTGTTGTGTTTTTCTGTAACTTAAGCTCTGTGGCTGTTGGAGAGAAGATTCCCTTCCAGGGCACACTTAGAAACCTTTAGCTGTTTATGGGCATCTGGAGACGGTCAGTTTATCACTGAGTTCACGGTTTTCCTTCAGCACAGTATCCTGAGAAGTTGGTCAGTTTTATCATGGAGCTCATTCTTTTCCTTTGTTAGTTTATCTAGAGATTCTAGGAACAACCAACCAGCATCAATATTTTCCACCAAATTCTCAAAGGTTTTTTTTTTTTTTTTTTGAGACAGGGTTTCTCTGTGTAGTTTTGGTGCCTGTCCTGGATCTCGCTCTCTGGACCAGGCTGGCCTCGAACTCACAGAGAAACACCTGACTCTGCCCCCTGAGTGTTTGGATTAAAGGCGTGTATCCCCGCGCCCCCCTCAAAGTTTTATATATAGAATCATTAAATTCCTTCTCTTCACAGTTAGGTGAATCAGGATAATCCAATGTATTTGTCCCGATACGTTTGTCAGAGAGTTCATAATTGGGTTTTTAACTGCTCTCCATGCTTCTAGGAGAGGTTCAGTAACTCAGCAAATTGGAAAGCTTGTTCCAGATACTTAAAGAATTCATCCTTGGGGTTGGGGATTTAGCTCAGTGGTAGAGTGCTTGCCTAGCAAGCTCAAGGCCCTGGGTTCGGTCCTCAGCTCTGGGAAAAAAAAAAAAAATTCATCCTTGCCGGGCAGTGGTGGTACACACCTTTAATCCCAGTACTTCTGAGGCAGAGAGATCCACCTGGATCTCTGTGAGTTCGAGGCCAGCCTGGGCTACAGAGTGAGTTCTAAGACAGCCAGAGATACACAGAGAAACCCTGTCTCGAAAGAACACAAACAAACAAACAAACAAAATTTATCCTTACACTTCTGTTGCTGTAGAGCCAGCTGCTCCTGGTTCCACAACCTGTATTAGTCAGGGTTCTCTGGAGGAATAGAACTTACTGAATGGACAAATCTGTATGAAGGGAATTTATTACCGTAGCTTCCAGGGTGTGGTCTGGCTAGTCCAACAATGGCTGTCTCCTGACAGAAAAGTCCAAGAATCCAGTAGTTGGCCACCCATGAAGCTGGATGTCTCCACTGGCCGTCAGCGTAAGCTGGAATCCCAAAGACGTTGCCTCTAATACCAGCGCAGGCATGAACTTGCCAGGGCCAGTGAGGGCGAGAAGCAAAAGCTGCCTTCTTTGGTGTCCTCCATGTAGGCTGCCAGCAGAAGGTGAGACCTGGATTTGGGGTAGGTCTTCCCACTTCAAAGGAGCCCATGAAGAAGACTCTGTCACAGGTGTCCCTGTGTGGGTTTTGTTAATTCCAGTTGTAGTCGAGTTAGCAGACACAGCCATCACAGTGGTCTAGGATGCAGACCTCAAGTCTCCCACCTCCAGCTTCCCAGTGCTTGGGTTACAGGCGTGCACCACCATGCATGGTTTCCTGCAGCGCTGAGGGCTGAACTAGGGCTTTGTGCATGCTAAGCACATACTCTACTGCTGAGCCATGTCCCCAGCCTTGCTCTGCTTTCTCCAAGTGCCAAGAAAAATGCTGCAACAGCTTCCTGACAGTTTCTTGCCTCCTTCTTTCCCCTTTGACCTGGGGTCTTCCGCTATGCAGTGGTCAGCCCTTCACAAGCCCACATCTGTCCTTGGTGCCACCCCGCTAAGCCTTCTTGTCTGGCTCCTTTTGCAGGATGTGGCCTCTGCTGCTGCACGCCTTCAATACTTCTCCAGGCGCCCTGCATCCTGGTCTCACCTCTGAGGCTTCCCTTCCGCTGTCTGCTGTGCCACGACCCCTTCCTCTCCCCTCGCCTGTGAGGTTCCTCTTGTCTTTCAGACCTTGACTTCCCAGTATGGTATCATCTTGCCTCTTTGTCCTTCCATGGTGGGACCTCCCCTGGCTCTGGGGACCTTACAATGGTATAGTCAGCCTGAGACTCAGCATCAGTCTGATGCCCCATGAGGGCCGATGAATTCTCTCTGAATTGGTGACATGGAGTTATGATGTACTTCCTGTTTGCTGGATACCGTTCTGGGCTCTGGGGATATAACACTAACAAAAAAGAAAAGAATCTTGCCTTCAGCGAGTCTGTGTGTGTGTGGGGGGGGGCGTGGTAGCAGGGCCCCTGGTAGGAAGTCAGAAAGACAGTCAGAGTCCCATGAGGAAGAGGAGATGTCTGGACCAATGCATGTTGGGCTTTTTCATTGCTGTGTGACATTGTAGAGTACGTGAACACAAAGTGAGAAAACTATAATTGTAGCAGGAATCTTAAAGGGTCTTATTAATAAAATCAAACTTGAACCAGGTATTGGGGTGAACGCTGGATGATCAGAGGAACAGAACAAGCCACAGCTACCTCACCTTGCCAGTTCCTCAGCTGATCCTGTTTCCTCAGACTGGAAGCCTCTTAGTCCTCATCCAAATGAATCTCAGCTGAACTGCTGCTAGAAGCCTAAAAGCTTAACCAGCTAAAAGCTTCTAGTTTCTGGTCTTCACGCCTTATATACCTTTCTGCTTTCTGCCATCACTCCCTGGGATTAAAGGCGTGTGTCACCATGCCTGGCTGTTTCTAATGTGGCCTTGAACTCACAGAGATCTAGAGGGATTTCTGCCTCTGGAATGCTAGGATTAAAGGTGTGAGTGCCACCATTTTCTAGCCTCTGTATCTAGTGGCTGTTCTGTTCTCTGACCCCAGATAAGTTTATTAGGGTGCACAATATTTTGGGGAACACAATACCACCACATATATAATGTCCCCCCCAGTGGTACAGGCTTGTGGTAAATGGTCGTATGCTGCTTGATGCTGACTGGAGCATTGTGGGGCTTGTGATGGTACTTTGGAAAAATTCTGCAGAAAAGAAAGATAGGAGAAAGAAGTGGTTGCATATTTAAATAGAGAGGTCAGAAGAGGCACTGCTGGGGCAGTGTTTGAAGAAAACCTTGAAGCGATGAGTCTGTAAAGCATGGGAAGGTCTGTGTGAAGAGCATTGCAGGGAATGACCAGTGTGAAAGCCCTGAGCTAGGAGGCACCTGCAGCAAGGTCAGTGTTGGCGAACCAAAGGGAGGAGAAGAGACCATGGGAAGTGAGTTCGTGTGGGGACAGCCTCACGGCCAGGGCGAGCATGTGATCTAGCACTCGGACTGGGGGACTTCAGGAAATTGTATTAATGTTTGATCTTCTTTTACATTTATTTCTTGTGCATGTAAGCTCACATGCACATGTGCTGCCCACCCCAGTGGAGGTCAGAGGACAGCTTGAAGGGGTTGGTTTTCTCCTGCCACCCCATGGGATGTGGGACAGAACTCAGGTTTGGTGGCAAGCACCATCACCTACATTTAGTAGTGTCTGTGTGTGTGTGTGTGTCTGTGTGTCTGTGTGTCTGTGTGTCTGTGTATGTGTGTGTGTGAATGTGTGTGTATGTGTGTGTATATGTGTGTGTGTGTGTGTGTGTGTGTGTGTGTGTGTGTGTGCAAGTGGAGGTCTAAGGACAACTTCGGGAGTGTCCTTCCACTAGAGAGGTCCTGGGGATAGAACTCAGGTCCTTCGGCTTAGAGCAGTGGCTCAGCCTTCCTAATGCTGCCACCCCTTAACGCAGTTCCTCATGTTGTGGTGACCCCAACCATAACATTATTTTCATAATTGTAATTTTACTACTGTTATGAATCACTATGAATATCTGTGTTTTCTGATGATTTTAGGTGACCCCTGTAAAAGGGTTGTTCGACCCCTAAAGGAGTTACGACCCATAGGTTGAGAAGTGGTGGCTTAGAGGTGGGTGCTTTCTTTACTAAGCCATCTTGCCAGCCTAATCAATTTTTATTAAACCCCAAAGTGGTCTACCACTACCCTGCATTGAAACCTTCATGGCGCCCTTTGGACTTGAATTTTGAAAGTTCCCCAAGCAATACTAAGAGTGCTTCGACTTTGGGCCTATGGACATCATTTGCTTGGTTTACATAATCTTGTCAGGGTTGACAACATTTCAAAGACTGGACTCCTGGCTGCCCTTGAAAATGGAAATTCTGAAACATTGAGTGTGCCTCCCAGAGTGCTTATCACTGGGAGCTTAGGGATACTGGCTACTCCTATGTGGATGAAGTTTGGACTTAATTCTTCCTCTTCTAGTGTTGGCTCTTGTGTGGCCACAGGCTGCTGGCCCATCTGCCGCACCCCTCACTTAGTTCTAGTAACAGCCCACTGTCCTCCAGCCACTGAGACACAGGCTGCCACTTCACTCTTGTCTTTTCCTATAGAGCTCACCTACCAAATTCTTCAGCGTGGCAGACAGGACCTATCCACGTGGCTCCTGCCCCTCTCCCTGGAATGTTCTATCTTTTGTTTTATTTGTGTTTTTGAGACAGAGTTTTTCTGTGTAACCCTGGCTCTCCTGGAACTAGCTATATAGACCAGGCTGGCCTTGAACTCACAGAGATCCACCTGCCTCTGGCTCCTGAGTGCTGAGATTAAACACGTGAGCTACCACCGCCCAGCAACTCTACCTGACTTTTAACATTGAAGCTGAGCTATAATCTTAATAGAAAAGTCAGGTGTTCAGGGTCATCCTCAGCTATACAGTGAGTTTGAGGCCAGCATGGGGTGTGTGAAACACCATCTCAGAAAAAAAGATTAAAAAAAAAAACAACACAAAACATTAAAGCTTCCTGGGCTTATGTCACTTAGCACCTCTGCACCTTTGGCTGGAAAGCTCTTCCAATCCCCTCTCATTCTAGCAAACACTTACCTTTCAGGCCTCGGGGTCACCTTACCTCCTACCTGAAGGTTCCTTGACCTTCTAAGTCAGATCCTGAGCATGCCACTTCTTCCCACGTTGTTGCATCTCTTCCTTCCTCTGTCAGTAGAAGGCCACATCTGTCCTTCCAGGGCAGAGTGTGTGTGACAGTCCTTTTCATCAAAGGAAAATGTAGGTGATACATGTGTTAAGGATAAATGGACAAGACTGAGCACATCTTCACTGGTGAAGTCCTACTTGTTTTCAAGTTACATTTGCAACACGATGTCAGGGTTAGAGATGTAGCTCAGCTGATAGAGCGCTTGCCTAGCATGCATGAAGTCCTGGGTTCAATCCCCAGCATCATGCAAACCAGGCGGGGGTGGGGGCATTCTTGGCTACATAGCAAGTTTTAGGCCTCAGATATGTGCCAGTCCCTCCCTCTCTACATATGCATGCTCAAGCTGTTACTATTGCATCTGCCTCTGTCCTCTCTGAGACCCTCTGTAGAGATCAGGTGATCTTCGGAGTGTTAGGCGAGGGCAATCCATCTCATCATGGCTTCAGTGGTTCTTCATCACGTGCTCACTTGTTCTTAAAACATACACTCTTTAACTGGCAGAAGCCTGTCATCAGTTAGCGGGGGGGGGGGGGGGGGTGTCTGTAAGGCTGTGCAGTCAGGGGTGCTACCTGGCTGGTGACCCCTAAGACTCCACAGAACAGGTGGACACAGTACAATAACCTTTCTGTCCCTTCAGACTTGCCTGTGGATTTTCATTCAGGTTGTCATGTGTGCCGGGCCTGTCTTCCTGTCGATAGAACAGACCTGAGTGGTATAGGATGGAGATGCAGGACAGGGATGAGGTCATTCCTAGATTCAAACTGACTTGTGCTTATTGTCATTTTGGACAAGTCACATTGCCTGTCTAGATCTTACTTACCCCAAGAAAATGTGGACACAATAAGCCAATGATCTTTTCCTCAAGTTTGTGGTCACCTGCATGAATTTTTTCAGGAATACTGTGAGTCACGTTCCAGGTCTGAGGATCTGTGACTCGGTTGTTGTTGTGAGGCAGGTTCTTGCTGTGTAGCACAGGCTGCTCTGGACTCACCATCCTCCTGACCTCGCCTCCCACAGCTCTGGGATTCCAGTTCCTCACTGTTTTCAGCATCATTACGTTTACTGCTGTATTTGAATTTCTTGCAGTGGTTTTGCACACTCGAGGGTGTTTAGGAGATGCAGTGGCAAAGTCAAATGTGTTGTAAAATCTGTAATGAGCATGGCTGAGGTTTTCATGTATTTCAAGAGCTTGGGAAGAAGCAGGTACACGTAGATTCAGCAACCATCAACCGCCTTGCCTTGGAGGGGCTGAGCCTGTAGAGGGAGGGACTGGCTCCTGCCTCCTGCTCAGCCTTTGTGAAACCAGAAAACACAGACAGGTGTGGCCTAGCTGCCGGAGCCAAGGGTGAGGCAGCCACTCCTGCAGAGCAATCTGGCCTTGGTTTCCCCACAGCACGGCTGGTGCAGATTAGGCTGCCCAGTAGCGGCTCCTTAAACCATCACCATGACCCTGGGCAGCATCTGAGTCCCTTCTGGGCTCTAGTTTTCCGGGCTGTGATGGATGAGGACAGCTGGTGTTTTCAGTTCACCAGCTTGATCTCCTAACACCCCTTCTGTAGTCAAGGAAGAGGGGCTGAGGAAGTTAGTTTGGAAAGTGGAATGGTTTCTCACTCCTTGCCCAGTGGACTGAGGCAGAGGTTGGAACCACAGCCCTGGGTTCCCAGCACTGCTGCTCTGGAGGCTAGGTCAGCTGCTTCCCTCCTCCACTCCCTTCTCCCACTCCCTTCATCGCTTCCTTCTCACAGGGTCTTTCCGCTGTCCTTAACTCCTGATCTCCCTCCCTCCTTCCAAGTGATGGAATTGCAGGAGTGTCTCATGACACCTGGTTTCATGTGCTGCTGGAGATGGAACCCAGGGCCAGCTGAGCTACATCCCCTGAATTAGCTGCCCTCCACCCTCAATGCTGAGGATGGAACCCAGGACCTCCACTTCTCAAGCTATGCGAGCAAGCACTCTGCTTGTGAATGACACCCATAATAGTAGCTACTGTTATCTAGTCTCTGTCTGTCTGTCTGTCTGTCTGTCTGTCTGTCTCTCTCTCTCTCTCTCTCTCTCACACACACACACACACACATGCTCTCTCTCTCTCTCACACATACACACACACACATTCACACACACACACACACACACACACACACACACACACACACTTTAAAAATCTTTAAACCTCAGTGCCAGAGAGATGGCTTAGAGGCTGAGAGCACTGGTTACTCTTCCAGAGGGCCTGGGTTTGGTTCTCAGCACCCACGTGGCAGCTTACAACTGTTTGTAACTCCATTTCCAGGGGATCTGACACCTCACAACCAATGTACATAAATCAATTATTAGAAAACTTGAAATCTCCAAAAAGCACTAGAGATGTACTTCAGCTGACAGACTGCTTGCCCAGCGTGTCCAGAGCCCTGGATGTGATCCCTAGTACCACATAGAACTGGGTGTGATGGTCTATACCTGCAACCCTAGTGAAGATGGTCAGCCCTAGGCTTACACGTGTGTGTGTGTGTGTGTGTGTGTGTGTGTGTGTGTGTGTGTGTGTGTAGAGAGAGAGAGAGAGAACTAGCTACCGTCTGAGCATCGCGTGTGCACACGTGAGCACTGTGCACATTAGAATCTCACAAATCATTTGAACTTCATCAGGTAAGTAGTATTGTTTTCATTTTGCAGATGGGAAGCTGAGACGGAGAAGTTAATTCACTGTACTTAGTGAATCATGGAGGCAGACTGGAGACTGCTTTTTTTTTTTTTAAAGACTTATTTATTTATTATGTATACCGTATTCTGCCTGCATGTCAGAAGAGGGCGCCAGATCTCGTTACAGATGGTTGTGAGCCACCATGTGGTTGCTGGGAATTGAACTCAGGACCTCTGGAAGAGTAGACAGTGCTCTGAGCCATCTCTCCAGCCTGAGACTGCATTCTTTAACTCCAAGTTTGAAGACCGGCAGGTCATTTTTTCCCCTGTCCTTGGGGCAGTATTTTAGGGTTCCCTGTATGCTGGGTCCTCTGAGGCAGTCTGTAGATGCTTGAGAAGTGGAGTTAAAGATGACCCTTCCCAGAGAGGAGTTAGAGCACCCCAAGACTTGAGTCTGCTCCCCAGGACCTTTATCCTGCACAGTTCTTCCTCTCTAAGGATGAGTTAACTGCTGTCCTCATCTAGAACCAGCCCCCGGGGTACTACATGGCAGTCTGATGCTGAGTCCATTACAGTTTTTTCTTTGCAATATCCAGCAAGGACAGATGATCTCCATTTTACAGACAAGTAAATCGAGTTTTAGAACAGTGAGGGGAATTACCTTGGCAATAGAGCTAGTGCTTCCACCAGGGAGCCTGGAGGCCACCCAAGAGTCCCCTGTTCTGAGAGCTCCCTGGGACCTCCTGGATTTGGAAGCTGCAAACGTGAAGTGGGTAGTGATGGGCACTGTTTCCCAGCAAGTCCCGCACTCTGGATGGCTCCAGGTTTGAATCTGCAAACCATCTCCCAACATTCTAACAAAAGCAGCTTTTCTTATTTCCTCCCTCTCTCTCTCTCTCTTTCTCTCTTTCTCTCTCTCTTTCTCTCTTTCTCAGACAGTGTTTCTCTGTGTAGCTTTGCGCCTTTCCTGGAACTCTCTCTGTAGCCCAGGCTGGCCTTGAACTCACAGAGATCCTCCTGCCTCTGCCTCCCGAGTGCTGGGATTAAAGGCCACCACCACCCAGCTTCCTTCCTTCCTTCCTTCCTTCTTCCTTTTTTCCTTCCTTCCTTTCTTTTTTTTTTCTTGAGATAGGATTTCATGTAGCCCAGGGTATCCTCAAATTCACTATGTAGCTGAAGATGACACCGAACTTTTGATCTTCCTATTTCAATTTCCTAAGTGCCAGTATTTATGCTGCTGTTTAATGAAGTACTTCTGAGGGTCAAACCCAAGGTTTCGTGCACGCTAGGCAAGAACTTGACCAGTTGAGTTCTATCTCCAAATCTCAGGTTTTTTCCTTCAAATTCAAAATATGAACTCAAGGGTCTTTGTGAAGAGGGGACTCTTATGAATGTGGGTCATAAGGTAGGCTTAGAGGAACATTCTTCCTCTGGGTTCTAGAGCATCATGCGTCATGGAATCTGGAGAAAGAACGTGGCCACTTTTGAACTTGGGGATGTAAATATGACAGGAACAATGGTTCCTACTTAGTGTGCAGGTTCCTGGGCATTATCAGAGATTTTTTTTTTTTCAAGACAGGGTTTCTCTGTGTAACTTTGGTGCCTGTCCTGGATCCTGCTTGCTGTGTAGATCAGGATGGCCTCAAACTCACAGAGATCCACCTGGCTCTACCTCTCTAGTGCTGGGATTAAAGGTGTGTGCAACCAACGCCCAGCAATCAGATATTTTTGCATGTACAGAGCACATGTGGTGCTTATACATACATATAGGGGAAACAGTCATATATGTAAAATAATATCTAAGACATTTTTAAAAGTGAGACCTGGAAGCTGAAGAAAAGGAAGGTAAAATAGAGGCTATGAGAAAGAGAGCTGGGTGGTGGTGCCGCCTTTAATCCCAGCTCTTGGGAGGGAGAGGCAAGTGGATCTCTGAGTTCGAGGCTACCCTGGTCTACAGAGTGAGTTCCAGGGCTACACAAAGAAACCTTGTCTCAAAAACAAAGCAAACAAACATCTTTTCTAGTTATCTTATTTTGTATTGATGTAATAAGTTGTCATACATTTAGTGGCTTAAGACACTGATGGCTGCTAGTGCCCATTGCTTGTAATCAGTCACAACACTCACTCTGGTCAGTGAGATTGGAGGATCACAAGTTCTTGTCTCAAACAAATAAAAAAAGATATATTATGTTATAGTTATTTTTTTTTAAATATTCATTTATTTACTACATATACAGTGTTCTGCCTGCATCCCTGCAGGCCAGAAGAGGGCACCAGATTTCATTACAGATGATTGTAAACCATCATGTCGTTGCTGGGAATTGAACTCAGGACCTCTGGAAGAACAACCAGTGCCCTTAACCTCTGAACCATCTCTTCAGCCCATGTTATAGTTTTGTAAGTCAGATGTCCACCACTGGTCTCTGTGGTGTGGTCATGTCTGTGTGTTCCTCTCTGGAGGCCACAAGGGGAAATCTGTGTCTCTGCTCTTTCTGGCTTGTGTAGGCTCCCTACACTCCTTGGCTTATGGCTTCTTCACCATTTGAATTTGCCTTTCCGAAGTCATATGTCCTCTGTTCCCAACCAGAATTAATTCTCTGATTTCAGAGATCCTTGGGTTTATGGGGTCCACCTGGACAGTCTGGGATAATCTCGCTAACACAATATCCTTCATCACAGGCAAAATTCCGAGCTCCAGCTGGGACTTGGAGGTCATGGAGGTCCCAGCTTGACCAGCTGTCATCCTTTGGCATATCAGCACTTCACTTTCTATTGGCAAAGAATTCAGCAAGCCCAGGGTGACCAAACCGATCCCCTAGGTCTTCTTCCCAGGTCTGTTTCTTGTGGCCATTGCCAGTACCAGTTAGAATACTCAGGATTCAATCAGTGTGGTAACTTGCGTGTAATTGGCCCCCATAATCTCATACAGAGTGGCACTCTTAGGAGGCATGGCTTTGTTGGAGTGGGTATGGCCTTGTTGGAGGAAGTGTGTCACTGTGGGGGCAGACTTTGAGGTTTCCTATGCTCGGGATATTGCCCAGTGTCTCAGTTGACTTCCTGTTGCCTGCAAGATGTAGGACTCTCAGTTACTCCAGTACCACATCTGCCCACAAGTCGCCATGCTCCCTGTCATGATGATAATGGACTGAACCTCTGAACTGTAAGTGAGCCACCCCAATTAACTGTTTTCCTTTATAAAAGTTGCCGTGGTCATGATGTCTCTTCACAGCAATAGAAACCCTAAGACAGTCAAGAATCAGAACTACAATAGGACAGTTTAGCACACAGAATTATTTTGGGGTGTCATGCCACACACTTGTAATCTCGGGACTTGGAAGGCTGAGGCAGGAAGATCACAGGTTCAAGGCCAATCTTGGCTGTAATTTTGAGATCTTGTCTCAAACAAACAAAAGACTTATTAATAAATGATTTAAATGTAGGGGCTGGGCTGGAAAGAACCAAAATAATTCTAAAGAATACATAAGTTACAGAAAACAGGATTGACCACTGTCTCTAAAGCCGAATGTTAAGGAAGAGTCCTTACCAAGGCTAAGAGTCACTTGAAAGAATGTGACAGGTAAGTCACTCATGTGCCTCAACAATGGAATGTCCCAAGAGCCTGGCATCTTTAGTGTCGGGTGAAGCCTTGGTCCTGGAACCAAGGACCGTGGCAAGTGTGCTTGACAAGGGCCAGCACTGGAGAGCTTTGCTGGGACTCTAGCAAAACTAGACTGACATTCCCCATGTGATCCGCTTGGGGAATGCGTGCGTGTCTTTCCCAGCCCTGCTGGAAGGGATCAGACACTTTGGAAAGACATGTCAGTACAGGACTCAAGCACTGACCACACATACTCAGTGAGAGTGCAGGACTGGAAGGAGCTGCCAGACACACAGGTAGTCCAGTGCTTCTAAGACAGTTGCTATAGAAACCAGGCTCTGGGGAAAGACTACTGTGCCACCGTTCTGCATGGAGGAAGCAGCATCAAGGTCAAGGTGTAGTGTGTGTGCAAAGATGTCCAAGCATCAGAAACCTGTGCTCGCAAATGCAGTATACGGTCTGGATTTTGGATGTTGGAAGAGGAAGCATGGTAAGGAAGCTGCAGCATCTCTGGGGCTCTCTGTTCCAGACGTCCACGTAGGGCAGAGGACCCCCCAGGATGTCCCCATCGACTGGCCCAGAAAAACTGCAACCAGAGACAAGAGAAAGGAAAGCTCAGCGGGACAGAACCAGACAACAGCCAGCGCCTTCCTCTTGCAATGTTCCTCCAGCGCCCTCTGCCGACGCACTTAATGTCATACTCGGTGACCATCTGGTTGTGCCCATGATCTTAAAGAAGGTACTAGAAGAACTTGGAAAAGTTATAAACTGAATCCCTACAGAGGCCCTGTGGCCCACAGACTGAGGGCCAATATGGGAGCAGGGGAGGGTTGAATAAAAGGCTTGGAAGATTCTCTCTAGAAGACCCATGAACGACCATGTCCCTGAGGAAAACAGAGATTAATGTAAGCGCAGTGGCACCTCTATCAGTCTGGCCCGGACAGAAATGATTGGGATTCTGGAGAGTGATTGAAGATGACTATAGACTATCAGGTGATGACCCTGATTGTAGCTACATCTTTCTTGGAGCAAACCAATATGGCACTTGGTGTTTGGTATGAAGCCAGCCAGCATCCTGGCCTTTTCTCCATACAGAATATATCCACAAAAAAAAAAAAAAAAAAAAGGCTACCCTTGGCAACCAGGGAAGAACATGTGTCCCCCCCAAATTCCAGGGCTCATACCCCAGTGGAGAGTTTTGTGGATTAGGCAGTTTAAGATTTGTAAACATGCCGGGCGATGGTGGCGCACGCCTTTAATCCCAGCACTCGGGAGGCAGAGCCAGGCGGATCTCCGTGAGTTCAAGGCCAACCTGGGCTACCACGTGAGCTCCAGAAAAGGTGCAAAGCTACACAGAGAAACCCTGTCTCAAAAAACCAAAAAAAAAAAAAAAAAAAGATTTGTAAACGTGTTCTCCGATGTAAACATCAAGCTGAACCTCACATTTACCACCCCCAAAAAGGCCTGATGCTTGGAGGCCTATTTGTACATCAGAAACAACAGGCTGGAGATTAACAGTGGAGTTGCCCACAGGGACCAGAGTGTGACAAGGCTCCCAAGCAAGCCCAGGCCGCAGTCCAGGCTGCACTTATGACCCGGCCAGCTGAGACTCAGTGTCTGTGCAGATGATGGTGCTTGCCTCTAGACCAGGCTGGACTTGAACTCATAGAGATCCTCCTGCCTCTGCCTCCCAGTGCTGAGATTGAAGGTATGTCACCAATTCAAGAGTTTTTAAAATTATAATTTAATTTTATGTATATGGCTGTTGTGCCTGCATGTATGTCCATCCGTGCACCACTTTCTTGCCTGGTGCCTGTGGAGACGAGAAGAAGGTGCCAGGTTCCCTGGAGTCAGCATTCCAGATGGTTGTGAGTGACTATGTGGGTGCTGGGATTAGAACTCAGTAGTGGCCAGTGGCTTTGTTGTTGTTGTTTTGTTTGTTTGTTTTTGTTTTTGTTTTTGTTTTTCGAGACAGGGTTTCTGTGTGTAACAGTCTCGGCTGTCCTGGAACTCGCTTTGTAGACTAGGCTGGCTTCAAACTCACTGTGATATCTGCTTCTGTCTCCCAAGTGCTGGGATTAACAGTGTGCACCACCACGGCCTGATGCAGCCAGTGTTAACTGCTGAGCTGTCTTTCCAGTGCTCTCTCTCTCTTTAAAAAAAATATTCATGTATTTCATTTTATGTATGTGAACTTTTTGTCTTCATGTGTGTGCCTAGTGCCTTTGGCGGCCAGAAGAGGGCCTTGGGTCCCTTGGAATTAGAGTTGCAGGCAGTTGTGAGCCACTATGTAGGTGCAGGGGAACCAAACCCAGGTCCTCTGGAAGAACAGTAAACATTCTTAACCGTCTCTGCAGCGCCGCCCCAGTCCCTTTTTATGATGGTCTCCCTTTGTCATCCTGAGACTGACTTGGTCTCTTGCCGCTTTCCTGGGTGCTGAAACAGCACCCGGCAGAAGCAGCTCATGGGCGGGCGTTGTTTCAGCTCCCAGCTTCAGTCTGGCCTGGTGGGGAGTGTGGCCAAGCTGATGGCAGCAGAGGCTTTTCGTGTCTCCGTGGATCAAGAAAGCAGAGCCAGACAGAACTGGAGGCCTTGAAGACCTGTCTTTGGAGGCCTGTGTTAGCCAGCCAGACCTCATGTCCCAAAGGATCCATAGCCTCCCAAAACAGTGCCACTGGCTGGGAAGCAGGTGCTTAAACCGTGTGCTGTGAGGGACAGTTTACAACCAAACTATAGCAGTGTTCACTGTGCACCACAGCCTTTGTCCTTGACATGTGAACTGTCCAGGCTGTGTGGTCAAACCTGGCCCAGGAGATGCTGTGCTGCTCAGGAGAGGCTTGGGAGGGGTCCAGCTGGAGGCCTGGGTCCCTGACTGTCAAACGCTGTCTTTTCTCTGTTTCCTGCCCACCATGAGATGAGGGTAGCAGGTCTGTTCCTTCATGCCCTTCCACGTCACTCTGCCTTAAGACAAGTCCAGAAACAGTAATGACAGTTGAGTTGACCGTGGACAGGAACCTCTGAGACTGAGACAGAATAAATGTTCCTTCTCCTCCTCCTCGTTTTTTGAGACAGTGTTTCTCTGTGTAGCCCTGGCTGTCCTGGAATTAGCTCTATAGACCAGACGGCCTCGAAATCAGAGATCTGCCTCTGCCTCCTGAGTGCTGGGACTAAAGGTGTGCGCCACCACCACCACCACCACCACCACCACCACCGCCACTGCCACCACCCGGCTAAACCTTTCTTCTTTTATTTCTCTCAGGGATTTTGTCACAACAACAAAAACCAACCACTACAGTCTGTTGATTTTTCTTTTTCTAAAAAGATTTATTTATTTATTATGTGTACAATGTTCTGCCTGCGTGTGTCCCTGCAGGCCAGAAGAGGGCATCAGTTCTCATTACAGGTGGTTGTGAGCCACCATGTGGTTGCTGGGAATTGAACTCAGGACCTCTGGAAGAGCAGCCGGTGCTCTTAACCCCTGAGCCATCTCTCCAGCCCGATTTTTCTTTTTAAAATTACAGTATTTGTATGTGTTTACCACACCGTTGTATGAAGATCAGAGGACAACTTATGGGAGGTGGTTCTCTCCATCTGCTGTGTGGGTCCCAGGGATTGAACTCAGGTCCTTAGGCTTGGTGGCAAGCACCTTTACCCACTGAGCCATCTCTCTGGCCTTGACTTTTCTTTTTTTTCCTCATTTTTATTGCTTCTTAGTAGCCAGAATAGGAGATGAGTTCTTTCAACCCAGGCAAGAGGCTCAGGACAGTTTTGTTATCCCCAGTGGGGTCCCTGTCTCTCTGCTAGGACTGTGAGGACAAAGCCCCTCAGTTAATGGCCTCCATGGCAGACAGTTGCTTTTGTGGTTATCAGACTAATGTTGGATGAAAACTGGTCAGTGGGTATGTACAATCCATGGTGCAAAACAGTTGTGTGGGGCTGTCACAGAGTAGGAGATTTTGAAATGTTCCATATTATCTCCTTTGTCTTCTGTCAGAGATTCCTCAACACGTTTCTCTGCCTCCTTCCTTATATCTTTAGAAACAATTTATGTCTTTCTTTGTTGTCAGACTTTCTTTGGGACCACCAGCTCCAGAGACTTTTTACTAATTATGAAAGCTTGGCCTTTATAAACATTTAGCCTTGTTCCCAACTAGCTCTTATAACTTAATTAACTTGTATCTATTAATCTACATCCTGCCACGTGGCTCTTTACCTCTCCATATGTACGTACATCTGACTTCCTTAGTGTCTCCGTGGCGTCTCTGCCTCTTTTCATCCTAGAGTTCCTATCGCTGCCCGGAAGTCCCGCCTCTTCTCTCCTGCCCAGCTATTGGCTGTTCAGCTCTATTAAACCAATCAGGTACCTTAGGCGGGCAAGATAAAACAGCAACACATCTTCACACAGTGTGATACAATATCCCACAACTTTCCTTTAGTTCAATCACCAACCCAGCTGAGTGCTAGTTCAAGAGCTTGATCTTTAACCCTATCACATGATGTCAGTTATTCTTGAACTGCATCACAGCAGGTTGTTTCTTTCATCTGAAGCCCTTCTATGCTGTTTTTGCAGCTTGCCTGGCTTTGCCGATGGCACAGCCCCAGTAACCGTATGAAATACTAGAGGGGTCAGCCATACAGGGCTGTGCACCATCATTCACACAGTAAGGCCTCCAACATGGGATTTGTCCAAAGGTCTAAGAACACTGTAGTGTGTACACGCGTGTATATGCTGGCTGTTCTGTCTGTGAGATGTTCTAGAGGATTCTTACAGCCAAAGTTAAACCAAAAGTTGGCAGTATCTTCTCTTGTTATGTCTGCTAATGAATGGATATCTGCCAACAAACCTGTACTATATAAGATTCCAACATGTTGGTTAACAGTAAAAGTCATGTGTTGGGGCCTTCTCCATGTAGTTTAGAAAGGACTAGCTTTTCTACCTCAAGACAACTCTCTTTACATCTGCTCCTCATAGCTGTACTGCTTTCCATGGCCTTCATGGCATACTCAACCTTCCATCAGGAGAGTGTAGAGGCCAGCCGGCTAAGTCTGCTACCATTGGAGTTCACAGTGCCGACTCACAGGCCTCAGAGGGCTTCCAGGTCTGAAGTGCCTTTCACAGTTCTGAGGACTAGATGTCTAAGAAAAGGTCTTAGCAGGCTGGTCTCTTCAGAGGCCTCTCTCCTTAGTCATGTTCTCCATGTGTTCACATGGTCTTCCTGGACATGCTCTGTATCCAAATTTCCTCAGCAATCATGTGGGATTAGAGCTGACTCTAATGACTTTCTAATTCAGTTATCAATTATTAAAGACCCTATATCAAAATGTGGCCATTTTCTGAAATACTAGGAGTTAGGACTTCAACCTGTGAGTCTGAGGGAAGGTTCCATTCAGTCCCTGACAGCTGGGGTTGAACAGATTTGCAGACATTATTCTATCACGGCAGGACCAAGAGCAGCCTCACCCCGAGGCTCAGGGGCAAGGAGCACTTTCTGTAAGTCGGCAGCTCCCGTCCATGTCCTGGAAAGTGAGCAACTTAGCTGGCTCCCCCAGGACTGCCTGTGTTAAGGGTGTCAGTGTTGCTGGGCAGTGGTGGCGGTACACTCCTTTAATCCCAGCACTTGGGAGGCAGAGCCAGGCGGATCTCTGTGAGTTCAAGGCTAGCCTGGGCTACAAAGTGAGTTCCAGGAAAGGCACAAAGCTACACAGAGAAACCCTGTCTAAAATATATATATATATATGTCAGTGTTGGCTTGTTGTTTGGTGGGGGGGGGTCCATTAATCAGCCTTTTCCTGAGCCCTCAACCCTGTTACAGAGTTAATCACTTAACCGTCTATTTTTCTGAGACCACATAGGTCCCCTAGCAAAACTTGGAACCTTGGGAAATAGGCAGAGTGTAAATAGGATCTCTTTAGGAGAAAAAAGCAGGAAAGATAGGTCTGTAGATGCATCATTTCTCCTTCCTAGCCACCTTGTTTCCTAAGCCAGTCAGGAAGAGGCTGGGAGTGTGTTACACTTTTTATTTATTTTTTATGTGCATTGGTGTTTTGCCTTCACGTATGTCTGGGTGAGGATGTTGGGTCCCTGGAACTGGAGTTATAGACAGCGGTGAGCTGCTATGTGGGTGCTAAGAATTGAACCCGGGTCCTCTGGAAGAGCAGTCAGTGCTTTTTTTTTTAGATTACAGATGTGCACCACCATGCCTAGCTCTTTTTTTTTTTTTTTAAGCTGGACTGGGAGTTGGAGATTTAGCCCAGTGGTAGAGCGCGCTTGCCTAGCAAGGGCAAGGCCCTGGGTTCGGTCCTCAGCTCTGAAAAAATAAAATAAAGCCGGACTGGTGGTGTCAATGTGTACTATCAGTGCTGAGGAGGCAGGGAGACAATGGAACGGTCAGACTTACCGAACTGCCAGCCAAGGCCAGTCAGTCTGTGAGCACCAGGTTCAGCGAGAGATCCTGTTTCAAACAATAACGTGTAGTGTGATTGAGGAAGACACCCAAGGGTCCCCTTTGGCCTCCTCATGTGCCTGCACACACGAACATGCACACACAAGGAAACACGGAATCTAGCAGCTTGTGGTATTCTCTGCACGCTGTCCTTGTTAGGACTCCTGTTGTCCTTCCGACTTGGTGTAGGTGGAGAAGTGCTCCATGTTTTCTTTTCTCCTTGCAGGATTCTGGAGTGAGAATGACCAGGAGAACCCACCAAGAGAAAGGCTTGAAAACGGAGCCCCTCAGGAGGCTTCTTCCCAGGAGAGGCCTCCGGACAAACGCACGCTCCACTCCCCCGGTGCCAGACACCAGAGCTCCGGGAGGTGGGAGCAAGGCCCAGAGGGCACCCAGGACGATACCACAGGGGAAGGGGAGGTGAGCGGCCACCCAACGAGGCGAGGCCCTTAGGTCTTCTTTAGCTGCCCCAAGACCCAGTCGCCGACTCGCACCATGTGAGGGTGGAGAGAGCTTCGGAGCTGGACGCCTGCTGTGTGTGCTTGGAGGTAGGCAGCCAGCTCTCCACTTGTCCCTGACCCTAAATCATGGATCCATCTTGCTTGTTGTGGGTCCAAAACTGTGGTGCCTGGGGCAGGTCACAGACAAGGAGCGTCTGAGGACGCTGCGGGGTGATGCCTAGAAGCAACTTGAATATACAGAAGAACAGATGCTGGGCCGACTTGGCCACCTCTTCATGCACCAGGGCAGCTACCCACCAAAGGCCAGGCATGGGCCCCAGGGAGGCACCTTCGACCCTCGGAACCACAGGATCTGCCCTGGTGGGCAGCGAGCAGTGTCTGAAGCATTGGGCAGCAGGTCCTAGGTGCTCCCTTGCGGAGTCTGTGATTGGCATCATAGTTCATGCTTGTGTAGGAGTATGCCCGTGTGTAGAGATACCACTCCAACAAACACCTGGCAGCCACCCCCCTCCACGGGCCTTTGGACACTAGGCCTGCCAGTTAACCTTTGGCTGGAGAAGACACATGCCAACCTTGCCTGTCAAGCGAGGGGCACACATGGTCTAATGACCCTTCAGGTCAGGCTCCGCCTCCTGCTGTAGGACCCAATCCAGGAATGGATGGAGACTTGTAGTCCAGCCCCGAGCCTGCCAAACCTACCTGGAGAGACTACCCATTTTGAGGAACCCATGGCAAATGGGCCATTTGAGTGGTTCCAAGGGCTTTCATCAACCTCTTGCCTCCTGACTTAACAATGTGTTGGGCCTGCCTGCCAGGGAATGTCTCCCACTTTTGAGGGCTTATTAACTACATACTGCAATTTGTGGGAATTATTTAGTACGCTATTCCTATGTCATAGATCCTGTTACTTTTACATTTTACAGATCTGGAAGCTAAATAGCCAAGAGGTTGAAGAGCTTGCCCTAGGTCACGCAGCCTGCCTGTGGCAGAACCAGCCACCTGCCTGAGCCCACAGTTCCTGCTAGCATACCACTTCTTGTGCTGGATATGCTGCCGGGGCTGAAGCCGTGACTTGTGAAAACAGTCATTTAAGGAACATCCATTTTTCTCAGCGGAAAACTATATAGGACTTTAAAATTTTTTAATATTTTTTATTTATTTATTTTTTTGTCTCACTATGCAGCCTTTGCTGGCCTGGAACTCACTAGCCCAGGCTGGCCTCGAACTCACAGAGATCCTCCTGCCTCTGCCTCCTGAGTGCTGGGATTAAAGGTGTGCACCACCACCGCCTGGCTCAGGACATTTTTTTTAAAATATAATAAAATGAGCAGATGCCCTGTGGGAGGAAAGTGAACGTTGTGTCCATAACGGAGATGACGTTGAAGTTCTGTTGTAAGGCTAGTGATTCCAGCTCAGTCCCTAGTGACCTCTAGAACACTACTGAGGCAGGAAGACCATCCCAGGCCCATGTGCTGCCCTGTTGAGTGACTTAGGAGCTTCAAGTGACAGAGGCTATTGATGAAGGCTTCTGAATTTCCAGAGGGGCAGAAGTTTTCAAGTTTCCAACAGATACTAATTTCAGGATTTGAAAATGAAAACCAGGAGTTCTAGGAAGATCTAGAAAATCTTATTTTGTATCTTTCATAACTCTCTGTACTTCAAACGCTAAGAAACTCATTTAGTAGTAGTTTAAAAGAGCTTGCGGGCGGTGGTGGTGCTCGACTGTAATCCCAGCACTTGGGAGGCAGAGGCAGGAGGCTCTCTGGGAGTTCCAGGACCATCAAGGCTACCCAGAGAAACCCTGTCTCAAAAAACAAAAACAAACAGACAGAGCTCGAAGCCTTAAATACCCAAAAGGTAGAAAGCGCCGGTGTGTGACTGGGTAGTATTTGAATAACAAAATGTTTACCGATTAGATTTCCAGTACTCCACAATCATGAGTTGAAATTGCTGATATAAAAACTAGGTTACAACTGCATAATTTCTCAGACCATCCTAGGACTTGTATAAAATATCCTATGCATGAGACCCATTCATGTTTATCTTCTTTGTGAGATTCACTCAACAGGACAAAGGGCACCAAAGCATTCCAATGTCGGGGACCACAGGAGGGTGAGTGGACTGGACTGTGACTCCCTTCCAGTTACTGCGTCCCAAAGCCCAAGGATAGACGCCTTGACTTCCTGTGTTAGTTTCCTGTTCCTGCTCTGAGCTGACACAGTGGTTCCTTCCAGCCAGGGCTCCTCTGTGCTCTTGAACCTGTTATTAGAGCACTGATAGTTCTGGTATGTCCCCTCTTTCCCAGTTTATTTCCTGACTTTTTTTTTTTTTTTAATTTTTATTTTCCGGAGCTGAGGATTGAACCCAGAGCCTTGCACTTGCTAGGCAAGCGCTCTACCACTGAGCTAAATCCCCAATCCCCCTGATTGGTTTTGAGATTAAAACAAAACAAAAAACAAAACCCCTTGGGTTTCCCAATAAGCGTCATCAAGGATTTTGAATAGAAACCCCGGCTGTGGGCTGAGCAGGAATGATGTGTGCATATGAAGCCCAGGCATCGAAAGAAACCACATGGAGTCGGAACACTCCAGCTCTGCCTATGCCTGGCTGGGAGGCCTTGGCTGAACCACTTACCTCTTTAAGCTTCAGTTTAGTGGGTAGAATCATATCTAGGAAGCAATATTGTTGCTTCATAAGGTAATACTGTGGAAAGGTTACCAGCACGGCTTTGGAGTCAGGCAGGCTGCGGTTCAGATCCTAGCTTCATGACTTCCTACCTCTTTGATTTGGGGCAAGTTCTAACCACTGGATTTTTCTCTTCTGTAAAGTAGGGACCCGGGATCTATTTCACAGGGCTTTGGTAAGTTAAAGTGAGATCACATATGAACCTCTTAACTCAGAGCAGGGTACACTGTACACACTTGATCCATGTGGGCCGATACAGTCGTTACCCACGGTATCTACCTCACAGGGCCAGTTGTGAGGGTGAAGGGTGGAGGAGAAGGCTGCCGGTACTTACTAAGCTGTGAAGTGCTATTAACTTGCTGGTCTTTCCTCTGGAGACGGGAGGTAGGAAGTTACCATCAGACATTAATAGAATGCCCGGGAAGAGGGACTGGTATGCTTCTGTCCATACAGAATGGCTAGGCTGAAGGGGAGGTGGCACTCGAGTAAGTGGAGAACAGGATACAGCATGCTCTCAGGTGAGGGTTACTGCAATCAAGTGGGGTTCGGTTTTAAGAAGGCTGCTAGCTGAGGGAATAAAGTAGTAGAGTGTTTGCCTAGTGTGAGCGAGGGCCATGGGTTTCCTATCTAGCACCTCAGGAAAACACAAACAAAATACCCTCTTCTTGGTTAAAGGTTTTGGATAAAGCACGGTGCTAAATAGATGTATTCACAGTGTTTTTTAAGTAGGACTCAAATTGCAGGAAGGACCAGATGAGAAAGTGCTGAGAGGTGACCGGAGTGCACCGTTAGGAAATGTTTCCATGGGCTGGAAGCCGTGCCCTCCTACCATGAGTGTGCTCATGTCATTGGGCAGAGTGCTGACATCACACGGTCCTGACAATAGCCCCACAAGGTAAACCCTCAGATCAGAGCTGGCAGTCTGGGAAGGTTAAGTCCACTGCCCATGCTCATAGGTTCTCTCAGCACAGGAGCCAAGCCTTTCACCTGCACCGAGCTCCTCCACCCCACAGCACCAGACTGCTGCTCCTGAACAAGGCTGGAGAGCGGAAGAGTAAGGTCCTCCCCTCGGTCCCGCCCCCTGGCTTCAGCAGCAGTTCTCACTCCTCTGTCTCCTTAAGTCAGGGTCTTCTGGGCGGCATGCTTAGACTTCCTCTAACCCAGTGAAGGAGCTCTCATTTAACCAGACTGCCTCGTGTCTAGGTCCCCAGCCCCTTTAGCAGCAGCGCATCTCCGGTGAGCTCCCATTCCTTAGCTTCAAACTGGCTGGCAAGTGGACAGTCTAGGGCTCCGTTAAAGTCAGTGCCCCTTGATTAAACTCTTGGGACTAAAGGTTAACTGCAGGGCGTGTTTCTGAGAGTTGCCAACCGGCTGGAAATGAACTTGGAGAGTGGGATTCACCTTCTCACCAGCCAGCTGGTTACTTGAGGGCCCAGTGCTGTGCCAGATTCAGTAACTGGTGCAGGCGACACATTCATGAGCAGAACAGACCCAAGCCCTGCCTTCAGGAAGCCTCCAGGCAACTAGGGAAAATAGACTGGTATTCAGCCCTCCCTGAATACCAACTCTTAGCCTAGCGTGGTGGCACACACCTGTAATGCCAGCCCTTGGGAGGTGGAGTGGGAGGGTCAGGAGTTCAAGGTTATCTTTGGCTACTTATCAAGTTAGAGGCCAACCTGGGCTACCTAAGACCCTGTCTCAAAAACAAACAAAATACACACTATAAACTGTGACAAATACTGTGAAGAAAAAGTTCAGAGTTCTGTGGAAGAACACAGTAAATACGTTCGGACAGTGACAGTATGGGGGGCCCACAGTATGGAGAAGAGGATTCTATGGAAAGGCAATAATAGGCCCTCAAGCGAAGAAAGCGCTTACTGTGTTGGGGAAGGGCAATGCAGTCCGTGTAGACGGACTGAGCCTGCCGGCTGCTGGGTGGGGATGGTGTCGTAGACCTTGCAGACCACTTTGGTGTTTAGCTTTTGATTTGGAAACAGTTTTGAGATTACAGAACTGTTAGGAGAATGGTGTGAAAGATGTCTGCACACTTTGACTGCACACTCCCTGTTGTAAACGTTTCGTTCCGCTTGATTTCTCACCGGCGTCCACCTGTAATGTGTCCTCACATCTTGTAGTCTGAACTCTGAGAAGAAGTCACGTCCATCATGTCTGTTTACACTGAGAATAAGCGGCCATTCCTACAGCAACGCCTTCCTGCCTTCACTGAACTTATCTCCGAGCAGACGCGCGGCTCAAGGTCTTCTTGTCTGTCGTGGGTTGTGTCTAGTCACTTTCAGTAGAACATCTTCCCCTTAGGACAAAATCAAGTCTACGAACGATGTGGAGCACACGTGGTTTCTTGCTTGTATCTTTTATTGTGGCATAGACTGTCTTTCCTCTTTGTTTGAATAGACAGTTTCTCCTTTTGGGTCCGTCTGCTCTTTCTGTTTTTGTGTGTGTGCTGTGCATTCAGGGTTGGAAGAACGTGTGAGTGACCCTTCCTCCTCAGTGTCACAATGAAGGCACACAGGATCAGGTCCTCTGAGAATATTAAAAAAAAAAAAAAATGGTTTTTGAGACAGTGTCTCTCTATGTAGCCCTGGATGTCCTTGAGCTGGTTATGTAGATGCAAACTAAGCTGCCTCTGCCTCCCAAGTGCTGGGATTAGAGGGGTGCAATCTACAGTTTTTCGTGTTTTTGTTTGTTTGTTTGGTTGGTTGGTTGGGTTTTTTTTTGTTTTTTTTTTTTTTTTTTTTTTTTTTTGAGACAGGCTCTCACTACATAGCTCTGGCTGTCCTGGACCTCACTTTGTAGACCCGGCTGGCCTCAAACTCACAAAGATTCCGCCTGCCTCTGCCTCCTGAGTGCTGGGATTAAAGGCATGCAGCACTACATCCGGCTAGCAATATAAAGTTTTTAAAATTTATTTTTAGGGCTGGAGAGTTGGCTCAGTAGTTAAGTGCACTGGCTTCTCTTCCAGGGGTCCCAGGTCCATTTTCAGAATTTACATGGCAGCTTGCAACCCCCTGTAACTCCAGTTCCAGGGGATCTGATGCCCTCTTCTGGCCTCGGAGGGAACAGCATCCACTGCGGCACAGACATACATGAAGGCAAAACACCTATACACATAAAACAAAACAAAACAAAAAAACCCTAGGATTTCATCCCAACTTCAATGCAGTAATAAAGTGGCATCATTCAGTTTGTGTATCAGACCATCCTGAATGCTATGTGAAAGTGAGCTGGAGCCAAGGTAATAAGAATCCAAAGGGGGTGGGACTCTGTGAGGTGTATGGAGGAGTGTGGCAGGAGGTGGCAATAAGTCTGTGGAGACAGATCACAGGGGCCTTGACTACCAGGCCACTGAGGCATTATCAGCAGGCCACTGGGTGGCAGGGTGATCTAAGTTTCAGAAAGATTGTTTTGCTAACCTGGAAATATGATTTGGAAGGCCACAGTGATGTTTCAGAATTTCTCAAGCAGCTGTTGGTTGCCACTGAGGATTCCAATATGGTTCCCATGCCTGAACATCTCCTTGTGCATGAGTGTGCCTGTCTCACCTGTGCCTGAACATCTCCTTGTGCATGAATGTGCAATGATAATCGTAACACCTGTGTCACCTGTGCTTGCCCAGGCAATGTCAGCAAACACCTCTCTCCTGGCCTCATTTTGGCCAACGCCACGCCACCCAATCTCCTCTCACACTGTGGGAAATGAGTCCAAGTCTGGCTGAACATCTTGGAACATCTTCTTAGAAGCTGGTGCATAGGGAAGTCACAATCTTGCCTGTGAAGTGGTCACAGCCATGGCAGAAGTTTTGAGAGACTGGAGAAAGCCAGATGCTGTGAAATCCAAGCAAGGCAAGGTTGCTTCTCGTGGGAAAAACCTGAGTAGGTCTACAGAGAAGGTGGCCTGTGACCTGAACCTTGAGTGCAGAGAACACTGTTGTGTCTCACAAAAGAAATATTTAATTATTCAGTAAATAAGAGGAAAAAATTTTAAAAGCAAAGCCCAAATCTTCATATGTCATTGACATTTTCAAACATGACTATTGTTGGTTTCATGATACTCCATTAGGGAGATAATCCATACTTACCCCTCATTGTTGAAATAATTCATTCTGGGCAACAGGACCTTGTCTAGGCACCAAGGACAGAAACAACTCTGGGAACCAGATGCAATTTAAGAATTAGAGCTCAAGGGGCCAGAGAGATGGCTTAGCAGTTAAGAGTACTTACTGCTCTTCCTGAGGATTCAGGTTCAATTCCCAGTGCCCATATGGTAGCTCACAACTGTCTGTAACTCATGAATGTGGTACACGGGCATATATGCAGGCGAAACACCAATACAAATAAAATAAACAAATAAAAGTTAAAAAAAAAAAAAAGAACCAGAGCTTGAGCTTAAGTTCAAATTCTAGGGAGAACAGAATATATACAAGGCCCTGGAGTACACTGGGTATTGGGATGTTGTCCTTGTCCTTTGAGTCTAGTGGGACTCATAAATGGAAAGAGAGTTATATAGTATCATGTAGAGGACCACACAAGAGGCCTTCAGAGGACCAGCCTCACGTGCACATGGCTAAATGTGTCTCTGCCCAGAGACAGAGATCACAGCCCATCTACTTTTAGGTTGCTGGTTATTTGTCTTCTATTTCAGTATTCCTTGCATTTTGGGGGAACTCTATATATCCCCAAATCTCAACAGCCATTCTTACTTAATTCCTTAAAGATTTACATTTGGGGTTGTGTTGTTTTGTTTTTCAACAGGGTTCCTCTGTGTATCCCTGGCTGTCCTGGAACTCTCTGTGTAGACCAGGCTGGCCTCAAACTCAAGAAATCTGCCTGCCTCTGCCTCCTGAGCGCTGGGATCAAAGGTGTGCGCCACCTGGCTAAGATTTATCCTTATAGGGCTGGGAAAATGGCTCAGCAGTTAAAAGCATTTTCTGCTCTTCCAGAGGACCCATGTTAGGTTCCTAGCACCCACATCAGGCAGCTAACAAATACCTGTAACACCTCAAAGGGACTCAACACCCTCTCTGGCCTCTGAAAGTCACCTGTGCAACACATATGGCATTTACACACACACACACACACACACACACACACACACACACACACACGTACACACAAAGAAAAATAATAAATCTTTAAAAAGTATTTTTTAAATAACTTGTTTCTTGGCTTATTTATGTCCTAAGGATATCTATCTATCTACCTATATCTATATCTCTACATCTGTATCTATATATACAGAGAGAGAGAGGTACATGCCTTAAACAAGGTGGAAGCTGAGTGATTCTGAGGTTGTTCTTTGCCTTCTCCGTGTTCACAACAGCACAGGAATGCCCACATTTGCCCACACAACCATTAATTAACTAACTAAAGAAGCTAAACTCTTTCAAGCTAATTACATGTATGAGCTGGTTACAAGCTAAGGCTCTGGAGACAAAGAGCATGGAGATTTAAATCCAAGCTCCACTATTACTTAGATGCTTTCCCATGAAATGGAGACATTGACATTTTAACTAATTTTATTTTATTTTATCTGCATTGCTGTTTTGCCTTTTGTGTGTCTGTGTAAAGATGGTGGATCCTGGAGGTACAGACAGCTGTGAGCTGCTATGTGGGTGCCTGGAATTGAACCCAGGTCCTCTGGAATAGCAGTCAGTGCTCTTAACCACTGAGCCATCGCTCCAGCCCTGACATTGACATTTTAATTGAATGATACAATGGATGTAAATCCTTACAGTACTTCCTGGTGATTGCTCAATTAGGCTGAAATTTGCCACTGTGGTCATTGTATTGGCACTGAGGCCTCTGGAACAGAAGAAAAAGTCTTTAGCTCCCCTACCCCCTTTTAGAGACAGGGTCTCTCTGTGTAGCTGTGGTTGTTCTGGAACACTCTGTGTGGACCAGGCTGACCTCAAACTCACTGAGATACACTTGTCTGTGCCTCCTGAGTGCTGGGATTAAAAGGTGTGTGCCACCACACCTGGCTCAAAGATTGAAAACAGAGCTGGCTGGTCACTCAGAGCAGCCAAAAGGAGAAAACCATAACATGTCTACCAGCGGGTGTGTTAATTGACAGAATAAGGAATGTGCATATTATGGGATAGTTTTTCAGTCTTAGAACAAAATTCTGGTATAAGATGGGTGAACTCTGAAAACCTTGTGTAACATGATAGGTCAGACAAAAAGATTGCAGAGGTGGTTCAGGTAGTGACAGCACTGGACGCCCTTCCGGAGACGCGGGTTTGTTTGTTTTTGTTTTTTTTTTTTTTTTGGTTTTTCGAGACAGGGTTTCTCTGTATCTTTGGAGGCTGTCATGGAACTCACTTTGTAGACCAGGCTGGCCTCGAACTCACAGAGATTCACCTCCTCTGCCCAAGTGCTGGGATACAAGGCATGTGCCACCACCGCCCCAGTGAGACCTGGATTTTTTGATTCCTCGTATTCACATGGCAGCTCACAACCATCTTTAATTCCAGTCCTAGGGAATCTAATGCCCTCTACTGGCCTCTGCAGGCACTGCATGCATATGGTGCATAAACATATGAAGGCAAAACACCCTTACACATAAAAAGTAAGATAAAATAAAAAAAGACAAATATAATATAATTCCGCTTATATTAGACACCTAGAATAAGCAAGTTCAGAGACATAAACTAGAACAAAGGTAACCAGAAAAGAGTAGGAAGCATAACCAGGGGCTATGTTTTAATTACTGTGGAGTTGAGTTTATTAGCAAAGCTCCTGAATGGACAGTGAGGAGGACAGTACAACAATGTAAATATATGTAGCATATCTCACATATACCTTATATTTAACGTGTGCCTGTGCCTGCTGTGGCACACATGTGGAGGTCCGAGGACCATTTTCAGGAGTCAGTTCTCACCTTCTACAATGTGGGTCTCGGGGATCAAACTCAGACCCTCAGACTTGGCAGCAAGTGCCTTTCCCCTGAGCCACTATGCCACCCTGTAACTATGTATGTTTATTTACAGTGTTTGTTTTGAGACCGGTTCTACCTATGTAGTTCTAGCTGGGCTTGAATTTTGGCTCTCCCTACTGGGATTACAAATGTGTGCCTTTATATTTGACTTATAAATGTATTTAGTACCATGGAATTTTGCATTTAAAAGGATTTGGTAAATTTCTCTTTAAAAAAAATTCAAGCTGGGGGAGGCAGAGGCAGGTGGATCTCTGTGAGCTCCAGACCAGCCTGGTCTACACAGTGAGTTCCAGGACAGACTCCAAAGCTATACAGAGAAACCCTGTCTCAAAAAAAAAAAAAAAATCAAGCTGGTTATAGTGGTGGATGCCATTAATTCCAGCCCTCCAGAGACAGAGGGAGGAGGAGGGGGATCTCTGTGAATTAAAGACTAGACTGGTCTACATAATGACTTCCAGGCCAGCCAGGGCTACACAGAGAAACCTTGTCTTGGAAAAGAAAATAATTAAGAAATGCATCACGGGCCTCTGACCTCTGTGGGTACCAGACAAGTAGGTGATACACACATGTGCAGGCAAAACACTCATAAGATAAATACACCTAAGAAAAGACTCAAGCTGTTTCCCAGTCATAGGACTGCCTCATAAATTAACTACAAGATTTGCATGAACAAAGAGGTCCTATAGAGGATGGTTCAAGAGGTAAAGACGCTTGATACCCAGGCTGACAAACTGAGCTCAGTCTGGACTGTAACCCACATTATAGGAGAGATCCAGCTCCCAGAAGTTGGCCTTTGACCTCCACATTCATGCCATGGAGTGCATGTGTGCACATGTGTGCACACACACAGGCACAAATAAACGCAATAATAATAACAAAGATGATATCCAGGCTGGGTATGGTGGCCATGAGTCTGTAATCTAATCCCAGCATTGAGAAGGCTGAGGTACAAGGGCAGAATTTGGAACCAGCCTGCGCTGCAGTATGAACTACAAAGTTTAAAGAAAAAGAAAGGAAGAAAAAAAGTGAGAGAAATGTCCTCAATAACCAGAGAGGCAGAGGGAACAGTGCCTGAGCTGGGGATATGGTCCATTTGGTGAAGTATTTGCTACAGAAGGGTAAGGACAGTCAACTTCCAGCCCATTCGGTCTGAAGATTCATAGAGACAGGACCCCCTCCCCCCCACACACACACAATTTGGTCTGAGATTTCATAGAGGTAAGAAGTTTCTAGTGCCCACTGTGCTCTGCTTTTCTGATCTTTCAGCTTTCACCTCCATATCTGACTCCAGGTTTTTATTTAATAAGACTAATTAGAATCACAATTCATATAAGCCCAGCTTTTATAAGACAGGAAGAAACGTTAAGAATTCAAGGCCGGTGGTGGCACACACCTTTAATCCCAGCGTTAGGGAGGCAGAGGCAGGAGGATCTCTTTGAGTTCGAGGCCAGCCTGGTCTACTGAGCGAGTTCTAGGACAGCCCAGGCTGCACAGAGAACCCTGTCTAAAAACAACAACAGCAACAGCAAAAAAGATGGTGTCTCTGTGTTATTTAGCCCTGGCTGTCCTGGAACTCCCTGTGTAGACCAGGCCAACCTGAAACTCATAGAGATCCCCCTGCCTCACCCTGCAAGTGCTGGGATTAAAGATGTGTGCTCCCTGCAATTATGTCTTCTTGAAAACTCTGAGGTCCTCACTGGCTTCTGCTGGTTAAGTGAAGGCAGCCAGTCCCCCCTGTCACTGGTCCTCTCTGCTGGCGGGGTGCTCTTTCAGCCTCCTCCAATTTTTGTTTTGTAGGTTTGTTGTAGCTGCCTCTGCCTTTGTTTTCTGTTTTGTTGTTTGTTTGGGGACTGGGTGTTCTGTAGTCCAGGCCATCCTTGAATTTGCTAAGTAGTCCAAGCAGGCTTTGAACTCACAATCCTGTCTCCACCCTGGGGGATTACAGGACCTCCCTGTCGTCTCTGTGTGGACCTTGAGTCACAAGAGATGGGTTGCAGCCAAGTTGCCTGGGAAGGCACGTTAAATCATGCACAGCTGGAGCCTGCCAGAGATGAGAGAGGAGGGATGAGAAGGCGGCCATCCGCCCCCACCGAACACCGGGTGGCCTGTGCATCGCTAGCTACTTTAAAGCCACACCCCCAAATCGGACAAGGGCAGGTTTCCCTGGACTGGGCACAGAGGAGGACCTCAGGAAGGCTAGCTAAAGTCTCCGAACGTCTGAATCTCGTCTCCAGCGACGTGCTCAGCTGCTGCAGTGAGCGGAGCCTCTGTGGGTGGACGCCCTGCGACCACAAGTCTGGCTAGTTCAGGCTAATTTGGAAGGGCAAGGGAACCAGAGCCCGCAAATTACAAGGAACCACCATCTTCCGGATCTCCTGGTAGTAGAAGAATTGGACCCACCGGGTGATGTCGAAGGAGCCTGCCCTACAACAGACCTTATCCTTCGTGGAAGTCTCTAATCCTGAGTGCCTAGGTTCACAGAAGTGGGGATTTAGCTCAGTGGTAGAGCGCTTGCCTGGCAAGCGCATAGGCCCTGGGTTCGGTCCTCAGCTCTGAAGAAAAAAAAAAAGTGTAAATAAGCAGGCATAGGGAAGACCCTCATTTGCTCTGTGGCCATGAGCAAGTCACGTCCTCTGATTTCTTGCTGGGGTGGGTTTGTCTAGATGTCCTCTATGGCCCCTTTAAGTTCTTCCTTGTCCTGAGGCAGCCGTGATGGGATGTGTGAAGGTTCTTTGTAAATGTCTGGCAAATACAGCACCCTTAGCAATGGACACACATGTCTAGCTCATCTCAGTCTTCAAGTACCTAGAAGTTGCAGGGAAGGCGGGGAAAGTCTAGGTTGGTAACTAAGATTGAATTAGGGGTGTTGAAAGAGCCTGCATCTCCACTGGAGAGAGCACTTGAAGTCCTCTAAGTCAGAGGAAAAGGAGTTGGGCAGTCAGTTCCTTTTCCCAGCCTTAGCAGACAGAGGGCAGAGTGTGCCAAACGGAAAGAACACCGGTCCACAGCAGCTGGAAGCAACGGCTCCGCAGTACCACATTTGCTTGGGGTTCCTACCTGCCCACACGCAGGCACAAAGCTGCACAGAGAAACTCTGTCTCGAAAAACAAAAAACAAAACAAAAATGCAAAACAGAGCCAGGCATGGTGGAATAGGCTACCCCACCCCCCCCCCCCCCCCCCCCCCCCACTTTTTTTTTTTTTTTTTTTTTTGGTTTTTTGTTTTTGGAGAGAGGGTTTCTCTGTGTACCTTTGGTACCTGTCCTGGATCTCGCTCTGTAGACCAGGCTGGCCTCGAACTCCCAGAGATCCTCCCGCCACCACAGCCCAGCTAGGCTCCCTTTTTTATAATGCTTCAAACTGAGCTTGGAGACCCTTTCCTTGGTCACCTGCCTTTCAAACGTGCCCCGGTGGCTTCGTGCTCATCCCATCATTGCAGCAGCCTGGAGCCTCTTGACCAGGTAGTCCTATGCCAGCAGGGACACCAAAAGTGGTGAACTAGATAATGAATCTGTTGGCCCAGGGTTCAAAGATCAGGACTTGGGGGCGGCATAACCCTCCTGTGAGTCCTGGTACAGGCTTCGAAACTCAGTCTCAGAAGCAGGTTCTGAGCATTAAAATGCCCAGGTGGGTTTTAGCACACATTTGTGGATGAGCTATTAAAGCTAGCTACAGGACCAGAAATGCAGTGGTTTGTAGGGGTATAGGACAACTGTTGGCAGAGTGATGCTTAGAAGCAGGAATCAATTTCCTAGTCCACCAACCAAGTCCTGGGAGGCAGCCTCAGCCCACAGAAGGTATGTGGTGCTGTAGGAGCCCTTGAGAACCCATGAATAAAATAGTATTAATTGCTTTGAGATGTAAACACAAAACAATAGCCATCCAAAGGAAGCACCCAGGAGGCTGGAGAGAGGGCTCAGTGGTTAAGAGAGCTCACTGCTCTTGTACAGGACCCAGATTCAGTTCTCAGGACCCACATGGCAGTTTACAACTGTGTGTAACACCAGTTCCATGGGCTCCCAACACAGGGTGCACAGATATACATGGAGGCAAACATATACATTAACTAAAAATAAAACAATGCGTTTGGAAGAATGGCCAGATTGGAAGCTTTGTAGCAACAATGAAGCGGGGATTGTCTGTAGTTCAACTGCTGCAGGCTGCAGGAATACATCATAAGATCTCAGCTGGTTATGGCAAAGTCACTACCTGGAGGGATCAAGGAATTCCTCCAGAGGAAGACAAATCCCAAGGAGCTTTTGTTGTTCCTTGGCTTGTTATATATCAGCTGTATTCTGTTATGAAAATCATGTGTGCCTTCATTGTTTGCCCAGTTGACTTTTCCCTAAGAAGGGCTAACAGTGTGGACTGATCACTCTCTGGACATATACATTCAAGGTATTTGGAGAACAGCCTCAGGAAAGGCTTCCTTGCCCACCCCCCAGACCATCCCTTTCTCCCCTTTCAGCACTGGAATCAGATATCTCCCTTAGCCACATTCAAGGACTAACAGAAGTAACAGTCCAGACCACCACATGCTAGTCTCCTGATTTAAGGTAAATTCCACAAGGAGATACTGCCTACGTCAGGTGGACATTAAGTAACAGCTTTATACAATTTAGCTCAGACCCTCCTTTCTTACAGCCTTACTAACTTTATAGACCTTTAACTCCTTACCTAACCACTTCTAGGAATATTTAGATAATCATCTGTGCTGACAGCTATGCTCAGCCACAACCCCAGTTCAAGCCTCCCTGTAATTATCATCACTGGCAGCATCCGGCCAGGTCCATCCCCAGACAGAGGAAAGTACCTTATCAGAGACACCTCTGTACTCTCTAAGAACAGACTTAAGCATCCAGACTACCCATTTGAGAAGGCCTGAGGGATGTGCCAATTAAGCTTAACTTCCTCCTTTCCCAAATCTTACCTCTAGTTCCAGATCTTCCTTTAACTATCACCAGAGGCATCTAGCTGTACACAGGTTGCCTAGTGACCGAGCACACCTTCCCCCACCCTGCAGAAAAATGGCAGATAGCTTGGACAGATAGGAGCCACAGAAAAAAAGAAGAGAGTTTTATTTTTTCCCATTGACCTAGCAACTTACAGATTCTTAATGTTTTCTATCAATCATGTTTAAGATTATAATTGAACACATAAGATCCCTCTTCTTAGATATTACCCAAATTTAGCCTTTAGGTAATTCATTTCCCCACTAGTCACTTCCCTTTGGGGTTGCAAATGATAACTAACAATTACTGCCCCTCTATGTGATTCTTATCACCCCTCCATTTGACCCTGGAAGCCTGGCTTTGCACTGCCAAGGGATTACTGCTTATAAGTGTATATATACCAGACTCCCAGGGCACGGGAGATGAAGAAGAAGATTTGGAAGAATAAATGACTGGACTAAAAGCTCGATGTGCTGAGATTCTATTCCCCAAAATAGTCCTCGCTGTTCATAGTCTCTCTCCTGAGCCCCTGGGATGTGTGATATTGAGGCTGGTCCCCCTAATATTGTACAAGACTCAACTGTCCCCTCCCTCTTGGGGTGGCTTTACTGGTGATGTTTAATCAAGGGCTATGTTCACCCCCTCTTTTTGGACATGTAAGATATAAAATAAAAACATACCGTGAATGCTTTTTTAAAGGGTGAAGAGGTGCTGGAGAGGCGGCTTAGTGGTTTAGAGCACTTACTGCTCTTCCAGAAGACCCAAGTTCAGTTCCCAGTGCCCACATCAGGAGGCTCCTAACAGCCTATAACTAATGGCAACCAGTGCCTGAATGCATGTGCGCACACACACACACACACACACACACACACACACACACAGAATTCAAAATGATTTTTTTAAGTAGGGAAAATTACAATCTAAAGCCCCAGAAAAAGCTGTCACTTACGTGAAGTGGCCAGAATAAACAAAGGCACAGGGTGGCCACCAGTGCTGTCACAGAGGAAGAAGGATGGCGAGCAAGACAGCTAACAGATGCACAAGTTCACTTCAGGTCAATGACAACATTCTGGAGTGGATCACGGTGCATCACCCATCTAACATTTGAGTCGATGACGTGTATGAGACAGGACAGAGGGAGAAAATGTGGGAGACATAAAAAGAGAGAGGAGCCCCTCACCTGGGAATCTAGCTGAAGCCTCTCACCAGTGGGAGAAAGAATTCACACAACCAACACCTGGGAGGTCTTTCTCCCCTCAGAATCACGGCTCACAGGAAAGAGACATGTGCCCAACAACCTGGGCAGCCACATGTGCAGCCCTCGTGGCTCCTGGTTCACGTCATCAGATTAAAATGCCATCCATGGCATCTCCGGAGCCACCTTTAACCCCATTAAAAGAAAATAGCAGCTTCCTGAGCCACCAAAACTGGATACGAGGCCAAGGCAGGAAGCGACTGCAGCTTTCTCTGGAGGAGTCGGGACTGAGCAGGGACTTGCCATGTCCCTCCCACCCTCAGAGGAGCCACATCCAAACCCTAGCTTTCTTTTCTTTACGTCTGCGCATCTCTTTCTCCTTAGGCATAGAGATTAACCCACACTAAAGTATCTTTAACAAAATGTCCAGACCAGTTCGGCCATGCCAGAGGCTGGTTCCCAATTGCTGTTTGCACTGTTGATTTCAATGTGTGTAAAATCATTTTCTTCACCTGCTAAAAAACAACAGCGCCTCCATTCCTCTTACTACTCAGCCTCAGACCTGTTCCTGGAATCTTGATGCTTGTGCTTGTATTTCTTAGGTGAAATAAGATTCATGTTCCTATTGTATAGACTGTTTTTTCAACCAACAGACCACACAAACCTTCTGAAAAAGCGATTTACTGAGGCTTCCTGAAATTGGCCAATCAGAATGACTTCCCAAACTTTGACATTGTGTTTGTGCTAAATGCTAACAGCAGAAAGTTCTGCTTTTGTTTAAGTTTTGCTTGCTTGCAAAGTTCATGAAAGACCTACATAAGATTCTCTCTGCTGCAGCAGAAGGCCGCTTTCATTCCCCTGCTCCCGAGGAGAGGACTGTAAATTAGGCCTAGCTGTGAATAAATCTTACCCTGCAATATCTTAGTGTTTAGCTCCTGGTGTTTTGACACCATAACAGCCTGAAATTCCTTCCCAAGTCAAAGCTGTGACTCTGGATTTTTTTCTGATTCAAAGTCTGGAAAAGGCAGAGAGGTGGTGGCCCACGTCTTTAATCCCAGCACTTGGGAGGCAGAGGCAGGCAGATCTCTCTGAGTTCGAGGCCAGCCTGGTCTACAGAACTAGTTCCAGGACAGCCAGGGCTACACCAAGAAACCCTGTCTTGAAAAACCAAAAAAAGAAAAGAAAAGTTGGAAAAGACTCCCTTGAGCTGCTGAGAGTGCCCGAGGACCTCTCCCTGCCCTGTCTCACCCTGGCTTTGCCCGACTCTCAGTGGCCTTGGGCCGGATACCAGGCGTGAGAACTCCAGGCTTCTCCTCTGCAGTGGTGGCCGCATGGTGGTGGCCTCACTGACACACTGACAAGTGCTGGGACAGAGCAGTGTCTGTCAATTCCTGTGACTCTAGAGTTTGGAATTCAGAAGCGGTGGTGTCAGGCTGGGGTTTTGCTCACTAGGTCTGGATCCGGCTGGATCCATAGCAGAGCCTCCTGGGTGCTGAAGTGCTCTGACTTCCATGAGTGGGTAAGGCGAGACCTCTGTTTTCTGGGGCTGCCTCTTAAGCACTCTGAACTGCCAAGCTTCATGGGGGTGCCTCCAGCCATGCACTGGCCAGGAACTCAGTGCCTGTGACTTGTCTGGGGCACCTCATCACGGCACATGCTGCCTCAGCCCATACCTCACGTCTGCCAGGCACTGTACTAGTGAGTGGCTAGGCAGGCTAGACACAAAGACCTTCCAGTGTTTAACATGCACAGGATTATGTCATTTACCTGGATAATTGTTTTTATTATTAATAATATTAAATTATTATATCCAGGCTATTAAATTTTATATTAATTGGGCTTCAAATATATTTGTTTGGTTTTTGAGACAGGGCCTCTCTACATAGCCTTGGCTATCCTGGAGCTCACTGTGTAGAACCAGGCTGGCCTTAAACTTGCAGATATTTTCTTAGTTTTAAATGATTTGATGCATGGTGGTGGGTAGAGGAGGTCAGAAGAGGGCATTGATTTCCTGGAGCTGAAGTTCCAGGTAGTTGTAAGCTGCTCCTGAGAGAGCTGGGAACCCAACTCCAGGCCTCTGGAAGAGCAGGAAATGCTATTAACTGCCTTACATTTTCCAGCTTCTGAGACACAGCCACACTATGCAGCCCAGGCTAGCCTTGAACCCATGATTCACTTGCATCTGTCCCCAGGAGTGCACATTATGAAGTGTGCACCCCTCTGCCTTGTCTATGTTTATTTGCAAGACTCCCACTTAGGTTTGAACATGGAAAGCTAGAGTAAACACAGCTGCTGGCAGTTTGGCCCCACTGACCTAGCCAGCACCTCCACACTAATGGCGGTAGTTTGGCTGGCAGGAAAGTCTTCAGAGTAGAAGTAGCCTTGGACTCGCCGAACAGGATCTGCCGTTTGGGGAAGACAGTGCCATGGCCCGGTCATGAGGTTCATTGAGTGTTGTGAGGCACCTGGTCTCGATGTGTGTGGAGGTGCCCTAGGCTCTGAGTGGCCAAGGAAAATGGGTCTAAGAATGAAGTGAAGAGGCCAGGGCACATCCTCCCATGGTCTTTTACATACAGAGTCCTCCTAGTCTGCCTTCCAGGTGTGCACCTTTGATAAAGACCACAGCCCCAGAGAGACAGCTCTTATATGAAATCCGAGGGCTGGACATGGTGCCATGCCTGTAATCCACAGAACTACAAGTTCAAAGCCAGATGAAACTACTATACATAGAGGGTTTAGGGCCCACCTGCACTATGTATGGAGACTCTGTCTCAAAAAAAAAAAAAAAAAAAAGCAGGTGGATCTTTGTGAGTTCTAGGCCAGCCTGGTCTACAGAGCAAGCTCCAGGAAAGGTGCAAAGCTACACAGAGAAACCCTGTCTCAACAAACAAACAAACAAACAAACAAACAAAAAAACAAACCAAAAAAAGGGTTGGGGATTTAGCTCAATGGTAGAGTGCTTGCCTAGCAAGCACAAGGCCCTGGGTTCGGCCTCAGCTTTGCAGCCTCGTCTACAGAGCTAGTCCAGGACAGGCTCCAAAGCTACAGAGAAACTCTGTCTCAAAAAAAAAACCAAAAAAACAAAAAAACAAAAAAACAAAAAAAACAAAACAAAAAACTAATGAAGGCACACCTGTCACTCAGAGAGGCGAGGACGTGCTTGGGAGCGGTGGACACTGACAAGCAGCTGAAGCTGTGTCTAAAGTGGGCAGCCGCCAGCAGTGCTGAGTGCACCAGCATGAGACCACTGTGCTTATAGCTCTGATGCCTCAAAGGAACTGGGAAATGGGAGCGCTTTGGTTTTGTAATTGAATCTCCCCATTTTAATACAGGTTCGAGTGTAACAAGAATTCTGGGGCCAGCAGGATGTCTCAGCAAGTAAAGGTGCTTGCTACCAAGCCTGACAACCTGAGATCCGTCCGTGGGTCCATGTGGTAGAAGAAGAGAGTTGACTCACACACAGGAAAGGGAACTGTGCGTGGTGGCACATATATTTAATCCCAGCATGAGGGAGGCAGGCGGATCTCTGTGAGTTCGAGGCCAGCCTGGTCTACAGAGTGAGTTCCAGGCCAGCCAGGGCTACACAGTGAGACCCTATTTAAACAAACAAACAAACAAATGTAATAAAAAGAAAACCTGGAGACTAGGGGGTAGCTTGGAGTGGACAGTGCTGGCTGCATAGGTGTGAGGACTCAAGCTTAGATCGCATTGTCCACATAAAGAGACAATGTGGTATCACACACACCCGCAATCCTGATATTGGTGTAGATGGGCAGACCCCAGCCATTCTAGTCTCAGGTTCTGTGAAAGATCCTGTCTCACAAAGGAAAGGTGGGGGCTTGGCTTAGTTAGGGATACTATTGCTATGATGAAACTATGACCAAAAAGAAACTTAGGAAGGAGAGGGTTTATTTGGTTTAGGTTCCACATCACTGTTCATTGAAGGAAGTCAGGACATGAATTCAAGCAGGGCAGGAGCTGATGCAGAGTCCACGGAGGGATGCTGCTTACTGGCTTGCTCCTCATGACTTGCTTATCCTGCTTTCTTATAGAAGCCAGGACCACCAGAACAGGGTGGGTTGGGCCCTCCCCCATCAATTACTAATTAAGAAAATGCCCTACAGATTTACCTACTGCCAGATCTTATGGAGGCATTTTCTCAATTGAGGCTCCCTCCTCTCAGACGACTCTAGATTGTGTCAAATTGGCATAAACTAGCCAGCCCAGGGAGAGCATTGCTGCTCTTCTTGAAGACCTGAGTTCATTTTACGTACCAATGAGGGGCAGCTCACAGGCACCTATGACTCCTCTGGCCTCCACAGGCATCCATACACTTGTGACAGACACATATACATAAAATTAAAAGTAACTGGAAACATAAGATGGAGAGGCAGCTGTGGAAGACACATGATCTCAACCTCTGGCCTGCATGTGTGCCAGAATGGACAAACATCAGCACACATGCATGCAGACACATGTACAATTTACACATTCACACACATCACAGAAATAAAAAAGAAGTTCTGCTGGCCAGTTGAAACTCAGTTTGTTTGTTTGTTTGGGTTTTTTTGTTTTGGTTTTTTGAGACAGGTTCCTCTATGTAGCTCTGGCAATCCTGGACCTTACTCTGTAGACCAAGCTGGCCTCAGAATCAAGTCAGCCTGCATCTGCCTCCTGAGTGCTGGGATTAAAGTTGTACATCACTATACCTGGCTCACTATAGTTCCAATTCATGTTTCTCTAATGGATAAATTTGTTTCCTTATGTTTAGAGGACACTTGCATGTAAATAGACATTTCCTGTTCTGACCGCTTAGTCACAAATAACCAACTCAGAGGCTGAATATGAACTATAAATGCTCAGCCAATAGCTCAGGCTTGTTACTAGCTAACGCTTACATTTAAATTCACCCATTTCTAATAATCTATCTATTGCTTTGTGGTTGGTTACCTCATTTCTACATGTCCTGCTTTCTTGGCAACTGACTGGCACCTCCTCTGACTCTACCCTCCCTCTTCCCATCATTCTCAGTTTGGCTTTCCTGCCTAACTTCCTGCCCAGCTACTGGCCTGTCAGCTTTTTATTAACCAATGAGAACAATACATATTCATAGTGTAGAGAAGGATTGTTCCACAGCACTTGCATTTCCCCTTTCAAAAAAATGTGTTCATTTTGCTAGCTCAATTATTGATTGGGGTTGCTTTCTTTTTGAAAAAAAAAATTATTTTATGTATATGGGTGTTTCATCTGGGTATATGTGCAGATACTATGTGCTCTCTGGGGATCTTCAGGAGCCAGAGGAGGGCACTGAATGCCCTGGAACTTGAGTTACTGATAGTTATGAGCCAGATGTGAATGTTGAGAACCAAACCCAGATCTTCTGCTGAGCAGTCCTTTGTTTTCTTATTGCTCGGTAGTTGTTTTTCATTTTGTTTTGTTTTTGAAATTGTTGTATATTCTAAAATTTAATTCTGTATCAAATGCATAGCTTAAAAAATATTTCCCATTTTACGGTCTGTCTCCTTAATTAACTGCTTCCGTTGCTATATAAAAGCTTGTCAATTTTATGAGTCTGTGCTATTTTAAAGATTTTATTTATATTATTTATTTTTAATTTTGTTTTGTTTTGTTTTTTGTCTTTTTGATACAGGGTTTCTCTGTGTAGTCCTGGCTGTCCTGGATCTCACTCTGTAGACCAGGTTGGCCTGAAATTCATAAAGTTCTGCCTGCCTGTGCCTCCCGAGTGTTAGGACTAAAGGCATATGCCACCACTGCCTGGTTTATTTTCCTTTTAATTAATTAATTTTATTTTATTTTTTATGTGCATTGATGTTTTGCCTGCATGTACATCTGTGTGAGGATGTCAGATCCTGGAACTAGAGTTACATACAGTTAGGGCTGTCATGTGGGCACTGGGAATAGCACCCAGGTCCTCTGGAAGAGAAGCCCATGCCCTTTTTGTTTTTTTTTTGTTTTTTTTTTTTGTTTTTCGAGACAGGGTTTCTCTGTGTAGCTTTGCACCTTTCCTGGAACTCGCTTGGTAGACCAGGCTGGCCTCGAGCTCACAGAGATCCACCTGCCTCTGCCTCCCGAGTGCTGGGATTACAGGTGTGCGCCACCACCGCCCGCAAGCCCATGATCTTAACCACCAGCTTGCCATTTCTCCAGCCCCAGGGCTAGTTTTTATTGTCAACTTGACCTGGTAAGACGAGCCTTGACTGAGGGACTGCCCAGATCAGATGGCCCAAGGGCACATCTGTAGGGTGTTGTCTTGACTTGGTATGTGAGGACCCACTGAACTGTGGGTGGTCCTGGGCTAGATAAGAAAGCTGAAGAGGAGCAACCAGGAGATCAGGGCAGTAAGCAGCCTCCTCCCTATTTTCTGCTTCAGAGTTCATGGCAGACTGTGACCTGAAAGTCAAAATTTAAGGAAACCCTTCCCTCCTTAGCTGTTTTTAGTCGGCATGTTTATCACAGCAACAGAAAGGAGAGTGGCTCTAACTTGTTGGTCACTTGCCTTTGCTCCTAGGCACTGGGGTCTTCCTCAGGGTCTTCTCTGTGTCCAGATCTTGACATGTCTTCCCTACTCTGACAGTTTCAGAGGCTCCTGTCTTTTGTTAAGGTCTTTGATCTGTTTGGGGCTAATTTTTGTGCTGTGGTGAGAGATGAGATCATCTCACTCTCCTCGTACATGCCCAATCGTTTCTCCAACGTTAATTGCTGGTATCATTGTCAAACATTAGGTGATTGGGGTTGAGTGGCTTTATCTGGATCTTGTATTCTGTCCCATCGTTCTGCATATCTGTGTTTGAGCTGGCACCACACTCTTTTTAGTACCATGATTCTCTATTCTCCCAACTCATGGGCATCTGGAGTGGTGTTTCTATATGCTAGTGTCTTCTTAAATTTGTAGGTCCTCAAAAAGCAGTAAGTGTGCCTTACCTGCTAAGCCATCTCCCCTGCTTCGTCCCTGATCTCCTCCTCAGCATGTTTGTCATTGGTACACAGAAAGGATACTGATTTTTGTGTTAATTTTGTATCCTGCCATTTTGCTGAAAGTGCTTATCAATTCTAAGAGTTTTCTGACGGCGTCTCTAGGGTCTGATGTGTAGAATCATATTAATTGCCATTAGGGATGCTCTTTTCTTTCCCACTTATTTCTCTTTTGTTTTTTTCTTGTCTTACTGATTCCGTTAAAACTTACAGCACTATAATGAGTGGAGAGGAGAAGGAGTCAGCAGCAAAACTTTCAGTTTTAACCTGTTGAGTATAATGTTGGCCACACATTTGTTTTCAGAGCCTCACTGTGTTGCCCTGGAACTCACAGAGATCCACCTGCCTCCAACTCTGAGCTCTGAGCTCTGGGCGCCCCCACCCCGCCCTCCAGTTATTATGTTGAGATATATGCTTTCTATTCCTCATTCTTTGGCCTTTCAAGGAGGGACACCGGACGTTGTCAAAGGTCTTTTCTAAATCTGTCAAGATAATCGTGTGATTTCTGTCCTTGAGTCCAGTTATATGTTACATTTATAGACTTATATATGTTGAACCATTCCTGCTATTTGGAAAGAAAGAAAGCTTTAGAGTGTTAAATAATTTTTTAAATATTTTTATTTTATTTACTTTTATGTGTATGTCTCTGTGAATGTATGCGGGACGTGTGCACAGGTGTCCACAGAGGCCATGAGGAGTTGGTGGTTGTACGCTTCCCAAAATGGGTTCTAGGAACCAAATACTGGAGGAGCAGAGAGTACTCTTAACTGCTAAGCTATTCCTCCAGCCCCAGGAAGAGTTGTTTTTTAAAAATATGTTCTTGCCAGGTGGTGATAGCGCACATCTTTAATCCCAGCACTCGGGAGGCAGAGCCAGGCGGATCTCTGTGAGTTCGAGGCCAGCCTGGGCTACAGAGTGAGTTCCAGGAAAGGCGCAAAGCCACACAGAGAAACCCTGTCTTGAAAAAAAAAATATGTTCTTGAATTTGGTTTGCAAGTATTTTATTAAAATTTTTTGTATCAGTGTTCATCAGGGAGATTGGTTTATAATTTCTATTGTGTTTATGTCTGGTTTTGGCATGGGTAATATTGGTTTTGTAAAGAATTTGTTAGCTGGGCTGGAGAGATGGCTTATCAGTTAAGAGCACTAGCTGCTGGTCCAGAGAACCTGGTTTCAATTCCCAGAAACCACATGGTGGCTCACAACTGTCTGTAACTCCAGTTCCAGGGGAATGGATGCCCTCTTTTGGCCTTCAACATGTCAGGGACTCTCTTGCTTTATTTTCTTCCCCTACAGCTTATATACCCCAGCCCAATCTTTCAAGCAATATAAAAATTATAATGCGGGCTGGAGAGATGGCTCAGAGGTTAAGAACACTGACTGCTCTTCCAGAGGTCCTGAGTTCAATTCCCAGCAACCACATGGTGGCTCACAACCATCTGTAATGAGGTCTGGTGCCCTCTTTTGGCCTGCATGCTGTGTACATAATAAATAAATACATCTTTAAAAAATTATAATGTATGGTTACATTCTATTTTTTAAGTGAGTGATTACAATGAATACAAGTAAAAAACAGCATGTTTCTCATTTCCCTTGCATGATTAAACATTTTATGAATTACAGGTTGTAGTGTGAATTCCAATTGGTCTTAATAATAAAAACCCAGAATCAGATATTGGGGTAAATGCTAAGAGATCAGAAAGACAAAGGAACAAGTCACAGCCATGTCTCACCTCGCCAATTCCTCGAATCCTCTGTTTGAATGTCTCAGAGTTCTCAGCTGAAAGGTTTCAGCCAAAAGGCCTCTAGCCAAAAGGGCTTCCTCAGTCAAAAGGTCTTTAGTTCCTGTCTCCTCACACCTTATATACCTTTTTCTGCTCAGCCATTAAAGGCATGTGTGCTTCCCAGTACTGGGATTAAAGGCATGTGACTCCTAAGTACTGGGATTAAAGGAGTATGCCACCACTGCCTGGCTCTGTTTCTCTCCTAGACTGAATCTCATGTAGTCCAGGGTGGCTTTGAACTCAGAGATCCAGGTGGATCTCTGCCTCCCAAGGGCTAAGATTAAAGGTGTGTGCCACCACTGCCTGGCCTCTATGTTTAATCTACTGGCCTGTTGTGTCCTCTGATCTTCAGGCAAATTTTAATAGGGTACACAATATATCACTACAACAGGTAAAAATTTATCTCCAAGGACTCGCATACATTCAAGTCTAAGCAATTTGTTTATATAGATTAACAAGATATAAGAAAGGTATTTTTCTCAGCCAGTTCCTTTACCAGCAGGCTGCATTTCAAATTTACAAAGAAAGGATCAATCATTTTATTATTTATCTTAAAAGGTAATTTTATAAAATATCTTAAATAATCACAAATCTAAATTTTTATATATAAAAAACAACCAGTCATTTCTACTTTAAGTCCCAGAGTGCACACCTACTCAACAACTTTTTATTAAATCATATCAGGAAGCTGAGGGCAAAACTGGGTAGAAGGAATTAATCGCCTTTGATCACCAACCCATCCTAGCAAGAAAGGCAGGTCAGCAAGTAACAACCAGGCTGCCATTGTTCTTGTTCCCTGACCTCAATGAGTCCCTCAATCAACTAACAAGAGTGTGCCTTTCTAGACTTTAAATTGTTCCCCAGGAGTTTCTACTTCAATGCCACTAACAACAATATCTTAATCTATTTACTAACAATCTACATCTCTGAATTCTTTCTAAGGGTGGTGGTTGAATCATTAATCTGCTCCAGCAGCAATGGTCGGAAAAAGTCCATCACTGTTATTGTAAGTACCAGTAACATGGGCCAGTGAGGACTAGAAACCCCCTTAGAATTTTCATACAACTTATAGATTATGAGGGACGTGGTGACCTCAAGAGCAATAAACAGAGCTGTGCTCAATAACAGCACGGGGTGCTCAGGAAATGTAGTCCTCCAGGCTCTGCTTCTCCAAGTCCACCCATTGCGATTGTGCTAACCGCCGAGCTGTTCTTCTTGCTTGGCCTGAACTTTTTTGTTTTTGTTTTTCAAGACAGGGTTTCTCTGTGTAGTTTTGGTGCCTGTCCTGGATCTCTTTCTGTAGACCAGGCTGGCCTCCAACCCACAGAGATCTGTCTGCCTCTGCCTCCTGTGTGCTGGGGTTAAAGGCATGTGCCACCACTGCCTGGCTGGCCTGGACTTTTTTATTTGGGAGTTTTTAATTATTGCTTTGGTTTCATTACTTGTTATAGATGTGTTTAAATTGTCTTTGGGGCTGGAGAGATGGCTCAGCAGTTGAGTGCATCTGCTGCACATCATGACGACTAGAATTCAGGTCCCTGGACCTGTGTACAAATCTGGCATGCAGCACACATCTGTAACCCTAGTTCTTAGAACAGAGACAGGAGGGTCTGTGGGGCTTCCTAACTTCCTGTTTATCTAAGAAAAATGCAAGCCCTGAATTGAAGGAACAACCCCACCTCAAAACAATGGGTGGAGGGTGACAAAGGTGGACGCCCCACACCCTCTTTTGGCCTCTACAAATACACTTAAATATATCTGTATATACACTCACACATACACCTATATAGACACATATCTACATAAATAAAAATATTTATTTTACTATTGTATATGTGTGCGCGTGAGTGGGTGCATGCATGTCGGAGTTTGCTTGTGGAGTTCAGGTGACAATTTGTGAGAACTGGTTCTTTTTTTTTTTTTTTTTTTTTAATTCTTTGAGATAAGGTCTCTCTGTGTAGCCCTGGCTGTCCTGGAACTTGCTCTAGAGACCAGGCTGGCCTGCACTCAGAGATACACCTGCCTCTGCCTCCCTAGTGCTGGAATTAAAGGCTTATGCCACAATTGCCCAGCCATCATGCTTATTTTTTCTAAGAAGCAACGCTATCTTTCATTCTTTATAATTTTTCATTCATCATATTATTCAAACATCATTAATTTCTCCCCATCTTAATTATTTCTTTCCATCTACTGAGTTAGGTTTGGCTTGTTTTCAAAGCCCTACAGTATGTATCATTATTTATTTGGGTTATCCGTTAATTCCTTAAAATAGACAACTACCGCACAGATGCCTCTCTTCCCGCCACTTCCACTGTGACTCACAGGATCTATTGTATTTTCATTTTCACTCATTTCTAGAATTCCTTCTTGGCTTTTTGAAGAAGCCATGCTCACTCAGTATTGTGTTTAACCTCATGAGCCTTGTACTCTAGGGTCTTTAGTTGGTTTGATGTCTATGATGATCAGATAGAATGCAATTATTTCAATTGTCCCATACTTGTAAGGCTTACTTGTGTGGTAGTAATTTATTTTAGAGAAAGTTCTAAGGGCAGCTGAGAAGAACACGTATTCTGCAGTACTTGGATCCAGCCAGATGTAGAATGCAGGTGTCTATCGGGTCCGTTTCACATGTCTATTCTTGGTTGCGATGGTGACAACCTTTTACAGTAATGTTGCTTCCCTCTACAACCGTCCTGGGGTGAAACCCATTTCCGAGCAGCACTGAGCAACCTGTGGCTGGAGCCACATCTCAAACTGCGTTGGATGCCAAGCTGAAGGGCGTGGGTCTGAATTCAGACACTGACCACACAGTGGTCCCAAGGTTCTGTGGACAGGCCGAAGAGTCTGTCTGGAGTCTCTATGAGGTAAAGGTGGAGACAGCCAAGACGCAAATGACACGGGTTTGTCAAGAGCTGGAGAGGGGGAGGCCTGGGAAGCTGGATGAAGGCGATGATTGTACAGTGGGAACCCAGAAGCGGCTGACTGGCAGGTGGGAAAGACAGCTGAAGTCTGGATATGATGAGCAGGAATCTCTAAGCCCAGCGCGTGGGAATCTGCGGTAGAAGGCCTGTCTTACAAACAAACAAACAAAGCAAGCTACCTCTTCTGAGAAGAAGGGCCACCAGCCTCCTTAGAAAAGTGACCACACCAACTCCCCATGATGCCGAGAGATAAAGACCCTGAGCTAAATGTCCGGACACGGGCTTGGCTCCTCAGCTTTCTAGATGAGTGACCTCAGCCATGCCAGGAACCAAACCTTACAGCCACGAGCCCGGGACCACCTCCATCTCTGGCTGACCCAGGAAAGGCCCCAGGGAGCGGCTCCCAAAGCTCAGAGACGGCAGCAAGGGCGAGCAGAGGGCTGGAGCGCCCGGGCCTCCCTCCGGAACCGGCCCGAGGCCTCCGTCCGGAGCCCCGCGGTCCCTTCGCTGTAGCGGTCGGAATCCAAGATCCCGCCCCGGGAGGCCGCGCTCCTCCCGCCCGCCCGCCTGGCCCGGGAAGCCGCGCTCCTCTCGCCCGCCCGCCTGGCCCCGGGAAGCCGCGCTCCTCCCGCCCGCCCGCCTGGCCCGGGAAGCCGCGCTCCTCCCGCCCGTCCGCCTGGCCCGGGAAGCCGCGCTCCTCCGCCCGCCTGGCCCGGGAAGCCGCGCTCCTCCCGCCCGCCCGCCTGGCCCGGGAAGCCGCGCTCCTCCCGCCCGTCCGCCTGGCCCGGGAAGCCGCGCTCCTCCCGCCCGCCTGGCCCCGGGAAGCCGCGCTCCTCCCGCCCGCCTGGCCCCGGGAAGCCGCGCTCCTCCCGCCCGCCTGGCCCGGGAAGCCGCGCTCCTCCCGCCCGCCCGCCTGGCCCCGGGAAGCCGCGCTCCTCCCGCCCGCCTGGCCCCGGGAAGCCGCGCTCCTCCCGCCCGCCCGCCTGGCCCGGGAAGCCGCGCTCCTCCCGCCCGTCCGCCTGGCCCGGGAAGCCGCGCTCCGCCCGTCCGCCTGGCCCGGGAAGCCGCGCTCCTCCCGCCCGCCTGGCCCGGGAAGCCGCGCTCCTCCCGCCCGCCTGGCCCGGGAAGCCGCGCTCCTCCCGCCCGCCTGGCCGCTCTAGGAGCCGAGCGCCCGCGTCTCAGTGGGAATAACCCCTTCTGCTCCGCAGCCTGGCGCTCTCGCTGTCTTCCAGGGAAGAAACAGGGTAGCCTCTCGATGATGCTGGGGCTACCCGTCAGGCTTATGTCCCCGAATAGTCTCTGTTGAATTCTTCGGGCAAGTTAATGAATCACCTCGCTTTTGAGACAGGGTCTCATGTACCGCAGGCCAGTCTGGAACTGAACTTCGGATCTTAATGTCTCCATCTCCCGCGGTTTATGCGGTGCTGAGGACGGAATCTCTCCGCTTCATGCATCCTAGGCAAGCACCCTACCACCCACTGGGCTACAGCCCGGGGTCAGAGCCTCTGCTTTCTTGGCTGTAAACGAAATCACATCTGCCTTGAGGACTGATCTTAAGATCCGGCTAATTAGACCACTTGCTACAAGAACTTATGGCATGCTGTGGGTGCTTTACAGACGCAGAGCACTGTGGAGGACACCCTTGAACTCAGCGCAGATGATCTCAAGTTCACAGCCGCCCTGATACTTTCACCATTTTTATTACTTCAAAAAGACCGTCATGAAGCGTCAGCTCTGTGACATGATGAGAGAGTTGCTTGCTGACAGCTTCCTGTGTGCCAAGGTCCTGATATATGTGACCCCCGTGAGCTCCTGGGGCTCTGTGAAGTGGTGATATTACTCAAACCGCACAGAAGAAGAATCTAGGGTCAACAGCCCACCAGTCTGATTCCAACCCAGCCGCTTCTTTCTGAACTGCATGCCTGGTGTTCTACACTGAAGCATCCACCCCATGAGGTGGTCAGCATGGCTGTCTGTCTAGCCAGAGAAAAGGAAGCTGGAGTCACCTTATTCCTACAGCAGAATAAAAGTCTGGGTGGGGGCGGGCAATTGGAGAGGTGACTCAGAGCTCAGCATATAGGCTTCTCTTCCAAAAGACCGGGGTTCAATTCCCAGCACCTACATGATGGTTTACCACCATCTATAACTCCCTTCTGACTTTTGAGGCACCAGGCATGCACATGGTGCACACACATACATACATGCAAAGCACTCATATACATCAAATAAATCTTAAAGAAACAATCTATTGGAAAACTGAGTGTGGTGTTCCATACTGTAATCCCGGCACTGGAGAGCTCAAGGCAGGATAGTCACAAGTTCCAGGCCAGCCCGGACTGCATAACGAGCGAGACTCAGTCTCAAAAAACAAAAATAATGAAATATATAAATTAACAGTTCTGCAAGATGGCTCAGTGGCCCTGCTGCTAAGTGGATGAATAAGTTTGATCCCTGGAACCCACATAGTAGATGATGAAAGCCACCTCCCCACGGATGTTCTCTGACATATACAAGCTTGTGTGTGCACATGCGTGCATGTGTGTGTAACTAATAGAATTTTGTTAAAAACTTAGGGGCTGCCCAGGTATGGTGGCACACACCTTTAATCCCAGTACTCAGGAGGCAGAGGCAGGTGGAGCTCTGTGAGTTCGAGGCTAGCCTGGTCTACAAAGGGAGTCCAGGACAGCAAGGGCTCTGTTACACAGAGAAACCCTACCTCAAAAACAAAACAAACAAAAAACTCAGGGGCTAAGCTGGGCATGGTGGCACATATCTTTAGTTACAGCACTCAGGAGGTGAGTCTCTGAGTTCAAGGCCAGCCCAGTCTACAAATGGAGTTCGAGGACAACCAGGGCTATGCAGAGAAATCCTGTCTTGAAGAAAAAACAAAACAAAACAAAACAAAAAAAAACACCAACCAACCAACCAATCGATCGATCAAGAAAGGGCTGGAGAGATGACTCAAGGCTTAAGAGCACTGTCTGCTCTTTCAGAGGACCCCAGTTCAAGACCCAGAACCCACATGGCAGCTCACAGCAGTCTGTAACTCAGCAGTCTGGGGATCTGACAGCTTCATACAGACATACATACATGCAGGTAAAACCAATGCATATAAAATAAATAAATCGGGTTGGGGATTTAGCTCAGTGGTAGAGCGCTTGCCTAGCAAGTGCAAGGCCCTGGGTTCGGTCCTCAGCTCAATAAATAAATAAATAAATAAATAAATAAATAAATAAATAAATAATTTAAAAAATAAAATAAAACGAACTCCAGGGTTGGCTAGAGATGGATCGATGGTTAAAAACACTTCCTCCACAATCATGAAGACTAGAATTTGGATCCCAGCACCCCTGTGACAAGCCAGATGTCCCCGAATGCCTGCAACTCCAGCACTGATAAAGGACCACTAGGCTTGCTGGAGCCCGAGCTCCAGATCAGGTAGAGCCCTGCCTTGAAGGGCTAGGCAGAGGCTGCTAGAGGCCGACACCCAACGCCCTGCCTGACTTCTGACAACATAGAGGCACATACATGCACCTGCACACACAGGGACACATCACACACACACACACACACACACACACACACACACACACACACCTGCACACACACAAAGACACATCACACACAAGAGAGACACACATCACATACACACACACCTGTACACACAAACGCCTGAACACACAACTTGGGGAGGGGTGAGACAGGGTTTCACTGTCTAACAATCATAGCTGTCGTGGAACTCTCTTTATAGACCAGGCTGGCCTCAAACTCACAGAGATCCACCTGCCTCTATCTCCCGAGTGCTGGAATTAAAGGTGTATGCCACCATGCCAGCCAATAAATAAGTATTTTTGAAATAAATGGTGGGAAATGGTGCTTGCTCCAGTATGTCACTACCCCTGCACAGAGGAAATTCTGTGACCCTGGAAGATGTTTTCAGAATGCAGTGAAGCGGGGCTTCTGTTCTGGTTATTGTTTTGTTTGAGAAAAGCCATGTAGTCATGACCAGTCTGGAACTTGTAGACCAAACTGGCTTCAAACTTGAGGCGAGCCTCCTTCCTCTGCCGCCAAGCAGCTTCATGGCATCATGGTCACATGATCACCACAGTGTGTGCGGCCATGCCTGGAGCTCTGCTTAAACTCCTTGATCCGTTTAGAGACTGGTCAGTGTTGCCACAGTTTCCTCAAGGAGGTGATGCTGAGGCGCTCAACTAATGTCTGAGGGTCTGTTTTATATGCTAATAGGCTAGTACTGTTCAGGATTGGACATTTCGTGGTTATTTTTAATTTTTAATTGAATGAGTATGAGTATTTTGCCGACATGTACAGATGTGCGCCAGGTGCACCTCCTCCTGCCAAAATACAAGCGAAAGCACAATTTGCCTGCTCATCCCTTGGTGGGCATCTGACTTCTTTCCACCGCTGGCCTGTAAGCAGAGTAGTCCTGAGCCTTCACAAGATTGTGATTGTGTGCGCATGTTTTCACTTCTCTTGGGGGGATGGATAGAGGCAGAAATGCTGAGTGCTCTTCCTCCTCCTCCTCTTCCTCCTTCCTGTTTGTACCTTTTCAATTCATTTTTTATTTTCTGTGTGCTTGTGCTTTGCCTGCAAGTATATCTGTGGACCATCTGTGAGTTTAGTGCCCGAGGGGGCCACAAGAGGGTATGGAATGCCCTGAGCTGGAGTAACAGACAGGTGTAAGCCACCATGTCCCCGCTGGGAACCGAACAGAACCCAGGTCCTCTGCGATAATAGTAAGGGATTTTTTTTTCCTCTGTGTAGTTTTGGTGCCTGTCCTGGAACTCGCTTGGTAGACCAGGCTGGCCTCGAACTCACAGAGATCCACCTGCCTCTGCCTCCCGAGTGCTAGGATTAAAGGCGTGCGCCACCACCAGGCGGGATCTTAATCACTAACAGCAAGTGCTCTTAACCACTGAACCATCTCTCCAGCTGTGCCCCACTTCTTTTGAGGGAGTCTCAACTTAAAAGTTCCTAAGACAGAGGCAGGCCAATCTCTGAGTTTGAGGTCAGCCTGGTCTATATAGAGATCCTGTCTAAAAAAAACAAAAACACCTTCCTAAGAAGGTTACAGAATCACTATAGGACAAAGCATCTCCACTTCTAGCTATCTGCCCAAGAGAAATGAAATGAAAACATTCCCCTCACACACACAATTACAGGATTCTCAAGGCTCAGGACAGCTCTATTCTCAGCCCAAGGAGTGAGCAGGTGAGCAGGCAGATTGTGTTATAGCTTGTATTTGGGTGGTGGGGGTGTCTTTTTTCTTTCTTTTTTTCTTTTTAAAAAAAGATTTAGGGTTGGGGATTTAGCTCAGTGGTAGAGCACTTGCCTAGCAAGTGCAAGGCCCTGGGTTCGATCCTCAGCTAAAAAAAAAAAAAAGAAAAGATTTATTCATTTATTTAGTGCACTGGTGTTTTGCCTGCATATATTCTGTGAGACTGTGTTGAATCACCTGGAATTAGAGTTACAGACAGTTGTGAGCTGCCATGTGGATGCTGGGAATTGAACCTGGGTCCTCTGGAAGGACAGTCAGTGCTCTTAACTGCTGAGCCATCTCTCCAACCTCTCTCTCCCTCCCTCCCTCCCTCCCTCCCTCCCTCCCTCCCTCCCTCCCTCCTTTCCTCCTCCTCCTGCTTGTATCCCTTGCTGGCCTTAAATTCACTATAGCCAAGTATGTTTCAAGTTTTGTGGGATTTTTGTTGTTGTTGATGTTTTGTTTTTAGACAGGGTCTCGCTATGTAGCTGAAACATGGAACCTGGTATGTAGACCGGGCTATCCTGGAACTCATTTCTAGAAGTCTGCTTGCCTCTGCCTCTCAAGTGCTGGGATTAAAGATGTGCATCACCACACCCAGCCTTATAGTCAAAGATGACTTTGAACTTCTGATCCTCCTGCCTCCACTTTCTGAGTACCTGGATCACAGGTGTGTACCACACACCCATTTTACAAAATGCTGAGATTCAAACCCAGAGTCTCTTGCATGCTAGGCAAACACCCTACCAACCCAGCTCTAGCTCCAGCCAGTGGTCAGGATCGGGCATTTCCAGGTTCTTGACCTCTTAGCCATAAAACTAAAAATAAAGATCATAGATGTGCAAAGTAGGAGGGTAGCTTTATTGAGAGCAAAGTGAAGGGACAGCTCAGAGAGGGATATGGCAAGGCTGATAGCAGACAAGGGGGCACCATGGCTCCTTGTTACTGTTCAGGGTTTCCTCTTATGGGGTTCAAGAGGAGGAATTCACTTCCTAGGGGCATAGTTACGGTGGTTCTCTGTTTTGGTTGATAGATTAGGTTATAGATTTTTTTTTTTTTATAGCAGCCTAAGAGACCAGCTCCCAGGACTGCACCCACGAAAATAAGAAGAATGCCTTCAGAGTAGCCGGACTTAGGAATAATTCTTATTCATCTGAGGGAATAAGACTCACGCATGTATAGACCAGACCATTCACTTTATTGTCTTTCAAGTTCTTCTTTTCCTTTCTTTGTTCTTTCTCCCCGTATATCTATCCCATCCAAAGAAAAAAAAGTTACATCTGAGGAAGTGAGTAACCATGACAACAAGTTGCTGAGGAATTTTTGTATGGAGTAGGTCCTTAAAAGCCAGACTTAGCAAGCAGGTAACTAGTGTCAAAGTTGCTTTGTGTCTGACCTTGGTTCCACAATTAGACATCTGGGAATTTGTCCCTGTGTACTATTTGTGAAGGTTTAACTTGTGAGAATTTTATTCTAGTTTGAATTTGTTTTGAGGCCTAAAATCAGCTAATTGTATATATCTTGTCTAGAACTGAGAAGAAGTTGCTGTTTTCTTTAAGTCAGTCTGAGCTAGTGATAGAAAACAGGGCCTAAGTGTCTTACCGTTCTCATGGAATAATAGATCGAATTATGAAGCATATCCTAGTATATTTCTATTCATCAAAATTATACAGCTTAAGGGGCTGGAGAGATGGCTTAGAGGTTAAGAGCACTGACTGCTCTTCCAGAGGTCCTGAGTTCAATTCCCAGCAAACACATGGTGGCTCACACCCATCTGTAATGAGATCTGGTGCCCTCTTCTGTATACATAATAAATAAATAAATCTTTTTTTAAAAAGTTCAAAATTACACAGCTTAAAAGAAATCATCTTTCTGACCATCCACAGATACATGTGCCCAGAAAGTACAAACCACACCACAACTGGGCTGTGGAAAGAACCCCACAGCTGTTTCTAGGGAATAAATGTAGTGGCACAAGAGAAAAACTGGTTACAGACAGAGCAACCAATTTTCAGAGACTGTGGTTCCATAAGCCTTGCTTAATGAGATTCCTCCATCAGAGAGTTAGTCATCTGGTGGTTTGCTATCTGAACTATCAATTGTCGTGTGTTCTTGTGGCCTCTGGTCAAGCTGTTGCTGGCAGCAGCTTTCAGCATTTTGTACTGCACAAAGTCCCATTCCATAATACATCTGATTTTAACCATATGAATGTCCAATTATGCACGGGCCTAAGAGGGTAAACTGGGGATTCCCTGTAGAAGTTTACCTAAGGATACCATTTGCCTCACTGGGCATGCTTCCAACACCAGCTCAGGCCCATGGGCCCTTGATTTCTTCATGCTTGGATATGTTGGGAATATACTAGAATAGAAACTATCTAAATTTGATTGTTGATATGGTCAGAGAAACTTATACTATTGTTCAGAGGGGTGTATAGGTAACCTGAGTCAGGTGGGATCCAGGGAGTACTGAGGTTTCTAGGGATGCTGTATGGAGAGGGATCTGGTGTAGTTCATGGAGGTAAAGGTTGTAGGTTGTCAAATGTGTTATTGGAAGAAGAGGGGAGGATGTGTGAGTACACACCAGATGAAATCCCAAAGTGCTAAATTATTCCCATGCTTGCCCACCTTGCCGACATTTGACTGATGGTAGTTTGTAGAAATTTTCTCTATTTATTGAACTAACATTGAGTTTTCTTCTCAGATTTGTATCCCTCCCCTTCTCTTCCTCCTCCTCCTCCTCCTCCTCCTCCTCCTCCTCCTCCTCCTCCTCTTCTTTTAAAGGCAGGGTTTTTCTGTGTAGCCCTGCCTGTCCTTAGAACTCACTTTGTAGACCAGGCTGGCCTTAAGATTCACCTGCCTCCGCCTCTGGAGTGCTGGGATTAAAGGTATGCTCTGCCATCACCAGGCTCTTTTAATTTTTAAATGGGATCTTAATGTACGTGGTCCTGAGTGTCAGGATTACAAGCATGCATCACTATGCCCAGCTTCAGAAACATCTCCTTCATTTAAGAAAATTAGTTCAAGTGGGGGTGGTGTATGTCTTTAGTACCAGCACTTGAGAGGCAGAGGCAGGCAGATCTCTGTGAATTCAAAGCCAGCCTGGTCTATAAACCGAGTTCCAGGACAGCCAGGGATGTTCCATAGAGAAACCTGTCAAAGAAAACCAAAAAAAGAAAGAAAATAAAAATCAGTGAAATAAAGAAAAATGTGAATAGTGCAGATGTGTAACCAGATGTGGTACTATGCAGAAACCCAGTAGTCAGACGAGGCCAAAGGAGGCAAGGTGCAACTGTTCTATGAAGTGGGAGCTGGGTGTGATGGTGCACACCTGTGTAATCCTAGCCCGGGAGGTGGGAGCAACAGCACCGGGCCAGCTCACTCTTGGCTATAGAGTGAGTTTCAGCTGGGATACTCCAGACCTTGTCTCAACAGACAAACAAACAAAAGGTGGAAGCCCTGGGTTTGGAGTTAACAACCAGAACATCCGAGACCTGAAGATGCTAAGGTCTTACAGTGGTCTATCCACAGAGCCGAGTGAGCTCTTACCTCCCGCTGGAGAGGTGGCTCAGTGGTTATGAGCACTGGCTGCTTGCTCTCTAGAGGATTCAGGTTCAATTCCCAGCACCAGCAGGGCAGCTGCCAACTGTCTATAACTCCAATTCCCGGACAGCCAATGTTCTCACACAGGCATATGGACAAAACACCAAGGCAAATAAAATAAGTTTTAAAAAAATTTCTTCTTTGCAATCCTTTCTCAGAAGCAACTATTATTCACAAGCACCTAGGTGCCCCTTCAGGAATCAGGTCCTACAAATTATTCCAAGTCAAGGCCCTTAGTCATTTTGCAGATGACTAAGGCTCAAAATGGTGACATGAATTTTTTCAGGTCATACCTTAATGCAAACATTTGATTGAAAAATAATACACACAAGTTTTATTTTGCTTATATTTGTTTTTATTTAATACTATACTCACATTTATTTTATTTGGTCAATATGGTTTTTCTACAGCTCAAAATTATTTTGACTTTTAAAAGTTGTGCTGTGTAGAGTCTCTCACACCTGTAATCCTGGCCCTGGCAAGGCTAGGGCAAGGTCATTGGTTAAAGGTCACCATGGCCAGCCTGAGCATTGTGACCCTGCTTCAAACAAATAAAACAAAAGAAGTAACTGGAGGTGGTGGTGCACGCCTTCAATCCCAGCACTCGGGAGGCAGATGCATTCGGATCTCTGAGTTTGAGGCCAGCCTGGGCTCTGTAGATAGACCTTGTCTCAAACAAACAAACAAACAAACAAACAAACAAATAAATAAATAAATAAAATAAAATAAAATAAAATAAAAAATATTCTATAGCCACCCCCCACCCCTGCCAACTGCTGAAAGGCCAGCTTTCAGCAGGTTAGGAACTGAAGAGGAGGTTTGGCAGTCAGTGGCTAATCATAACAATAGACCTTTTTCTCTGAGGGAGCAAAACTTAATTTTCTGGGGCTAGTGAAAAAGGGGAACACCCCCCCACACCCACACACACTTCAGGGCCTTATTCTCCCTTACCTCCTTCCAGATGTCCCCTTGACATTTCCCTTCCACAGTTGTCCTTCTGCCCTTCTTTTCCTACAAGTTATACACCCCAGCAAAACACTTCAAGCAATATAAAAGTTACAAGGTGGCTACATTCTAATCCTTAGGTGAATGATTACAATGAATACAAGTAAAAACCAGCATTTTCTTATTTCATACATGATTAAACATTTTACATAAAATCACAGGTGGAAAACAAGTTATTCCCAAGGACCCAGGAGCATTCATGTCTAAGCAACTTGTTACAGATTTACAAAGTGTAAGCAAGCAAGGAACTTTTCTCAGCTACTTCCTTTACTGGCAGGCTGTATTTTGTGATTACAAAGAATGGATCAATCATTTTCTTTATCTCAAAAGGTAATCTTACAAAAATTCTTAAGAGAATCACAAATCTAAATTTATATATATATATATATATATATATATATATATATATATATATAATAAACCAGTCATTTCATTTTTTTTCACCATGAGTCATTTCTACTTTAAGACCTCAGAGTCTATACCCACTCAGTAATTTTTTATTAAATCATATCAGGAAGCTGAGGGCAAAACTGGGTAGAAGGAATTAATCATCGCCTTTGATCACCAACCCATCCTAGCAAGACAGGCAGGTCAGCAAGTAACAACCAGGCTGCCATTGTTCTTGTTCCCTGACCTCAATGAGTCCCTCGATCAACTAACAAGAGTGTGCCTTTCTAGACTTTAAATTGTTCCCCAAGAGTTTCTACTTCAAAGCCACTAACAACAATATCTTAATCTATTTACTAACAATCTACATCTCTGAATTCTTTCTAAGGGTGGTGGTTGAATCATTAATCTGCTCCAGCAGCAATGGTCGGAAAAAGTCCATCACTGTTATTGTAAGTACCAGTAACACGGGCCAGTGAGGACTAGAAACCCCCTTAGAATTTTCATACAACTTATAGATTATGAGGGACGTGGTGACCTCAAGAGCAATAAACAGAGCTTATTGGGGTGTTCAGGAAATGTAGTCCTCTGGGCTCTACCTCTCCAAGGCCCATGCACTGTGTTTGTGCTGACTGCTAGCTCTGCCATATTCCATGAATTCCAAAGCTGCTCGATGTTAATTTCACATGGCTCCCAAGACTCCCCCTCCTGAATTTTCCTCTGTTGATAACTATGGAGCACGGGGGTATCCAGAGGGAGCTTCAGTGGCCTAGGGCAAGGGCTGGAAGAGGGTGCAGGTGGAGGCACCCAGGCCTGGGGCAGCAGCAGGACCGGCTTTGGTGTAGGAGATAGAGCTGAGGATTCTGAAATGTGTTGCCAGTGGAGAAAAGGGCAAGTCTGGGAGACGGCAGGGGTTGTGTAGCTGACGTTGATTTTAGAATGGACCACATTGAACAGGAGGTTTCTGCGGCAGAGTACACAAGGAAAAGCCGTGGGGATGTAAAGAAGAGTATCTAGGCCAGGAACCACTACAGGCTTCTGTTTTGTTTTGTTTGTTTTTTGAGACAGGGTTTCTCCATGTAGTTTTGGTGCCTGTCCTGGATCTCACTCTGTAGACCAGGCAGCCTGGAACTCACAGAGATCTGACGGGCTTCTTTTGAGACAGTCTTTCCGTGCAGCCCTGGCTGACCAGTAGCTCACTATATAGACCAGGCTAAACTCAGACTCCCAAGGATCATTCTGTCTTTGTCTCCAAGGTTGGGATTGAAGTATGAGCCATTATACCCAGCTCCACTATAGGTTCCTAATTTTGTTGTTGTTGTTGTTTTGTTTTTTGAGACAGGGTTTCTCTGTGTAGTTTTAGTGCCTGTCCTGGATCTCTGTAGCCCAGGCTGGCCTGGAACTCAGAGATCCACCTGGCTCTGCCTCCTGAGTACTGGGATTAAAGGTGTGTGCCACTACCACCCTGGCAGGTTCCTGATTTTTGAAAGTCCTTGGTCCAGGAAGCCCTGCCTTGGGCATAGGTCTCTTATTTGAGCATCATATACTGAAAAGAAGCCCCTAGCATACCTCATTGAGACACACATCTCCAGGAAGGGAGGCTCCATTCTTCCCCAGTGCCTACCCCAGGAAACCACCCACCTTGCAATGCGGCAGTGATCTTGGGGCAAACAGCATTAGTCGATTAGTCTCCTTCAGCTTGAACTCTTGGCCTTTCCATCCCGCCCTCTGTGGTGCTGCTTCTGTGGAGCAGAGGGCTTGAGCATATGATTGTAGGCCCCCAAGTCCTCCAGACATGAGGCTCCTGCTCTCCTGCCTGCAGGCCAAGGGTTGTGACCTCTAACTGCAAAGCCTTAACTGATGCCCTCTTCTAGGAAAGGAAACTAATTCTTGCCACATGCTCAGACTAGCACTATCTCATTGGGCTGCATGGCCCCTGACTACTAAGGCTCATCCTTCTAAGAACAGGCAGCAGAATCTGTGGCCTGGGGGTACAGGACATGGACCAGGTTCAACCAGTACCTCTATACTCTCACAGCAACCTTGCACTTGGGGTGTGAGATCAGTATTTAGGGGCCCTGTGGGAGGATGGTAAATCATTTCTGAAATATGGTTTGTCTATAAAAGGCCTGGGGAAGGGTCCCCTTTATCCTTCCCCAAGTTCCCCAGCCAGGCTCATTCACATGAATACCATACCAGCTGCCCACTAGCAAAAAGACAACCACAGTTTTGCACATGGCCAGAGCATCCCTGCTTCCCTAGGAGTGGACCGCCCATTCCTCACTATCGGAGAAAGGTTTGACCTGATGGAGTTTTCCTGCCCTCTCTAGTGCCTTGCTCTGACTTCTAGAGTAGGAGAGAATGGAGGGGCCATTAGGCCTCTTGGCTAGTTCAGATACACTTGAATTCATCTAAGAATAATGGTTAAGAGCCACGGTGGCACCTGGATTTCAGTCTAACTGCACTGTGTGTCAGTGGCTTTCTCATCAGTCTGATGATAAGGCTGGCATCATATGCTGAGGAGATCCAAGAAGCCACTGTGTAAACACTGGGAAGACTGTCAGCACACAGGGAGCACTCAGCAAATGTAAATGTGACCAGGCATAGTGTCGCGCGCCTTTAATTCCGGCACTTGGCAGGCAGAGGCAGGTGGGGCTCTATGATTTTGAGGCCAGCCTGGTCTACATAGTTCAAGGCTACACAGTGAGATCCTATTTCAAAAGCCCAAATAAATAAAACATAATGTGTCAGAAGGTACCAGTTCACACCCGTCATATTTCTTACTCTGAACGTAGGGGACACAGACAAAAGGATGAAAGAAAAACCACCTCGAAAATTAAATCAATAGGGAGGGCATTTACGAGTGAAACTGTCCCTGAGCTTGAGAGCCGAGGACTCAGGAGAGGCGCTGGGACACCTAAGGAAGAAAACTTCTGCCTGACTACAGTCGGTTTGGGTCAAGTGAGCATACTGAATATATTGTTATTGTTGGACCCCCAAGAAACCCAGGACAAAAGGCTGAGGTGCCCCGTAGCATACCAAGTGCACACTGGCTGCTAGGCTCGCTCAGTCCCTGTGGTCCTCGCTGCTCACCCACCTCCACCCTACACCTTCCCGGGCAAGGGGCTCCCCTCGCCCAGCTTCTCTTTCCTATACAACCCTGCCACTTGGGCCACATGCTCTCTCTGCTCTCTCGAATAGAGATTCGAGATCTTGTCTCCCTCCCTCCCTCCCTCCCTCCCTCCCTCCCTCTCTTTCCCTCCCTCCCTCTCCCTCCCTCCCTCCCTCCCTCCCCCCCCTCCTATCCATCATGACCTGGTTCAGTCTACCTCTGAACCATACATATTTCCTCTGCTTCGTTCCTTCTCTGCTCTGGACTCTTCTCAGCTGCCTCTTTCACACTCCCTCATCCTTACAACCGTACCTTGGAGTGGATGTGTCCTCGCTTTCACTCAGTTACGCCTTTGGATTTTCCAGAGAAGCAGGGAACGAATGCACATGTGAATCTTGTGAGATTGTCTCACTGTGTTGCCCCAACTGATCTCAAACTTCTGGACTCAAGTGGTCGTCCTGCCTCAGTTTCCCACTTTGGCTGAGACTACAGGTACAGACACCACACCTGGCTTTTATGTACTGATTATTAAATGTAGCAATTAACCCAGCTAAAACAGAGAGCAAACAAACAAAGCTTCTGCTGGACTAATTAACCTCTTCTCTGCACCTCCAGCCAGCAGCTCTCGGGTTTCTCCCCGCCCCAGGGCTGGGCCCAGCTTTTGCAGTCTGTTCAACAAATTGAGCACATGCTACAATAGTTGTGGGCCCTGGGGACACAGCAGTAAACACAAAGGCAAAGCCCTGCCCAAGCAAAGCTGACAGTAGAATGTATGTAGAGAGACAGGTAAAAAGAAACGATTGAATTCCCTGTCACAGGATATGAGGAACAGAGGAGGTCGGGAACCAAGCAGAGCAAGAGTCTGACGGTGTGGGAGGAGTTAAGGACTAGACCCAGAGACAAGCTCCAGAAGTGCCCGGAGGAAAAGTGGGTTAAGGGAGCTGGCGCTGGGAATCCTGAAGCCGCATAGAAACCCTGGATACCAAGAGAACTGTACCCCTTCGCCATTTCTGACACTTGGGTTGTTAGTTACTCAGCTCTCCTGTTACCCCTCTGCTCCTTTCCACAACCTCGTATGATTTCTTAATGCATCGTGCACGTGTACACCATACATGCACACACACACACACACACACACACACACACACACACACACACAGTCTGTTATGGGTCTGAGGTCTTTCAGAGATTCATCAGTCTGACTATTAGTGTTTTGTTGTTGTGAGGTTTTTTTTTTTCAGAGATTCATCAGTCTGACTATTAGTGTTTTGTTGTTGTGAGGTTTTTGTTTGTTTGTTTTTTGTTTTTGTTTTTTAAGACAGAGTTTCTCTGTGTAACAGCCCTAGCTGCCCTGGAACTCGATTTGTACATCAGGGTGGCCTTGAACTCACAGAGATCCATCTGCTTCTGCCTCCCCAGTGCAACATCACACCCGGCTGGGTTTTTTTTTTTTTGTTTGTTTGTTTGTTTTTCTTGGTTTTTTTTTTTTTTTTTTTTTTTTTTTTTTTTTTTTTTTTTAGTAACTAAGAGGCTTTATTAAAAATTACTGGCCAGGACCACAGCAGAGACTTGGAATTTTCTGCCTATGGTCTGGATCTGATGTTAGTACAGTTTATAAAGGAAACACACACACACACACACACACACACATACACACACATACACACACACATACACACACGAAGTTACAGTATTCATTTGTTTTGTTTTGTTTTTTTCGGGGGAGGAAAATCAGAGTTAGGGCATAAGCTCACATCCTGCCTTTGTGTAAGCAGTGCCTAATTTTATAACAGACATCCCAAAGGTGTCTCAGTTCTCCAGAAAGCAGGCAGTTTTTAAAAAACCAAAAGCTAGTGGTTAGTTGCCAGGACCCATTGTCTTGCAAGAACAATAGAGGCAGCTTCTTAATATTAGCTCAACTAGTCTGGGAAGTCATCTTTCTTGGGCAAGATTGCTGACAGGGGGTACATTTCCCAAACTAGCGTCTTATAAACTGAAGCCATTTTCTTATGGATTCTTTAAGTATAGCAATCTTTAAATTTTGAACATGTTAGCCAGGCAGTGGTGATGCTCACCTTTAATCCCAGCACTTGAGAGGCAGAGGCAGGCAGATCTCTGTGAGTTCGAGGCCAGCCTGGTCTACAGAGTGAGTTCCAGGAAAGGCGCAAAGCTACACAGAGAAACCCTGTCTCGAGAAACAAAGGGAAAAACAAAAACAAAAACTTGACCATGTTATTCACTATCACAAGTCAGGATTTATTGATTAGTGTTTCAACACAGGGCTCTCACTATGTAGCCTAGGTTGGCCTTAAATTTACAGTGATCCTCTTGTCTCAGCCTCTAGAGTGCTAGCATCACACAGGACCTGGAACTTTTTTTTTTTTTTTGAGCTGAGGATCGAACACAGGGCCTTGAGCTTGCTAGGTAAGCGCTCTACCATTGAGCTAAATTCCCCAATCCCGAACTTTTTTATTAAGTTAGTTAGTTATGGTTTGAGCCGGTCCTGTTGTGTAGCCCAGGCTGACCTTGAACCCCAGCTCTTGATTCTCCAGCCTCTCAGCCTGCTAATGGCTGAGGATCACAGGTATGTGTCACCAAGCCTGATTACTGTTAAACTTTTTGAGGGAAGAAAGCTCAACTCCTGTTCAACTCTGGTCTCCTCGCTCCTGGGTTCACTTAAAAATGTGGACTTACACATTCTACCTCACACCTCATGTCTTGATCGCCTTGTCTGTAAAACAGGGGTGATTCATAGTTCTTTCTCAGGATTGTGGTGAGGAGAAAAATGAGACACAAGGTGGAAAGTCTTTGGAATCCAGTTACCTGGTCCTGGGAGGTCGCTGCGTGGTTTTGAAACGGGGTCTCACTATGTAGCCCTGGCTGGCCTGGAACTATGTGGACCAGGCGGACTTAGAATTTGCTGATCCTCCTGCTTCCGCCTCCAGAGCAACAGAATTACAGGCATTCATCACAACTTCTGGCGTCCTAGGATTTTGGAAGGATTGCCCTGCTGTGAATTATACCCTGGGATGCAGGGTATAATGCTTGCCCACCTTTGCCAGGGACCCTACACTGGCTTTTCTGCTGCCACCCAGGGTCTCAGTTTCCTCCTCTAAGGAGCCGGGACGGAGGAGGTGGGGGGCAGAGGGACAAAGGGTGGGGTGGAGGCGGGGCCGCGTAGCCCAGGCTAGTCTCGCCTGGCCTTTCAGCTTCTGCTCTTACGCTGGACCGGGGCTGCCCACCCAACCTTTGCTCCCACCTCCTAGTCACTAACTCAGGCATACCAGCCCCATCCCAGGGTGAGTCCAAACAAAGGCCGGTCTCAGGGGACCCACCGCGGCCGAATCTGAGATCAGCTTAACCGGGCGGCTGGCAGAGCCGTCAGAGAGCGAGCACGGCCAGAGACCCAGAGACCCTCGCCGGCCTCTGGGCGCCCTCGAAAGCCGATCTTGCGCGACCCCACTCGACAGCGGGAGAGGGGCGTCAGCAGCCGCCTCGGGGCTTCCGCACTCCCCTCCCCATTCTCTTCCCACGCCGTGGGAGGCAAAGGGTTAAATCCCATAGAGCTGATGTTCTGACTCCCGGCTAGAGGGGCCCGGGAAGCTGGGGTCACTTCCTGCTCCGTCCCAGTCACCCTGAACTGGTCCCCGGGTCCTCAGCCTGGAATCAGCCCTGGAGACGGACCCTGGCGTCCTCGGCGTCCCGCCCGTCCCCCGAGGCAGGGCACTTAAGGGGTTAAGTCCCCCGGGGCTGGCCTCGGCCTTCCGGCCTTTCCCAGACCCCCACCGCCGTGAGTCGGGGCCGCCTGGGTTCCCGGGGTGGCCCGGAGGCCCGGGACAGCCGCCGGGGAACAATAGGGCCGCGGAGGCGGCGACGGGTGCGGGGCGCAGGCCGGGCCCGGGGCGGCGGGGGCGGCGGCCGGGGGATTGTGGGAGCCGCGCGAGGGCCGCCGCGGGGGAGGGGAGGCGCGCGCGCCGGGAGAGCCTGGGCGTCCGCGGCGGGGAGGGGGCGCAGGCGGCTCGGCTGGCCTTCCGGAGCCGGGCGCGGGGTCGGCGCTGCGGGTCCGCCTGGGCGCGGGGGGCGGCGTCGAGGGCGGTCCCGCTGCCTGCTGGTCAGGGTCACCCTGGGCCGCGCGCACCTCCGCGGGCAGGCGGCCGCCTCGGGCCGTCCTTCCCGCCCCGGTCCTCCGGGGGCCTCCGGGGCCCGAGGCTGGCGCTCCCCGGCCGGGGCTGGGTCCCAGTACTTCTCGCCTCCCCGTCTTGGCTACTTCTTGCCCGTGGCCTTGTCATTAACCCTTCCCCTTCTAAGGTAGGCCCCAGAGTTTCAAGTTTCTCAGTCCGAGTACCTGTCCTCTGTCCTCGGTCTGCTCAGCAGAGTGCCTTTCTCCCATCCGGGGAGGCGCCTAAAGACACAGGTCGGGGGAGACCGTGGCGATGAAATTGGTTTTCTTCCACTCACTTCTGTCTCTGCTGCTGCTCTTTGGCACTGGTCAGCTAGCTGTCTGTCGCTTCCACCGCTTCACTTACCAGCTGCCTCCTGGTGAGCGTTTGCGCACAAAGTACCTAGCCACACTGTCACTCCAAGTCTGGGCCGCTCCAGGGATCTGGTACATGTGTAAATGTGAGCGCCCTCCTGCAGTTTGCTCCTGTGGCCCTGTTCTCTCTCCTGGGAAGCATCCCTGGATTTGAGCCCCAGGGGGCTCACTCTGAACTTGCTATCCTTTTCGGACGTCCCTGTGCAAACCGATCGATCGTTAAAGACACTGAACCAAATAGGTTTTCCGGGAGCAAGGGGTGTCTATGTCCAGTTCATTCAGTCATCCTACGAAGTTTTTACTGTCCGAGGCATGTAATAAAAAAGCATCGACAAAAAGCAGGAGGCAGAAGGATGGGTCTGGTAATGGATGGCTTTGGGGACAGCATTACCTAGAGCTCAAGAGACCCATTTTCTCAGACCTCATCACTGGGTCCAGCTCCTTCCCAGAATTTCTCCAGCCCATTCTCACAGTCGGGGCTCATTCTGAGCCTGACTCCTCATTCTCCTGCCAGTAGTCCACAAGTTTGAGTCTCATGTGACTGTCAAGGTCACTCGGTGCTTTGAGGCATAGGGGCAAGCCAAACACAGAGCCCTGCATTTGTGGTCTTAGCTCCATTATTTTCCAGGTTGGGGCCGTGGAGTTGTCTCCCCCAGTGTTACTGTACTAATGTCTAAAACGGACAAATGATTCTCGAGTCTCCCAAGGCACTGAGAGATAGCGGCACCTGATAGTCACCGTGCCCTCCTGGGGGATGCTTGCTCACCAGCTCGCCACCTTCCCTCCTTCCTTCCCCTTCTCCTTCATTTTGTTTGAGACAAGATCTCCTGTAGTTGAGACTGACCTTGAACTTCTGATCTTCCTGTTTCTATCCCCCAAGCATGCCACCAAGCCTGGCATCCCTTTTCCTCTCCCTTCCCCTTCCCCTAGTCTTCTGTAGGAGCCCCTGACTTCAGACTTCACCCTCCCACCCCAGGGTGACCCCCTTTCTGTGCTTAGATGGCAAAGTGCTCCAGCCCTGTGAGTCTCTGTCCCTTGGGGGAATCTTTTTTTTTTAACCCTTTAAGAACTGTCAGTCTTGGTTCTCTCTGGGGCTCATAAAGGAAAAGTTTATTGGTCTCAATTAGCAGTCCCATAAAGGAAGAAAATTGGAGTCTTAATGAGCTTTGTCTGATTTGCAAAATAACACGTTTCCAGGCCTCTGGGCATGGGATGTGTGGGGTGAAAGTCTGCCTCCCCTGTGGATGTTGGATAGCGCTCCAGCCTCAGTCTAGGTACAAAGGGTTATGACTGACGAGTTTTTAATTGACGCTTTACATTCACTGAGTTGCTTCATTGCGATCTTAAGATCTACAGTGTTTGGAATCAGGCCTCTGGGGCCACGGGGCGCAGGGAGAGCTGGTGCCCGAAAAAAGAGCAGCAGGCCACTGAGGGTCACACAGTGGACGCACAAAGAAAAGCACAAAACCAAGTGGAATTGTGTGTCCATCTCTCCCCCACCAGAGTCCCTGGAACCTTCACAGTCGGGAGCTCTGGGATGGAGCCCGAGACAGTGCTGTGGGGCCCAGATCTGCAGGGTCCTGAAGAGAGCCAGGACAGTGCTCACCCAGGTGAGTGGCTGTGATGAGACGGTGGCCCTGGCTCAGGGAGGGGCCCACACTCTGGGCAATCACAGCGGAGGGAAGAGAGACCAGACCCCATGTTCTGAAAGGAGATGAGGGCTGGAGACCCCCTTTCTGTCTGTAGGTGCTGAAAGTGGGAATGAACCGGAGAGCCCTCAGCAGGAAAGTTCTGGGGAGGAGATCATCTTGGGAGATCCAGCTCAGAGTCCAGAATCCAAGGACCCACCAGAGATGCCCCTGGAGAGCCCCTCCCAGGATGCCTCAGCCTCTCAGGATTCCCCACCCCCACGGGGTTCTTCCAACCCCTTAGACCACCAGACCCCTATGGACCCATCAGCCTCTGAGGTAGTCCCTTCCCCATCTGAGTGGACTAAGGCCTGTGAGACCAATTGGCAGTGGGGAACCCTCACCACGTGGAACAGCACCCCAGTAGTCACTGCCAGTGAACCCAGCCTGCGGGAGCTGGTGCAGGGCCGCCCTTCTGGGGCTGAGAAGCCGTACATCTGTAACGAGTGCGGCAAGAGCTTCAGCCAGTGGTCCAAACTGCTCCGGCACCAGCGCATCCACACCGGCGAGCGGCCCAACACGTGCTCCGAGTGTGGCAAGAGCTTCACACAGAGCTCACACCTGGTGCAGCACCAGCGCACGCACACGGGCGAGAAGCCCTACAAGTGCCCCGACTGTGGCAAGTGCTTCAGCTGGAGCTCCAATCTGGTGCAGCACCAGCGCACGCACACGGGGGAGAAGCCCTACAAGTGCACGGAGTGCGAGAAGGCCTTCACGCAAAGCACCAACCTCATCAAGCACCAGCGGTCCCACACTGGCGAGAAGCCCTACAAGTGTGGTGAGTGCCGGCGCGCCTTCTACCGCAGCTCCGACCTCATCCAGCACCAGGCCACGCACACGGGTGAGAAGCCCTACAAGTGCCCCGAGTGTGGCAAGCGCTTTGGTCAGAACCACAACCTGCTCAAGCACCAGAAGATCCACGCCGGGGAGAAGCCGTACCGCTGCACCGAGTGCGGCAAGAGCTTCATCCAGAGCTCGGAGCTGACGCAGCACCAGCGCACGCACACCGGGGAGAAGCCCTACGAGTGCCTGGAGTGTGGCAAGAGCTTCGGCCACAGCTCCACGCTCATCAAGCACCAGCGCACGCACCTCCGGGAGGACCCCTTCAAGTGCCCCGTCTGTGGCAAGACCTTCACGCTGAGCGCCACGCTGCTGCGCCACCAGCGCACGCACACGGGGGAGCGGCCCTACAAGTGCCCCGAGTGCGGCAAGAGCTTCAGCGTCAGCTCCAACCTCATCAACCACCAGCGCATCCACCGCGGGGAGCGGCCCTACATCTGCGCCGACTGCGGCAAGAGCTTCATCATGAGCTCCACGCTCATCCGCCATCAGCGCATCCACACCGGGGAGAAGCCCTACAAGTGCCCCGACTGTGGCAAGAGCTTCATCCGCAGCTCACACCTCATCCAGCACCGCCGCACGCACACGGGCGAGAAGCCCTACAAGTGTCCCGAGTGCGGCAAGAGCTTCAGCCAGAGCTCCAACCTCATCACGCACGTCCGCACGCACATGGACGAGAACCTCTTCGTGTGCTCCGACTGCGGCAAGGCCTTCCTGGAGGCTCAGGAGCTGGAGCAGCACCGCGTGATCCACGAGAGAGGCAAGACTCCTGCCCGGAGAGCTCAGAGTGACAGCTTGCTAGGGCTTGGGGATCCTGCCCTGATGACCCCGCCACCAGGAGCCAAACCCCACAAGTGTCTGGTCTGTGGAAAGGGCTTCAATGATGAGGGCATCTTCATGCAGCACCAGCGTGTTCATGTTGGAGAAAACCCCTACAAAAATGCAGATGGTCTCATAGCACACCCCGCCCCCAAGCCTCTGCAGTTCCGCTCCTCCAGGTTCCCCTTTGGAGGCAATTCACACCCAGGTGCTTCGGAGGGCAGAGCTGACCCCCCAGGACAGTCCTTGAAAGTGCCAGAGGGTCAGGAGGGCTTCAGCCAAAGGCTGGGTCCACTGTCCTCCAAGTGCTATGTCTGCTCCCACTGTGGAGAAAGCTTCCTAGACAGGGCCGTGCTCCTGCAACATCAGCTTACCCATGGCAATGAAAAGCCCTTTCTCTTTCCTGAGTGTAGGACTGGCCTTGGGGAAGGGGCAGAGTCGAGTCCCTTCCTAAGTGGAAAGCCCTTTAAATGCCCGGAATGCAAAAAAAGCTTTGGCCTGAGCTCTGAGCTGCTGCAGCACCAGAAAGTCCATGCGGGTGGCAAGTCCCAGAAGAGCTTAGAGCTGGGGAAGAACTCCTCAGTGCTGTTGGAGCATCTCAGGAGCCCCTTGGGGGCCAGACCCTACAGCTGTTCTGATTGTGGGGCCTCCTTCCTCGATCGACTAGCTCTTACCCGCCACCAGGAAACCCACACTCAAGAAAGGGCCCCCACTCCTGAGGACACCCCTTCAGAGCCAGCCACCTTGTCCACAAACCAGGAAGATGAGGGAGAGGCCTCTACCCCCCCAAAGAGCAGCAGCCACAGGGAAGAGGAAAGTCCTAAAACTCTCTCAGAGGAAAAGCCCTATTTGTGCCCTGAGTGTGGAGATGGCTTCACAGAAGTTACAGCTCTCCTCCTCCATAGGAGCTGTCACCCAGCTGTCTCCCTGTGAAGTAGGTTTGGAGACCAGGGTCCTCTCTCTCCTGAGAAATTGTGGGGAAAGGAGGCCAACCCCATTGGATCATAGAAAAGTGGAGGGTCTAGAACCCTGGGAAGAAATAGTGCATTTGCATCAGCAAAGAGAAGCCTGTAAGATTGTGGGTGGGAACCACTTATAAGCCGTAGAGAAAAACTGCTGGGTTAGAAGCCCTATAAATATGTAGGAAACAAAGCCCTTTAAGTCTGTAGCAGAGAAATCCTGTAAACCATAGTGGGTTAAAGCCCTATTAATTGTAGGAAGAGGTTCTAACATGTCTCTAGACAAACCCATAAAAATCCTGTATCAAAATCCTTATCAGAATCCTTGGGTGGGAGAGGGTTAGGGAATAGAGTCGGCACTGACTTGTGAGGTGCTCTGGATGATGGAGGAAACACCTCAACTCTTCCTACCTAGTATTTATTCTCTCCTGGCAGCCTTGGACAGAGGAAAGTGCTCAGCAGGGAAGTCCTGCCGGAACTCTGTTGAGCTAGAAGAGAAATGGGAAGGAAATGACTAGGTGCTTCCAGACCCGCAGGTAGACGAGACTTCCATTGCACTGGGGGTTTGGGTGAATTGTATGTATGAGGGGAAGGAGGACTGAGGGGTTCCTTATAAGTAAGAGCCCCCCAAAATGACAAGCCATTTTAAGGGCTGGAGTTTGGGGTACATAACAAACCTTGAGTGTAAGAATATTGAGAACATGTTGAGAAACCACCTCAGCTATCAGGGAAGGTAATGTTTGTTTGAAGGGAAACAAAGCATGGGGAGAAACTGCAGATGGAAGCTGGCCAGTTCCTCCTCCCCCTGGGAGCTTGTTAAACTTCAAGTGCAAGCAGATCCCAGTTCAGGCCGTCAGGGTTCTCCTCAGACACGCAGGACCAGCCTTTTCCCAGCCAGCTGGAGATGTCTACTCTGAGAGGCCTCTGGGCTTTCAAGGGGCCTCTGCCACATTCTCAGGTCTCACAGGTTTTTCCTGAAAGCTAACTGCCACAAGTCTTACTGCAGTGGCATCCCGTTTCCTCAAATTCTGTCCTCAGTGGGGAGCCACTTGCTGCTAGTCACCTTCCAAAGAACAAATTCCTTCAGAGACTCCAGGCTTGTATGTGCTTGTTCTCCTTAGATTTCTGTAAGTTCATGAGAGCCACTTGTGGGTTCTCTGTGGTGACCAGGGATGGCAAGACAACCCAACAGACAGCTTTGATCTACCAGCAACATGATTTAAACCTCAGCCTTTTGTGTGAACTTTATGTAAGGCTGCCTGCAGGATGAGCCAGGCCGCACATGCTGGATGTCCTGACACAGCACAGACTGGACCAGAGTCCCTGAAGAGACAATGGAAACTTGACCACCTTCCTCATCCCCAGTACGTGGATGCCCTTTAGATGGGGTGATCAGATTTGATCCTGGCCCTGGGGAGGGACAGACTCCACCTGATCCTTTTGGCCTTTCTCTCCTTAGCCAGAATCCAGTGGAGGACATGAAAGGGTGAGAAATGCTCCCCTACCACACCCATGTCCTCCTCAGACACCACAGGCTAGACACTTCATCAATCCAGCCAAACCTGCTCACCTGAGCTCTGTGATGGAGCAGAGACAGTTTCCTTACACAGTGGTTGAAGAAACACTTTGGTGAGAAACATCTGTAACAAAGACCCTTAAAGATGGGAAGGACTCTCCCCCGTATTTGGGTTGCAAAGGGAGTGAGTGTCCTTAGCCCAGTGCTGGCGTTAGTGACATTCTGTCCAGAGGAAGAGGACTGAGACGCCAAGTGATATGATCCTTAGGTGTCCTGTCTGTGCCCAGAAGAGTGACCTGGATCCCCACAAAACTGTGGGAGAGACCTCTAATTCCATTACCTAAAAGTTCAAAAGGTAGAGACCCATCATCCTTCATCTATCCTGTCCCCAAGTGGATGACCCTCAAAATTTAAAGGACCAAAATCAAGCGTACTGGGGGAAATGCCGGTGCTCCGGGGAGAGGAAAAGGCAGGCCTTACACAGGTAGAGAGAGCCTTGCTAGAGACCCAAGTACCCGCTAGGAGGGCACCATGGGGACAGGAGGAGCCTGTCTGTCTGTCTGTCGAAAGAAATGCTGGTAAAGGGGGTATCCCTATAAAATGGAGTAGATACTCTCCTAAGTATAAGCTGATTCGACCCCTTCTCAGGTGGTAGCAGAAACTAGAGAGAGGTATCCTTGTAAAACTAGGAGTGGATTCCCTCGGACCCAGGTCTGAACGTGTCATCAGAAGACTGCTGGGGGAGGCGGGCAGTGTAACATGGCTGACTGTAAACTATTGAGGACCAAGACGTAGTCTACCCAGCAGGATGCTCACACGTTCTGGAGACAGGTGAGGGCTCTGGTCTTGACTCTAGCTAGTACTAGATGGACCACGTGGATAGGTGGTGGGCTGGGTTTCCTAGTAGGAAAGGGCAGAGCAGAGACCTCGTGGTGAGACCTGTTCTCTTGGCCGCCTCCCTCTCAGACCTAGCTACACCAGAGAGGAATCTGTTGAGGGCCCAGAAGCCTTGTAACTGGCTCGGGAAAAGGTCCATCAGAGTTAAGTCTGGAAGGCATAATGGAGCCAACTCCATAGTGGGCCAGAGCCTTCGGAAGTGCCCCACAACCATGGGCAGAGGGGGGTACAAGCATCGGAGAGGGTGAGGCTGCTCTGCCCCAAGGGGAACGTGGAGCTGTTGTTGAGTATGGAGACCAGATAGAGCTCCTAAAGGAACCATCATGACCCCCCCAGTCCGGGGGAGGCTCCCAGAATCCTTTTCCCTCACAGAGGAAGCCCTGCCCACTCGACTTCTCCCTGAGGAGTGAAGGGAAGTCCTGCTTTTGAGTGTGTGTCAGTGACAGTGCTGTGTCCCCGTGTCCTGCTGAATAGCTGAAGAGAATAAAGGAGTCACATTTCCCAAGTGTCTTCTTCCTACTGTTCAGTGAGCTCAAGACATGCCCTCTCCCAGAACTAAGGCCTATGAGGACCTCAAAACTCAGTATTGTCCCAGGCTTGCCCCTTTCCCAGGGCCCCATGCTTCTTGGCCAGTATTTGCTTGGGGAAGGCTGACAGGTTTATGGAATTCACAAACAATCCATGGCCTCGTGAGAAATAGCGAAAACTTTGGTCAGCTGGGTGGCTGCCTGTGGCTCTGGTACTGGTTATCTTGGGTCCAGCACTGCAGTCTCCCCAGTACCACAGGAGAAAGCTGCCAGCTTCCTCTCTAGGGTCCCCCCTTGGGTCCTGGGCCTAGCTCAGCCCTCCATGACCTGTCCTCTTTGAGAGGTCTGTGGTGCCCTGGCTTCTGTCCCATCCCCAGGATAGCATCGGATTCTCCCCAAGGGAGGGGCTGAAGCTCTAGAAGTGCGGCCATTTACCCCGGGCCAAAGTGAGTCCTGTGGGAAGTCAGACGGCCTGGAGACCACCTCCACACCGGCCATTATTTTCTCCTTGTGGTTGGACCTGCTGAGAACTTGATTTCATCTAAGGGAGTTGGGATGACTCCAAGGAAGTCCTCATACCAGGCTGGCTTCTACTGTCTGTCTACTAAGTCTGGTCATGGGCCCCTAAGGGGCTTCCTGTGACCAACACTAGCCATAGCCCATCTCTGCCCGTCTGTTATGGACTCTTGCTGAAGACACAAAGGCTTATCCCTGACCTTTCTCTTTTTAATTTAAAAACTTTTTTTTGGGGGGGGGGTTCAAGACAGGGTTTCTCTGTGTAGCTTTGTACCTTTCCTGGAACTCACTTGGTAACCCAGGCTGGCCTCGAACTCACAGAGATCCGCCTGGCTCTGCCAACCAAGTGCTGGGATTAAAGGTGTGTGCCACCACCGCCTGGCCTTTAAAAACATTTTTGATGTGTGTGGGGTTTTTATTTGCATGTGTCTGAGCATCCATGTGCATGCAGTGCCTGCCAATGGAGTTACAGATGGCTGTTAGCTGCCATGTGGGTGCTGGGAATTGAACCCAAGTCTTCTGGAAGAGCAGCCAGGGCTCTTAACCCCTGAGACATTTCTCTAGCCGTCTCTTGGACATTATTGTACCTCTAGCCCACATCCCAGAGTAAGCTTTCTCCCTTTCTGTTCCTGGAATGTGGGCTGGGGAGGACTTGCCTTTTCATGTCCCTGGAAGAAATAGACTAGTCTCTGTCCTGGAAGAGTCTTCAGTTGGGCAAGGACTCCAATGGGAAGGGGACCAGAGCAGTACTGATTTAAAGGTCATGCCTGCCACAGTGGAGTGGATGGCATTTGGAGTAAGTAACTCCAGGGTCTAGGGGTCTCAGGAACAGGGAATTCTTTGTATAGATGTCAGAAGTGGGGTGGGATAGAGGAGGCAAACAGTTGGGCATTGATTTAGAGTAGCAGGTCTCAACATGTGGGTCATGACTTCTTTGGGGGTGGAACAACCTAAGACCATTGAAAAACACAGATACTTACATCACGATTCATAACAGCAAAATTACAGTTAGGAAATAGCAGTGAACATAACTTTATGTTTGGAGGTCACTGCAACATGAGGAACTGTGTTAAAGGGTCCCAGCATTAGGAGGGTTGAGAACCCCTGCTCCAGAGCATAAGGGAGGGATGGAGGTGCAGCCAGAGCCGAGGCCTTCAAAGTCTAAGGAAGGTTAGTCTTGTGGGGGACTGAGTCACACGTCCCCTCGCACTCCTTAAACATGGATTTTCAGGGCTGGAGCTTGGGGAGTTGGGTTTCAGTAGCTGTAGCCTGGGCCCTGATAAACGCCTCAGAGGAAGGCTAAGTGCAAAGGGAGGCCTGGTTAAGGTTGGAAGAAGAGATCAGGAGGCAGTGACCCTGAGAAGAGCCGGCGGTGCATCAGCAAAAGCCTGAGGTGAGTTCTGGGAGAAGTCTCCATCAAATGCTGAGGCCGCTTTAACTCCAGCTTGCCTGCAGTTGGCCAAGGGAGAGTTCTGACTAGCAAAGAAATCTTATTGGCCATTTAAGACACACCCTGCACCCATGTGACAGACTGATGGCTGATTTTCACTGCCCTAAGGTGGCAGTACTTCTCCAGTCTGACTTAAGGAAGCGGTATGCTCTGGTATGCTCTACTTTGTACAGTTAGGGGTTACCACCCCACATGGAGGTTTGAGTACCCCCAACCCATGCGGACTTGCCTCTAATGAATTGGTGTGCATTTATTTAAGGAGCCCATGGCGGGCCATGACTTGGGAGGATCATGCTGGAAGAGAGCTGGTGATCAGCTGGCGCACAGCTCAGGTGGCTGTGTCTCTATGATGCAATACTTTGCGTTTCTCCCACCTTAACTACTCCAGTCAGGGTGGCTTTCTTGGTGGCCCAATGTCATCTCCTGGGGCGACCCGTGCTTCGGCGAGCGTCCCCATCACTGCCAGCTCCACGCCCGAGGTCACAGCAGCCCACATTTCTGTCTCCAGTCCACCTTGGTTCAGTCACTGCGACCCCACTGAAACCAGGCGGGGTCAGAAAGCAGAAAGCACTGGGAGTCTTCGCGAAGGCAAGCCGGGGGCAGAAAGGGCCGAAGAGCCCCCAGAAGGCACTGCTGTTTCTAAGCCGGAGGCCACTGCCAAGACTGCCGCTTCCACACCCACCCCAACCCCGCTCAGCACCGGCCATGGCTCTAGCCCCAGGGTGACTTCCATGAGAGCGACACCGGAATAGCGGACAACACTACAACACTCCACATGTTTGGTCAAACTGTTTCCAAGGGCTCAGATAGTGGCCAGAGCAGGTTACAATGAAAAATCATCATGCTGAGGTGTCGTGGTTTGTGTGTTCGCAGAGTAGGGGTGGATAAAATTAAAAATTCGCACGCCTTTGGCCAGTACAACAAGGAAACCTCGCTCTGCGAGGTAATGGACTACATCTCCCAGGATGCAACCCAGAAGCTGTTATCTGAATGGCCAATGACCGCCAAGGGCGTGGCCAACCCTTAACCAAAGGCTTCTCCAGTGTGAGCTGGGTTGGGTCGCTCCATGAAACAGGTCTCTGCAGATATGCTCGCCTTTGTTCACTGGGGCCCACAGTTGCTGGGTGGGCTGAAGCGGGTTCTCAGATGTGCCCAGTTCCCAACCCCAGATCCACACCAACCCAGGTACGGCACCTAGACTTGTGTTTAGACCAAGTGGACTGGGTACTCTGCAGCCTAGGGTTGGGTATTTATTCATAACAATTAGCAGCCCATACACAACACCTCTGGAGTAGAGGCTGTTGAGTCCAAAAGATCCTGTAGCTATCTGCAGGGCCATCTCCCGGCTCCACTGGGTCCTGTCTTCACTGTTGAGTCTGTTCAGGCAGGTACTGCAGGGAGTATCTGAGCAGAGGCTAGCCACAGGACAGTAGGCAAAGCTCTCTACCTGGAATGACGGAAGTGCTAGATTGTCCCTTCCCTCCTGGCAGGCAAGCTGCACCTCCACAATTCAGACCACCAAGATGAAGGCAGGGCTAGGACCAGGTGCTCAAGGGAGCAGCAGGATGTGCGAAGAGGGCTGAAGAGGCCTTGGGAAGAGAGTCTGGCTAAGAGAAATGGATGACCTTGAATCAGCACTGAGGAGGCAATGTCTGCAGAGCTTCCCGGAATAGGGCAGACACCCGAGGCTGCACCTTCTTCAGCACAAAAGCTACCAGGGTACAGGAAACTCCACAGGAGGGCTAAAGCCCTGCCCAGGCCTGGAGCCAAGCAGGTGAAGAAAGGCTCCCTGGGCCCAGGACCCTGTGCCAAGCAAAGGGTCCTTGGTCATCACTGAGGTCGTGTAGGCAGGTGATAAGCCCTTTCCTGGTGGAGGAATTCCCCTTTAGGGGTAAGGATGGATCTGTCTCCCCAGTAGAAACAGAGTCAGGCCAGCTCCTAAGGCTCCAGTTAGATGTTGTGAACCTAGGGAGCGCCCCAGGCTGCAGACCTGACATTCAGAAAAGATGGTGCTCAGCTTGGTTAATCCCACCTCTCCTGCACCAGTAGCCCCAAACCACCTAGGTACATAGGGCTGGGTTCATGGAGTCTGGAAAGGAGGCTGGGGCCACTGCCCCTGGGGGAGTGGGGAGCTGGGGGCACAGCCCCTAGGGTCTATGGGTGTTTCAGAGTCCCCTGAGTTTCAAGTTCAGCTGATGTACACACGGTGGAAGTCATGGGCACCAAAGGCCGCGTTGCACTTGGGGCACTTCCGCTGGCGGGCCTCATAACGGCCACGCACACACTCAAAGCAGAACACATGGAAGCACTTGGTGAGCACCGCATCCTTCTTGCGAGTGTTACAGCAGGGGCAGGTCAGCCGCGCCTGGACCAGACAGACAGACAGACACCATGTTTAGAGCATCCCTGACAGTGCCCACACTCCAAGCTAACACCGGGAATTCCAGGCTAGGCCTACCCAATGGCAGATGCTTCTGATTCTGACCATAACTTCTGAAAGTGGGAACCCACACAGCATGAATGAGGAGACAGGCTCAGAAACCAAGTTTTCAGTCAGAAAGGAGCTAAGAATGGTGCTCACAACTGCGGTCCCCAGGACTTGGAGGCTGGAGTTAGTGCTGCAGTTTCAAGGTCAGCCTGGGCCACACAATAAGACCTCCTTCAAACACAAGACAAAACCAACCAACCAAAAATAAAAAATCAAACCCAAACAGAAAATAAACAAAACGACAAAGCAGCAGAGCAGCTGGGTCTCCTAAGGACAGGGATCCAGCCTGAACTCTTCATCTCCTGCCTTGTTTGCTTTTTTGGGCAAAAGCTCCAATGGGTCCCCCTCTTCTCTTTGCACCTGCTAAGTCACTGCTGAACATGTTAGTCGTGAGAAACATGCTACCTCTACACTCAATTAGACCTACCCCGTGTGTCCCCAGATCCTGCTGGGACCTTCTCTTAGCCTAACGCCTACCCCCCAACTGCTATCAGGAGGCCCTTCCTTCAGCTCCAGTCAGCCACTACCTTGTGTCAGCCCTGCATGGCGTGTGTCTGACCTATCAGGAGTCCTGGCCAGCTAGCCCAACTTCCTCAGATCAGTGTTATCTCACTCTCTCAGGACTCTGCCATGAGCACTGGAAAGCCTTTTCAAGCTGTCCATGTCTGCCTTTTCCTCCTGAAGGCCCAACTGCCACAACGGGATTCCTCTCTTCCTGACTGGTGATCTGACCACCCTGTTCCACCCAAGTCCACCCAGTCCCAGGAGCACTGCGCAGGCTCAGGTCGTTCTCCTCCTCATCTACTTCCCGTCTCCATTTTCTTCCAACCCTTGGGGGTCACTTCCGCCTGCCACTGAAATATTGAGGTTCCTAAGGGGAGAGGAATACCCCTGCTCTTCTCTAGCCCAGCCTTTGGAGGTGTTAAATGCTTTCCCAGCCTCCCAAATGAGCTCAGAGGCAGCGTGTTCTCATCACCCTTGAAACCATTCCTCAACCTGCTCCTAATCCACTCCTGAGTGTTGTCGACCTAGTTTTCCATCCAGAACCGAGCCTCCCTGGTGTCCCTCTTCCTTCACTCTGGCCATCCCTGAGTCCAGCAGTCCCACCTCCTAAGCACCGCCTTAGCCCATCTGCCCTGTCTGCTGCCTTCACTCAGCTAAGTGTTCATTTCTGACTCAGTGAGCGCACTGCTCTAACGACTCCCCTGACAGTCCCCACCCTCCCACCCACCACAGCTGCTGTTAGCCCCACATCTGACCTTTGCTGGAGCTGAGGATACAGCTTAGTGGAGAAGCATGCGCTCAGCCTCGAGAAGGCCAAGCTTGGAGAAGGTGTAATCCCCGGCGTCACATGCCCCTCCACCTCCCCAAACCTGACAAGTAAAAACCTCTTCTCTGCTTACAGGCTACAAAGCCTGCCCTACACCCTTCGGACTTTGCTGATACTCACCCATCTCTCCTCCAGCCACATGGCTCTTCTTGGGGCCTTTCCCTTCTCATCCCCATTCCTCAAGCTTTGGGTGACAATTCCTTCTAGGAAGCCTGTTGCTACACAACCCCTTCCCCACTCCAGGGCTACTTACTCTGGAGACTTCCCTTGGGTTCTGACCTGTCTCTGACCTCTGCCATCACATTACTTATCACTGAGATGGTAGCATTACTACAAATTCACTGCTGGGGACAGGGTGCAATCCCTCCCCTGCCCCATGGCATATATACAACCAATGCTTGGCCAGTCTGACATCACAATCAGGGTTTCTGCTATCCTACCTGATTTTGGAGCCCCAGAGACTAGCCAACTCTCACCAGCCGTCACCACATCCCACCTTGTACTCCTTGATCTCCTCCTGCAGGATCTCATCAGCATCTGCGTAAACCTCCACCTTCCTCTGTTTTTCCAGTTTCCGTCGTAGCCGGGAAATGTCCTCCTGGAGCAGCAGAAGCCAGGCTAAGACACCGCGTGCCTGCATGCCTCCCGCACTGTAACCATGGGCCCTCCCCAGGCACACACCTGAGCCCTCTTGAGATTGAAGCTCTCTTTCTCCCGGGCAGCCCGGCTCTCTGCCAGGCATGGCTGGATCTCTCGAAGCCGAGTCTGCACATGCTCCAACTGCACCTTCAGGTCCTCAGCCAACTGGGCTGCTTCTACAGCCTGAGGTGGGTGGGAACAGGAAGGAGAGGACTGTATGCCCAAGCCTGGGGGCCACAGTCCACGGATGACCCTGCCTTGTGGTCCTCAGCCTCACTTCTTCCTAATCTTTTCAGCATAGCATCTTACTGCGGGAGAGTGCTCCCTCTGGTCTTTGACCTCCTCCAGGCTCGTGTCTCTGTTGCTCAACAGCTCTGACATACTCACTCTCCCTTGGGACTCAGCTCTGAAGTCATGTCCCCAAGGAGCACATTATTCTTTCACACAGTCTTAGTTTCCTTCCTCAAATGTCTGAAACAAGTGTAGTGGCATGTAGCTGTTACTCCAGCAGTTTGGAGGTTGAGGCAGGAGGGTCACTGAGAGCTCAAGGCCGGCCTGGAATACATTAAGAACTTGTTTTAAAAAGAAAAAGAGCCTGGTGTGGTGGCGCACACCTTTAATCCCAGCACTTGGGAGGCAGAGGCACGTGGAGCTCTGTGAGTTTGAGGCCAACCTGGTCTACAGAGTGAGCTCGACAAGAGCCAGGACTAACTGCATAGAGAGATCATGTCTCAAGAACAAATGAACAAACACACAAAAACAAAGACAGACAAAGGGAAATGTGAGGGATGGGCAGCATTACTTATTTGTGGGATTACTGGTGGGGAGGCAGGGCTCAGCCAGTGTTGGTCAGCATAAAGCAACCTGACATGTAACAGGGACATAAAAATCCTGTTTTACACAAATGAATTCACCAGAAGACAATACCCTACTAGTTATGAAATCAATATCAATCTTGTCTTTTTTAATTCTCTATTTTATGTGCATTGGTGTTTTGCCTGCATTCATATCTGTGTAAGGGTGGTGGACCCCCTCAGACAGGTGTGAGATGCCATATTGGTGCTGGGTATTGACAATTGAACCCAGAGCCTCTGGAAGAGCAGCCATCTTAACTCTGAGCCGTCTCTCCAGTTAATCCTCTATCTCTATCCACCTGCCAAACAAGGTCTCTAAATATCACTGCCCAAGCTGGCCCCAGACTTGCTTGTAGCTGAGGATGACATGACTTCTTCGTCCTCCTGATGACCTTTCCAGTGCTGAGTTTATAGGCCAGGTTAGACGGTACTAGAAACTGAACCCAGAGTCTGACATCTGCTATGAAAGCAGTCTACTCACTGAGCTACATCATCGCCCACTTTTCTTATGTTTAATATAAAGCCTGTGCTCTCAGCATCTGGGTTGGAGATGGCTCAGTGGTTAGGAAGACTTGCAGTTCTAGCGGAGGATCTGGGTTCAGTTCCCAGCACCCACATGGTGGCTCACAGCCACCTATAACTCCAGTTCAAAGGTATCTGACGCCGTCTTTTGGCCTCTTAAGGGCACCAGGCAAGCGTGTGGTACAAAGACATATAAGCAGGCAAAAACATCCATGTACATAAATTAAAATCAGGATATCTAAAAAAGTGGTCATGGTGGTGCGCGTCTTTGACCTTAGTACTCGGGAGGCTGATCTCTATGAGTCTGAGGCCAAAGGCCACAGGCCAGCTTGATCTACATAATACTTGCAGGACAGTAGCAGCTAAATAGAGAGACCGTGTCACTAGACAAATAAACACACACAAAAGGAGTTCAAACCTATCATGATCTCCATAGGGAGAAAATAAAAGCAAGCAACCTCTTAAGAAAACAATACAGGGCTGAAGGGATGCCTTAGCTGGGAGTGCTCGGAAGTACGAGGACCCAAGTTCGATTCCCAGAACCCACATTAAAAAAAGAAAAAAGAAAGAAAGAAAACGACTACATAGCAGCAACCACCACATCTATTTGAAGTTACCCAATGACTTCTGTTTTTGTTTTTTCTTTTTTGGTTTTTCGAGACAGGGTTTCTCTGTAGCTTTGAGCCTGTCCTGGACTAGCTCTGTAGCCCAGGCTGGCCTCAAACTCACAGAGATCCACCAGCCTCTGCCTCCTGAGTGCTGGGATTAAAGGCGTGTGCCACCACCGCCCGGCTGAAGTTACCCAATGACTTTTAATTATTATTTATTTATTTGATTTTTCCAGACAGAGTTTCTGTAACAGCCCTGGCTGCCCTGGAACTCACTTTTGTAGACCAGGCCTCAACCTCAAATTTTTTTTAAAAATGACTTTATTGGCTGTATGTGTGTGGGTATAATTGGCATGCCACACCCACGGAAGCCAGAGGGCAACTTCTAAGAGTTAGTTCTCTCCTTCTTCCAAACAGATCCCAGGGATCGAACTTGGGTCATCAGGGTTAGAGGCAAGTGCCTCTACTCAACTGAGCCATTTGCATGCCCGAATGAGTGGTTCTAGCCCAGTCCTCAGGAACTTGACATGGGTCTCAATCCCAGCTGTATTTGTTCCTGAACAAGTCAACTGACATTCCCTAAGCTTCAGATCCCTCAGTTATGGAACAGGGTGTGCTAAAGAGACTCACTGCTTAAGAGCACTGGCTGCTCTTGCAAAGGACCCGAGTTCAGTTCCCAGCACCCACATGGCGGCTCACACTTGTCCATAACCAGCTCTAGCAGATCCAGCACCATCTTCTGGTCTCTTGAACACACATACACACATACACATAAATTAAAAACAAAAAGCTCCCACAAACAAAACCATCCTGGTAGGATTACTGAAGCTGGGGAGCTGGCTTAGTGGGTGAAGGGCAGGTGAGGCAAACATGAGGACCTGTACTCAATCCCAGATGATCCATGTCAAAACCCAGGATTGGCAGTGCATGTCTGTAACCCAGTGGAGATAGGCAAAGCCCAGGGATTCACTCACTAGCCAGCCTGCCTAGCTAGAATGGAAAGTTCAGTGAGAGACCCTGCCTCAAAACTAAGGCAACTAAGAATAACATCTTGAAAACAACCCCTGTCCTTCAACCCTACCCTCAAGGGAGAGGGGGGGGGGGGAGAGAGAGAGAGAGAGAGAGAGAGAAAGAGAGCGCGAGCGAGCACACACACACACACACACACACACACACACACACACACACACAAATAAAATGGGATTAATTGTGCCAAGTACTGAGTACAAGGCCTGATAAACAGTAAACATATACTTGTGAGCTATCCAGGAAACAGAGCCAAGCTTCACCCTGGATCACCTGGGTCAGGATTGCCAAGCAGAGCTAGCGGGAAATACATGAACCAATCATACAAGTTGCCATGCCCAAAGGCCAGCCTTACCTTCCTCTTATTGAGCTCCAGGGCCTGGCTTCGCAGTGTCAACTCCTTCTCTACACCCCCAAGGCTGCCCTGCAGAGCCCGCTCCTTTTCCTCAAGCTTCTGCACTGTCAACAGCTGGGCATCCACCTGAGGATGGGAGGCCTCAGTACGGGGTGCAAACTGCAGCTGCATCCACAAGCATCACACCGTAGCTGCCATACCTGAGACTTGAGGCCAAGAACCTGCTCGCCCAGTTCATCCTTCTCCTCCCGGAGCAGCTTGTGAATCTGGTTGGCTTTGATGCGCTCCGACATGAGCTTAAAGTTGGCATCATCCTTTTCCCGCAACTGCTGCAGCAGACGCCCATTCTGCTCCTGCATGTCCTCAAAGGCCTGGCCCGTCACATCCATCTCGGACAGCAGCGCCTCCTCCTCCTGCATGGGAAGGGAAGTAGGAAGTGGTGGATTAACAAGGTAGTTGTTGGGGAGCTCCCGAGAAAACAGCATGTACCCAGACCATCAAAACGTCCCGCGCTAAAGGCACTAAACAGAGGGCTAAGGGAACCCCAGCATTTAGAAGCAAGGAGACCACAGGGCGTTACACCTGCTTGGTGGCACCCAATTTGCGCTGCAGGTGTTCAATCTGCTCCTCTGCCTGCCGGATCCGTCGCAGGGCATCTTCATCTGCAATCTTCTTGCTTTCTCTTCGATCTCTTTCCTCCAGTTCTCGGATGCGGCTCCGAAGCTCATCCACCTGCATCCATGGGAGGAAGCCCTCAAACACTGGTCCATACAGCAACACCACTACTAGCTTGCTTTGCATAGTGAGAGAAGAAGAAGAGAAGCTGGCCCACGGCTCTGAAATCCCTGGGCCAGACTCTGCATGCCCCTCCCGCCCTCACCTCAGCCTTGGCCTTCCGTTCAGCTGCCATGAGCTGCACCTTATCCCGCTGCTCCTTGGGTGCTGACTTGTACATGTCCAGCAGCAGCTTCATCTCCTTCTGGCTCTCCTGGGCCTTCCTAGAGAAGGGGACAGGAGGGCTCTTAGTAAGGAGAGCTGCGAGCTGCCTGACGCGGAGGGACAGCAACAGGACCTCACTTGAGCTCTGCTCGGAGACCCTTGAGCAGCTCCGACTCTTTCCTCTTGGCTTCCTCCACCTTGGCCTTTTCTCGATCAGTCCTTGAGAGAGCTGAGGCTATGGGAGGGGGCCCCAGGCTAGGCCCTTCCCGTTCCCGAAGTTCTCGCTTGGGTCTGGCCTCAGGTTCTCGGCCCCGAGGGGGCAAGCCCTGGGCCCCAGGAGTTAGGGTCTGGGCATCATCTTCAGAGGAGACCAGCTCCTCCTTCTTTACTGAAGACGCAGCAGAGGCGGTTCCAGGCACTGAAGTCATCTCCTTTCTGCTGTCAGGGGTACCTCCAGGGCCTGGCCCCCCATCTTCTTTCCCTGGGGCTAGGGCATTGAGGCCAGAGTCGTCTGGCTGGTTCAGGCTGGGAATGCAGTGGGAAGAACCACTGGCTTGGGCCCGGAGCTGTAAAGATGGAGGAAAACAAGAAGGAGGTGAGCCACTGCTCACTAAGATCGATCGAAGGCTTTTCCCAGGCAGCTCCCTCTCCTCACTTTGCCAATCTCAGCCTGTACTTCTCGAAGTTTCCGTTTATATCGCTGGGCATCCCCTTTTAGCTGGTGATTATGATTCTGGAGACTGCTAATCAGGTGGCGCATCTCACGGTTGATAGGCCCTGGGAAAAAGGCAGAAGTGGGTGCGTAGGACTGTCTTTTTCCAACTCTCCTACTCCCCAGAGGGGAGAGAAGCGGAATAGAGCCAACGCTCCCATTATACAGAGGGGAAATAAGGCCTCAGAGAGGCTGGACAGATGGCCCAGTGGTGAAGAGCACTGGCTGCTCTTGCAGAGGACTTAGGATTAGTTCCCAGCACCCACATGGCAGCTCACAACAGTCTGTAACTCCAGTTCCAGGGGATCCAGTGCCTTCTGGCCTCTATGAGCATCAGGCACACATGCCTGAGGTGCACAGACATACATGCATACTCATACAGACATATATGCAAAATACTTATACACATAAACATTAATCTTTAATTGTAAAGTTTATGTGTAAGTGTTTTACTTACATGTACGTATGTCTGTGTAGTGTAGTGTCCCCACAGGCCAGAAAAGGGTCTTGGATCACTGGGAATTGTGGGTACTGGAATCAAATCTGAGTCCTCTGGAAGAGCAGTCGGTGTTCCCCCACGCCCGCCCCCATACTCCCACCCCCTTAGAGGGTTTCTCTGTGTAGCTCTGGCTGTCCTGGAACTTGCTCTGTAGACTATGCTGACCTCGAACTCAGAGATCTGCCTGCCTCCCCAGTGCTGGGATTACAGGTGTGGGCATCATGCTCGGTTCCTGCCTCACTATTCTACTTGTTCTTCATTGGCTATCACCCTCTACTAAACTCACCCCACAGGAGCAGAGAGTCTTTGTTTATTGGCAAAACCCTAAAACCTAGAACTGAGTGTGGCTCATGGGGAGTACTCAATAAACCTTTGTGAGACAAATCTCTCAGAGAGAGGTCAGAAGAGCTCACAGTCGGGCGTCACCGGCTCAGCGACACATCCCAGCTGCTGACAGCACTGTGAGGGTACAGGTAGTGTACTGCCTGTTTTCTGTGGGGGACTGAGGCTCTGAGAAACCCTCAAGTTACTGGCTCTAGATAAGCAGCCCAAAGGTTCAGGCTTCCCTCCACCCAAGCCCACCACGTACCAGCCTGCTCGTTGGCCGCAAGGTTCTGTTCAAACTCAATGCGCAGCATCTCATACTCCTTGCGTACCTGGGCCAGGGTATCCTCCAACTGGATAACTTCTGTGCGCAGTTTCTTCTGCAGCCCCAATTCATCACTCTGTGGGTTGAGGTATTAAAAACACACAGCCTATGAAAATCCTACCCTCATACTAATGAAAAGACCCAGTTTTTGCTTATAAAGAAAAAAGCTGGGGCTGGAGAGATGGCTCAGTGGTTAAGAGCACTGGCTATACTTCCAGAGGTCCCGAGTTCAATTCCCAGCAACCACATGGTGGCTCACAACCATCTGTATTGAGATCTGGTGCCCTCTTCTGGCCTGCAAGCATGCATGTAGGCAGAGCACTGTATACATAATAAATAAATACATCTTAAAAAAAAAAAAAGCCGGGCGGTGGTGGCACATGCCTTTAATCCTAGCACTCGAGAGGCAGAGGCAGGCGGATCTCTGTGAGTTCGAGGCCACAGAGCAAGTTCTAGGACAGGCTTCAAAGCTACACAGAGAAACCCTGTCTCGGAAGCCCCCCATCCCCACCCCCCCCAAAAAAAAGAAAGAAAGAAAAGAAAAGAAATAAAGCTGCCAGATGGTGGTGGCGCATGCCTTCAATCCCAGCACTCGGGAGACAGAGGTAAGGCAGATCTCTGAGTTCAAGGCCAGCCTGGTCTACAGAGTTAGTTAGTTCCAGGACAGCCAGGGCTACACAGAGAAATTCTGTCTCAAAAAGAAAAAAGAAATAAAGCCAGCACTGGTTACTTAAGCTTAAGTCTCTCAGAAAAGCAAAAAGGACCCCAGTGAATGAATGTAAGACAGATAAATACACCAAGCATTACGGCGTATGCCTTTCATCCCAGCACTCTGGAAGCAATGGCTTGTGGATGTCTTACATGGGAGGCCAGCCTGATCTATACAGTGAGTCCCAGGCCACCCAAGGCTACACACTGACACCTTGATAAAGAGATGGCTCAGCAGTTAAGAGCACTGGCTGCTCTTCCAAAGGACCTGTTTTTGGTTTCCAATCCACACATGACAGCTCACAACCCTCTATAACTTTAATCCCAGGGATTCTGGTCTCGGCAGGCACCAGGCAAACTGTGCTGCACATACATATATGCAAGCAAAACACTTAAACAAACAAACAAACAAACAAAAAACAAAAACAAAAAAAAAACCACTGTAAAAAAGAAGGAAGCATTGGCGAGATTGCTCAGTTGTAAGAGCACTGGCTGCTCTTACAGAGGACCCAGGTTCAATTCCCAGGACCTACATGGTGGTTTACAACCATCTGTTAACTCCATCCAGTTCCAGGGGATCTGATGCCCTTTTCTGGCTTCAGAGGGCACCAGGCACACATGTAGTGCACAGCAACATGCAGGCAAACATCCATATATATAAAAACTTTAAATGATACACACACACATACATATGTAACGTGGTTGGTTGGTTTTGTTTGGTTGGTTTGTTGGTTTTTTCTATTTTTATTTTTATTTTATTTTATTTATTTTTTTTTTGGTTTTTCAAGACAGGGTTTCTCTGTGTAGCTTTGGCTGTCCTAGAACTCAATTGGTAGCCCAGGCTGGCCTCAAACTCACAGAGATCCGCCTGGCTCTGCCTCCCGAGTGCTGGGATTAAAGGTGTGCGCTACCACTGCCCGGCTATTTTTGTTTTTAAATAAGAACTGAGACATATGTGCAACCCTGATTCCACACCGTGAAATATTCGGCACTAATATTTCTTTTTGGATATCTGGCTCTATTTCTGATATTAACATGATTAAAAACTAACAGGAATAAACTGAAATTCATTCCCATTGCCATGCAGAGTTGCTGCTGTGCTCCCTGGTGGAAACTGTGGGTAGAGACTGGTCTCTGGAGGCTTTCATTCTATGTTTACTGCTTCACTTAGAGAAAATGTAAAATTTGGCTGGAGATAAGTAATTGTAAATGCCATTCCCAGAAAACATCCAAGTCCTTAACACTGTGACTTCTGGAGGGAGAGGAGCCGAAGGTGCTTAGAACAAGCTCTATCTACGTGTGGTTTTGGATCCAATGAATATGCACAAGCAGAAAACAAAGTTTCCAGGGTACACACTGCCCTAATGCAAACTGTTTTCTACCAGAACCAGATGCATGAAAAACAGAAAACAAAACCAGCTCCTTCCTGCAGCCATTAAAGCAGTTTGTGTTTAAATGGGCTTGTGTGGGCTGGAGAGGTGGCTCAGAGGTTAAGAGCACTGACTGCTCTTCCAGAGGTCCTGAGTTCAATTCCCAGCACCCACGTGGTGGCTCACACCCATCTGTAATGAGATCTGATGCCCTCTTCTGGCCTGCAGAGATGTATGCAGACAGAACACTGTATACGTAATAAATAAATAGATCTTTAAACGGGCTTGTATTTTACTGTGTTACTTCACATCTGATTACTATAGAAATAGTAAAGGCAGCGGCGGTGGTGGTGGTGTTCATGCTTTTAATCGTACATAATTGTACACTCAGGAGGCAGAGGCAAGTGGATCTCTTGTGAGTTTGTTCTCTGAGCCCAGGTCTTACAGAACATTTATGGTTATTATAATGGTACTTTAAAAAAATATTTTGTAAACAGAGTTAATGATTAAAATTGGAAGAAAAACAAAGATATACATCCCCCAGTCTCATCTCTGGCCAAGGAAGATTCTAGGACCAAAGGACTCTTAGCAGATTCATAAGGACCCATGGGAGCACATGAATGTCCCAACCCTACAGGTCTAGTCCTCACCCCAGACCCAACTCATCCCAAGACCATACCTCCATATGCTCAATGTGTCTCAAGTGGGAGTTCTTGGAGGCCAGCAGCAGCCCCCGGGCCTCATCCAGCTGGGTCTTCACTTGCAAAGACTCATTGTAGAGCAGGGAAAACTGAGCCTGTAGCATGCGGTACTCCCCTGTCTCACGTACCACCTCCTCAGGAAGGCTCCGCAGGGCCACCTGGGGAGGAAGGCATCCAAAAGGGTCCGATTAGCGCCAGATCTGCGGCTCAGTCCAGGCCTCTCAGTCTCAACACAGCCTACCTTGAGACGTTCATTGGTCCGGACAGCCCCCTGAAGCTCGGCCTGAAGCTTCTCTAGTTCTGCCATGCGGCTATTGGCCAATTCCTGATTTTCTTCCAGCTCTGCATTCAACATCTCAAACTAAGGAGTGGAAGGGGCTGTGGTAGGCAAGACCAGGACGGGCAGTGTGTCCCCCACAATCCTCCATGCATTCCTCCCAGGCTCCCCTGTGCTGAGCACTGACAGAGTCAGACCAAGGCTTTGCCTCAGGCTCTGAGGAGATGGGGAAAATCAGCCCTGCACAGGAATGTCTTTCTTGTACTTCTTCATGCTGCTCATTACCCACTTATGTTCTATTGTTACTTGTATGTTCCCCTGAATAGAAGTTCCCTAACTTCCATGGGAACTTTATTGCTCTCTCATATGAAATAGAGTTGGAGTTCATTAAGAAACTGATTTGAGGGCTGGAGAGATGGCTCAGAGGTTAAGAGCACTGACTGCTCTTCCAGAGGTCCTGAGTTCAATTCCCAGCAACCACGTGGTAGCTCACAACCATTTATAATGAGATCTCGTGCCTTTTTCTGGCGTACAGGCACACATGCAGACAGAACACTGTATACATAATAAAATAAATGTTAAGAAACTGATTTGAAGTATGGTAGTTCTGGGGTTGGGGATTTAGCTCAGTGGTAGAGCGCTTGCCTAGTAAGCGCAAGGCCCTGGGTTCGGTCCTCAGCTCCCGCCAAAAAAAAAAAAAAAAAAAGAAGTATGGTAGTTCAAAGCCTATAATCTCAGCACTTGGGAGACAAAAGGAAAAGGATCAGTCACCCTCAGCTACACAGCAAGTTCCAGGCCAGCCTGGCCTATATCATAAGACCTTGCCTCAAGACCAAAGAAGCAAAACATAAAGTCTGTGCAAACACAGACTGAAGTCCAGCGTTAAGGCGGAGGGAGGTGCTCAAGAGGACCGAGCGCGCTCAAATATGCACGTTGGCTTCTCAAACAAAGTGGGGCTCCCGTGGTCACTGGTGCGCTCCAGTCACCTAGCTCCTAGCACTTAACTCCTGAAGTTGTTCAATAACTGAGTACGTAAGTGAATGAAAGAAAGAAGTGCAGCGGGAAACAGTCTCAAATACAGACGTTTGCCTCGGGGATGCCAAGGGCTGGACTGGCCTGAAGGACTGGAGGGATGCTGCTGCTCACCTTCTGCATGCTAAGTGTGATCTGGCCTCCCTGAAAGCCCGAGGAACTCCCAGACACATAGTAGCCAGAGTTGAGCTGCAGAGAAAACAGACACAAGGGAAGTGAGGGGCAGAGCTGGAGTCCCAGGCACTGTACTTGGCTCCACCCGCTCCCGCACCTGCTCCAGGGCCTCCGCCAAGTGCTTGTTGAGCTTCTGCTCTCGCTTGCGCAGCTTCTCGATGTCCCACTGCAGGTCCTCCACCGTCGTCTCCATCTCCAGGACCTTGGTCTCTGTGGACGTCACTTTATCTTGGAGCTCAGAGTACTGGGGGCGACGGGAAGTGGCTTGGTTTCCCGAGACCCCTCAGGTGGCACACCAAACCCTGCCCTGGTTCGAGCTGCACCCAGACCCCTGACCCACCTCCAGCGAGATGCGGTGATGCTTCTCCTGCAGCTGGGTGGCCAAGTCCTGGAGTCGGCGGTTCTCTCTGCCCAGCTCCCGGGTGCGCACCCGAGCCACCTCCCCAGGGGCTTCACTGTCCCCTAGGAATGCAGAGCCCAGATTGAGAGTCAAGCCCTGGATAACCCGGGAGTTTCCATGCGGAGCGATGTACCAGATGTCTCACCAAAGCCAGCTCAGAGGAGAACCGTTTGGCTGACAACCGGAGAGAGAAGCCTGCTGTCACACAAAGCCTGGGTACCTGCCTCTCGGTCCAGAGGGATAACAGCCACCTTTGAGCTTTGTACAGTGTTCCAGAGAGCCCTCTCACTGGAGGGGTCTGACCCTACCAGAGACAACAGTTCCTCCAGTCATCTCTCTGGGGTCCCACTTCAGGAATCAAAGGCGAAATCCCCCTTTGGAACTAAGTGGTCCCAACAAGAACAAGGCTGACTGTTCACTGGGAGCTCTGTCCTCAAGGAATTACGGAGATTAGGGAAGGGACTCCTAAGGATGCAGGTGGGGACGGACTTCTCTAGGACAGTGTCTAAAGAACTAACCCCGGCTGTATACTCGCTGACAGAGTTCTTCCACCTGCCGCTGGAGGCGGTCCGAGGCCTCTACCACTCGAGACACAGCAGCCTTGGAGAATTCCATCCGTCCCTGCAGCTGCAGCTCCACCTCCTCGCTGCTGCTAGCACCCAGTGCCACCACAAAAGCCAAGGCTGGCTCACTGAGAGGGGTTCGAAACTGCATTGGCACGGGTTCTGGAAGGACAGATAACCCATAATAAAGGGAATAAAAGTGGCAGTGCCCATCAAACTGTGCCATGTTCCAGAAGGAGCTCTTTAATCTCAAGGGCTAATAATACCACCTGCAGTGTGCTCTTGTCCCATCTCCACAGGGAGAGACCTAAATTTAAATAACTCATTTTCTTTCTTTTCTTTTTTGAGACAGAACAGGATCTTATTGGCCTCATTCAAACACACAGAGATCACCTGCTTTTGAGTCCCCAGTGCTGGCCTTAAAGGCTTGTACCACCATGTCTAACAATAGTTCATTTTCTTAAGGGTCAGTAACATCACATCCTCAGAGAAGGCTCCTCTGCCTTCCCAATCTAAAGTAGAACCCAGCCTCCCAAGACATTTATTCCTTTTCAGCAGTCCCAATACTTTTTACTTACTATGGATATATAGTTTCCTTTATGGCAAGAATATATTTCTTTCTGTTTACCTTTGTTTATCCCTCTGTCTAGATAAACCCATAATTACTATTGAGTATCCCTTTTCTTCCTTTTTTTCTTTTTAATTTTTACACCTGTGATCTGTTTAAGATTGCCCAAGACTCAAGACCAGTTCAGTTTTGTTTTGTTTTTTAACAACAGAGGCTGGGCAGTGGTGGTGCAAGCCGTTAATTCTAGCACTCAGGAGGCAGGAAGATCTCTGGGTTTGAGGCTAGCCTGGTCTATAGGTGGAGTGCCAGGACAGCCAGGGTGACATAGACCCTGCTTCAAAAGACCATAACTGAATAAATAATAAATTAGAAAAAATAGAGATCCACTTGCTTCTACTTCTTGAGAAAGGATTATGAAGATCCAGTTAGATCTAAAACTTTGTTCTTATTCACCATTTCATTTTTTAAATTGTTTTTGAGACAGAGTCTCACCATGTAGCTAAGTAGCCATGGCTGGCCTGGAACTCTAGGAGAGAACCACCAGTTTCTGCCTCCCGTGAGCTGGGATTAAAGGTGTGCACCACCACAGCTGGCATGAAACCAACTTTAAACAGCTATGGGTGGGGTGGGCATTTCAGCAGATCAACATCAAAGCCACCTCCTTCTCCAGACTTTTCTCAGAAATTAAGGTCCCCAGGGCTCTGGTCCTACCCCTTAGATCTGATGTCCCTGGGTCTGTTCGAGGGATAACATCACGGGTTAGCCCCTCCTGGAACCCAGGTGCCTCTGTTCCCGAAGACAGCTCTCTCTGTCGCTCGTGGCATCGGAGAAGGGCTTCTACGGTTTCATCCAGCTGAAAGAAGAGAGAACGAAAGAGGTTATGAATGCCTCAGTGCCTTTTCCAGCAGGGCAGTCTTCGGGCATCCACCTGGGCCCAGTAGCGGTTGACAATGAGGAGCGTGGCGTCATCAGTGGCCTGCCTCTTTTCCAGTTTCTCAATCCTCTCTCGGAGCTCATCCTCACAAGCTTGCCGCTGCTCCAGCCGCTCCGCCAGCTTCTTGTTCTTGAACTGCAGTACCTTGGAATCCATCTCCTCCTACCCGGGGGAAGAGACAGCAGAGGCGTGTCAGTCAGGGTCTTGAGCCATCACAGAGACAAGGGAGGGCGACTAGATTAAAGGGGAGCAGTATACTAAGGCTAGCTACCAGCGAAATCCACAAAGACTCAGACATATACAGAGAGCTTCACATTCTGTTTCTACCACTGTCTTTTTCTGACAGGTTTTTAACAAATCGCACGACTTATGGGAACATATTTAATGTATGAGTAGGAGAGAACGACTCTACAAAGTTGTTTTCTGATCACACGCGTGCCATGCCCCCCCCCCCCCCCCGTTGTGTGTATATACACACACGTGCACACTCAAGATTCTGAACTCTTTGGGCTGAGGCCAAACATGACTTCAGCAAAAGCCCACCAACCGTGGAAGAGATGCCCCCAAGTCGAATGGGCTCGATTAGAGTGGTCGTGGTCTTCTCCTCGCGGTTCAGCTTCTTCTCGGGGGGTCCTGAGCCCCCGTCGCCGGCGGCGCGCTTGTTGCTGAGGCCAGACATAGCGGCGGTGGCGGCGGGGCGGCTCCGGGCTCTCCGGGCCGTCAGCGGGCGGAGGCGGCACTTCCGTCACCTGCGGAAAGCAGAGGGCAGGGCTGTGGACGCGTCCGGGGCTGCGGACCCCGAGCGTGCCGCGGGGCTCACCAGCCGGACCCCGCCCCCGCTGGCCAGGGTCCGCACCCACGGTAGGGTCAGCCGAGCGCCACCATCTTGGACTTCACCGGACGTCACCGGCCGCCAGACGCACGGCGCAGGCGTCAGAGCAGCTCCGGATGTGGCGAAACTTATTTCCTGTTTCCATTGGTGGCTCTTGGTTCCGCCTCTTGAGTCTTTTAGTATTTTTCGCGATCGACGGTATGTCTCTCAATGATTGGCCAGCAGGCTGTTCCCATAGTTACTGACACCGCAGTTGCACTTTGCAGCCTAGGAGATGGAGAGGTGGATTTACAGTTGGAGACTTTACTGCCATTGAGAGACCCGATTCACGACCACCTGTAACTCCCGATCCAGGTGATCGAGGTGATCGAGGTGATGCGTCGCCGTCTTCTGGCCTCCGTGGACACCGCACACACACACACACACACACACACACACACACACACACACACACTGTTTTCTTTTTTCTTTCTTTTTGTTTTTTGTTTGTTTTTCGAGACAGGCTTTGCGCCTTTCCTGGAACTCACTCTGTAGACCAGGCTGGCCTCGAACTCACAGAGATCGTCCTGCCTCTGCCTCCAGAGCTGGGATATAGGCGTGCGCCACCACCGCCCGGCCACAGTTTCTTTTAAATTAAATCTTTAAAAAGAGTGACCCTCTACAAGCAACTTTGAAGAGGCACGTGCAACTTGTTACGCATGCGCTCTATCTTCTCAATGATTGGCTTGCGCTTGTATTTTCTACTTTCCTTAACAACGGTCACCGGGGAGACTAGATCGGGAAGACGCCCCCCTGTGGATTGGCTGCCACTTGCTTCACCGCCTGTGAACCACTAGAAGGGGCAGGTCGGGGCATTGCAGTGGGGGAGCTGGCTGTCCCAGATCCCAGGCAAGAGAGCGTCTGGCTGTGGCTCAGAAGGACGCAGAGATGATCAGCCCCACATCCAGCCAGATCATGGGTGTTAAGGTGCAGTCGGAATATGAACAGCTCCCCAAACTGCAGCAGGAACTGGAGAGGTGTCCCAGCTCGGTGGGTGGATTGGCCATGAGGACCGGAACAGACGTTCCGACCGAGCCCGCCGCATCGGCCACTACCTCTGTGGACGTGGCTGAAGATCCTGGAGCCAACTTGTTCCCGGTGAGGGCCGAAGAGAGTTGTCCACTAGTGAATATTTATAACAGGTTTCCCGGTAAGGCGCCGCCAGCCGCTACGTTTACTAACGTTCGAGACATTTCTGGAGTCACCGTGTTAATAGGCTGCTAAATAGTATTTAAAGCCCACCAAAACCAAGCCTCGCCCCCTGTACTACACATGAAATTATAGCATTCTCAGACCCCCTAGCCACTCACTACGGGCCATGGACTGGGGGCCACATACTGTAATAGCTTTTCTTTCTATAACCTGTTTTCTCTCCACAGCCACCGCTACCCCAGCCCCGAATCTGTATGTGGTGAGTGTGGAGAGCCAGGGGGGAAATTACACTTCTCATTTTTATTATTCCTTTAAGGTCTCCCCAACAGTCTTATCCAGCAGCCAGGGTACCCCAATTTTACAGATGAAGAGACTGAGCTGAGAGAGGCTCAAGTCACCAGTGTTCCGGGCTCCTCAGTCCAGGTGGCAGTGTGAGAAGACAGACAAGTACCAAGCATGTAAACATGATGGAGCACTGTGCAGACTGAAACCAAGACCCGGGGGGACTTCACCATGGTCACACACAGCAAGACAAGAACTCAGATTTTCTAATCATTGGATTTATAGATAAAAGGTCTCCTAAGGGCTCATCTAGAGTCTAGATCCTAGACCATAATGTTCTTCACTTACAGTGGAAGTGAGGCCCACAAAAATGACTTAGCAAGTTAGCCAAGCCTCAACTCCTGATCCCCAGTCCAATGCCCTGGAAGTCATGGCCCCATATGAGCCGTCATTAATTTGTCTCATCTTTTCCTGACAGGAAATACCTGGACATCCATTCTATGCACAGACTGGAGAAGGCAGCCACTGTGGAAGAGATGAGAGAGTATGGGTTTGAGTTGGAAGAGAGAGAGCTCTGGGGGGACACTAGAGTACCAGGTGATGGGGATGAGGAGAGGCTTGTGTCATGGGCTGCAAGAGGCAGCTCAGTGGTTAAGAGCACTGGCTGCTCTTCCCCAGGACCCAGGTTTGGTTCCCAGCACCCACATAGTCTGTAATTCCAATTCCCAGGGATCCAACACCTTCTTCTGAGTACCAGACAAACACATAGTACACATACACACATGCAGGCAAAATTCCCATACCCACATAATAAAACTAAATCCTGAGGTGAGGGTGGGTGGGGGAACCGTCTAGTCACCATTCCTTCCTCTCCCTCCCAAGGGTTCTGGCTGAGCTCTTGGAGCTCGGCTGTCCTGAGCGGAGCCTACGGGATGCCATTATCTTGGACCTCCTTTCCCATGTGCTCATCTTCTGCCGTCAGCAGGGCTTTTCACTAGAGCAGACATCAGCAGCTTGTGCCTTGCTCCAAGATCTTCACAAGGCCTGTGTTGGTGAGAGGGAGGCAGCCACCAAAAGCTCTGAGCCCCAGGAGAGGAGGCTGGGCTAGCACAAGTGACTGTGGGAAGCAGGAGCAGGGGGACTGCCATCTGGGACGTTGGTTCCACCATAACTAGTATTATTGCACCACATTTTTATCACCTTTGAGGTCTGTTTCCTAATTGATAAATGAAACATATGTAATAGTGTTATGGGTCTGTTCTGAGAAATATGTAAATAGGGGGCTGGGGATGTAGCCCAGTTAGTAGAGTGCTTGCCTAGCATCTGCAAAATCCTGGGTTCAATTTCAGCACTGTATAAATCAGGTGGGGTGGCACACACCTGTGAGAATCAGAAGTTCAAGGTCATCCTCAATTATGAAGTGAGTTCAAGGCTATCCTGGGCAATAGGAGACCCTCTCTCAAAAATAAAGTACCGTGAGGAAGTGGTGGCGCACACCTTTAATCCCAGCACTTGGGGAGGCAGAGGTTGGCGGATCTCTGTGAGTTCCAGGTCAGCCTGGGCTACAGAGTGAGTTCCAGGACAGCCAAGGCTACACAGAGAAACCCTGTCTCAAAAAACAAAAATAAAAACAAAAACAAAAACAAACAAAAAAAGAACAAAGTAGCTTCCTGATGCCAGGTATGGTTGGCTTAAGCCTGAAAGCCCTGTGCTCAGGAGGCTGAGGCAGGAGCAATGCCATTAGTTTGAGGTCAACTTGAGTTACACAGTGAGTTTCACACTAGCCTAAACTAGAGAATGAAACACTGTCCCTGAAACCTCCTGAGGATGGGACCTTGTCTGTCTTGTTCGGTGACTAGAAAAGTCTATAGTGAGAACCTGGTATTTGTTGAGTGAATGAATAAAACAAGCCAGGCCTTACTCCTAGATCTGTGCACTTGTGAATGCCCTGCTCTGCAGTAGTGGGGTGAAAGGGTGGAGGGTGGGAGGCTGAGTGCTTTACCTGGTTTCCGTCCAGCTACCCCTCTGGGCAATGTGGAGGAGTGTTACCGATACTTTACCAGCAGCCTCTTTTGCCATGGAGTCAGGGTAAGATCTAGCCCAAATTCCTGTTTTCTCCCACCACCCTCTTCCTGGGAAGGTGCCCTGGGGTCTGCCCCTGCTCATGGATAGCTGCACTTTTGGAGGATGAGGTAGGTGGGCTTCTGGAGGCTGTCGTGGCACTTAACTCCTAATTGCCATCACAGCGGCCCCCTTTTAGCATCGACCTCTTTAAAGAGGAACAGCTGCTGGCGTTGGCAGACTACGTGGTCAACACCTACTTCCGCCACTTCAAGCTCTACAAATACGTCTTCACACCCCAGGTACTGTGGACGGGCAGAGCGGCCCCGCCTCCCTTCCTCCTCCTGAAGGTGCTATCCTTTCAGCCCCCTCTTCCCTTGTTTGCCCAGGTTCGGCTGGACCTTTCTTTGACGTACATGGGACTACCGCTACCCAAGTCCTGGCCAGAGGGTAAGATGGGTACAGATGGACCAGGCTGGGACTGGGCCAGGGCTGGGACTAAGGCCTCTTCCTGCTTCTGGTGTGCAGAGAAAGAAGATGGCGAGGCCACAGCAGAACAAGCAGCTTCTCCACAGGAGGAAGAACCGGAAACTGTGACCCAGCCAGAGCAACAGCCAAGTGAGCATTTTCAGGGGTTAAGGTGCCCTGGGACTCTGTGTCAAGGTCAAAGGAAGGGTTTGGGTCTATCTGAGTTCATTGCCCCTACACACACCATTTTTTTTAATACTGGGGAATGAAATTAGAGCCATCTGCATAAGAATTTTACCACCAAACTGTATATCCTCAGCCTACCCCCCACCCTCTTTTTCTGGGTCAGGATCTATTTAGTTCTGCCTGTTCTGGAACTACGTAGATCACGCTGGCCTCAAACTCCTAGAGACCCTCCTCCCTCTGCTTCTTAACTGCTGAGCCATCTTTCCAGTCCCTTGTTTCATTACAGACATACTGGTATTTTTTATTTTATTAGAGACATTCAGAATGTGTGTGGAGATCAGAGGGCTTTGGGGGGTCAGTCCTCCTTCCACTGTGGGTTCTGAGGATTGACTCAGGTTGTCAGACTTGTACAGCAAGCTCTTTACCCACTGAACCATCCCACCAGCTCCTGTTCTGTCTTTTTGAAAGGTCTTGCTGTGTAGCCCAGGCGGCTTTGAACAAGCCCTGCTCAAGCTCCTGAGTGCTGGGGTGGTTGAAGTACTCCACTATATCCAGCTAGGGACGTAGTTTTAGTTCTGGTGTCTCTTGAGATTTATCTATTTTCATTTTATGTGTCTGGCAGTTTTGTTTACATGTGCATCTGTGTACCACATGTGTGCAGAACCCACAGAGGGGAGAAAAGGTCTGAATGCCCTTGGAACTGGAGTTACAGATGGTTGTGAGCGCCATGTGGATGCTGAGAACTGAACCAGATTCTTTGGAAGAGCAGTCAGTCCCTTTAACCACTGAGCCATCTCTCCAGCCCCATGTCCCTCTCTAAATAATTCCTTATGCCCAAGTCCAGATAATAATGTAACTCCTGGGGTGTTGCTATGTGTAGAAAAGGTGGCCCCAGAAAGAGAATGATGGGACAGTACTTGACAACAGCAAGTACAGATCTGGTAACGCTAGGTTCCAGGATGCCCGCTTCTAAACACGCTGTGCATATTAACTCAACCCTACGGTGAAGAATCGTTCATGAGGAGGCTGGCTGCCTGATGTCAGGCCCACGTGCAGTCAGAATCTGAATCCAGAGTGCAGTTTGGCCACTCTGCCCAGCTGACGGTTCCCAGTGGCTCATTCCCAGTTAACACCCCTGTCCTCCTCCTCTCCCTGTAGGTGAGGTGTGCATCCTCCAGACCTACATCAAGACCCAGCTGAGCAAGGAACTGAGGCAGCTCCAGCAGCTGGTGGAGGAACAGCTCAGGGACAGCGAGGAAAGGATGAGCAGCAAACTGGCTGCCCTGGAGCGGCCCAGTCAGCCCCCTCCCAGCAAAGGCAAGGCCAAGACCAAGTGATCCCCAGCATCTTCTCCAATAAAGACCTGGCCAGAGAGAGCATCCCATCCCCCACCTCCACAGCACCTTCGTGTGTCCCTGTGCAACTGGGCAGCAGACAGGGCGCTGGCTCTCCCAGGCACGTAGCAGTTTTATTTCAGATGCATCACAGACAGCGGTGACAAGGCCAGGCACAGTGTGGGGAGATTCCCTTCCATCTCAGCCCTGACCTCCGAGTCCAGGAGGGGTGGAGGTTGAGGGCTGGTTTCTGCAATGAGTAGCATTATCAGTGGTAGACTTGGCAAGGCAGGGTTAAGGGCTGAGACCCAACAGGCTGGAATGATAAAAAAAAAAAAAAAAAAAAAGAAAAGATCTCCTCCTGGAGAGTCCTGCTTTCCGGTTTGTCAGAGATGAGGCCCTAGCCCAGCACCAGCGCAGTCTCATCCTCTGTGATGACGTTGGCGGCCCCTTCTTCTTCAGTGGCCATGATAGAGAAAGGCCTGGGAGGCTGGTGCTGAAAGAGGGCAGCCCGGTTCTGCTGCTCGCTCTTCTTCACCCAGTGCCCGTAGAGCCGGAAGGCGCAGCTGTCAATGAGGCGCCGTACAGGCCGCAGTGCATAGGGGTCGCTCAACAGCGCGTTCTTGGTTAGTGGTCGCAAACGGTGAGTGCTTAGTGCCACTCGCCCGGCAGCCAGAATTGTCCACACTGCCACCTGGGGAAAGGGTCAGTATTTGCCCCACTAAAGCATCCAGCACAGGGAACAGGGCAAGGCCTAGGTGTAGACCCTGCCAATCTCAGGCTTACCCGGAACTTCTGTCGTGGTGTGAGGTTCCAGGATTGGCTGCCTTCACAGCGCTCAAAGAAAGGGTGCTGCAGGGCCTGCTCAGCGGTCAAGCGCTCCTCAGGATCCACCCGCAGCAGCCTCGAAATCTAGAGAAACCTTAGCGTATGAGAGCCCGTTCTTGGGTCTTCCCTAGTGTCCTCTAATGGCCCCTCCCTGCTACTCACCAGATCTTTGACGGTGTTTGAACGATCATCCCATTCGGGTGAACTAAACTGGTATTGACCTTCCATGATCATGCGCAGCATTAGGATTTGGCGCCGGTGCCAGAACGGTGGTGAGCCAGCCAGAAGTGTGAACAAGATCACCCCACAGGCCCAGCTGAGAATGAGACCATGGTTAGGCTGGCCTGGGTAACAAGCAAGGACATGACACACAGAAGGAAAAGGAAGCGTAGCACAAACTCACAGGTCGACTTCCTTGCCGTAGCCCGGGTGGGTTTCATCCATGGAGCATCTAAGGATCTCTGGTGCTAGATACCCTGGGGTCCCACACAACTCTGGGGAGAGAGGGCACAAGACTGAAGGAATGCCACCAGCCCCTCCAGAGCACTAAACACCAGAGCCTTCTCAAGTCGGCCGGAGCACGAGTGTTCCCTTCCTGCTGAGCCTCAGAGCAAGGCCATGTCCCTCGCTAACCAACTACATTCCTGCCAAAGCTGACAGTGGCCTTCCTAGAAGTTTGGGAATGACTTCAAGGCCTTACTCAACCACATCGTTTCCCTCCTCCACCTTCAAGGCAAAGTAAGCTACACTCTCATCAATACATCTTGTTACCACATTATTAGATACATAATACATGTGAAAAGCAAAATTCAAAATTCGGCTGTGTCCCTTCCCGCCCATCTTCCCTTTCAAAGGTTCCACTGAGTGGAACTCCACCCCACCAACGGAGAACAAACAGAAATATGGGTTCTTTTTGATTCTCTTTAATTTGAAAGACAGGATTTTTTTTTTTTTTTTTTTTTAAACACCTGGGGTTGTACTTAGGGCTTCATACATACTAATCAAGTATTCTACCACTGAGCTACATCCCCAGCCTGGGATTTTCCTTTTTTTTTTTTCTTCAGATAGGATCTCACTGTGTAGCTTTGACTGGCTCGGAACTAACTCTGCCTGCTTCTGCTTCCTGAGTGCTGGGATTAAAAGAGTGTGCCACCATGCCCAGCTCAAGCCTGGAATTTCTTAAAGCACTTATGGGGGTAGTCTGTTTAGAACCCTCCCTTGAGGTCTACATGAACTATGTTGGTCTACATAGCTAGTTCTAAGACAGACAGGGCTACAGAAAGAGTCCCTGTCTCAAAACAAAAAAGCCCACAAAAACCCAAAATCCTTCCTTGGTTCTTTATCATGGCATCAGGATTGAGTCTAGGTTCCTCCTAGACTCAACTGACACAAATCTGTAATTTTTTAAAAAAGATTTATTTATTATGTATGTAGGGTTCTGCCTGTAGCCAGAAGAGGGCACCAGATCCCATTATAGATGGTTGTGAGCCACCATGTGGTTGCTGGGAATTGAACTCAGGACCTCTGAAAGAGCAGTCAATGCTCTTAACCCTCTGAGCCATCTCTCCAGCCCCAAATCTGTATTTTTAGTTTCTTTTTACCACTCAAAGGTACCAATTCTTTGATTTCAGAAATTCCAAACTATTCCATGTTGTACTTCTAAGAGAATTTAGTAAGCCGAAATGGAAAAAGGCTGGGAATGTGAATATTTGACTACCTAGCATGTACTAAGAGCTCTATTAGATGGACTTGAGATAGACGTACCTTTCCCAAGCTCACTATCTTCCAGGAAGCAAGTAAGAAGTAGCAGAGTGTAAACCATGTGATAAAGAAAATGCAAAACCAGGGGAGCTTCCCTGAGTGGAGGTTTACTGTGAAACCCGAATGACTCCAGCCAAGAAAGAGGGTGAAGCAGGCAGGCAGAGGATTCTAAAGGGGTTTGTGTGGAGACCTGAAGGACATGAAGTACAGCGTCCGCAAGTTACAGTCAGGCTGCCTAAGAGCAAAACCTGTCTTCACGCCTAGTTATAGAAAGGAGACTCCACACTATTTAATTAGGGAAGTAAGCCACAGCCCAGAGATTTGGTGTGGTACCTGCCCATGGTAAATGCCATTATTTCATAGCTATTAGTACGTGCAGTGCAAAATCAAAAAGGGAAAGATAGCTAATGAACAGCTCTGGGAGTTCTGCACTTGACTTTACTTATTGGCCGTCTTCCTCAACTGTCTTCTACTTCACATACTTAGGCAAGATCTCTCACTTGAGCCCAAAGTTCCAATCATTCAGATAGTCCAATTAGCCAGCTTACTCCAAGGGTCCTGCCTCCTTGCCTCCTACATGCTGGTATTTCCATGGTTGCTGCCATCTAAACTGTGGTCCTCAAACTTACATGGCAAATGCTTTATCCACTGGGCCATCTTCCCAATCCCAGAAATATTTTTTTTCTTCTTCTTCTTCTTTTTTTTTTTTTTTTAAAAAGATTTATTTAAGTATATTCTGCCTGCATGTATTCCTGCAATCCAGAAGAGGGCATCAGATCCCACTATAGATGGTTGTGACCCACCATGTGGTTGCTGGGAATTGAACCCAAGACCTCTGGAAGAGCAGCCAGTGCTCTTAACCTCTGAGCCATCTCTCCAGTCCCCCAGAAATATTTCTTATCACAGTGAATGCGTAACATCATGCAAGCTCTGGCTCCCAGGGCCCCAGGTGAGATGTTACACAAGGCTGGCTGGACACACCAGTCTCCTCACAGCAGGGAAGCACCACGCAGAGGTCTTGTTATATCTACACTTCAAACAAACTGCTGGGTCCTTCTAGCCCTACTCTTCCTTTCCTCCTAGGGCAAGGTCCAGCTCAGAAGGCCCCTCTTCTGGGATCCCTCAGGTTGAACAATGTTCCTTTTTCTCACTTCCTTGGCATAGTCCTCTGCTTATCCATCTCCAATCTCCCAGGTAAGGAAGTCCACTAAGCTGCACAAAGCCTATGCATCAAGAAGTGGCGCATGCCTTTAATCCCAGCACTTGGGAGGCAGAGCCAGGTGGATCTCTGTGAGTTCAAGGCCAGCCTGGGCTATAGAGCAAGATCCAGGACAGCCAAGGCTACACAGAGAAACCCTGTCTTGAAAAACCAAAGAGGCTACTCAGCATGTATTTACTTTGTTTTCCTTGGCATCTGGGACTCAGCTCTCAAACTGGCCAGCCAACCTCAAGCATGGGTCTCTTTCCCTCCCAAGTCTCTTAAGGCACCTGCTTCCCTCACCTCGAAGCTTTTCACCAGGTTCCAAATGGCAGGAGAACCCAAAATCTGAAAGGCGGATCTGCATATTGTCGTCTAGGAGAATATTCTCAGGCTTCAGGTCTCGGTGTACAATGTTGTTGGCATGGAGAAAGCTCACTGCTTCCAGCAGAGACCTCATGATGGACCTGGGTGAAGCATAGGCTAAGTCCTCTTCTGTTTCTCCCTGTACCACTCCCTGTACATCCCAGGGGCATTAGGCTCTACCAGTACCTGGTTTCCTTTTCTGAGAGGGCCACCTTCTCTGTGAGATAGTCAAATAGCTCTCCTTTCCGCATCCTAAGGGAACGGGGGAGGGGAGAAGAGGCAGATGCACCCTACTGAGAAGAGGTCAAGGCTAGTGAAGAGAGAAACCTCTGTGGCCTGCAGAAGCATGGGAGAGAACATTCCAGCAGTGAGCTGCATTCCAGGGCAGTTTTTGACACAGTGGATTGGTGGCTGAAATATCCTTAATGTGCCATGAAGGGACACTTTTAGTGAGAATAGTGATTTCTCGGGACAGTAGTTCACAGGAGGTCTTTCCTATCTGAGAGGGGCTACGGCTGTAAGATACTAACCTCTTAGAGTTAGCGTCTAGAACATGGGCCAAAAGTTCAATTAACACGTACCAAGAGGTAGAGTGAAACCATTGTGGAGTTTGCTCTTTTATCGTTCTTTAAAATTGAGGTCACGGCCAAGTGTGGTGGCACATACCTTTAATCCCAGCATTGGGGAGGCAAAGGCAGGAGGACCTTTGTTTGTAGCCAGGGCTACAGAGTGAGATCCTGTTTCTAAAAAACAAAACAAAACAAAAAAACCAAAACCAACCCCCTCCCCAAAATACATACAAAAATAAGCATAATCAAATTGAGGTTATAATTACAATTCTGACCAACACTCAAAACAGACTGTCATAGACCTGCAACATTTCCTATTTCCCCTGAGATTTTTGCAGAGGGTCACTTGACAGCTTCATGAATGTTTTTCTGAAGGTCTATGTTAATCTTTGGTATTCAGATTACTCCCTCCTCTTCCAGATACAGGGTCTTGGTACAGAGCCCATGCTAGCCTTGAATCCGCAATCCTCTTGCCTCAGCCTCTGGAGTACTGGGATTACAGGCATGATGCCTGGCTAACTAACACTCTTGAAATCCGTTGCACTCTATCATATGACATAGAACATCAGATTCAGATAAACCAAAGAAAAAGAACCCACAGGCAGCGGTGGACAGCAGTGCAGTATGGTAAATGAGGAAAGCCTGCTGAGTGAGGCACTTTTATAAGGAATTAGTTCACTGGTGAATACTTGGTGCCTAGTCTTTTCTATCCCAGTCATTTTATAACCATGAGGAGCTGGGACAGGGACCATTTTGATAGGTCACTATTACTCTTGAAATATTTGCCTCCATCATGGCACACAGAAGGGGGCCTGTGCCTGGGCTTTCAGGGAGGCAGAGCAAGAAGTAAACAGAGTGGTCCCTGCCCTGTAACACTGGGGCCACACATGGAGGCAAGGAATAGGCTTCTCGGATGGGCGGGGGATACTCACAGGTCAAACACCAGGAACATGAAGCTAGAAGACTCGTAGGAATCGATGAGAGTGACTGGGGAAAGAGGCAGAAAGGCAGAGAGGGATGGAAAGGACACACATCGCAGGTGGTCTTCCACCCACAGGCAGAGCTAGACTATTCTGCTGGGCAGGACGGAGTACCAAGGAGGCCACAGGGACCCAAAGACTGGCCGTTCTTGGAGGGAGAGTGAGGAGGAAGAGAGAGAGACCTACAGGACATTCTAGGGTATGGTTAGGAACAGGGAACGCAGCCTCACTGATATGGGGGTGGCCAGCGACCTGGCGAAGGATGTTCATCTCTCGCTGTGTGGCTTCCCGAACCTCCTCCAGCTGCTCAGGACTCAGCCGCTCAGCTGTCACCTCCATGATCTTCACGGCAAACTCATCACCAGTAGCCCGATGGACGCAGCGGCGCACCACAGAGCTCACTCCTCTAGCAGAAGCAAACGATTGTCAAGTCAGGCCCCCACTCTCTTCAACTTCCTCACCCTTTTTCTTTTGCCCCCTCTCTTCCTTTATTTTAATTAATTGATTGATTGATTGATTAATTAATTAATTGTGACAGGGTCTCACTGTATAGTTCTGGCTGTCCTGGAACTATGTAGAACAGGGTGGCCTCGAACTCACGGAGATCTGACTGCATTTGCCTTCCTTCCAAGTGCTGGGATTAAAGATGTGTGTCACTATATCCACAAGCCTGGCCCTGAACTCAATCCTCTTGCCTCAGCTACTTAAATTCTGAGATCTCAAGTACGCCCCACATCTGGCTTTTATATTCTTACTTCCATATATAATAGAGCCTTTGGTCCATTATACCAGACTCTGAAGACCCATTTGACAACAGGACAAGTACCAGAGGAACAAACCCTGGCCTTAAATAGCCTCGCAGTGTCCTCAGGCATGTAAGTACCAACCAGCAAGTTGCCACACGAAGCCCACAGGAACTCCGGCAGATAACTTGGGTGAAATACAGACTAGATCAGGGCTTACACACTGAGCAAGGCTTTTCACAGTCCCAGAGTTTGTACCTGGCAGGAAGTGGCAAGAAATTATCTCCAGTTTCCATCCAAACCCCAAACCTCCCTGTACCCTGTAACGTTCTACATGTAAGAAAAGATCTTAAGACTAAGACCTCAGTGCAGCCCCCAAATCTGCCACCAGCTGATCCAGAAATGACCCAATGACTCATCTGGACTTAATCTTCTTCTTCTTTTGTTTTTGTTTTTCAAGACAGGATTTCTCAGTGTAGTATTGGAACCTGTCCTGGAACTCACTCTGTAGACCAGGCTGGCCTTGAACTTACAGAGATCCGCCTGGCTCTGCCTCCCGAGTGCTGGGGTTAAAGGTGAGCACCACCACCACCCGGCTGGACTTTATCTTCTACAACTCTGAAACGTGGACAAAAATATCTCAACAGGGTGTTGAAAATGTTAGTAAGATAGGGGCAGGACAGTCCATTTGGCTTTTGTAAAAGGCACATGGATTCCATGCGTGGGCTCTGTCATGAAAACATATTTCTTCTGCTGATTTCCTGGCTGTCCTTTACAGGGCCTTACCTCTGTGTTCTCTTTTGCATGCTTTGCCTCCTTTGTTTAGAATCCTGTCATCCATATCACAGTAAAAGGCAAAATACAAATTTACTGAGTGTCAGGTCAAATGTAGTGTAGCCAATGGGTGGTTATGGTTACCTTTTGGCCATATCTTAACCGGACCACCAATACTTTCACCTCTTCCTACTGTCTTATTCTTGGTCACTTTATAATTTCATTTTCTTGTCCATCTGAGTGTCAAGCTTATGGTCTAACTTGTATGTATGTATGTATGTATGTATGTATGTATGTATGTATGTATGTATGTATGTATGTAGTGGAACTCAGAACCTCACACATGCTAGGGAAGCATTCTACCATTAAGCTACATTCCCAGTCTCTAGTCAACTCATCTTTAATAAACTTCATTTAAGAATCTTGTAGTTTCGGGAAGTTCAACGGCTCAAGTCCAGACTAATTGCCACCTCCACCAGTAGTCCTGTGTCTGTTCTCTGGTAGAAAGGAACAACTCCCTCCTCAAGCCTCCCATACACCTTTTATTCTTGGTGAGTAAGCCTTTCTAGTAAGAGTCTAGCTCATTTCAAGGGAAAAGCCAAGTCTTAAGACTCAAAGCCCAATCTTTTTTCTGCCTTGTTCTTTGCCCACTCCTTAGAGGTCAGCCTTGGGCTAGCAGACTAGTGTAGGGTGGTGTACTTGCTGAGCATGGAATAACAATGCCAGAATAGAGGGCGGGGCTGTAGCTCAAGGGCAGGGTACTTCCTTAGCATGTGAAATCTCTGAGCTCAAACCCAGCCCCTCAGCTCCCCCACCAAAACCCTGACAAAACAAATCAACAGAGCTGACTGAGTACTTGGCCAATGCCTCTACCTACAGCTCTCAGAAGGCTGAGGCAGAAGAATTTTGAGTTCCAGGCCAACCTTGGTGACACAGAGGCTGTCTCAAAAATAACAAATATAAATAAAAAAAAAGTAAGTTGAGCTTGCCCAGGGCTCCATACTTAGCCCTGAACATTCTCCCTGAGTATCTTCTGCACCTCTGTGACCTCAACCTCTAAGCCCAGATATTTCCCTTGTCAGACATGTCTTCCTGGACATCTTTCCTTGTGGATCATAAGGACATTTCACATCTATCATGATTACTGCACTTTCTCCCAAAACTAACTTCTCTCTCAATATTTCTGATCTGTTAATGCTGTGGCTGTTCACACTCCATAGCTAAACTGTCCCTCTCTCTCATCCCACCCAACCACTCTGTCTAACCCACATCCTAGGGCTTCACCTCAGGGCATTTATTGCCTCCGCTGAGGTTCTCATAACTCATCCCACACACTGCTTCTCAATCAGCTTCCTAAACACAGGTTCAGTTGTGTTACTGTCTGAAATTCCCAGCTTATCAGTTGCCGTGAGTAACAGTCTCTTCTCCTCTCCACCCCCACTAAAATGCTGGGGATCGAACCCGGGGCTTCATACATGCTAAGCAAGTGCCCTATCTACCAGCTGTCTGTCCCCTTTTTAGTGACACGCACACACACACACACACACACACACACACACACACACCGAGGAGTCTCACTGTAAGTCTGGCTGGCTTAGGAACTTGCTACACAAACCAAGCTGGCCTCAAACTCAGAGTTCCACCTGCCTCTACCTCCCCAAGTGCTAGAATTAAAAGCATGTTCTATGTGCTATATGTTCACGCTTAAAATTAACTGTGGGATTCATTCAAAATTATTTATCGACGGGCAGTGGTGGCGCACACCTTTAATCCCAGCACTCGGGAGGCAGAGCCAGGCAGATCTCTGTGAGTTGAGGCCAGCCTGGTCTACAGAGTGAGTTCTAGAAAGGCACCAAAACTACACAGAGAAACCCTTTCTCAAAACAAACAAACAAACAAACAAACAAACAAAAAACCAAAAAAAACCCCAATGCACATAAAAAAAATGATTAAAAAAATTACCTGTCACCCTATTACCTGAAAGATAAAAATAAAAGCCCAATAGACTTCCTGGTATTCTGGCTCTTACAATATTTCTGTTCCTCTTCCGCACATACATACATAACAGTAATAATCAAAGAAAAAGAGGGGGCTGGAGAGGTGGCTCAGAGGTTAAGAGCACTGGCTGCTCTTCCAGAGGTCGTGAGTTCAATTCCCAGCACCCACATGGTGGCTCACGACCATCTATAATAAGATCTGACGCCCTCTTCTGGCGTGCGGGCATACGTGAAGGCAGAACACTGTATGCATAATAAATAAATAAATCTTTAAAAATAAAAAAAGAGGCTATCCACTTGAAAGTGGGGGACATGAGAAATGTTTGAGGGAGGGTAGTAGGGAGGGAGAAATTATATAATTCTATTTCAATTAAAATCATACTTTAAAAAAGGAAAAAAGGGGGGCTGGAGAGGTGGCTCAGAGGTTAAGAGCACTGACTGCTCTTCCAGAGGTCCTGAGTTCAATTCCCAGCACCCACATCATGGGTGGCTCACAACCATCTGTAATGAGATCAGGTGCCTCTTCTGGCCTGCAGTCATACATGCTGTATACATAATAAATAAATCTTTAAAAAAAAAAAAATGAAAGAAAAAAAAGGAGCCAGGAGGTGGTAGTACAAATTAATCCCAGCACTTGGGAGACAGAGGCAAGCGGATCTCTCTGAGTTTGAGGCCAGCCTGGTTTACACAGCAAGTTCCAGGACAGCTGGGTATATACAGAGAAACCCTGTCTTGAAAAACAAAAATATAAAATACAAAAGAAGGGAAAAACAACATCCAATTCCAATTCCTTCACCAGCCACCTAAGAACTATCCACCAAATGACCTAATGACCACCCAAGAACTACCCACCTAATGACTACCTAAGAACTACCCACCAAATGACCTAATGACCACCCAAGAACTACCCACCTAATGACCTCAGTTAGTCCTGCGTTAGTCTGTACTTCAACTCATTTGTTGGCTATTTCCAGACTCCTTTATTACTTATCACTGTGTGTGTGTGTGTGTGTGTGTGTGTGTGTGTGTGTGTGTCTGTCGCGCACATGTATGGAGGCCAGAGGACACTTTTAGGGAATTGGTTCTCTCCTTCCTTATGTGGGTTCTAGGGATCAAACTAAGGTATTCAGACTTGTACCTCAAGCACGATACCAGCTGAAACCTCTCACTGCTCCACCAGGTGTTTTGTTTTCTTTTTCGAGACAGGGTTTCTCTGTGTAGTTTTGGTGCCTGTCCTGGATCTACACAGAGAAACCCTGTCTCAAACAAGACAAAACAAAAAAGGGGAAGCAATTAATTTACTTGTAAGAAAGGCAAGCTGTAAAAGAGGAGGAGAAGGACAAGTGGCCTTTACAGTAACTGGGGGTGCCACCTCTGATCTGCCGCCTCCAAAACCACTTTCTGTTTCCCTTGGAAGTGCAGTCAATATTTGATTCTTCCCCACAGCTCTTATGCTTTCTACACCCTCCTTAGCTTGTCCCAAACCCTGTAACACCTCAGGATTTGGATGTGGGCTCCTTTCCTTAATACACTCTGTGGTGGTTTGAATGAGGATAACCCCACAGGCACATATGTTTGAATGCATGCTCCCTAGGAAGTGGAACTGTTTGGGAAGGATTAGGAGGTGTGTCACTGGGGATGAGCTCTGAGGATTCAGAAGTCCAGGACAGGCCAAGTTTTGCTGTATCTGCCAGCTGTGTGTAGATGAGATGAGCTATCAGGCCCCACTCCAGTGCCCGCCTGCCTGCCTGCCTGCCCGCCCGCCGCCATGCTCCCTGCCAAGATGAAAATGAACTGACCCTGAGAAACTGTAAGCAAGCCTGCAGTTAAATGTTTTCTTTTATAAGTTGCCTTGGTCATGGTGTCTCCTCACAGCAATAGAACACTGGTGACCTGCACTGAGTCCTAGAAGCTTTAAATATTTATGTGCAACTCACACACTATATTGTCTTTGATCCTTAATTTCTCATTAGAATCCTGGTTCCAACTACTTAATGACATCTCCATGTGATATCTAAATGTGTCTGCCAAGTCTAACGCCACACCCCTGTCTTTCCCAGGCCTCTTGAGCGTTTCACACAGCAGACCCTGCCAAGCTTCTAAGAGTGCACTCTTCGGTCTCCCTCTATAGCTCATAGATATCTCCCCAAGTTCCTTGATAGCTTCTTTGTAAGTGATTGCTAAATGGTGACATGACCCAGGACCCGAGCCTTGGCCCCTTTCAACCTCTCTCTATTCTCCCTCCTCACAGCTGTTTTTTACATGTTGATGCCTCCCAAATTTATGATTGTCATCTAGATTTCCTTGAGCTCCAGACTCAAACTCATTTGAAAATACCATCCACTGGAGCATCTCAAAATTAGTATTTCCAAAATGAAACTCCTGATTTGTTTACTCCATTTCCCAATCTAATCCTTTCTCGGTCTTCATTTCAGTACTCAAATGCTCAAATAAAAACCTTAAAAGTCACCTGTTTTCTCTCCTTCCTTCATGATCTATATCCAGTCTCCTTTGAAACCATTACCTGAACCTGCCCACTTCTCTCCATCTCTGCAATCACCACCAATCTAAACTACCACATTACTAGCCCCTGTCCTATCCAATCTCTACATAAGAGCCAGAAAGAGCTTTTTAAAACCTAAGTGTTTTAAGTGCCACCATATGCTAAAAAGTCTCCTAACAATTACCCAACTCATGCCAAACACCAGCAAAATAGAAGATGGATTCTGCTTTTATTCCCAGTCAACCGAGGTGCAGGAAGAACACGGTCTCTGCTCACAAGCATCCTCACATCATGTTACGATGTGAAAGCAGACAGTTGCACTACATGAAAATTTAAGTTCCTTATTGTGGCCTAAAGCCCTACGGTCCTCACTTCTCCAACTTCATCTCTCCTGCCTCCCCCGCCTCTTACCACAGTCTAGCCTCAAGCACTGCACTAAATGGCCCTCTAAATGAGAAGCCTCCCGCCTCAGCTCATGACTTACCTGGCCTCATAATTCCCGTGTCAACTCCAAACTCAGCTCCTTGGGGCCGAGAAAGCAGCGCTGTAGTAAAGCTCTTGTCTATCTATCACGAATGAAACACTAACTTTGACCCCCACGAACACCACTGCTTCCCAAACCCCACCCCCTCCTATCATTTTCTCAGAAATCTCCTAAAGCTCCTCATCTGTGGAGGCTTCTTTTCTTTTTTTTTCCAGAGCTGATGACTGAACCCAGGGCCTGAACTAAACCCCCGACTCCCTTCATTGTTTTAATCCTGACTATTTATTTTTTCCCTAACACTTGCATTAACCTTTACTTTGCTTTCATTATCTGTCTCTACTGTTAGAGTGGGAACCCCAAGACACAAACTTTATGTTCCTGTCCCCCTCACCTGGTACCATTAGTGTCTAACACAACATAACCAGTAGTATACTGTGCTTCTCAAACTAAAACCCATAGAGCATCTGGAGTGATGGTGACCGCAGCTTTTATACAGACCTCTACCTAGCTAGCTGGACACCTGCGAAACACACCCGTGCTCCTTTGAACCACTTTAACTGAACTACAGCGTGTAGACATTGTCTACCCTCTGTGTTCGCCTTTGTGTGTGGCGCACAGTCAAGTTTGTTGACTATATAAATGAATAGGTTAGAGAAGGGGGAAAGTATTAACTCAGAATACTAGTTTAGTCACTGTTTTCCACTGACCACTTCCCAGCTAGCCAGCTTTCAGAATGAATCCTTTATTCCTGGCTGGGATCCGACTTCTCTGAACCTCTGAATTACCGGCCATGGCTCACCTGCCAATGACGTCCTTAGGGTCGTACTTCTGGTAAAACTCTTTGGCCGCAGCCCAGTCGGGCAGCTCATCCTCCGGCCCCACGTCCAACGTCATTCTGAGGGATGTGGGGGCCTGCGTGGAGGAAACGGAGGGCAGTGAGGGCAGTGAGGTCCACAGGTTCTGAGACGACACACATCGTGGCTCCCGGGGGCGCAGCACCTGCGGCTGGGGCGCCAGGGTCCTGGGGGGGGGGGGGGGGGTAGGGGAAGGATCAGGGCCGGGAAGACCACACCGAAGGGCCTAAGGGGAAGGGAGGGTGGCAGGGCAGGGAAGGGGGCAGGGGAGGGAGGGGAAGGCGATTCGGAAGAAGGGAAGGGGAAATGGCACAAGTGCGGGCGGCTGTTACCGCGCAAGCGCACTTGGCGACCCCTGGGAGGAGGCGCAGGGTCTCGAGCTGAGCGACGCGTGCGGGCAGGGGAAGGCAATCTAACCTGGGCGAAGACGCTCAGCTGGCTGGCTCGCTCGCGTTTACTCCTCTGCTTTTAACCCGTAGGGCGCCCACAAAGACCTAAGGGTCCGACGCCATCACTGCAGCCAATGGGCCCCGGGGCTTGAGGACTCAGGCTCAGAAACCCTGCGGATTGGAAAGTGGCAGTCCAATAGAAAGCCGGGAGTCCAGGGCAGGCTAGGACGTTGGAGTGAGAAGTTCCCTAAAGGTCTCCGCCGTAAGGAGGAGCCTCAGAAACAGCCAATCAATGTAAGGCATTTGCTTTCATCCAGTGGTGCTGCAGGTCTGGAAGAGGACACGGAAGTTGGGTTACCGGAAGTGTGGCATCTCTGCAGTAGCTCACAGTCCTCCACTTCTTAGTTTGGGACAGGGCCCCCTCAGTTTCCTCCAGGAATCCTCATCGTTTTGTTTTCGAGACAGGGTTTCTCTGTGTAGTCCTGGCTGTTCTGGAACTCGCTCTGTTGACCAGGCTGACCTCGAACTCGGCCACCTGCCTCTGCCTCCCAAGTGCTGGGATTAAAGGCTTGTCCCACCACCACCCAGCTGGAATCATCATCTTATTTCGGCTCTTTATTATAATAAGAGCCTGTTCCAAAATTCTTTTATTGTGGAAACTTTAAAATGCGTGTAGCCAGGTGTGGTCGCTCACAACTTTAATCCCAACATTTAGGAGGCAGTGGCAGGCGGATTTCTGTTGAGTTCTTGGCCAGCTTTGTCTACAAAGTGGGTTCTAAGACAACCGGAGCAGTTATACAGAGAATCCCTGTCTCGAAAAGCAAAGTGAAACAATATGTATACATAGGCAGCTTTGCCATTTGGTGCCAAGTAGGACGTCATCCTGGGCAGCCGACTCCTCCTCCAAGGTTACCGGTCTTGTTCCCAGAAACCTTCTGCTTTAAGTACACTAGGTTGTAAGGTTCTGCCTGGAGTAACTTCAAAGCCAGCTCAGTCCTAAAACCCAGGCTCTGGACTAACAGCAATTAAAAAGGCAAAATCCTGATGTTACATTCCAGCAAAAGAGTGATGATAATCTTTTCTTTATAGTAGTGTCTCACCATGTAACCCTGGTTAGCCAGCCTGGAGTTCTTTGTGCAGACCAGGCTGGGCTGGACCTCAGCCACTGTCTCCTGAGTGTTGGGATTAAGTGTGTGCAAGAACTCTAGACTTCAGACAGCTTTTTCTGTAATGAAAACAAACACTTAGAGAGTGCTCTGGCCACCACTCCAAAGCACTGATCTGTCAGCAGGTTTGGCTTTAACAACTTGGGAAAAAACTTTCAACTTTCCTAAGTAGGTCTGTTGTTGGTATGTAGTGGATGATTATCCTGAAATTAGTCAAATTAAAAGTATTTATATCATTAAGTACCAAGATTCTTCCTGTTGAGAATATGGAATCTGGAACTAGAGGAAGAGCCCTATGGGGATAATTTAGAGCAACAATGAAAACAGATTAAAAACATAGTTTCATATTTTCTAGATTTAACCTCTGAAAGGACCCTGAAACAGAAGCTATTAAAGACACAGTCTAAATGGTGATTTCTATTAGCTGAAAATAAAGGAACCAAGGATCTTTGGAAGAAAAGACCAAAGACAAGAAAAATGAGATATGGACCACAATATGGCCTCCTGATGTTCCACTTACCCCCCTCCCCCAACTTAAAATCTGCAGGTTTTCCAACATGCACGTTATACTTTAAAAGAACATATTTTACGGACGACAGTAGGGCGTGGTATAGCTTACTTAGTTGCTGAATTCCAAGCACTGAATGAAAATAAGTAAAAGACAGAGATGGGTATAAACATCAGAAGCAAGCATATAGATTGTTAACGCTGTGAATAAACGAGAAAAGGTGAGCTTTCTGGTGGGGCAGCTGCCTTTCAGACACCATGCTTTTGTGTAAAATCCAGGGAAGCTCACTGGTTAGTGCATTGCTTTGACCTGGGGTGAACAGATGCTTCTTCACATTTCTTCAGGAAGTCACACAAAGCAACTGGCATCTACAGGGACACACAGAACCAAAGTTGAGAGGTGCAGGTGCATGGCCATGCTATGGGGACCAGACATGTATCAGCAATGGGTCTGAAACTGCAGAATCTATGCATGGGGTTAATGCTGATAACCCTATCCCTGTGTGGTAGGGAATCACAGGCCACCTAGCTGTGGTGGCAGATGTATATTCCCTGCAATGAATAAAAGACATGCTCAGAATTCTGAAAGGGCATCTTCGGAAGGAAACCACAGGGTGATCACCTACTGTCTCATTTGTTACAGGCTGGCATGTCTTCTTGATGAATGGGGTCTGCTACAAGTATGGGAACACCCCAAAATATTACAACCCTAAAAGTATCTTGTTTGATGGGATGGATGGTAAGCAGGCTGTGGTGGCAGTTCTGTGGGCAATAAGACACAGCCAGATCTTAGAAGAACTTGCTTATACAAGGAGGTATTTATTACAAGGAGGCAAAGGCAAACAACTGTTTCCTTCCACACCAGCTTCTGACTTAACAGGAAAAGTGAGAAACAGGGAGGAAGATGTACATATTAGCTTGTCATTTCTCACAGCAAGCAGGGTGGAAAAGAAAAGAGTACAAGCTAGTTCTTTATATTCTTGAGTTCCAGAATCCTAGAACTCATAGGAGAAACTAGAAAGTAAAGACGGAGAGTGGCAGAAGTAACAGAAGATATTTCCTGCATCTGACCTTTAATATACAGAAAGGGGAAAACTCATTAATTCAGCATACTGATGGGGGCACTTAGTAACAGTCCAGTCCAGGCAACCATGATAACCAGAGAAAACAATATCTGATCTGCCTGATCCGGAAATGACTATTTTTAAATTAAATTTTATCTGTATGTGTGCCGTGTGTGGACACGCACATGCTACAGAGTGTGTGCGGTCAACAGACATGTCATAGGAGTTGGTTCTCTCCTTCAACAATGTGGGTCCCAAGGGTCAAACTTAGGTTTTCATGTTTGGTGTTTGGAATTTTCACTCCCTGAAAAAGTTTTTTTTAAAAACAAGAAATGAAAGATAGTCCCACCCACAATGGCCTATTTCACAATGCTGGGAGACGTGGGGATGGATGGAAAATGAGTGTGTGGGAGTAGAGAAATTTATAATATAAATTTGCATAATTTGAAGAGATACAGGGAAAAGAATCAATCCCTAGTGGACTAGTTCATATGAAACCCCAGCTTGGTTATCATTGGCTAAAGCTCCCTAATATCAGGTTCTGGAAGATCACAGAAAAATGACAGGCATTACTATGGAAATTGGGCATTCAAGAGTCAGTGCTTAGTGCCAAGTGTTCTGGGCCTGACAGGAGTATTTTCACAGGAGACAGGATAGAGAAGCAAGTTAATTCAGCAGAGACCTCATGGTTGGTACTTTAATAGCTTTTGCAGAGTTCCATGATGAGACATGTAAATGCAGTTTATAAAGGTGAAAACAGTCAAAGGATGTAAAAGGGCTAAGGGGTCTGGTATGGATCACTTAAAGACCTGGGCTTGGTGACATGTCTGTCAGCACATAGGAAGTAGCAGCAGGAGTTCAAGGCCAGCCTGGAATACATGAACCCATCTTATAAAATAAAAAGAGCCTGTGAGACAGTTCAGTGGGTAAAAGTACTTGTCACCAACAATGATGAATAGTCAATTCCTAGGTCCCACATGGTGTAAGGAAACCAATTTCTAGCTGGGCGGTGGTGGTGCACGCCTTTAATCCCAGCACTCGGGAGGCAGAGCCAGGTGGATCTCTGTGAGTTCGAGGCCAGCCTGGTGTACAGAGTGAGATCCAGGACAGGCTCCAAAACTACACAGAGAGAAACCCTGTCTTGAAAACAAAACAAAAAAGCAAACAATTTCTGAACACTGTATCCTTATTTCTATACGCATGCTGGAGCCCTCCCCTCCCCTCCACAACACACAAAACCAACAAAAATGGGATAGGAGAGATGGATCAGTAGTTAAGAGCACTGGCTGCTCTTGCAGATGACATAGGGTTGGTTCTCAGCATCTGTATAGTAGCTCACAACAATCCATAACTTCAGTTCCAGGAGATCTAATGCCCTTTTCGGACCTCCTTGAATCGCTGGCCTTACCTCCACTTGGCTTTGGGCCAGGCCAAACAACGCAAGTTAGTTATGAGATCATTCAGGATGCAGGGGTAGTGTCCTAGGAATGAGACCAGATGGCTCTAGGATGTAAATTTTGGAAGGGTCCTGTTCCTCGTCTGTGCTACTGTACCCAACGGATTGATTTAAATGTATTACATATTGCTAATGTTTTCAGAGTATCCTTTGTTAGGGTGGACTTCAGAAAGCTCACCTGTCCTGTGATAAAGTTTCCTTATGTAACGCTATAACCTCTGAATGTCTCACAGACTTGGAAAACACCTGGAGGAACAGTAACAACCTTTCAACAGGGGCGCCCAGAGTGGTTAGAAAGACACTCTTAGAAGCCATAAAGTTTGTCAGATGAAAATCCTGCTGCCAAGAATGGATGGACTGTATTCTCAGAGTTATTGCCAGGAAGGCCTCTGGAGTCCTGCAAACCACTGTAACTGTTGGCTGCATCCCAAACTAGGTGGTGAATCTGTTGAAACATCACACTGGTTGTAGGACATGGAGAAATCAGGCTGGACTGAGCCATGAGCCCCATTCCTGCTAGCTAGCTTTAAACAAAAACACCAGAAGGTACAATGTGGGTGACAATGATTTTTGCTTACACCCATAGGTTGCTGCTGTTGTCAGCCTCAGTTATAAAAGGAAACTAAAAAAATATTTTACTTTAAATTATATGTATGCACATGTGTGTGCATGTATGTCGCTGCCTGTGGAGGCGAGAGAACATCAGATTCCCTAGGGCTGGTTGTAAACTGGCTAGTATGAATGCTGGGGACTCAACTCAGATTCTTACCTGCAAAGTCATCTGCCTAGCCCGGGAAACATTTTGCAGCAGGTGGTACTCAGCCAGTCAATCTACTGAAAATAAGTGACTGTTGCTGTGGCATTCTCTGCCACAAATGGAAAAAAAAATGACCAGACATTGCTATCATCCACACCACCCTTTCAAGAAACAAACAAACAAACAAACAAACAAACAAACAAACCCAGAGAATGTCCTCAAAGAGGTGAAAAGAATGTATCAAAAGAATTAAAGGGCTGGAATGTTGTGCAGCTGTTTTGGGCTAACTGAAAAATGTTCCCCTCAAGAGAATGGAGGCGCTTGAGAATGAGGAGGCTCAAAAAGGTGTTAAGACTCATAAAGTCCTTCTCTTAAGTTATACAATCAGTAAACAACTGCTGAAGAAAAACCTCTTGGTCAAGGAGCTCCAGGGATGCAGCTTTCATGAGCTACTGTCCATGGAAAGGTGGGCTTTCCAATGATCTAGCTGCCTCTGAGTCACCCATGTTTCTGTAAATAACCTAGTAACCTCATTGGTTCATCATACTAGACTTGAACTGTTTCCTTGGTCTATTGTTGGTGTCCTATCCAGGGTGAACATATTTGTTCCTACCTCCCCAGGAGATGTAACACAGCATTGTGGAACACTGAAGACCACCATGTGCTTCTCTCTCATCAGCGTATGTATCTCCAATTTGTTTAGCTCTGCTCTTTTCCATTTTCTTTCTGAATTATGATAGTCACTCAAAAATTTTATTCGTGAGGCACATGAACTTTAAAAGACAAGTCCAAGAGCCAGGCAGGTACGGTGATGCATGGCAAATGAAGAGGTGGAGGTCAGCCTGGTCTAAATAGTGAATTCCAGGATGGCTAGAGCTACATAGTGAGGGGGGAGGGGCAGTACCAGAGCATCTATAGTAGCATGGTATAATGTTCATGATTGGAAACACCCCCACATGCTACCAACAGAAAATGAATAAATTACAATGTATTCATATACATAGCAACAGAACTACAGCTATACATAATACTCACTACACAATGTTAATAGCGAAGACAAAAAGGTATATGACTCCATCTCTTTAAAGTCCAATTTATTTTTATTTACACGTGTGCCCACAGAGGCTAGAGAGTGCTGAATCCCCTGGAGCTGGAGTTTTACAGGGAGATGTGAGCTGCTAGATGTGGGTGCTGGGGACCAAACTTGGGTCTTCTGCAAGAGCAATAAGTGCTTTTAATTCCTCAGTCACTGTTTTCTCCAAGCCATAATTATTTTGAGTATGGTGCTCTTGTATCGCATTAAGAGTTTTGTGTGCCATGTGTGTATAGCTTTATGTATGAATGTTTTGCCTGCTTGTATGTATGTGTATGCCTGGTATGTAGAGATCAGAAGGCAATGGAAACCCCTGGAACTGCCATTACAGAGGTGGGAATCACCATGTAGACATGGGGAATGAAACCCAGGTCTTCTGCAAGAACAAGTACTCTTAACCGTGCAATGTTTCCTCCAGCCTTCATATGCACTCCCCCTCCCCCCATTTTGTTTTTGAGACAGGGTTTCTTTGTGTAACAGTCCCAACTGTCCTGGAACTTGCTCTGTAACCAGGCTGGCCTTGAACTCAGAGATACTCCTGTCTCTGTCTCCCAAGTGGCCCCCAGCCTATATATACCACTTTAAACATTTCTTTCTTTCTTTTGGTCCCCCCCTCCCCAGACAGGTTTCTCTGTGTAGTTTTGGAGCCTGTCTTGGAACTCGCTCTGTAGACCAGGCTGGCCTTGAACTCACAGAGATCCGCCTGCCTCGGCCTCCTGAGTGCTGGGATTAAAGGCGTGTGCCACCACTGCCCGGCTTATTTATTTCTTGATTGGCTGACTGCCTGCCATCTCTCTAAAGCAAACTCAAGAAGAATTACATTGTGAGAAGTCAGAATAGTAGTTACTTGTGATAAGAAATGATTAGAGGGTACTAAGGTTTCGCAGTGCTGACAACAATCCATTTGAATAGTAGCTTTCAGGTAGTGGTTAGGTGTTAATTTAAACTGTACATTTGTCTGGGAGTCTGCTTGTGAGTTATATTTCCAAACCTGAAGAAAATATTTAAGCTGAGTGTGGTGGTGTATATCTGTAATTCTAGCAGGATCAATTCTGTAATTCTCAGGAGGCAGTAGCAGGAGGATCAAGTTTGAGGCCAGACTGGGCTACATGACCTTGCCATTTTAGAGAACAAAGCAGCAGCAACATCATCAGTCAGGCATGGAGGTGCAACACTAGTAATCCCAGCACTGGCACAGTGACTTTGAGTAGTCTGACTCAATAAAAAAAAACCAAACAAACAAAACCCCACCCCAATATGTACATTTATAGACCCTAGAAGTTTAAAATATTATCAGGAGTCCCAGGATAAAAACATAAAATATACTTAATTATATAACTGTCAGTATACAGGGTGGTTGTTCTTGTAATCCAATTTCATTCCTCTGGAAGCAAACTGTCTGAATTCAAGCTACCTTTTCTACTTTCTAGCTTTAGGGTCTAGGACTCACATACTCCCGTTTCCTCAACTTTAGCGAACAGTGGTACCTACAATTGAGTCACTGTGAGGACTCAGAAGAAAGCAGCAGTGCCTGAAGCAGAGCCTGCCAGTAACTCCTCAGCAAATGTCTGTGAGCCACTGCTATTATTGCTGTCTGGCTTCAGAGTCATGGCTGATAGATAAGGAGCTGGTTTTTTTCCAAGGGAAACTTCCCCCAAAAAGTAAAAAAAACCCAAAAAACCAAAAAACAAAAACACCCCCCAAAACAACCTAATCCTAGGTAGAGGCTAGAGGCCAGAGGCAGGCTTAAGTCATCACTTAGATGCCTAGTCTTGGCTTTACCAAAAGCCCAAGGGGAAGCAGTAAAAAGAACAATTAGACAGTTTTTCACCACCAAAAAAGGTTTTTATTACAAAACAAATTCTAATAAAATCAAGCCTGGTTTTCAACCCTTTCTCTGAATGGAGGCTCCTAGGATGGAGGGTAGGGAGACAAAGCAGAGGGTAATGAAAGAATAGAGCAGGCTGACCTCCCCGTGAAGTCTCAGGTGCTTTGAATAGCCTAGATGAGCTCTTCCAATGGTTCCCGAGAAAGGCAGAGTCCTTCCAGACAGGAAGAACCACGAACCACTCCCGTCACCAGAACTGAGCGCTGCCGCACTGTTGGACTGGATCCAAGTCTTGACTGGCTCTCAGCAAAGGCCACCCAGGGTTACTCAGCCTGCGCAATGGTGTAGGAGAGTAGCCACAGCAGCAGGGGACCCAGAACCATGACAGCAAACCAGACAGCAAAACTGGCCAGAATGAGTCTCCGGGCCCGGGCCCCCCAGTATATGGCCTCCTCCGACTGGCCTGCCTTATGCCGCTCTTCTGCCTGTGGGGGCAGGTTCTTGGTTAGACTCTCCCCCTGCTTCTGTCCCAAAGTGCCCACTGCCCTGTTCCTCTCCTTCATCTATCACAGCTCATGTCCTCACACCCAAACACTTAAACCCTTTCCTTTGTCTCTCTTGTCTCTCCACAACACACTCCATCACAAGCCTGCCGGCTTTTCAATTGGCCACAGCTAGCTTAGATTATTGCATTGGGAAAGTGCTCTTTTTCTTTCTTTTTCTTCCTTCCTTCCCTCCTTCCCTCCTTCCTTCCTTCCTTCCTTCCCTCCTTCCTTCCTTCCTTCCTTCCTCCGTCCCTCCCTCCCGTCCCTCCCTTCCTTTTTTTCTGAAGCTGAGGACCAAACCCAGGGCCTTGCACTACCACTGAGCTAAATCCCCAACCCTGGGAAAGTGCTTTTTAATGACTTTGGTTTGTTTTGTGGTATGGTGATGGAATCAGGGCCTGGGCATACCAGCCAAGTTTTCTGTTGAACTACATTTCTAGACTCGAAAATACTTTTAAGTCCTTCTATTCCCATTCTTTTCTATCTGGAATTTGGAATTCTTGACTCAATGAGTCTTATCCAGTCAAATCTCTCATGGTCCAATAGGCATCATCATTTTCATCACAAAGGATTCTTTTTTATGAGTTTGCCCCAGTGAAAGTCTTATGGTGACAGAAAGTGTTTCTGATTGTCAAGATACATCCAGGGGACGGTAAGATTCCAGAATGGTATTAAGTTAGCTTGAAGAGCCTTCCAGTAGGCTTACATGTATGTTGAGCTTAGTAGCGGTGCACTTAACCATGGGTAAGGCTCTGCGCTCAATTCCTAGCAATGCCACCATGAACCCAACCACAAAAAAAGGGTACAGGCCAATCTCTAACAACTACACTGCTTCTTCCAGATCCTGGATCTTGCTCTTATCACTACTCAACTGTCTGCCTGTAGTGTAGTTTTGCCCCTTGTGATTCCACCTCAAAGGAGGCTTTGAGTAGATCTTTCTGAAACACAAATCTGGTCATGTCACTCCTCTGAAATAATTTTTACATTGCTCTCTAGTACAGAATTGGTGGCCCTCAGGACTCCAGATGTTTGATGATAATTTTCAGTATTCCTCACTGAATCCACATTTGTACTCACTGCTGCCTTTATCTGGACTGTCCTTTACCAGCTATCATGGATGGAGAAGTACTCCTGGAACAGACTGAGCACTGTGCATGGGGTTAGCTGGGCTGCAGGTGGAGCTAAGATGGTCTAAAATTGTCATGGCCTAAGCAAAACCCTGTGAAACACAACTGAGATTGGAGCAGGGGCCATGACAGCTCCTCTGTTTAGTTCCTAACATGAAGTGAAGTCTGATATGTACCCTCTAAAAGTGATCTTCTCATGGTCATCTTGTGAATGCTTTGGTAGCCACTTACTCAACAAATTTATTCTCTCTTTCTCTTACACACACACACTTTCCTTGTTCCTTTGTTTCTAAAGTACCTTGTGCTTCCCTGTACCACAGTGTCAATGAGCTGCATTCACCTAATTATCCATTTTTACAACTATCTCTTTCACAAGACATGGGTCCTTTGAAAACATTCTTATTCTGGTACTAAGCCCATAGCTACGCATCAGTAGGTATTTAGTAACTGTTTAACTGTAGACAGATCAGATACACAAAATCATTTTCTTATACCCACCCCTGTGCCCACAGGAATTTTATTCCTCACCTTGATGGCAAACACAAGGGCCATGACTCCCAGGCAAGAACAGCCACAGATAATGCTAGTAGCTGCCAAGTAGCGGAGGCGGAGCCAGCAGCAGTGGATAGGGGATGGAGAATGAGCAGCTTCCATGTTGCCCATCAAGCTCTCGGCTGCCTTCTCCTCGTCCTCCATCACCTGTGGGCGATACAGTCAAGGTACTTTTAAGCCCAACAAATGAGCTCTTGTTCTGGCGTGGTGACTCCACCCTTCTCAAAGCATGCTATCTACTGTTCTAACCCTATACTTAGGAATGCAGTTGTACTGGGAAATTCCTCCAGTGACTCAGGCCAGGAGACAAAAGCGTGGATGGAATCCTTTCCACCAGTTTAAGATTCTAAATCTTTGAAGGCAAGCAAGTGTGAATATACTTGTATTTGAGCAAGTACAGAGAAGCAAACTGACATGCCTACTGAGAAACAGGACATAGAATCTCAACACCTTTTGAGTAAGTGCCTTATTTTGTTTTGAGATCGAGTCTCACTACGTAGCTTTTCCTGACAGGCCTGGAACTATGTAGACAAGTCTGGCCTCAAATTCTGAGGTCCTCTGCCTTTACTCCCTTGGGCTGGGACAATTTTTTTTTTTTTTTTTAAACAGAGTTTCTCTATATAATCCGGGCTGTCCTGGAATTCATTCTGTAGACCAGGGGGGCCTAGAACTCACAGAGATCCATCCACCTGCCTCTGACTTGAGTTCTGGGATTAAAGGCATGTGCCACCATGCCTGACATGAAAATAGTTCTGGGGATGAAGGGGAAAATCATAGTTCTTTTTTGCTGTTTATAAAAACAAACAAACAAAAACCTTAAAAACCAAACTAACACCTAACCCAGTAGTAGTGGCAGACACTTATAATCCCAATTCTGGACAAGTGGAAGCAGAAAGATCAAGAGTTCAAGACCAGCATTGCTAGCTCAGAGTTTAAGGATAGGAGATCTTGTCTCAAAACAAAACTAAAACACAACAACCAAAAGCCCCAAACCCTGAACCTATCTTTGTTATGGTGCCTTCTTGCCACCTTCTCTCTCCATTTTAACCCAGACCATACCACACAACCAGATTAGCAGTTCCAGTAACCTCACTGCCCTACAGAAACCTGCATAGTGCTTTCTTTACTCACTTAGACCCTCTGTGCACATCAAAATATCTTTCTACCCTCATGTCCAATCATTCTCCTACAGCTTGGACAAAACTAAACCACCTGTGGTTCCCCAAGTAAAAGTAAAGAAAATGCAAAAAGAGTGAGAGATGAGAGAGCAAAAGGATGTGTAGCAAAGCTGCAAAGTCAAGTTGAGGCAAGAATTGAAGCGTCAGCAAATGGAAGAGCCCCAAGAGGAGGGCCCAGGGGGTTACGGGGTTACGGTCAGAAACTATAAACACGAACACAGATTCTTACCTGGCTACAGGCTTTGAGGGACTGTGAGTTTCGGCTCCTGCCTCAGGTTTGATTTGGCTTGGGTGGAGATGAAGCTGACTCATGGCTCCAAGCCAAGCCAAGGTGGAGTTGTGGGGCCAGCCACCATGTGAAGAGCCCAGGGAGCTGGGAAGGGGCATGGCCAACTCAAACCAGTTTGGCTAGATGGAGAGCAGAGGAGGGCCAAGGCATGAAGCAAATGGAGGATGCCTGCTTTCTGAAGAAAGGAGTGTAAGGAAGCACCTGAGCAAGGAGGTTGAAAGGGAACTCCAAGGTGTTGGAGAGCTGAGGGCAAGTTCAAGAGTCAGAGAAAAGAGTATGTCTGAGTGGTCTAAAACCGAGACTACATAGCCTATCAGCTCAGATTTGACAACCTTCCCTTTTCTTGACTGAGAGAGGGGTTAAGTTCTGCTTTAAAAGTATACAATCTTGGATTAGAGATCAAATATGGGTCATTGCAAGAGGGAGGTGAAAAATTATGTCCAAGTTCCCACCCAACCCTCCACCAGACCAGAAAATCAGAAGCCTCCTTACACGGATGCTTGTACAGAAACTAAGTTTATTATGTTTTCTTCTTAAAAAAAAAAGGAAAAAAAAAAAAAAAAAAAAAACCAAAAGAAAAAAAAAAAAAAAAAAACCAAACCCATCCCACCTCATTGAAGAAAAGCCCCTCCCCCTTTTCCCTAAGGGTTTGAGGCTGTGAAAGACAGCTGGGGAATCAAGTACAAGGGGGTGGGGACAGAGACTATCTTGCCACCCTTAACACTGCCCAGCCATGTAGGGTAGGAGAGAAGGGGGGTTGTGATGAGCCCCATTTCCATGACAACCAGTTACCTACCCCCTACTTTGGTGGAAAGGGAGACAGCCCCCTCTGTCTCCCTGGAGGCTTTCCCCTTAGACTTCAAGTAGTGGTTAACAGAGTCAGGCCTGGGCATGGGGAAGAGACCATGGTGGGACACCTAGGTGAAGGGCTTACCCACTCACGTCTTGGCCTTGCGACCTCTGTGACTAATAGTAGGGGCAGATAGGTGGGGAGGAGCACTACTACGCAGGATACGCTGGTCCCCTTGGTTGGTGGTCCCAACGAGCCTGCGGGGACCGGTTCGGCGGCGTGGGGTTCCATCTCCTTCCTCCTCGTCACCTGAGGCTTCTGCCTCTGACTCCTCTACTGAACCCTCAGGCCCCAGGGGACTTGGGGGCTGCAAGCGGCCCCGCTTTGCCATCCCAGAACTCCCAACTGGAGCCCCTGACCTTTTGCGAGGCATTTTTTCAGTTTCTAGTGGGGGAACTAGAGACCCTGGACGCAGGCGGGTTGATCGAAATTTAGGAGTTAAGGAGACCACAGGTGGCGTCAGTTCTAACCCACTTGGCCCACTATCTGCTAAATCCAGGTCATCCTGAATTACGGCCATCACCATGGACCCTTCACTCTTTCGTCCCCGAATGCCCTCTGCTTCAAGTCGTAGACGGGCCAGGCGGGTGAGAGGGCGGCTTCCATCCTCATCAGAGGAACTGCCTTCACTTTCCGCCTGGCCCAGGGGTTGCCGCCGCACCCCCAATCCACAACTCTCAAGGACAGAAGGGCTGTCGGTGTCCAAGACAGGGAGCTGGCTGGGCCGAGGTGATGGTGGATTCTTGGGAGGGCGACCTCGCTTCCGCTTAGGTGGTGAGGTTGAAATAGTGACAGTGGTGACAGTGTTGGCGACAGCAGTGGGACAGGCTAGAAGTGGAGGGAGTGGTGTCAGGGGGAGTGGCTGTGTCCGGCTCTCTAAGTTGCCATCCCCTGGAGAGGATATGGTCCCAGGAATGGGCAAATCCCTTGCTTTAGGGGGACGCCCACGTCGTCTTTTCTCCACAGGTGATAGGATGGGCTCTGGTCTGTGAACTGGTTCAGGTCCAAGAGGCTGGGGCCCAGGAACAAACTGGGGCCTGAGGGCAGGCTCTGCAACAGTTACCGTCTCAGGCCCAGGGACTGGGTCAACTCCATTGGTTTTCCCCTTGGAGATGGATGAAGGTGTCTCATCCACTCCTCTCCCAGCATCTGCTGGAGACCTGTTCTTCTTCGGGGGTCTTCCCCTCCGACGTTTCACAGCAGGTGGAGTGATGGTAAGCTCTGCTGCTTCTCCATTCTCTGGGCTGCCCCCACCAGTCGTACCCACTTCAATGTGACGACAAGCTATGAAGGGATGCTGGGTTGGGGTGGACAGTGAGGATGAAGGAGCAGCTTCACAGGGCCCACTGCTGGGAGATGAGGATTCTGGCCCTGACATGCTGTGGGTGGATGGGCTTCTTGGACTGGCGTTAGCTTCAGACACCCCAGGTACTAGGGTGCTGGCATTCCCCCGATGTCGTCGTCGTCTTACAAGCTCCTTTTCCTCCACCACAGTTACCAGCCGTCCTGGCAGCTTTCGAAGCACTTTGGGACCTGGGGGTTGTCCTGCCCGGCCAGACCCCTGACCCCTGATTTCCACATCAGCACTGGTGCGACGCCGTGGGGGACGGGCAGGTGAAGGACCCTCAGGCGAGGAGGTGGCTGAAGATGAGGTTGATGGGGCTGTAACCTCAGCACTAACAAGTTCTTGTGGCTTTTCTGGGTTGGAGACTGGGATCTGAACCTCTCCCATTTCTTCCAAGTTCCTGTGAGCCTCCAATACCTCCTGAAGTGGCTCATCAGATGCTGCTGAGGGTGGGAGCTCCAGCCCATTGCTCTCACTCAGACTCATGGTCAAGTCCTCACCACCAGGAAGCAGTGTGGGACTGGTCCCCTCCACAGGACCTGGCACTTCCTGCTCCTGACCATTGGGGATGCTGTCAGCCTCCAGGGTTGAATTGGGTGTAGGAGTTAGAAGATTCTTCTCTGACTCAGGCGGAATATCAACAGACCCTGTCAAAAGAGCCTTTGGAGGCACAAGACTAAGCAGGGAAGCCTCAGAATTGGTCGTTCCAGGTAGCTCTAGAGACTCCACAGGTACCAACTCTTGTGCACACAGCTCTACTTCTGAGTTCAAAGGAAGGTTGGTAACCCCGGGAGAGATGGGAGCAGAAAGGGAATCAAGTAGGGTTGGTGAAGAAGCGGTCAAATGAGAGGTTTGAGCTGGTGAGGGGGTACAAGTGGGTGGAGGGGTGCAGGCAGATGGAGGGGTGCAAGCAGGAGAAGAACAAGACGGAGGAACCTGAAGCAGAGGTGCAGGAGTAGACGAGATGTGGACTGGAAGAATGGTGACTGGATTGGGGGCTGAAATGGGAATGGGAGCTGTGGGTGGGGCAGAAGTTATAGCAGGAGCAGGAGCATGTCGAGGCCTAGGCACTGGCCTGGGAATTCGATCTCTCACAGGGCTGCACTGGGGAGGCATGAAGGTGTTGCAGGTAGGATGGGTGGATGTGACAGGAGTGTGGCTGGCTCCTTGAGTCTCAGCTCGAGCTCCACGAAGACGCTCACTGACACGAGTCCCCAGCCTCTCAGGAGCCTTGACTTTCTTACTGCGCCGGTGGCTGCCTCCACTAGTCCCACAAGACGTCTCATCCCCAGCCCCTGACCCTTCCTCTTCCTCTTGGGGCAGCCGAAACACCTCCTCCTTGGCTTGATCCAGGTCTTTCCGGGCAGCTTCCACTTGTTCCTACCAACAAGATAGGCCGACACGGTCAGCAAGAAGCAGAGCAAAGCAAGGCATAGTGGAGATGAGCAGCTGCCTCTAGCGCACTCCCTGGAAAGACTTACTTCTGCCTGTTTGAGCTCCTCTCGGCTCACTTCCTCCAGCGAAGCCTCTAGGAACTTCATGGCGTAGCGCTCAATGGGAGTCAGCTGTGGGAGGAGGAAGCGGGTAAACAGAAGGACTAGGCTCAGGGCCTATCACCATCATTATCACCAGGGAAGCCAGAAGACGGAAAAAGGTTTGAGCCCTGGCATAAGTTATGACAGATGAAGAGAAGTGGTAGCAGATCCAACACTGACCTGCTCTACAAGGGCAGCAATTTCCTGTTCAGCCCTAGACATCTCTTCCTCCTCAGCTCCAGGCCGACTGGCCTCCTCTCCCTCACCAGCAGGAAACCCATCGTTCTCATTAAATTCTGCAAGCTCAGCCACTTGTTCGGCTTTGGCTTGGGTGGCTGCACGGATATCTTCTTCATCTTCTGCCCGGCACAATGCCTTCAAGGTGTACAGAAGAAAAACAAAGCATACACAAAATAAGAAATTTAAGAATTTGGAGGTCAGCAAAATGGCTCAGTGGGTAAAAGCACTTGTCCAGCAAGGCTGACAGCCTGACTTTGATCCTCAGAACCAATACCGGAAGGAGATGGATTCTAAAAAGTTGCTCTCTGATCTCCATATGCATGTGATGGCACATATGTATATAATGAGCAATAAAAAAATTTGCAAGCACACCTTTAATCCCAGCACTCGGGAGGCAGAGGCAGGAGGATCTAAGTGAGTTCAAGGCCAGCCTGGGTTACAGAATGAGTTCCAGAATAGGCTCCAAAGCTACACAGAGAAACCCTGTCTCCAAAAACAACAACAAAAACAAACTTTTCAAAGAACAAAAGGGTGATGGAGCTAGAGAGATGCCTTGGCGCTAAGAAACCTTACCACTCCTGAAGAGGGCCCAATTCCAGCTCCAGGAGGAATCGAACCGCTCTGCTCTCCCACAGTGTCTGCACTCATGTTCAAATAGCCACACACAGACATTACACATGCGTAATTAAAAACAGAAAGATTTTTTAAAACAAAACAAGAAAGTCAGAAACTTTTCAAGGCATGTTGCAGTACGTGCCCATAATCTCAGCCCTCAGGAGGCACATATAGCATTGTTGCAAGTTTGAGGTCAGCCGGCTCTACAGAGACTGTTCCAGGAAAGCCAGAGACACGAGAAAAGACCCCGTCTCAAAACAACACAAAATAAAGTTATTTATATCTTGTAATTACATTTTATTTACTTATGACAAGGATAACAAGGTCTTACTAAGTGAACCTGGCTGTCTGGAACTCAATGTGTAGACCAGGCTATCTTTCAACTAACAGAGGAGTTGCATCTATCTAACTCTGCCTCCTGAATGCCTGAATTACAGTCTTGCAGAAACACTTGAGGCAGCTGGGTGTGGCAGCACATACCTTTGATCCCCAGCACTGAGGAGGGAACCATAGGTAAATTATCTGTGAGTTCTAGGCCTGCCTGGTCTACATAAAAAGATCCCTGTCAGTCACGCCTTAATAGTCAGACTCTATCTCAAGTAAAAATCTCTTAAACAGATTTATACCTGAACTCAGCAATGTTCTGCAACCAGAATTACCAAAGCAAGTCAATACTCAGCACATGATGGAATGGATTTCATTAGCTCTCCCACTAGGGAACAAATGACTTGTTTATTTATGTATTTATTTATTTTTGTTTTCTTTGAGCACAGGTTTTGTTGTTGTTTTTGTTTTTCCCTAGAGCTGAGAATTGAACCTAGGACCTCATGCATGACAGGCAAGTGCTCTGCCATTGCACTACACTCTCAGCACCCAAATGACTATTTTAGAACCCCATCTCTACTTCCTTTCCTGTATAAGTTAGCCTTAGAGTTTCTCTCTTTAAAAAAAACGGGGGGGGGGGGGGGGGAAGAGGGGAGGTAGGAACACCTATACTCATGTACATACGCACGCACGAATAATTAAGTTCACATCAACAATGACCACCAAACCTAATGACCAGAATTGTATCTTTGAAACCCACATTTTAAAAGGAGATTCCCTGACTCCCACAACTACAAAATTGTTCTCTGACCCTCCACATGTAAGCTGTACCATGTGTCTGCCCTCCCCACACACAGTAATTAAGTAAATCTTAAAAAACAATGTCTAGCGCATGTTCAGCGACAAGAAAGTATCTAGTAGATAACCTTCCATGACGCTCTTCTACACCTGTAGTTTATTTTCCATTTTTCTAAGAATTACACAACATACTGCATGCTACATAATATACTGCATACTCTATAGCAAAGGCAGATGACCAGAGCCAAGTAGCTTTTTTCATCGATCAATGTCCTCCAAGCTTTGAGACACATAGTTACTACTTAGAGATGCACCCATCTCTTCATTAAACGTCAGTCATAAGGAAACAGGCAACACCTTTATTCTTGATTCCATTAGTAAACTTGGGGATTCATTCAGTGGCTATACTGGATTAGATTAGCAAGTACACTCATGGTGCTGAGTCCAGGGATAATATCAAATCAGATCTTGGCACATTTACCTCAAGTAAAACCCTCCCCTTCAGGCTCACTTAAAAGTGGTTCTGAAAAAATACAAGAGAAAAATACTTAGAACCAACACTTAAGAAAACAAACAAAAGCCGGGTGGTGGTGGCACACGCCTGTAATCCCAGCACTTGAGAGGTAGAGGCAGGCGGATCTCTGTGAGTTCCAGGCCAGCCTGGTCTACAAAGCAAGTTCCAGGAAAGGCACAAAGCTACACAGAGAAACTCTGTCTCGAAAAGCAAAACAAAACAACAAAACAAAACAAAAAGAAAACAAACAAATTTTTAAAAAATGCAAAGAACAATTCCAGTGTTATATCTACATCTATGGTTTTATGATTTGAATTATGAGTATTGTTCTGGAGAAGAGTTGTCAGTATTGTTGGACGTTCAATTATGTTTACCTTTAAAAATTATATGCACCTATTTAAAAAATTATAGTTTAGTAGGTTTTGAAATGGAGGCCTAAGAATCACCCTTTTTAGATTTATGTACTATATGTGTAGTGTTTCCCTGTATGTATGTATGTGCACCTCATGCCTTAAGGGGTCAGGAAAGGGTACTGGATTCTCTAGAACTAGAGTAACATATGATTGTGAGCCAGCATGTAGGTGCTAAGAATTGAAACTAGGTCCTTTGCAAGAGCAGTTAAGTGCTTTTAACCGCTGAGCCACCTCTCTAGACCTTCCCATCCAACTTTGACACAGGTCTCTCTGTGTAGCTGTAGACCAGGCTGGCTCCAGTTTCTTTCTGAAGTACTTGAGTCCTATCTGGAGTCTGTCCTGTACTCCAGGAAGTAGACAATGTCTCAAAACAAACAAACAAAAAAACCTTTAAAATCTGGGCTGGGAAGATAACTCAGCAGGTAAAGATACTTGCTAATTTAATTCCCTGGAATGCACATAGTGAGGAGATAACCAACTATTACAAGTTGTCCTTTGGCCTCCACAAAATTACATTTATTTCCTTGTGTGTCTCTTTATGGGTGTGCTACGGCACACACACCCATACAGAGACATAAAGTAATAAATACAATTTTTAAAAAGTTAAAAAGAGCTGGGCAGTGATGACACACACACACCTTTAATCTCAGCACTCTGGAGGCAGAGGCAGGCAGACCTCTGTGAGTTCCAGGCCAGTCTGATCTACAAAGTGAGTACCAGGACAGCCAGGGCTACACAGAGAAACCCTGCCTTGAAAACCCAAGAGAAAAAAAAAAACCAAACCACAAAACAAAATCAAGCATTTCTACAGAAAACCACAAATGCAGAGAAAAAATAAAAATGCAGAGTCATGGAACCCTCTCCCAATGGATACATCAACAAAATAACTACACATCTAAGGCTCAGGGGACACTTTGGAAGAGGAGGCAGACAGACTGCAAAAGCCAGAGAGATCAGGCCACTGGCTGTGAGACTGTGTCTCTTAGTAATGTCAGAAGCTACAACCATGAAGTCTCACCAACATGGCTGCCTAAACATGAGCTGAAGGACAGCAGCAGAACAGCCAAGGTGGATGGGGAGACCATGAGGCTGCAACACTACACTAAAAACTATACGCAGCTAAGGAATGATGATAGCAGGAGGACTAGTCTTCCCCAGGGAAGAGCACACCAATTGGTTATCCAATACCAAATGGTCAGCTCTGAAAACATGCATGAGTAATATTAATTGGACTGAACAGGTTGTACTTCTGTATTTTGGAATATACATATATACAAACACATGTATATATACACATACATGTAATTAACAAGAATTAATGAAAAAAAAAAAAAGAGGCCATGAATTTGAAAGAGAGCAAGGAGGGGTAGGGTAAGGCTTGGAGGGAGGAAAGAAAAGGGGGAAATGATACAATCATATTATGATCTTAAAAAATAAAAGAAAATCAGCCGGGTGGTAGTGGCGCACACCTTTAATCCCAGCAGATTAAATCCTGGCAGAGGCAGGCAGATCTCTGTAAGTTCCAGGCCAGCCTGATCTACAGACAAGGTCCAGGACAGGCACCAAAACTACATTGAGAAATCCTGTCTCAAAAAACCAAACAACAACAAAAACAAAAACAAAAACAAAAACAAAACAAACCAAAACAAACCACTGACTATAAACTGGGAACTAGTAGAAGCTGTACTTTTCCCTGGACATATTCAATACAAATGAAAGCCAACACATATCTAAGCAGCAGTGCTATTTTAGGACTGACGCCTCTTTTGTTACCTGCTCCAAAATATGAGTCTGCTTGCTGGCCACAGCCTCCTCTTCCTCTTCAGGAACAGAAGATGCAGATGAGCCAGGAGGCTCCTCCAGAGGCATATCGAACAGCTCTCTGATGGTCTGCTATTGGATATAACAGAAGGGAAGTGGAAAACGTTGAGGTATGGAAGTACTACAGATTGAGAGACAGATCTGTGGAGGTCAAAGCACAGCTGTCTAGAAAACAAAGGAACCCTTTCAGGAACAAAAGTTCTCTTCTGTCTAGACTGGAGAATTTTATTTTATACCTGTTTAAAATAGGCTGTAGTGAAGTTGCCTCCTTCAATGGCCATATCTCCCAACATTCTCTTCTGATTTGCCTTTTTTAGAATGTTCTCCTCTACTGTTCGTTCACTGATAAGCCTAGGAAATGGAAGTGGTGTAAACAGCCAAATATATCAAGAGATCCTGTACATAAAGAGGAAGTAAGGTAAGACCAGGCAATACCTATAGATGTGGACATCCCGAGTCTGACCAATTCGATGACAGCGATCCTGGGCCTGAGCATCCATGGTGGGATTCCAGTCGCTGTCATAAAAAACAACAGTGTCTGCTCCTGTCAGGTTCACACCCACACCCCCACTTCGAGTTGAAAGGATGAAGCAGAATATGCGTTTGTCTGCATTGAACCGTTCCATCAAGGCCTAAAAGGAAAGGGAAAAAAGATGGTATTTGGAGACTTATTCCTAAAACAAACCAAAGGCTTTTTAATTTTTAAGGTCCCTTCTCTGAGCTGAAAGCTTGAGATAAAGAAACAGAAGCTGAGGGGAGTCTCTAGAGGGCTAAGGATGCCTGTTACCTGTCTCTGCTCAACTCTAGTAGACCCATCCAGACGCAAATATAGGTGACCATGGTAGGTGAGAAATTGCTCCAGTACATCCAGCATTCGGGTCATCTGGGTGAAAATGAGTACCCGGTGGCCCTCGGCCTTGAGCTGCCGCAAGAGCACCGCCAACGTTTGCAACTTTCCTGAAGAAATACGAAAGAGTACAAGTAGTTAGTCATGTGATGATAGAGAGGATAATACTAGAAAGCTACAGTCGAAGGGTAGTCAAGACCTTATGCAATGGTTTCAGCCAGTCCACTGAATAAAAAACCATTTAACTCTGCTGGGTGGTGGTGCACGCCTGTAATCCCAGCACTCGGGAGGCAGAGGCAGGCGGATCTCTGTGAGTTCGAGGCCAGCCTGGGCTACAGAGCTAGTCCAGGACAGGCTCCAAAGCTACACAGAGAAACCTTGTCTAGAAAAACCAAAAAAGAAAAGAAAACAAACAAACCAAAACCAAAACCAAAACCAAAACCACTTAACTCTCCCATTTTCTACTCTTTTTTTTTTTTCTTTTGTTTTTTTGAGACAGGGTTTCTCTGTGTAACAGCTCTAGCTGTCCTGGAGCTGCTTTGTAGACCAGGCTGGCCTCAAAATCATAGAGATCTGCCTGCCAGGGATTAAAAGTGTACACCACCAATGCTAGACACAGGATGTTAAGAGGTTATCTAGTTTAATGTTCCAACACATAGAAATGATGCTGAGGGGAAAAAAAAAAAAAGATGCTGTGCTGTGGATATCGCTCTGTGTAAATAAAGTTCTGATTGGCTAGTGGCCAGGCAGGAAGTATAGGTGGGACAAGAGAGAAGAGAATTCTGGGAAGTAGAAGGTTAGAGAGAGACCGCCAGCCGCCGCCATGAAAAGCAACATGTAAAGACACTGGTAAGCCACATGCCATGTGGAAAAGTATAGACTAACAGAAATGAGTTAATTTAAGATAGAAGAAGTAGATAACAAGAAGCCTGCCACAGCCATACAGTTTCTAAATAATGTGAGTTTCTGTGTGCTTTCTTGGTTGGGTCTGAGTGACTGTGTGCCTGGCGGGTGAGAGAGATTTGTCCTGACTGTGGGCCAGGCAGGAAAACTCTAACTACAATGCTGAGGCTAATGAAATTGCAAGAGTACTTGTTGCTCTTGCAGAGGAACCAGGTTAGGTTCCCAGCACTCACACAGTGGATCAGAACCATCTGTAATTATAGTTCCAGGGTATCTGATGCCTTCTTATGTCCCTCTTGGGCACCAGGCATACATGTAGCACATATACATACACACAGGCAAAACACATCGTGAACTAAATTACATTTTTTAATTAAAACAAATAGAAATAACATTTATATTATTTTCTAGTGAGTAAACTAGAAAGAAGACCAATGAGTAAAGATACTTGCTGCCAAGCCTGACAACTTGAGTTAGTTTTGTAAGCCACACGGAACCAACTCCCACAGATTGTCTTGGACTTCATACCATCTGGTACCTACAGAAAACTAATAAAGTAATAAAAACTTTTGGTAGTGTTGGAGACCCTGGAGTTACTTTATTATCAACTCAAGTTTCAATGCATATGTGTGGTGAGGGATGAGATAGGGATTGTATTTAGGGCCTTGTGCATACTAGGAAAGCACGTACCACTGAGCTAAACCTCCATCCAGCCCAGTTTCAAAAGACCTGCAATTAACCTATTATGGTTTCAGACGTTATTTAAAATGGGGGTGGGGTGGGGAGAAAGAGGCTGTAGAGATGGCTCAATGTATTTGCTATGTAAGCATGAATGCCTCAGTCTGAATCCCTAGCATCCATGTAAAAGCTGGGATGGGGGTGAAGACAGAAAGATAGATATAGCAATCAATCATGAAACTGTATAACATGAAATTGCCAAAAAATAAATTTAATCAATTATAGAAAAAAGGTGGAGAGTGACAGAAGAATAATTGACTTTGGCCTCCGGCCTCCACACTCAAAACATAGGCACATGCACTCACACATACATATATAAACAGACACATTATATACATAAGAAAAATTTTTTCTCCCTGCTTCTGCCCTCAGACCAAGTATTATTATGTAGACAAGGCCTCAAACTTATCTTCCTGCTCAAGCTTTTCAGTTGCTCAGATTACAGGCATGAACTAATTTGTTTTGTTTTTAACTGAGCAAATATGAGTAAAAAAAATCATCTTTTCTTACATTCTAGGTAGGACATTTAGGAAATTGTCAAGAGTTTTGGTAGTTATCATGACACCATGCAAAAATCAGGAGAATAAATAGGTTAGGTTGAGAGTAAGGGTAAAGGTTTCTCCCTCTCTCTTTCTTCTTTCCTCTCTCTCTCTCTCTCTCTCTCTCTCTCTCTCTCTCTCTCTCTCTCTCTCGTCTTTCGAGACAGGGTTTCCCCATGTAACACCACTGGCTGTCCTGGAACTTGCTCTGTAGCCCAGGCTGGCCTTGAACTCATGGAGACCTGCCTGCCTCTGCCTCCCAAGAACTGGGATTAAAGATGTGCGCCACCACGGCCAGCTCAGAACTTCTCATTCTGTAAACAGCCAACGTTCCTGTTGTTTAAGCCACCGTAGAACTTGCTTTTGCTTCTTTCAGCCAAATGTACTTACTCTATTAAATGAACGGTTCTTGTTTTTAACAGTGTAGGCTAATGTCACCACAAAGCATTTCCCATGAACTTTTTAAGGGTTCATAGCCCTGCTTGGCCTGAAACTTGCTACATAGGCCATACTAATTTTGAACTTGCAGCAATCTTCTTGCCTCCTCGTCCTAAGTGCTAGGATTACAGGTGTACACCAATCACACGCAGCTGCCTTTTGCCATAACTTGTGGTTTTTTTTCAAGACAAGGTTTATCTGTGCAGCACGAGCTGTCCTGAACCGGCTCCATAAACCAGGACTCAAGAGATCTGGCCTGCATCTGTGGGACTGAAGGTTGTGTCCACACTCTATGCTATGCTGACCTCACTCATTATCTCAAATGAAAAGCAAAATGACAGAAGTCTTGATAACCCCTGAATAAATAAATCAATTAATATCACATACACTTAACTTCCATCAAAACTACCAAAACGCTGCCTCTATGCTGCACCTCTCTGATGTAAATAGTCTTGACACTAAGAGTGCAAAGGCGGCGGCACATACTTCTAATCTCAGCTCAAAAGAAAAACAACAGGGCTGGAGCGATGGCTCAGAGGTTAAGAGCACCGACTGCTCTTCCAGAGGTCCTGAGTTCAATTCCCAGTAACCACGTGGTGGCTCACAACCATCTGTAACAAGATCTGGTGCCCTCTTCTGGCCTGCAGTCATACATGCTATATACATAATAAATAAATAAATCTTTAAAAAAATAATAAAAAAACAAAAAACAAAACAAACAAAACAAAAAACAAAACAAAACAAAGAGGACAAAATTTTCTGGGTATGCAGAAGTTCAAGGTCATCCTCGGCTCCATAAGCAAACCACAGGCCATCTTGGTACACATGAGACATTGTCTCAAACAAAACAATGAAAATACTGAGGGTCCTGCAACAGCCAAGAACTCACCACAATCATACTGGATGAGTCTCAAGTCAGGGAACTGGGTACGCATATTACATACAATACGGTGCAAAGGACGGGCTCGGGGCCAGAGCTCACAGGCCAACTGCTCCTGGAAGGCTGCCTGATGAGGGGCCATCCAAGGAGGTGGGTGGCAGGCATGCAGGGAAGGGGGAGGTGCCTCCACAGGAGGCATGACAAAGATGAACCTGTGAAAGGAAGAAAGCACACCATGTAAAAGATATGACCGGAAATATCACAGAAGTTAGCACTTTCACAAGCCCTAAGAACTACATCCACTGAAGCCCCAAGACTCCCCACTCCCCATCATCACCTAGCCCTGCCAACCTCTCAATGATTTCTGATAGCTGGTCTAGTCGCTGCTGGGGAAACAGTACAGCCTGATGGGCAGCCTCGGTGTAAGTCCAAAAGATGGGGTGGCTGGGGCCAGGAGAACGAGGGCTAATAGGGCTGGCAACAGGTTGGGGCAAAGTACAGAAATCCAGGACTTCAGTCCCATACACGGGTGCCAGGGCCCCATGAGCCTCACTAAGTTGGAAAATCCGTTCCAGGCGTTCAGATCGCTGCTGCTTCCGCTTTTCTTCCAGAGACTCCTAAAGAAGAAAAAACAAAAATTGGTGTACAAGAGTTCTGCAACAAAACTTTATAAAAATCTAGATTCTTATAGATGGAGTCTATAGTAATAAGATCTAAGACAGATACCGTGAGCTTTATCATTTTCAAAATTTGTCAATGAAAACTGCTGTTTTCTCAATGTTAAATGAAATCATCCTCTACAAGAGAAAACTCATCTTTCCTTGTATGCTTATTAAAGCAGAATTCCTGAACATCAAAATGAAGACCTACATATCCAACAATTTATAGCATGGCTGATTTGTGCCAATTTTCTTATGTAACATTCTACTTCAGGACATATGACTTATTTTCTTGTAGTGGGTCCATGGAATATGAATGAACACTTACATGTACACACACAAATAAATAAATGTAATTTAAAATCAGCAGATAAGACCAGGTGTGCTGCATTTAATCCAGCACTCTGGAGGGGTACAGTCTCAAGAAAGGGGGAAAAAAAAGATCAGGGTGGGGACTGACTACAACAGAAAAAAGACAAAGGGAAGAATGGGAAAGCGTGAATAATGAGGGTGTTCTTTTGTTTTGACATAGGGTTTTTCTCCGTGTAGCCGTGGCCATGCTGAAACTCCATTTGTAGACCAGGCTGGCCTCAAACTCATGAGATTCTCCTGCCTCTGCCTCCATGTGTGAGGATTAAATACATGAGCCACCACCACCCGGCTAAGGAAGGGCCTTCTAATAAGGAAGCAAAATCATTCCGCATGATGGTGGAGGAAAGACTGAGAAAAAGCCAAAAAAAATCTCAATGCTTTATGCTTTACTTAGGTGATAACCTAAATGATTTTAGATAAACATACTTTTCTGTATTTTGGTTTCACTTTTTTTTAAAAGACTTTCTGTAAGTGTAATTTTTATTTTTCTTACATAATTTAACTTTAATAGCTCATTTCAAGTTCTGTCACTGTGAAAGAAATAAAATTTCATAATGTGAGGTTAGAAACTATACAGTACACATTAATAATAATTAATAGTAATAAACATTAATAGTAATACAAACATATTTCCAAAATGGGGTAGGGGTTGCCAATGAGAACTAGTCAAATCATCCACTGTATAAATAAAAGGCTATTTTTCTTACATGTACATAATTTTTACCTCAACCAAGTAATCAGTAGAGTATATAATAAAAATTAAAATTCCAGCTAGAATTATATGATAAACCAAGTAAGTTCAAACCCAAATTGCCTACACACATTATAGAATATTTAAAATAAAGCATACTAATTATTCATGCAAATTTGTATTTGAAGTTATATAGCTCACATATAACTTAAGAGTCATAATTAATCAAACTACTCCCATGCTCCCTGACAAGATAAACCACACCCCCAAATATATATATATATTTAGTATTTTAGCATTCACAAACACATACACTAAGTATGTAGGACAGCACTTATTTTTTAAGCATAACTTATCAGTGAATTCTTTCATGAATGACAGTAGGAACTGAAGATATACTCTAAAAAGTACTGACAGAAGTGTTTCTCTAATTCTATAATCCAAATAGTGGTAAGATATATGGTAGATTTAAACAGAGTCAGATATCTTTTCATGATTCTGATCATTTTACTTCTAAACAGATACAGACCTTGGGTTTAATCACCAACACAAAACAAAAACAAAAACAATTTTAATGTGGTATAAACTCACAATTGGGTTTTATCCAGCTATAAAGAAAAGTCAAATTGTGAAATTTGCATGAAAATGTACAGAACTAGAAATATAGTGAGTGAGGTAGTCCAGTCTCAGAAAAATGTTACATGTTCTATATTCTATGTGTGGATCCTCATTTTGAAATTTTAAATTTGAAGTGCCTGAAAAGACCAGGAATCTATAAGGGGAATAGAACACATGACATTAGAGCAGCTGTTCCCAACATGTAGGTCACGACCCCTTCACAGGGGTCATATATCAGGTATCCTGCATCAGATATTTACATTATGATTCATAACAGTAACAAAAGTACAGTTAGGAAGCAGAAACAAAAATAATGTTATGGTTGGGGTCACCACAACATGAGAACTGTATTAAAGGATCCCAGCATTAGGAAGATTGAGAACCGCTGCATTAGAAGGAGAGACTATCAGGTATGGAAAGGGATGTGGGTGGGGAGTAGGGGAGAACAGAGGATAAGGGGACAATTAACCAAAATTAAGTGTGAAGAAATCATAAAGAAACTTGTAAGCTAATTTAAAAATATTCAGGGCACACATTCTAGGCGAGCCTGCTAAGTTCCAGAACAGCCAGGGTTACATAAAGAGATCCTGTTTCAAAATAAATAAATAAAAATTGTGTGTGTGTGTGTGTTTAAGAGCTAAGAAATATGACCTAACATTTAAGAGGTCTCGCTCTACAACTATGAGTACCTAAATTGGGATCTCAATACCCAAGTAACACACTAGTCACGCACACTAATGCCTGTGGTCACAGCACTGCAGGGGACCAAAAGTAGAATCATGAGGTCTGTTGGTTCCAGGCTAGCCAAGAAAATGTAAACCCCAGATTCAGAGAGCACCGGGTCTCAAATTAGTGAACAGAGACAGAGGACCCTTGATGTCCTTTTCTTAACTCTCTTTGCCCTCAAGCATACAAACACATAATTTTGTGTGTAGGTGTTTTATGTGCATCTATGTCTATGGACCACATGCATACAGTGCCCCAGAGGCCTGAAGAGAGTGTTGCATCCCCTAGAACTGGAGTCATGGATGGTTGTGAACCACTCTGTGTGGGTGCTGGGAATTAAACCCCAGTCCTCTAGAAGAACAGCGCTTTTAACCACTGGGTCAACGCTCCAGCCCATACACATTTAAAAACAAACACACAAACAAACAAAAATGGAAGAAAAAAAAGAAAAAGGCATAAGCAGCTAACTTATTGCATAGGTGGATAAGGCTATTTCTAAAAGCCATAGGCTAGTTATCAAATGAAATCCAGTTGCCAGGTATTGGCTATCTACCTATGAGTCGACTGATGGTCAGGGAGGCCCCAGAAGGCTCCCAAACAACACGGCTATTCTTACTGCTCTTGGTTTCCCTGAGACAAGACAGAAAGACCCTGTTGCAGAAGACTCCACACATTTTGGGTGGGACCTAGCTGTCATAGTACCACAAACTGTCCAACAAACTACTGGCGGAGTAAAGTCAGCAATGGCCTTTTCTGGCCATGAACCCTACAAATTATAACACCAACATGCCAGGCAAGATGTGCCCATTAGTTCAACAGTAGTATGCTATGGAAGTATCCAATTGCTTTCTGCTTGGGTTTGAGGAATCCTCCATAGAAAGGAGGTTGGTACTTTAAACCTGCCCAAAAGTCCATGGCTGGGCTGGTAAAATGGCTCAGTGGGCAAATGCTGTCACACAAGCCTGACTACTGTAGTTGACAGTGCCAAGCTACATGCAAAAAACATTTCTACTTTTAGATTATCTTGTACTCAGATAATCACAATTTATCAAATTGTCATAAATGGGACAAATTAAATTCAGTGGGCTACCAGGAATAAAACACAAAGACTTTAAGGTAGGAGGGGGTCTGTTGTGGAATAGACTATTTGTTTCAATACATAAAGATGTGTTGTTTAACTATGTAAAGATGTGTTGCTGTTTCACCTTGCCTGCCTAAGGCACCTTGATTGGTCTAATAAAAAGTTGAATAGCCAGTAGCTAGGCAGAGGAGGGATAGGTGGGGCTGGGTAGGCAGAGAGAAAAGGGGAACCAGGACTTAGCCAGACAGACAGGGAGGAAGCAGGAAAGTAGGATGGCAGGACATAGGTGAGGTAAACAAGCTTCGGGGCAGCACATAGATGAATAGAAATAGGTTGATTTAAGTTAAAAAAGCTAGCTAGAAACAAACCTAAGCTAAGGCCAAGCATTCATAATTAATAATAAGTCTGTGTCATGATTTGGGGGCTGGTGGCCCAAGAAAGGCTGCTACAGGGAACTTGGGGAAAAGGGTTCAACAGGAGTGGGAAGGAATGCAAGATAGTTATGGAGGGTGAAAATGGCCAACACACACAAACACACCTTTTTTAGTATTTATTTTTGTGTGTATCGATGTTCTGCCTTCCTATATGACTGTGCACCATGTTATGTGCAGTGCTCACAGAAGTGGGTGTCAGATCCTCTAAGACTGGAGTTACAGGTAGTTGTGAGCCACCATGTAAATGCTGGGAATGGAACCCAGGTCCTTTGGAAGAGTAGTCAGTACTCTTAACTGCTGGGTCACCTCTCCAGCCCACTACTTCTTATTTTTTTAAGTTTAAAAACAGCTACAGAAAGGCTAATCCCAAAAATTTTTGACAAGAGCCAGAAAATAAAATGGGATGGGTGGGAATTTGCTAAAAGTCACCTAGGTATCCTAGAGCTTAAAAAGGCAACTTATCAGCCTGGAAATTTCAAAGACCTTGATTGATTTCTTTCCCACATCTGTCCTTCTAGTTTGTCTTTAAAACTATCAAATTATTGTCAAACATGGTGGCACACCCCTTTAAACCCAGCAATTGGGAGGCAAAGGCAGGGGAATCTCTGTGGGTTACAAAGCAAGTTCCAGGACAGCCAGAGCTGTTCCACAGAGAAGCCCTTTTTTAAAAAACAAAACATACCTTTTGTAAAAGCACTCACCATGCTTATAGTTTTATGTAATTACATTGTCTTCTTTTCACTGAACTACAAACCTTATATAACATGACTAATTTTTGACCTGTTCACTGTACTTTTGATAACTGACATAAAAGTAGGTTCACAATAAATTTATGTTATCACTGGAGATAGTTCTTTGGTAGAACTCTTGCTTACCATACGGACAGTCCTGCATTTAATCCCTGGCATGGAGAACAGAGAGGAAAAAAAAGAACCTGGAACCCAGGTAACCATTCTGGGGGAGGAAGAGGAAGCCCACCCAAAGTCAAGAAACTATTCTTAATTGGTGTTGGTGTTCACACTTTTAATCCTAGCATTTGGGAGGCAGAGAGCTACATAGTGAGACCTTGACTCAAAAACTTAAAAACAAAAAAACAAAACAAAACAAAAACAGAGAAAGAAGCTATCCACAGTTGACAGCTGCTGGGAGAAACAGTGTCAGTTCTGTCAACAGAGTGACACTGGGTCTATCACCAGCACTACAGAGCAGGCCTCAAGATCAGGAGTAGTTGGCCAACACAAATTAGACTCCACTTTATTTTTGGTGTGTGTGTGTGTGTTGTGTGTGTGTGTGTGTCATGGTGGTGGTGGGTTGTTGCTTTTAACAGAGAGAAAAACAACGAAGGTGGGTGGGTGGGAAGGTAGAGAGGATCTGGGTGTAGTTGAGGTAGGGCAAAGAACATGATCAAAAAAAATTTTTGTTGTTTTGTTTTTCTTTTCTTTTCTTTTAGATTTATTTATTTATTTATTTTTAAAGATTTATTTATTATGTATACAGTGTTCTGTCTGCATGTATCCCTGCAGGCCAGAAGAGGGCGCCAGATCACATTACAGTTGGTTGTGAGCCACCATATGGTTGCTGGGAATTGAACTTAGGACCTCTGGAAGAACAGCCAGTGTTCTTAACCTCTGAGCCATCTCTCCAGCCCTGTTTTGTTTTTCAAGACAGGGTTTCTCTGTGTTGCCCTGACTGTCCTGGAATTAGCTCTGTAGACCAGACTCATCTTGAACTCACAGAGATCTGCCTGCCTCTGCCTCCTTAGTGCTGGGTTTAAGGTGTGCACCACCATGCCTGGTGATCAAAATATATGAAATTCTTGAATAATAAATAAAAACATTAAAAGAAAAGAATTCTTAGAACTCAACAGTAGGCAAGCACGAGGGCCCAGGCCAGGTTTGATCCCTAGAACATGGAGAGGGTGGTGGACAACCTCCATAGTAATTTAAAATGGCAAATAATCTGAAGACATTTCTTCAAAGAACATACACCAACAATAAACACAATGTGACAAGACACAAAGACAGGCATCCTTGCATAGGTCAGAGACCACCGGCAGCAAGCTGAGGAGGGTCACGAATTCAGTCAACCTAGGCTATGTAGTTAGGTTCCAGCCAGACTAGACATAGAGTAAGATTCTCAGCATTAAATTGGGGGGGGGGGGGGCGACACTCTTCTGGCCTTAAAGGGCACATGCACACATATGTGCACATCTAAAAATACATAACACACACAAAAATAAACATTTTTTAAATCTTTTTAAAAAGGGGGACAAACGCCAGACAGTGGTGGCACAGCACTGGGGAGACAGAGGCAGGCAGATCTCTGTGAGTTTGAGGCCAGCCTGGTCTACAGAGTGAGGTGCATGATAGGGCTACACTGAGAAACTGTCTCAAAAAACAAAACAAAACAAAACAAAACAAAACAAACAAAACAAAACAAAAAAACAAAAAAACCAAAACCCAAAAAATCAACCAACAACACACAAAAAAGAGGGCAAGCACTGGTGGTAATATAGCTCAGTGGTGGAACTTTTGCTTAATAAAGAGTAGAGGTTATCAAAGAATAAACATCATCTCTGACAGGGAGAAAAAGACAGGCTAAGATCTGAAGGGAATAGCTGGAACTTTCTGTTCCTGGCTATTTAATTTTGTGCTGTTGAGTTTACTCTTTGGTGCTAGATACAATCCCTAGCACCAAAACCCAAATTAAACATCCTCCGAGAAAGTAAGACATTAAAATTTCTGTTTTACAAACTGGAGTACACACCCACAAAAGAGGAGTCTATCCAAATGTGACTTAGCCCGATATACTACGCTTTGTAACAACACTACAAGGAAAAAATTTCCAGTTCCTTTGTGAGAGTAAAACTTACCAGATAGAAAGGGGAACGAGGTGGTGGTGGGGGCTGGCGTCGAGGCCGGGGCCCACTGAACGAGGTAGCAGTGGGAATAGGGCTGGGAGGACCAGATCGCAAAGTCAGCGTCTCGGGCTCATCCTTGGGAACAGACAGCCGGTTTACCATGGTGCCAGGCAAGGAAGCGGCACCAGAGGCCGAAACGACGAGGGAAGATGCATGGGAAAAGGCTGGGGCCTGTGCTAAGGCTGGGGCCAGTGCTAACGTCTGAGCGGCAGATGGACCCAGAGTGGGCACAGGAACTGGGGCAGGGCTCAAGGTCAGTGTCTGCACCGAAGTTGGGACCAGGAGTGAAGCAGATGATGATGCAGGAGCCAAAGTCAGTGTGTGAGCTGGCGCTGGGCCTATTGGAGAACTTGGAGCCAAAGGGGCTGCTGGAGCCAGAGACAGTGTTTGAGTTGGACCCAGTGGTACTCCGGGTGCTAAAGACAGTGTCTGCGCTGGCGCTGGAGTCAATGACAATGTCTGAGTTGGAAAGGACCCCTGAGGGTTCCCTGTTCCCAAAGAATGTGTCTGAGATGGAGACAATCCACCAAGAGTTGCTAAAGTTGGGGCTAGGGTCAATGTCTGAGAAGAAGCCAAGCTTGAGAGAGCTGATGAAGCTGGGGTTGACACCATAGTTTGAGTTGATGAGGAAGCCAACACAGGAGTTGAAGCTGATACCAGTGATGATGAGGGTAAAGGGGTTCCTGGCATTGATGGTGGTGTTGCAGATGGAATCGGAGTCTGTGATGGAGCCAGCAGAGGGACAGAGCCTGGTGACGGAGCCAGAACTGACAGTGGAGCCAGAGGAGGGGTTGGAGAAGGGCCCAGGATTGCTGTCTGTGAAGCCGCCATAGGAGTCAGAGAGGTGGATAAAGCCTGAGATGTAGTGGGTGCTGGAGCCAGAAGGGAAGCCTGAGCTGGAGCTGAACTTGGTGATACTGGGAAAGGACTGGTCAGAGCTGAAGCTGGCAGCAGGACAGGTGAGCATGCTGGGGCCACAGCTGAGTTCAATCCTGGAACATGTGAAGAGGTGGTAGCCAGCAACAGAGAGTGACCAGATGTCTGAGGTGGGGACAGGGCTGGAGTAGTAGCCAAACCCAGGGCCAAGGCTGACACTGATGGGGAAACCCCAGCTGACGCCAAAGGTGGTCCAGAGCCTGCCGAGACGACAGCCAGTGCTGGAGCCACACTGGTCAACAGAGCTGGACCTAAATCTGAAACAGGCAAGGGTGCTGTGATGGGGATGGTCAGTGGAGCAGAGCCTGGGGCAGGAAGTGTGGTAGGGACAGAGATGGGAAGTGAGGATGACACAGGGACTGAGACTGTAGAGGACACAGGACTAGCAAGGGGAGAGGAATTGTGAGGAACTGTCATCGGAGAAGAGGCTGGCCCAGGGAGTGAGGATGTCATGTGCAGAGAAGGAGAGATGGTCATGGGAGCAGCTCCAGGTGCCGATGCTGTGGAGACACAGAGGACAAGTTAGCTTCATGAAGAATTATTTTTCTGCTTCTCCTACTACCTGTCCCAACCCTTCCACTAAACCACAAGTAAGGTGGTTTAGCCTTTCTTTCTCTAAGATTCTGACAAATGTATCTTAAGTAGGTCAAGAAGACTCATAGTAAATATGCTAATAAAGGGATCTTTTGTGACTAAGAAACCTTAAGGGCTATCAATGTCTCATTCATTTCTGATAAAAATTCCTGGCCTCAGCCATTATTAACTCACCACTGACTTCAGGCGAAGGACTGTGGACCAGCTTGAGGAGGGGCCTCACTAGAGTGGGTGTTGGTACAGGGGTACGAGTAGTACCCAGAGTGGGTGTGGTTAGACGGTTAGGAGTTAATGTAGGGCGTGATGTCAACACAGCTGGAAGCCCAGAACTTGAAGGCCGAGGTGCAGGTGCCAGTGGTGGAACAGGAGTCAGTCCATCCCGAGGGGCTTGTCTTACTACAATCTTCACCACACCGGTGTTGTTCACCATGGATGATGGCACTGCAACAGGAAGCCACATTGAGAGGAAGGTAAGAAACAAAGAGATCCAAAGGATGCAAAAAGTCCAGGGGAAAGAAAAAGTGGCAGACAGATACTGGAGATATTGGCAGGAGAGACAACACTGAGGGAAGGCTAGACACACAGTTGGCCCAGGACACGCCTGAAAGGACCAAGGCCAGGTAAGGGCTGAGTAAATACAAAGGCCAAGAGCCTCACCCTGGTTAGCAGCAAGCGGAAGGCTGAGGCCAGTGGGGGCAGGGGTGGTGCTGGGGGTCGAAGAAGGCAGCACAGAGACAGGGGTGGGGCCAGGGGTCGGGGCCACGGCCTGGATGAGGGCCACATGGGCAGGCTGGCTGATGAGGTGGTGCTGCCCCCCTGCTGACACCAGGTGCACCACATTCCCTGGGTTAAGGGGAAAGAGAGAAAGAGAGAAAGAAAAAAAAGAAAGAAGCACCTATCAGCCTGAGGGCAGAGGCAAGAGCAAGAGCAAGAATAGGCAAGAGCTAACAGCTCTAGAATTCTCCTCTCCTGTTTTTAGCAAAGACCCTTCCAACCACTCCCTCTGGCCCTACCCACCAAAGCTAAGGAACATAAAGGCTGACATCTAAAGAGTCACACAAACAAAGACAGAGTCAAGAGGAAAAAGGCAGGACAGGGGGTGGGTTTTACCTACTTTGCAGCGGGCGGGGCTGCCCCACAGCCAGCTGGCGCACCTGGGCACCAGTCAAAGTCAATTTGTTGCCCTGGATTTGGAAGGTGAGGGGTTTGCTTCCCCCAGCACTCGTTACTGGACGTTGTGCCAAGGAGGCCAACTGCCCGATGCTGACCACTTCTCCAGCTACAAACAGAGAAAGCCTTATGCATACAGGGCTCATGCTGTCCAAAAGCCCATCCATCTCAGACCCCCACAAAGCACCTATCTTCCTGAGTCTAAACCTTCCTCATAATTTATCACACTCAAGAAACTAAGCCTCCTCTGGGAGCCTTTGTGTCCAGTGCCATTTGTCTGTGATCTCCTTCACACTCTCCAATGGCTTGCTACTAGGTAAACATTTCTTGCTCTGTACTATCTTTTTACCCTAATTTATTTTTCTTACGATTTTGCATCCAAGAGATGAAACTCAGGGCCTTATACATGCTGGGTAAGTAATTACCACTGAATTACACCACCATCCTCCAAATACTTACCTTGCTGAGCTTACCACTATTTACTCATCTATGGGCCCTATAGAATAAACTGTGAATTCCTTGACATCTCTTATTTATGATTTACCATTATTGAGCGAAACACCTAATGTGCACTAGCTGCCTAGAACTTGGTTTCCATGCTCTACTTTTCCTATAGCTCTCTGGCATGTAGCTTTTTTACCCGAAGACCCTCAACACATAGGCCTGTTAACTTACAGGGCAGACGAGCCTGCATTTCAGGAGATAAGATGAGGCGCTGTGGTGTGGAATTCGGAGCTGGCACTGCTGTAGTGGGAACAGTTGCTATGGTGGTGGAGGTGGTGGTAGCAGCAGTAGAGAAAGTGTAGCCTGGAGGCACTGTGAGGGGCTTCAACAGGCTAGAGGAGCCTGGAGGTGGAGCTGGGCTCAGGCGAACTGGGGCAGGTGGGGCTGGCTTCAGTGACAGGGTTGGTGTGGGAGGCCGGGAGGTCCCACTCATGACTCCCATGGGGGATGGCAACACTGCAGAACAAACATCTGTCAGATACATCTTGACAAACGCCTTAGCTGGGCTGCAAAAGCCTCCATACTACCACTCCTTCTAGCCTACTGAACATTATGCTCCCTAATCCTTGAACTCTTAATTTCACTACTTTGTACCCAGAAGTAATCCCATTACACTTGGTTTCATTTTAACTCACCCTGGGGGAGAGGACCAGTATTTGGCTGCAAGGGAGACAAGAGAACAGGTCCAGGCGGCCGGGATGTAGGAACAACTGGGGCTCCCGCAGGCGAAGCTGACACCATGAGTGGTGCTGGCAGCACTGGGGGGACTGGACCAAGGGTGGGCTGGGCTAAGACCTCAGGACCTGGAGGGGGGCGGACTGGGACAGGGCCAAGGGGTGCCCGTGGGCTGTTCACCACCACCACTGTACGGCCTTCTTGCTTGGGCACTGGCTGCAACATCCTATTAGGAAAAATTAAAGGGTTAAGTAGACACAGAAGGAAAATAAGTAACAAAAGAAATTAAGAGAAGGCAGGAAGATTACATTAAAAAAAAAAAAAAAAAAAAAAAAGCAGAGGAAAGAAGAGAGATCCCCTTAAGGAGAAAGTGGTGCAGAGAACCAGAGACAACCATAAAGTACCAAGAGAACAAAACCAGCAGCAACACAGGAGTCCTCCTCTCAGAGCTCTCTCCGTTATTTGCTCCCTCAAGCCCTTTCCAGCAAGCGCACTCTGAAACAACCTGTATGAACTAACCTAGCTTACAAATCTCTCTATTTCAGTTCCTCCTTTTCTTTCAAGAAACTCATCCCCTTATTCCTTAATGCACGTACCTGTTGACTTTCATCTTGACTGGCTTGGGACGAGGTGGGGGATCAGGAGCTGTAGCTACTTCTAACAGAATGCGGCGGGAAAGACGGTGGCGGGGTAAAAATGTGTCAGCCTCATATCGAGAGACTCTACCCTCCAGGCCAATAAGATCAAACCGACCCATGTCAATTCGCTGCCACAAGAAGAAACACAAGGTATGTTATCAATGGAACCATTTTGGTAATAATGTCTTGGATATGACATCAAAAATAAAGGTTAACAAAAGAAAACTGACAAACTGGAGCTTAATAACAAACCAACTGGTTTTATAAAAAAAAAAAAAAATCAGCAATGTCTTGGATATGCACACATTTCCAATGACATAAAAATGATCAATAAGCACATGAAAAGATGCTGAGGATAATCATTAGAGAAATGCAAATCAAAACTACAATGAAATAATAAATTCACATATTAACATAGCTATTAATTTAAAAAACCCTTTGGAAAGGATGTGAACATAAGTACTGCAACATTACTGATAGAAATGTATAATATAGCAGCAGCTATATTAGAAACAGAATTACCACATGATGTAGCAACTTTTTTTTTTTTTTAAACTGGCATTATTTGTTTATTTTTTTCTTCTCTCTCCCTCTCTCTCTCTTTTGGTTTTTCAAGACAGGGTTTCTCTGTATAACAGCCCAGGCTACCCTGGAACTCCATTTCTAGACCAGGTTGGCCTCAAACTCACAGAGATCCACCTACTTCTGCCTCCCAAGTGCTGAGATTAAAGATATGCACTACCGCTGCCTAGAACAACTTCATTTTTGAGCATAGATTCAAAATAGGAAGAAGGGACTCAAACAGAGTATCTATACATTTATAGCAGCATTAGTCATAAAAGCAGAAAGGTGGGCTGGGTATGGCAGCACATGCCTGTAACCCCTGCATTTGGGAGGCTGAGGCAGAAAGATCTTGGGTTCAAGGATGACCTGGACATAGCAACACCCTGTCTCAAACAAATTTTAAAAAGTAAATTTATTCATTCAAAAGGCAAAGCAGACGACCTCTGAGAGATAACTAAATAAAATGTAGCATTATCCACACAATGAAATTATTATTTACTCTTAAAAAGAAATCTGTCTGAGAAGAGCATCTGAAACCCTGGTTTGGCTTTGGCTTCTCCAACAAAAACTCTCACCTGGAATTCCTTGATTTCCACCCCGCTGGCCAGCCCTATAAAATCTCCCAGGCTGCTAGCCCCCACAGTGAGCCAAATTCTTCAAAGTCAAAGTAAGGCTAACATATATTCTGGAAGAGAAGTGAGGAAGTGAAGTGGACAAAACCGTGGGCCTCGAGAGTTCTAGTTTCTGTCGCCTCCCCTAAGCAGGACAGATAACCGTGTGGAAAAGGAATCCTGTAAACCTACTAGCCATGCAGTGAGAGGGCACTTAATTCCACTGCAAGGGACATTAACTAATGTCCCTTCTTGGGAAATTGCTGACCCTGGCCTCTAAGCTACAAAGGGAAACCAGCTTTTGTTTTGCCTTCTCCCCGGGGAGAAAAGAGGGAGGTGAAAGAGGGCTAGGCAGAGCTGCTCCAGGTCTCTCAACGAGTCAGTCCATGGAGCACACTTAAATGTATGAGATGAAAAGCTATTATTAAGGTTCACATCCAAAATGGCTCCAGGATTCTGATGGAAGTCCCAGGAGTAACTCTGCTGCTTTCACTCAGTGGTTCACTCTGAACTAGGGACTCACGGGTGATCTGACAGCCTGCCACATTTCCCAGGCTATTTGTAAATATGAAAGCCAGTATCACTTTGCTGGAGCTCAGACTCTAGGCTTTTTTTTTGCACTTCAAGAAAAGAGTAAAGGAGCCGGGTGGTGGTGGTGCACACCTTTAATCCCAACACTCAGGAAGCAGAGGCAGGCAGATCTAGGCTGGAGAGGCCAGTCTAGGCTACAGAGTGAGTTCCAAGAAAGGGCACCAAAGCTACACAGAGAAAGAAAAGAAAAGAAAAGAAAAGAAAAACAAAAAAGAACAGTAAAAGAAGAACATCTCCAAGGAGCTACTTCTCTCCCTCGCCTCTATCTAGTTCACATTTGAGAATGTAAATACATGTTAAAGTGTTTTGTGGTGATCTTTTCTCTATTCTCGTTAACCACAGCCTATTATCAACATCTTATTTGGGGGAGGAGGTGTGGTGTTATATGTAAAATGTTATTTATACTGCTACTAAACACTGGAATTACAAACTATGCCACTATGATCTGACTTATAAAAATACCCCCACTTTTTTTGGTATTGCGAGCAGGGTATCAAAGTCTCAGGTACTGCAAGGGCTAGGCTAAATCTATATGATTGAGGATGCATTTGAATTTTTTAATCCTCTAACTTTCACACCTCAAAAGTATGGTCCACCGTGTGCCAGTTGATGTTGTGATGGGGACTGAACTCCTTGCTTTGTGCATGCTAAGCAAACATACTCTCAATTGAGCTATATCCCAGGCCTAACATTCTCTTTTAAGAAGGTATATTAACTTCAAAAATGGGCTGGAGGAGGATTTTTTTAACATATGCTACAGTGTGGATAAACAAGTACTTTATGACTTTATTTCATTAAGTACTCAGAATAGTAACAGAGTAGAATGGTAGATGTCAGGCAATGGGGGAAAAGAAAAAGTTGTTCAATAGGTACAGTGTTTCAGTTTCAGAAAACAAAAGCAGTTCTGATGATGGGTGGTGGAGATGACTGTACAACATAAAAGCCCTTGATGTTATTGAAGTTTAGACTTAAAACAGGTTAAAATGAGAATTTTGTTGACTATATATTTCACTATCATAAAATTAAGGGACTCAGGTTCATGGCACAAGTCTGTAATCCCAGCATTTACAAGGTGGAAGCAGAAAGATTGGAAGTTTGAGGTTATCCTGGAATAGGTGAGACCCTGTCTCAAAAGGTGGGACGAGCAAGCCTGGGTGCATGCTTTTGATCTCAGTATTGAGGAGGCAGAGGCAGGAGGATGTCTCTTCACCGTGGTCTATATAGTGAGTTCCAAAGATACATAGTAAAAAACTGTTTCAACAACAACAACAAGGTGGAAGGAATAAGAAAAAATTGCATTTACCAAATAATAATAGAGATGCCAGACGTTTTCAAAAAATTTAAACTTGATTCTCAGGCACACTGCCTATAACCCCAGCTTTTATGGACAAGGAAGCTTAGGCTAATAATTAACTTGCCAAAGGTCACATGACTAGAAAATAATGAAGCTAGGAAAATAGTATTGAGTTGATGAAATAAAGAAATAATAAATATGCAAAAAGTCAGACCCTAACGAAGAGGCAGGAAGGAGGTTTGGATAAGAAAACACTAACCTTAGGGAAAACTACATACCTGGAGTGGGTGGACATCAGTGGCCCTTAGCACCAGAGAAGCAGTGCTAAAGCAGATGCCTGGGGTGATGAAAGGGGAGGTAACAGGTCGAGGGTCAAATAGATTTGGATGATTGCAGACTTTCCGCAACTGCATCAAAATGTTGATGACACTCATGAAATGGCCTGTAGCTAGTGTCTCCTTAGTTCTGGGGAAGAAAGGAAGGAAAAATAAATAAGGGACATTCTAACAGCTACCTGGGTTCTAACCCAGAGGATCAGGGTCTACCCTCAGTCCCCCCTTACGTGGTCTGTGCCATGAAGTCATCATAGAGACAGCGTTGGCGCTTGGAAAGCCGGCATCGAATAACATGCTCATACTTTTTGGGCATCTGCTTCTCAACATCCACCTTAACTCGGCGTAGTAAAAATGGTCGCAGGACCTAAAGGCAAATAAGCAGGGTGCTAACCAAAGAGTGGGCACTAAGCTCCCCAAAGTCCATCTAGATGGGTCCTAGCCCCAGAATAGGCAGAGTACTGGCTTAATCCACCAGCAAACTGTCATTAGGCATGTCAGATACCAATTATACACAGATACAACTCTTCCTTTCATGTAACTCACTGTTTACAGAGAAGATAAACACAAAGATAATTATACCACAACATATAAGAGCAAACTAACTTGAGAAATAACTCAAATTACACTAGGAAGAGTGACTATTTGCTACATGATTGCAAAAGTAAGTCAGGCATGATTGCCTGTGTGACTATAATCCTTGCGCTTTGGAAGAGTGAAGCAAGCAAATTACTTGGACCCAGGAATGCAAGACCACTCTGAGCAACTTAGTGAAATCCTTACCAAAGGAGTAAAATAAATAAACAAATAAATAAATATCCAGGAGAGAAACTGAGTAAAACTTGTAGCTCTGTACAATATACAGCTCAGTGAAAGAGAGTACTCTTAACATGCCTAAGGCCCTCGACTCAAAATTGCCAATGTTTTAGGGGAAAAAAGGTGGCCTTGACAGTCTAGAATTCTAGAGGCAAGTAAATATCTGTAATCACTGGGTAGAAAAGAGCAAAGGTTGGGGCTGGAGAGATGGCTCAGAGGTTAAGAACACCAGCTGTTCTTCCAGAGGTCCTGAGTTCAATTCCCAGCACCCACATGGTAGCTTACAACCATCTGTAATGAGATCTGGCACCCTCTTCTAGCCTACAGGGATGCATGCAAACAGAACACTGTATACATAATAAATAAATAAATCTTAAAAAAAAAAAAAAAAAAAAAAGAGCAAAGACAGGCTGATTTCTGTGAGTTCAAAGTCAGCCTAATGTACATATGCAGTTATAGGACAGCCAGGGCTATGTAGAAAGCCTGTCTCAAAAAAAAAAAAAAAAAAAAAAATTGCTGGGCAGTAGTGACACTTGCTTTTAATCCAAGCACTCAGGAGCCAGAGGCAGGAGGATCTTTTGTGAGTTCAAGGCCAGCGAGTTAGGATGGCTAGGGCTACACAGAGAAACCCTGTTTTGAAAAACAAAACAAAAAGCTACACAGAGAAACCCTGTTTTGAAAAACAAAACAAAAAAAAAAAAAAAAAAAAAAAAAAAACAAATCTCATAGGATATAATCTTCAATATATCAATGAAGGTAAGAGTACTAGTTTTGAAGGGTATTGTGGTGCACACCTTTTGAGTTCCTGGACATCCAGGGCTACTCAGAGAAACTGTTTGGAAAAACCAAACCAACGCAACAAAACTTTCCTGGTTTCTAACTTGGTTTTGTAAAAAGATGGTATAACTGACCAAGATAAAATGATAATACCAGAAATATGTGCTGACAACAGAATGAATTCAAGAGAAACTATCAATTAAGAGAAATTATCAATTAAAGACCCTATATACAGCTGGGTATGATGGTACTTGCTTTTAATCCTAATACTTGGGAGGCAGAGGCAGGAAGATCTCTGAATTCCAGGCCAGCCTGGTCTACAGAGCTAGTTCCAGAACACCTTAGGGCTGCTACACAGAGAAACACTGTCTCAAAAAAAAAAAAAAAAAAAAAAAAAAAATCAAGAAATATCCTTTATATTACCTACCCACTCAGGACTGAGTAACCTTAAGTTTAAGCTTTGGCTCCATATCAAGATCCTGTTTTCATGGGGTTGGGGATTTAGCTCAGTGGTAGAGCGCTAGGTCCTGGGTTTGATCCTCAGCTCCACAAAAAAAAAAAAAAAAAAAAAAAAAAAAAAATCCTGTTTCCATTAAAGGGGGATGGGGGTAATGTTTGCACACACCTTTAATCGCAGCACTCAGGAAGCAGAGGCTGATGGATCACTGTGCGTTCAAGGCCAATCTGTTCTATATAGCAAGTTCTAGACCAGCCAGAGATACACAGACTGTTTCAAAAGGAAAAAAGGGAGGGAAAGCAAGCAAAATATGGCTTAGTGGTTGAGAAAATGTACTGCTCTTGCAGTCTACTGGAGTTAGGTTCAGAGTATCCACACTGGGTGGCTCACAACCACTGACATGTGCCGGGAGGTTCCAAACATTCTGGCCTCTGAAGGCACCAGCTCATAACTGAGTAAGATCATATTCTCATTCATTTTCTCCACCCCCCCATATACACATGCCCAAAAAAACAAAACACAACTTAAAAAAAAAAAAAAAGCCATCATTTTATGTGTGCATGGGTGTTTTGGCTGCAAATATATATGGGTACATGTATGCCTGGTGTCCACAGATCATAGATACCCTGGGACCTGAGTTAAAGATGATTGTGAACCATCATGAACCTGGGTCCCATCAAAGAGCTGCCTGTGCTCTTAATAACTGAGACATCTCTCTAGCATCCCATTATTCTTTTGTTTTTTCTTTTCTTTTTCTCTCTCTCTATCTCTCTCTCTCTTTTTTTTTTTTTTTTGGAGACAGGGTCTCACTATGTATGTAGCCCTGGCTGTCCTGGAACTCACTATGTAGACCAGGCTGCCCTTGAACTGACAGAGATCTATCTACCACTTGATAGAACTATCTGCCTTCTGAGTGCTGGGATTAAAAAGCATGTGCTACTATGCCAAGCTATTTTTCTTAAATCTATTTTTATTGTTTGCGGAGACAGGGTTTCTCTATACAGGCCTGGTTACCTTGGAACTTACTATGTACACCAGAGATCCACCTGCCTCTGCTTCCAAAGTGCTGGTACTAAAGGTGTGTCATTTAAAAAAAAAAAAAAAAAGTTTGTCTGTTTAAAAAACAAAACAGCTGGGTGTGATGTCACCCACCTTTCACCCCAGCATTAAGGAGGAAGAAGCAGGCAGATCTCTGTGAACTTCAGGCCAGCCATCACTAAATATTGAGACCATGTTTCAAAAGCAAAAAACAGTTAATTGGACTGGAGAGATGGCTCAGAGGTTAAGAGCACTGGCTGCTCTTCCAGAGGTCCTGAGTTCAATTCCCAGCAACCACATGGTGATGCACAACATCTATAGTGGGATCTGATGCCCTCCTCTGGAATAAAGGCATACATATAAACATAAAATAAATATTTTTAAAAAAGAAATAAAAGCAGCTAGTGAAAAACAGAATGGAAGTCAAGTCATCTAGAAACTTAAGCAATTATGAACACAAATGGAAGAGTTATTATCACACAGGCAATAGTCAATGCTTTGGGAATGAGTATGCTTGTGAAATACACAGATTGAAAGGATAAAACAGTCAGAACAAAGGAGGAGGAATTACTTTGTGTTTAGTGCATACTGCTCTCACAGAGGACTGAAGTTCAGTTCCTAGCACCGTCGTTATGGGGTTTACAACTACCTGTAACTTCAGCTCCAGGACATTTGATGCTGCTTTCTGGCCTCCATGAGCATATACACATGCACAAACACACATATGCACATAAAATAAAAATAAGTTGTCTGGAGGTGATGGCACATGCCATTAATCCCAGCACTTGGGAGGCAGAGGCCATCCTGATCTACAGAGCAAATTCCAATATAGCCAGGGCTATGCAGAGAAATCCTGTCTTGAAAAACCAAAAGAAAAAAAGAAAAGAAGCGGCGGCGGACGGGAGGGGGGTAGGGTTTGCAGAATATTGAAATATAACTGTTAAAAAGCTGTAAGAACCAGAGACAAACTCCACCCTAAAGAAAGAGCCATGAGATAGAGTTCAGTGATAGATTATTTGCCTAGCATGTGCAACAAGGCCCTAGATTTAAGTTCCAGTACCACAAAAGGTGTAGTGGCACATGTCTTTAATCTCAGTGCTCAGGAGGCAGAGGCAGATGCAGCTCTGTGAATTGAAAGTCAGCCCACCTAGTCTACATATGGAGTTCCAAGACAATCAGGGCTACATGAAGAGACCCTGTCTCAACAAACAAACAAACCCCAACAAAACACATTAATAAGTCTAGAATGGGGCTAGAGATGGCTCAGAGGTTAGGAGCACTGGTTGCTCTTGCAGAGAACCTGCATTCAAGTCTCAGCATCACATGGTGGCTCACAACTGTAACTCATTACCAGAGTATTCACACTCTTCTGACTTCCTTGAACACTAGGCGAAGTGTGTGATAAACATAACATATACATGAAAACACTATACATACCAAAGTAAAAACCTAAAAATTAAGTTTGTTCAGATAAAGAGAAATCATAGCACATTATCAAGACCCAAAGAAAATAAGAAAAAAACATTCCCAAGTACAGAAAACAAAGAGTGACTAATGCATGACTGCTCAGCTTGGCAATGATTATGAACATTACAGCTTGACAACTTAGTTCACCCTAGCACTGACTTGTCCCTCTAAAGCTTTATTAGGTATTGCGCTTAACTTTTACTATTATTAACACCTTTATAAACAATGCAGGCCCTACCTTGTGAAGGCGTTTGACCAGACCTTCATTATATTCTTGGCTTCCCTCAATCATGCCAGTTAGAGGGTTAGAGAACCATTCCTTGAACTCTCGATGAGACTGGAAGACATGTGGCATTAAAAAATGCATCAAGGACCACAGCTCCATGAGGCTATTCTGCAAGGGAGTTCCTGTCAGGAGCAGGCGCCTCTGGCTGTAAAGGGAGAAGGAACCAGGATGTGGACATCTGGAAAATCCCAACTTTCTCACCACCCTAAGACACTTCTTAACCCAGACAGCCACCCCTTCATGAATCTCCACATCTGTCTTTACCTGTTGAAGTTGAGCAGTGACTGCCACCGTTGGGACTTGAAATTCTTGATGTTCTGAGCCTCATCCAGAATGAGATAGCGCCAGTTCTTGCGACGAAAAGCCTGGTGATCCTGTAGCACCAGCTTGTAGGATGTGATACACACATGGAAAGCATTGGGCTTGGTCCATCCCTAAGAGGTCGAAGAGAAAGCAGTATATGAATGTACACATAAGAGGGCGCCAGGTCTCATTACAGATGGCTGTGAGCCACCATGTGGGTGCTGGGAATTGAACTCAGGACCTCTGCAAGAACAGCTGGTGCTCTAACCTCTCCAGCCCTGTAGCATATTAATGAAGGAGGGAAAACAGAAAAAAACAAGGGGGCAGGGGAAGTGCGTTCAAGTACTCAAGAAGAGAGTCGGGTTGGAAGAAATGAAACAGTAGCAGAACGAGAATGGAGCAACAGGGAAATGAGGAATTCACAGAAGAAAGGACCTAAAACTCAAGGACATCAAGGTGACGACGACGACACAGAAGGTCAGACCTGCCGCTTGAGCTTCCTCTCTTTCTGAGCTCCGTAGTAAGTGAGGATTTTAAAGCTGGGACACCAACGTTTCAATTCCATCTCCCAGTTCAACATCACACTGGTAGGAACAATGATTAAATGAGGACCCCAGTTACCTGTTTAGCAAAACAAAAGACATAGTAAGATTATGTGACCCTTGCAGCTCTGTGTAGCCACAACCATCCTGGAACTGGCTACATCTGTGCCACCACCGTCAGGGCACACTCGGAAAAAAATTTTTTAATGTACTATTTTTTTTTTAAAATATTTATTTATTTATTATGTATATACAGTGTTCTGTCTGCATGTATGCCTGCAGTCCAGAAGACGGCACCATATCTCATTACAGATGGTTGTGAGCCACCCACCATGTGGTTGCTGGGAATTGAACTCAGGACCTCTGGAAGAGCAGCCAGTGTTCTTAACCACTGAGCCATCTCTCCAACACACCTTGCAGCTCTGGTTCCTTAAACAAAACCCTGACTAGCATCTTCTAATGCTGCTTAAGACTTCAGCACCGCCGGGCAGTGGTGGCGCATGCCTTTAATCCCAGCACTTGGGAGGCAGAGCCAAGCGGATCTTTGTGAGTTTGAGGCCAGCCTGGTCTACAGCACGAGTTCCAGGAAAGGCGCAAAGCTACACAGAGAAGCCCTGTCTCGAAAAACAAAACAAAAAACAAAAAAAACAACTTCAGCACCTATGCTGTCCTCCTTATATAGTTATTGATAAGACTCAATGAGGCTACCAAGACAGCAGTAAGAGAACAAGTATTTCACTTTCCTACAGATGAAATCACCACTAAATAAGATCCCCTACCAGTAATTAGCCAAGAGGCCCCAAGAAGAATCTACCTTTCTCACAGGCCAAGTGAGCAAGCAAGGAGATGGTCTGGATTGTCTTCCCCAGTCCCATCTCATCTGCAAGAATGCCATTAAGCTTTTTCTCATACATAGTAACCAGCCAGTCAAGGCCAATGTGTTGGTACTCTCGGAGCTGGCCCCGCAGAAGAAGTGGAATAGGTGTCTTCACCTAATACAGAGGAAATTATCACACATGGTAGAAATGAGGCACTTGTTAGTAGGAAACACTAAAGTCAAGATATGAGAAAGTAGAACTGTAACCTATAGATACCTGGGTAGTGGCCAAAGTATAACCCTTGGGCTGGAGACTTTCAGCTGCTGCAGCAATATCAGTAATTTCTTTCTTGGGCCCTAGAGTGGTGGTAGGACCTGGAGTAGGAGGCCCACTGCCCCCATCTGCCTCACTCCTTTCCTCATCCCGAGCAAGCAAGTATTCTACCCCAAAATCATCATCATCGTCATCATCATCATCTCCCTCATCTTCCTGTTCTTCATCTGCTTGGCTTTGAGACTGAGCATCCTCAGACTCATCAGACTCAGATTCTTCTGACTGTGAACTCCCACTCATTTCTTCTTCCTCCGACTGTTCATCTTCCTCATCCTCACTCTGCTCTTCAGCAGAATCTAAATCACAAGACCAAAGCTTAGTAAGCTGCTCTTCTAACACCCACCCTCCCCAGTCATCCTCCGAACCACATACTTACCTGACTGACTGCTACTATCTTCTTGAGATGCCTCTTCAGCTTCTCTTGCCTCCTCCAGTTCACAGTCATAACTATTGGCTTCAACTTCCTCTTCCTCTTCGCTATTCCCAGAGCCTGGAGCGGAGGTATCATAGGCATAGGCCCCTGCATATTGCTGCAATAGCTCCTCCATAGAAAGCTCACCTGATAGGGAAAAGGGAAGTAAACATTTGGTTCCTTTATAAGGACTGGGAAATATTGAGTGGAACTTGTTTCTTTTATCTAAGCTCCATCTCCCAGGCCCAGATCTATGGGGAGTCTACAGATTTTACCTTTAGCATCAGCTAATAAAACCAATCCTTAGCCCGGTGTTGGTGGCGCACGCCTTTAATCCCAGCACTCAGGAGGCAGAGGCAGGCGGATCTTTGTGAGTTCGAGGCCAACCTGGTCTACAGAGCAAGATCCAGGAAAGGCGCAAAGCTACACAGAGAAACCCTGTCTCGAAAAACCAAAAAACACCAATCCTTGTAACAACCATAGTAAGTGTGGCATTCTCCTGATAAGGACAATGCCTACCCTTGTAAAAACAAAACAAACAAAAACCAAAAACACCCAAAACCTTTTTTTTCACTGATGGTAACTTATTATCTGTTAGTAGCACACAAACCAAATATTAATTACTCAGAAACAACGTTTCTATACAAGTGGGCAATGGTACAGGCCATTCACTGGGGGACTGTGTACATTTAATCTTCAGGTTTTAGATTTTTTTATCTTCTTATTCTGCAGTTGCTCATTCTCCTGTTCATGGTGCCTGCTCACACCATCCCAGTGTTTCCTCAAGGTGGTCTTTAGTTTTCTCTCAGAAGTTTCAATCCTCTTTAGGCTCTCTCTCTTTTCAAAGGCCCCACTGATTTCTCAGAAAGCATGCCCTTGTCCAGGCTCTCCTATCAGTCTGAGCTCAAGCCTCAGGATCTTCAATCCCCAGACACTAAGCCACATCCAAGCCACCAATGCTGAGCCTACCATTGTCACCTGAGCCACTGAACCACCCTTTTAAAATTCTGGACAAATAGTACTCATATCCTGCTATAGTACCTTTTCCTTCAACTCTCAGACCAATTAGTTCAAACTCCTATGGCAACCACACATCACTTTACTTATAAGTGCCTTTCATTTACAAATCTCTGAGTTATACCTGAGTTACATGAGAAGCGTAGGTAATAATCAGCAGCCGAAACCACAAAGATAAAAAATATCTGATTTACTGTCTATTTACCCACCAATTTTCTGCAGAGTAGAGACAGAAAGCAGATTTTCAGTAAAATATCTGGTAAATGTCACCTTCTCGAGCCAACTCGCTCAGTTCCCTGGCATGATCCACCTCTCCTTCCAACTGCTCCTCAGCTGCTATGGTGTCCTCTTCGTCCTCTGCTACAAAAAGAGAATGGAGTTTCCACTGGTGAGCCCAGAAGTATAGTTCCAAACCCTTGGTCACACACATAGTTCTGGTTAAAAAACTCAATGGAAAACAAACCAAAGGCATAAATGCAGAATAGGAATTTGTAGGGAAAACCAAAATGCAATACACACATGTATGGAAATGTCAAAGAAGAAACCTAATTACAAGAGAGCAGAGCATTGTGACACATGCCTTTAATCCCAACACTTGGAAGCAGACACAAGTGGATCTGCGTTCAAGGCCAGCCTGGTCTAGAGCCAAGGATACACATAATAGATCCTGTCCCAAGAAAACAAACAACAAAACAGACAAAACTGGTCTGACCTTCATCTTCATTAGCAGTAAACTCTTCATCATCTTCATCAGGATGCCAACGTTGTTGGTTGCACTGTGTTACAGAGGAAGGTGGAGGGTTTACCTGTATGGGAAAGGGTAAAAAGTGGGAGGAGTTAACATTTGAGCATGAAGTTGGGGTGTTGTGGCAAAAGCCTTTAATCCTAGCATTGGGAGGCAGAAGCAACTGTAAACTCAAGACCAGCCTGGACTACATAGTGAGTTCCAGGACAGCCAGAGTCAATCAACAACAACAACAAAGTCAGGCTTGGAGGCACACACCTTTAATTCCAGTATTTGGGAGGCTGAGGCAGGGTGTCTCTGTGAGTTCAAGCCAGCCTGATCTATAAGGCAAGTTTCAGGACAGCCAGGGCTATTACCCAGGGAAATCCTGTCTCAAAAATCCAAAAACAAACATGAAAAAAAAAAAAAAAAAAAAAAAAAAAAAAAGGTACAGAATTGAAGATCAGAAATTGTTCCCTTGAGTAACAGCTGCCTCTGGTACAGTATCAGGGCAAGGATGTTTTCAAGGGTTTTCTCTCAGCACCAGCTACCAAATCCTGACCGCACTGACTTAGGGAGGACCTGTGAAAAGTGCTGGGAAGCAGTAAAGCAGGACCACATGTGGTGGCTCCTCCCTCAATCCAAGTACTCCAGAGGCACAGCTCTTTGAATTTGAGATCAGCCTAGACCACACATGAGTTCAAACCAGCCAGGAATGTAAAGTGGGGCCATCTCAAAAAATAATACAAAACAAAACAAGGAAGGGAGCAAGGGGAACATCGAAATGGCTAAGTGGTCATCAGTAAGCCTGACAACCAAATATCAATCCCTAGAACTATGTAAATATAGTTGAGAACCAACACTATAAAAGTGTCCTCTGACCTCCACATGCATACCCACAAAGACAAAATTCTAGTAATTTTTTTTTTAAGTTCAGTAGTATACAGGAATGCCAGGCCAGCCAGGACCATGTAGCAAATCCTCGACTCAAAAAATAAATAAAGAGAATAAAATTTAAAAGTACATAAATTAAGGGCTAAGATGATGCCTTATTGGTTAAGAACACTTGCTACTCCTCTAGAGGACCCCAGTTTAATTCCTCGAACCCTTATCAAGCGGCTCATAACCATCTGTAACTCCAGGTCCAAGGGATTCCAAGACTTTAGCCTCTGCTGGCATCTACTCATGTACACATTTTCACACAGAGACACACAAATCTACACATAATAACAAAAAGCACATGACAAGTTTTTAAAAATAACAATAATAGTAATTTTAAAAAGACCCTCAACATGTAGTAGGACCAATGGTACAAAGGTCCAAAAGAGATTATTTATTGATTGATTTTTTTTTTTTTTTTTGGATAGGTTTTCACTATGTACCTTTTGCTGTTCTGGAATTCACTATGGAGATCAAACTGGCCTTAATCCAAGATCTATCTGCCTCAGCCTCCTGAGTACTGGGGTAAAGGTATGTGACACTACATTCAGCTCGAAGACTTTTTAAGATGACCATCACAATTCCAGAGTTCACATCACCTAACAATTTATATGTGTGTGTATACATGTATGTTTAGACGTTTGTGCATGCTTGTGGAAACCAGAATTCATCGTCTGGTGTCTTCCTCACTCTTGACTGAACTTGGAACTTACTGATTTGGCTAGACTAGCTAGCCAGAAAGCCCCAAGGATGCTCCTATCTCTGGCTCTTAATGCTGAGACTTCTGAAACATACCGAGGATTGAATTCAAGTACTTTACAAACTAAACTAAGCTATCTCCCTAGCCCTCCCCTAGCAAATTTAAAGTACAATATATGCTTCCACTATAGTTTTAGAAACCTTGCCAGCCGGGCAGTGGTGGCGCACACCTTTAATTCTAGCACTCAAGAAGCAGAGCCAGGAGAATTTCTGTGAGTTCGAGGCCAGCCTGGTCTACAGAGTGAGATCCAGGACAGGCACCAAAACTACACAGAGAAACCCTGTCTCGAAAAAACCCAAAAGAAACCTTGCCAATAGCAGGCTGCAACTTGACCCAAACCATCATCTTCACTAGCAATGAAACCTCAATTGTCTTTATTGTGAATTCTCAAAACCAAGGATCAACCTAAGCCCAGGATTTTAGAGCTGAAACTCTCCATCTATCTCCCCTCTGAATCTTTCTTTCTGAGCCTCTTCTGTATGTACCTCCAAATCCTGGGAGGACTCCTCCTCGACATTTTCTTCAGGTCCATCGTTGGCATCACTGTCATGAGATGAGGGTGTCTGAGAGCGGCTGGAAGGCACACCCAATAGCTGAGGGGGCAGGGAACGGAGCAGCTCTTCCAGTGGCAGCTCTCCCTCATGTCGAAGCAGTTCAATCTCACGCCTCTGGGTCTCTGCATCATTGCCTTCCTGCTGTTCTTCAACCTCAATGGTCTCCTCATCATCCTCTTCTTCCTCTTGGGGTTGGAAGTCCCCATCTATAGCAGGAGAACAAGGTCACAAAGTCCACGGGCCCTGCAAGCCACAGGGTGGGTTTTTCAGCTCTGGAAAGGGCACTTGGGAAAAGCAACAGGACCAAAGAGCACACACACCTTCATCATCCAGCCGAGAAATAGGGGGTGGAGGACTGGATGCTGCTGAGGAAGAACCAAGACAAGGGGACGAGCCAGCTTTGCTGGACGCTATCGGCTGGTTAAGGCTCTGAGACAGAAGGTCTGAGTACTTCTCAGTTTGTCCCACAATGAAGTCCAGGTGCAGGTCCAAGGCTTTCTTACGTTTTTCTTCAAGCCGGGACTGTTGTTTGAATTGTACCACCTACCATAACCACAAAAGGCATCATTAACGCATATTTCACTTGTTTAATACACTCTTTTAGCCAACTATTTAGGGATACTACCTTTACGGCAGGCTTTGGCCTGGTCATTCACAAAGAAAAGCTAAAAAAAAGTCTGAAGAGACTGGTGATTTATACAGCACTTCTGAAAAAAACAGAAACTGAATAAACACAAGGGTCAACTTAGTATGCAGTAGCTGGAGAAGATTAGCAAATCCATTTGAAGTTGGACCGTTAAAAAAGGAAATAAAAAGTGGTTGGGCAGTGATGACACACATATTTGGACTCAGCAGAGGCAGGCAGATCTTTGAATTCAAGCCCAGCCAGGTCTACAGAGTGAGTTCCAGAACAGCCAGAATTACACAGAGAAACCCTGTCTTGAAAAAACAAACATAAACAAACTAACAAATAAATAAAAATAAGAGTATGTGGGGCTACCAGTAGAGCTCAGTGGGAAGACACATGCCCAACATGAACAAAACCCTAGTCTGGGTGTGTGTGTGTGTGGGGGGGGAGGTATCTTCTTTAACTACTAACAAGGCAAACAACAGCAGTACAAAGACCACGAGTGAATGGTCAAGTATGTCAACCAACCTCAAATAAAAGAAGGAAAAAAAAAATGCAAGCAAGGTGGTGGTGGCACATGCCTTTAATCCTAGCATTCAGGAGAGAGAAGCAGACAGTTCTCTGTGAGTTCGAGACCAGCCTGGTCTAGAGAGTGATAGCCAGGGATACACGGAGAAACCCTGTCTTGGAAATAAATAAATACATAAATTAATAAATTTAAAAAAAAAAAGAGCTTGGAGTCAAAACAGTGACCAAAGCACAAATGTAGCAGCACAAGGCCCTGGGTTAATAAAATTAAAAGGTGAAACACACCTTTAATCCCAGTACTCAGGAGGCAGAGGCAGGTGGATGGATCTCTGTGAGTTGGAGGCCAGCCTGGTGTACATAGTTCTAAACAGACAAGGCTATTCAGAGACAGTATCTCAAAAAACCAAAACCCAAAAACAACAAAAAGTGAAAACATGAAGTTGATAAAATAGCGTAGTGGAGGGCTGGAGAGATGGCTCAGCGGTTAAGAGCACTGGCTGTTCTTCCAGAGGTCCTGAGTTCAATTCCCAGCACCCACATGGTGGCTCACAACCATCTGTAATGAGATCTGGCGCCCTCTTCTGGTGTGTAGGCAGAATACTGTATACATAATAAATAAATAAATCTTTGGAGTTGGGGATTTAAGCTCAGTGGTAGAGCGCTTGCCTAGCCAGCGTAAGGCCCTGGGTTCGACCCTCAGCTCCACATTAGGAAAAAAAAAAATAGCGTAGTAGGTAAAGGTACTTATTTCCATGAAACCTGAGTTCAACCCCCAGGACCCACAGAGTGGAAAAAAGAGAGAACCAACTCCCACAGGTTGTCCTCCGACCTCAACTTCGAGAAGTCAGCTGTGGCTTATGTGCATATACTCATATGAATGAATGCAATTTAAATAATTTAAATTTTTAAAAAATGGGGCTGGGGGCTGGAGAGATGGCTCAGTGCTTAAGAGTGCTTACTTCTCTTGAAGAGGACTGCAGTTGAATTCTTAGCACCTCTATCAGGCAGTTCACAGCTGCCTTTTAATTCAGCTCCAAATCCAACACCTCTGTCCTACAAGGCCATTAACTTCATGTGCACATCACATACTCATACACAGATACATTTAACTGAAAAATTATGAAAATAAAGGTCTTTTCAAGACTGGGAGGGTTGGGGATTTAGCTCAGTGGTAGAGTGCTTGCCTAGCAAGCGCAAGACCCTGGGTTCGATCCTCAGTTTAAAAAAAAAAAAAAAAGGACTGGGACTAGAGAGATGGCTCAGAGGTTGAGAGTATGTATTGCTCTTCCTGAAGACCTCTGTTTGGGTCCTAGCACTTACATGAGGTGGTTAATCTCTAACTCCATTTCCCAGAGATCCAACTTGCTCTGGCCTTTATGGGTACCTACATGTATGTGGTGCACATAAAATTCATACAGGCACACACACATACATAAATAAAGCCAATAAATCTTTAAAGGACAAGTTTCTACCTCTACACATACTATCAAATAGCTATAATCTTCAGCACTCTAGAGGTCTCATGGTCAGCCTGGTCTACACAGGGAGTTCTCAAAACAAACAAACAAAAGTCTAGGCAGAGTGGCTGAACCAAGATTTCTGTAAATTCAAGGACAGCTTGAGCTACATGAGTTCCAGGCCAGTCTGGACTATACAGTGAGACCTTGTCTCACACACACAAAGGCAAGATGGCTCAACACCAAACCGGATGGCCTGAGTTCAATCCTTGGAACTCACATGGCAGAAACAGAAAAGCCTCCCACAAATTGCCCTTTACCTTTCACCACGGGTAACATGGTGTGTCCCCTAAACCCAAATACACAATAAATAAATGCTAATAAAAACTGTTTAGAGGGCTGGAGCGATGGCTCAGAGGTTAAGAGCACCGACTGCTCTTCCAGAGGTCCTGAGTTCAATTCCCAGTAACCACATGGTGGCTCACAACCATCTGTAATGAGATCTGGTGCCCTCTTCTGGCCTTCAGGGATACATGCATACAGAATACTGTATACATAATAAATGAATGAATGAATAAATAAATAAATAATAAATAAATAAATCTTTTAAAAAAAAAAACAAAAAACTGTTTGGCCCCAAATAATTTCAAGCCTAGGTGTTATTAGATAGCCCATTCTCAAACTCAGGAGACTGAAGGTGGCTCCATACCACCATAGGTTACATAGGGAAAGTCTGTCTCAAACTACAAAGCAAAGACTGCAGCTAGGAATGGAAACTGAAGAAAAGATGAGTTCAAGACTAACCACCAAGATACTATAATCCAGTACTTAAGAGGAAACAGAGGCAAGAGGATCAGCCTCTGCTACACAGTGAGTTTGAAGCTAATCTGGTTTACATGAAAACTTTATTTCAAAAATAAACAACAGGGGGGCTGGAGATGGCTCAGAGGTTAAGAGCACTGGCTGCTCTTCCAAAGGTCCTGAGTTCAATTCTCAGCAACCACATGGTGGCTCACAAACATCTGTAATGAGATCTGGTGTCCTCTTCTGGTGTGCAGGCAGAGCACTGTGTGCATAATTAAAGTAAACAACAAAGCCAGGCATGGTATCACACATCCCTTTAATCCCAGCACTCGGGAAACAGAGCCAGGCGGATCTCTGTGAGTTCAAGGCCAGCCTGGTCTACAGAGTGCATTTCAGGACAGGCTGCAAAGGTAAACAGAGAAACCCTCTCTTGAAAAACCAAAAAACAAAAAAGAGTACTTAGAAGGTGAGACGATCAGGAGTTCAAGGTTATCCTTAGCTACATAGCAAATTTGAGGCCAACATGAGTTATTTGACACCCTGTCTCAAAACTGGAAGAAAAAGAAAGCCAACCTATGAAATGCAGAAATACCCCTATCTCAAACAATACAGTATGACAACTATTTATGTAGTAATTTTACACAGTATGCATCACAAAAGATCTAGAAATATTTATATCTGTTCATATGTCATTTGCATTTTATATACTGGACTTGAGCACCTCCAGATCAAATGCCCACAAGAAATTCTAAAACCAGTCACACAAACACAAAAAGGGAAAAGAGGGCTTCAGAGATAATTACAACTTAACATTTAAGCAGAAGAAACTTTAATGGCATAAGCAGGTAAACAACAAACATGTTTTTGAAAAAACATACTACACACCCTACAAAGAGTAGATGGTCTAGGAGTCAAGGAGTCCTGTTCATCCCAAAGGTACAACACATATTTTGCCACTATAAAACAGATCAATGGACGCTACTCCCAATGTTTTAACTGAGTAGGTAGGAAAAGAAAGCCAAGAATTCGTTCCTCCTTGTGACATTCAGTGATGGAAAGATCCACTATACAGAGAAATGTCATAAAGAATTGGAATTGCAGTGTTCAGTTCCTCAGTAAACTTTGGTCAGCCCTGTCAACACACCTTCCTCTAACCTAGTCCGAGACCATCTTTTGTCCAATCTCATTGCTCACCTTCTCCACATTGCTCCAGAACTGCCTGACATCCTTGGCCATGGTAGAAGCAATTCGGCGCAGCTTGGCCTGTTCTTCTCTCCGAGCTCGTTCCTCTTTTTGTCGCTGCTCTTCATGGTGCCGGATTACCATACGTACCACCTATGGAAATAAAGACAGTATAAAAATCACTCAAGGTAAAAATTCTCCTTAGCCACCCAATCAAAAAAGACAAAGACAATCAAGGGCAAAACCCTGATGTTACTACAGCTTGAAGCACTAAAAAGGGGTTTATAATTTCATCTGCTTCCCTTCCACCTTCCACATAATTCACCCTTTAAAGTTTCTTTTTCCTTTTTTGGGTGTGTGTGGGGGGTGGGGGTGGGGGTGGGGATAAGGGGCTGTTCAAGACAGGGTTTCTCTGTGTAGCCCTGGGAGTCCTGAAACTTGTTCTGTAGATCAGGCTGGCCTCAAACTTACCTTCCTCTGTGCCTCTAGTGCTCAAATTAGAAGTGTGAGCTGTCACTACCACTTGGCTAACCATTAAAGTTTCAAAAGCACACCTGAAAAATATATGAACAGTAGAACAAACAGAACATACCTTCCGGGCCACACCTCGTTTCCATCGGCGCTCCTGAGCAAAGTCAGCAGAGAGCCACTGCATCTCTTCACATAGGTAGTCCCAATGACCTTTAGGGCGGGGAGGCTCTGGCACTTTAGGTAGCCTTTTCAATGACCAGAATCCCTCCTTTCGAAGTTCAGCAATTCGAGTTTCAATTTCAGCTTCCTAATGAGGGGTAACGACATTGATTAAGAGTTCCTGGACATGCAATTCATCTCACTGCCATGGCTGAATTCCTGGCCCCTGAATGGACTCTGTATTTTATGCTCCTACCAATTCTACAAGGTAATAGATTCAGTTGGCAGGTGTGGGAACTGTCTAGGAAATCAAATGAGTTTCCTGAGATCATAGAGCGAGGAAAGGACTGGGAATCAAAAATAGGTCGAGAGAACTGAGCATGATGGCACACGCCTTTAATCTCAGATTTCCAAAGGCAGAGGCAGGCAGATCTCTTTGAGTTCCAGGCCAAACTGTTCTACACAGCAACTTCCAAACAGTCAGGGCTACACAGTGAGACCCTGTTTCAAAAGAATGAAAATGAAAACAAAAACAAGAAGCAATTAAATGTTGACATCTTATTTCCACATGCAAGTGTGTTCACACACACACACACACACACACACACACACACACACACACCTATACACATAGAACAAACGAAATAGGCATAAAAACTCTAGCCACGATTTCATGCTCTTTCTCTGAAAATCCTGAAAAAGGTGAGACTTGGGAAAACATTTCCAGAGGGAGCTTCACAGGGAGTGCCTACTTCCTGCTAAACTCTAAAGAGGTTCTTTATCACTGTAGAAACCTATTTCTTAGAAATAGGATTTCAGTCCAATTTATATAACTGTGTTTGTTTGGTTTGGTTACTGTTTTTTAAGATAGTGTTTCTCAGCCTGGAGAGATGGCTCAGTGGTTAAGAGCACTTTTTTTTTTTAAAGATTTTATTATTTATTTATTACATATACAGTGTTCTGCCTGCAGGTCAAAGGAGGGCACCAGATCTCATTATAGATGACTGTGAGTCACCCATGTTGTTGCTGGGAATTGAACTCAGGACTTTTGGAAGAACAGCCAGTGTTCTTAACCTCTGAGCCATCTCTCCAGCCCAATTTCTTTTCTTTTCTTTTCTTTTTTTTTTTTTAGCTGAGGATCGAACCCAGGGTCTTGTGCTTGCTAGGCAAGCTCTCTACCACTGAGCTAAATCCCCAACCTAAGAGCACTTCTTAACCACTGGTCCTGAGTTCAATTCCCAGCAACCACATGGGTGACTCACAGCCATCTATAATGAGATCTGGTGCCCTCTTCTGGCCTGCAGGGACACATGCAGGCAGAATACTGTAAACATAATAAAATAAATAAATCTTAAAAAAAAAAAAAAAAAAAAAAAAGATAGCGTTTCTCTGTGTAGCCTTGGCTATCTTAGAACTTGCTCTGTAGACCAGGCTGGGCTCGAAGTCAGAGATCCACCTGCCTCTGTCTCCCTAGTGCTGGAATTAAAGCCATGGGCCATCACTGCCCAACTGTGTTTATTTTAAAAGACACTATTCTGGGGAAAGAGAGCTATAGCTTATACTCAGCAGGTATAAAGCTCTCTATTTAATCACTAGCACGGAGGGATAACATGACAAATAGCAGATGGGGTACTTGTCACACATAATAATTTTAGAAAAACTTATTCTATGGGAAAAACACTGAAGATATACACAATCAGATTAATAGTGGTTGCCAATAACAAAAAAATTCCCATTTTTACTAGAAGATTCTATAGTTCATTAAATTTCTGATTAAGAACGTTAAATCATTTAAATTTTTTCTTTTAACAAGAATCTTTAAAAACATTAGAAAAAGCCAGGTCTGTGTTAACAGTTGCAATCCTTGCACCTGGGTGCTGAGACAGATGGCCAGCGGGAGTTACATACTTGTATGTTCTAGATTTAGGGCAGCCTATACTAAAGTGAAGATCCTGAATCAAGCTAGTGGATGGTAGTGCACGCCTTTAATCCCAGCAATCAGGGAGGCAGAGGCAGGTGGATTTCTGTGAGTTCAAACCCTGTCTCAAAAACAAAACAAAACAAAACAAAGAACAAAAGAAGAATCAAACAAAATTAAAAAAAAGAAAAAAAAAAGAAAAGAAGAAGAAAGAAAAGAAAGGTGGGAAAGACAGAAAAGAGAATCAGGAATTCAAGGTCATCCTCACTTACAAAGGGAAGCAAGACTAGGAAAGTAAAAAACTGTGTGTGTGTGTGTGTGTGTGTGTGTGTGTGTGTACACACAAGCAGTACACATGGAGATCATTACAGCAATTGCTGCCCAAATCTGGTGACCTTAGTTCTATCGCCAGAGCCCATGCAAAGGCAGAAAACTAACTCTACAAAGTTGTTCTCTTGGTCAACATATGTGTAACACAGCATGCAAGCCCACACACACATCATACACTTGAGTGGACATAGTAAATAGTAATTGGAAGAATTAGGCTGGGCAGTGGTGGCATATGCCTTCAGTCCCAGCACTCAAGAAACAGAGGCTGGGCTGGAGAGATGGCTCAGTAGTTAAAGAGCATTGCTTGCTCTTACAGAGAACCTGGGTTCAATTCCCAGCACCCACAAGGCAGCTCATAACTGCCTGTAATTCTAGTTCCAGGGGACCTAACACCCATGTCAAAACACCAATGCACATAATACATAAATAAATAAATAAGTATAGACAGATAAATAAATGAATGGATGAATGAATGAATAATAAGGGGGGAGGGGGCAACAGAGGCAGGTGGATCTCTGAGAGTTTGAGGCCAGCCTGGTCTACAGTTGAGTTCAAGGACAGCCAGAGATACAGAGAAACCCTGCCTCAAAAAAAAAAAAAACAAAGCCAAAACCAAGTAAAAATAAAAAGGTTAATGGGCACCAAGCCTAAAGTTTAAATGGTTAGGCAGGAAGGGAATATGGAGAATATACATTTCTATTGAGCTCCCAGATGGAACTGCATGCATTTACAGAAAAATCTCACAGGCTACAGTCTGAATATAAATTGGAAAACAATAAATATTAAAATCATCACAGTTTACAAAGTACTTCAGTGTCTTATTCCTTCTTTATTTAGATTAGTTGAAGGTTTTTTGTGTGTGTGTTTGTTTTTTCCTTTTGTAGCTTTTTTTTATATAGCTTTGGAGCCTGTCCTGGAACTTACTTTGTAGACCAGGCTGGCCTTGAACTCACAGAGATCCACCTGCCTGCCTCCTGAGTGCTGGGATTAAAGGCGTGCACCACCACTGCCCAGCACTAGTGGAAGGTTGTCTGTTACTGTTTTGTTTTTCTTTTTTGTCTTTTTCCTTTGAGATAGCATCTATCTGACTCTGTAGCCTAGGTTGGCTCAAACTTTCCAATCCTGTATCATCATTCCAGAGTGCTGGGCATACAGGTGGGAGCTACCTCATCAATTAATTTTTTTAAATTGTCTTGGTATTTCAAAATAGGATTTCTCTTGTATCCCTGGCTGTCCTGGAACTCACTCTGTAGACCAGCTGGCCTCAAACTCACAGAGATCCACCTGCCTCTACCTCCTGAGTGCTGGGATTCAAGGTGTGTGCTACTGCCACCCAGCCTCAGTTTTTTTCAATAATTATTTACTTTTCTTTTTAAAGACACCATTGCATATAGTTATGCTGGCCTTGAAATCATGGTCTTCCTTTCTCCATCTCCTAGTGTTGGTGAGAGCCACCATACCTGCCTAATTCTTCCTTTAATTTATGTCTGCCAACAGTACTCAGGGTATAGCTTGGTGGTAGAGAATTTGCCTAGTATATGCACAAAGGCTTGAGTTCAATCCCCAGAGCAGTGTGAAGAGAAAACAGTTTGAGAGTAAACTTAACAGACACCTACCTCTACTCTGAAAAATAAAAATAAAATCTGGGCTATAATTCAGTGATAACAACACTTGCCTACAGCTGGTTAAGAGCACTTTTTCTTGCAGAAGACCTGAGTCTGATACTTACTACCACAATGGCTCATAACTCTCTGTTCCTGAGGATCTGGTGTCCTCTTCTGAACAGCAGGAGGACCAGGCATGGATGTGGTATATACATACATGTAGGCAAGATACTCACACAAAAAATAAAACAAATTAGCCTTTTTACAAAAAGTAAACACTTGCCTAACATATATGGGACCTCAGTTTAGAGCGAAAGAAAGAAGGAAGGCTGGTCACTTTCTTTCTTTTGTGTATGAGTGTTTTGCCTGCAATATGTTTGGACACCACTTGACAGCCTGGTGCACATTGAAGGCAAGAGGGAACTGGATCCCCTGGAACTGGAGTTATAATTATAAGCTACCATGTAGGTACTGGGAATGGGACTCTGGAAGACTAGCCAATGCTTTATACTACAGAACCACTTCTCCATCCCTCAAACAAAGTGAAGGAAGGAGAGAGGGGTTGGTTTACTTCAAGCAATATACTCAAGACAAAGAAGGAATCCACACCCTAAACCCATGGCTAAAAACAAAGACACATAAAATACCCATGGGACAGTAGAGTTAAGACAGACAACTCCCATGAATCTTCATGGGCCTTCCCAATACATACATGTTTAGCTTGCTCTGCAATTTCTGCATGGCTCTTCTCCCACTTTGGGCCCTTGTTGACCAGGTCAGCAGCCTGGGATAAGCTGAACCCCTCCAAAGGAACTGTGGTACCATCTGCCGGGCCTGGAGGTCCATCCAGAGAGGAATCTTGGGCTATATGTTGCGGGGAGATACCACCTGCCCCACTAGAAGCTGGAGAACTAGATGAGGCAGGGGATACAGGATTGCTCCCTGTCATGCCGTCCGACACCATCTAGAAAAGGGGAAAATGATGAAGAAAAAGGATGCTAAGCATTGTGCTAAATGTTTTAGGTACATTTTTTTTTATTCCATTTTACAAAAAAAAAACAAAACCAAAAAAAAAAAAAAACCAAAAAAAAAAACCAAAAACAAACAAACAAACAAAAAAAAAAAAAAAAAAAAACCAAAAAAAAACCCCTGTAGAGTAAGGTATCACTCTCATTTTTATCAACACAAACACTTTGTTGGTTTGTTTTCTTTTGGGGAGGGATGGAGGGAAGTTGTTACAGTTGAAGACAAGGTCCCACTACAGCCCAGTCTGGCCTGGGATTTACAATCCACCTTCCATGTTCTGGATTAATAGGCTACTGCCACCACACCAGGCTTCGAAATGAAGTTTTTCTTTAAGCAAAGTAATTAAAATGGTAGAGCCAAATTTCTAATAGATAATCTGACATGCAAGACATACATGCTGATATACACAACTTCCTAAATTCAAGATTGCTACTACAGGGCTAGAAGTATAGCTCTCAAAAACAAAAACTTGTTTTCTAAGACTACTACAATGCAAGATTTCTTTTGGTTTTTCCTTGAGACAGACTCACTACATAGACTCACAGAGATAGGTCTGTCTCTTCCTCATGAGTGCTGTGTACAAAAGCATGCTATGATTTCAAATTTAATGGTCCTTTTAGAACCTTAAAAAATTTTTTTTCCCCTGAGACAGGATTTCTCTGTGTAGTCCTGGCTGTCCTAGAACTCGATCTGTAGACCAAGCTGGCCTTGAACTTACAGAGATCTGCCTGCCTCTGCCTCCCGAGTGCTGGGATTAAAGGCGTGCGCCACCACAACTAGGGCACCTTGATTTTACTCATTTGACTGTTGTACTTCCATAAGTACAACAGATTCACCTATGTAGTAAATTTGAATTAACTTCAAATAATAGAAAAATATATATAGAATAAAAAAGCCCTCCAACCCCCTTCACTGAAGATGCAGGGGATGGAACCCACGCATTACAAAGTATTGACTATTGACTATAAAAGCAATTGAAAAACAATGTCCCAGCCAGGCAGTGGGGTTGCACACCCTTAATTCCAGTACTCAGAAGGCAGAGGCAGGTGGATCTCTGAGTTCCAGGACAGCCAGGACTACACAGAGAAACCCATCTTGAAAAAGTCCCACTGAAACATGGCAAATGAACTCACTCATGAAATTCACTATAAAACATAAATCTGGGTTTGGGGATTTAGCTCAATGGTAGAGCGCTTGCCTAGCAAGTGCAAGGCCCTGAGTTCCGTCCTCAGCTCAAAAAAACAACCAGAAGCCTAAGAGTGCCTCAAATTCCTACCCCAGCTAAATGATAAATGACTACATATCAAAATTTCCCAGAAGCTAAGAAAAATTCTAAGTATCAAATCCACTGGAGCAATGACAGAGTGCTTACCTACCAGGACTGTGCAAAGCTCTGCACTCGACTCTGAGAAACATATTTGAAAGCCCAAAGGGCTATGGCTCAATAGTAAAGAGTTTGCCTTAGCATGCACAAGGCCCTAAGTTCAAAGGCCAGTACAGCAGAGGAGCGAACTATCAACTGAGCTATCTATGGTGGTACAGGTTTACAGCCCTGTGGCTCAGGAGGCTGGGGTACATAAGCAAACTCCCAACTCCCTCTCCTTCCTTTTTAGATAGGGTTATCATATACTTCCGGTGAACCTGGATATGTAGCTAAGAATGACCTCAAACTTCTTATCATCCTACTTTCACCTTTTAAAGTGCTGGGATCATAAGTGTGTGCCACTATACAACCGTACATACAGTACTAGGAGGAATCAACCCAGGGCCCAACTCTGAGCCCTGTGCATGACAAGCATTGTACCAACTAAGCTAAACCTCAGCTCCACAAGAAGCCCTGTCTTATTAAAAGGGGGAAAAGCCTAAAGTGCAAATGTAGATCTAATTAATTTAAAAAACACACTTTTCCCCCTACTCCACATTCCCACAATAGGAGGAAAGAAATAATGCCTCACTTAAGGCTTATCCTATTCTAGTTCCAAATGAAGGTAAACTATTTTCAAAGCCTACAGTCTTAGAAGCATTTTGCCTAGTCTCCATTTCCAGCCTTGCCTAATTCAACCACTTTAAGGTAAGAAAGAACTGCGTCTTTTTTCCTTTTTTAAAAACAGGGTCTTACTATGCATGTACTCTCTAACTGGCCTGGGACTCACTAAGTAGACCAGACTGGCCTTGATCTCAGAGATCTGCCTGTCTCTGCCTCTGAGTGCTAAGCTTAAAGGCATGTACCACCATACCCAAGATCTCCACTCTTGGAAATCAGCATTATGTGAAGCAGAAAGTATCTAAAGCAAGGCATAATGGCACATGCCTTTAATCCCAGCACTTGGGAAGCAGAGACAAATGGATCCAAGTTCAAGGCTAGCCTGGTCTACAGAGCAAGTTCTAGGGCAGTACACAGAGAAAAATCTGTCTTGAAAAAAAAAAAAAAAAAAAAAAGAAGAAAGAAATATCTAACAGGCTTGAAAACTAAAGACAGTCCGAACTCAACTACTCAGGTAGGTAATAAGACCTGCAACACCATTCTGTCTCAAAAACATTAGTCCATTAGTCCAGAGAGTAAGCAAAGGAACCCTCCCCACTTTCAAACCTGTGTCTGTAGGATTGGGAGCTGAGGATGAGCAGGGGAGGGGCTGCTCTGCATGGTCCCACTCCCAGGCTCCTTGCTGGATGCCTGAAGAATGACTGGGTTATTATCACCACTGCTGCAGGCCGAGGGGCTGGTGTCCGGCTGCAGGGCATGCTGGGAGCTGGCCTCATTCTGGGCCACCAGCCACCGGGACCTGCCTTCCAGGGCCCGGGGCCCACCAGGGCGTCCCAGCCTCCGCTCAGGTCCACCAACCTCTGGAGCACCTATAGTTGGATTTAAAAAAAGTAAAAATAAAATTAAAGGCTATTAAAACAGTTGTTTTTTGAGACAGATAGATCTTATTATACCATCCAGACTGGCCTGGGACTTATTATCCTCTCACCTCAGCCTTCAAAATGCTGAGGTTAAAAACTGTTTCCAGGGATAGAGAGGTAGCTCAGGTGGTTGAGTGATTACCTATCACACATAAAACATGGGTTCAATCCCAACAAAGCATAAAACCAGCAGGGTAGCATACACCTTCAATCTCAAAGCTTAAGAGGTAAAGGCAGAAAGATCAGAAGTTCAAGGTTATCCCTGGTTACACAGTCAGTATGGGACCCCATGCTACTTAGTAAATGCTCAGGAGACATGGGGATGTTTCCTGACCATTGACTATGTGTCAAATACTTGAAAGTACTTTCCTTAGCTAGGAAAGGTGGAACATATTTGGGACACTAAGATGAAGAGGATCGTTTGAACCCGGGCATTCAAGAACAGCCTCAGTCACATGAGATCTCATTTCAAAAGAAATATGCTGGGTGGTGGTGGAGCACACCTTTAACTACAGCACTCCAGAAGTAGAGGCAGGTAGATCTCTGTGAGTTCGAGGCCAGCCTGGTCTACAGAATAAGTTTCAGGTCAGCCAGGGCTTCACAGAGAAATCCTGTCTCAAAAAACCAAGGGGGAGGAAGGATAAGTCAGGTGTGCTGGTTCATACCTATAATCCTGCCAGCCCTTAAGAGGCTAAGGCAGGAGGACTGCCATGAATTCAAAGTTAGTTTGGGTTAGAGACTGAGATCCCTCCCCTAAACCAAGCTGATCCCCAGAACCACATAAAGCTGAGTGTCATGACTGTACACTTGAGACAAAAGGATCGGAACTACTCAAGTTATTCTCAGCTATACAGCTTGAGGCCAGTTTGAAGTATGACAATTTTGTCTTAAGAAGAAAAAAAGAAAAAAAAAAAAAAAAAAAACCAGAATAAAGAAAATAGTGGGGGAACTTAAATTCAGATAGCCTCATTCAAAAACGTTGAAAAAGCCAGGCTGGTGGCACACGCCCTTAACCCCAGCACTGGGAAGCAGAGACAGGCAGATTTCTGTGAATTTCAGGCCAGCCTTGTATACACAGTGAGTTCCAGGACAGCCGAGGCTCTGCAGAGAGCCCCTATCCCAAAGAGAAAAGAGCAAACCGACCTCTGAAGAACAGTGTTCTCTCAGTACTCCCCATGGCAGTGCTGAGGCTCCACAGCTCTACCTCCACCATCAACCCCCATGGAAACACATGCATAGATTTGAAGTTTTCCAGAGCAAAAATCCACAATTAACCTATCCTCTCATTATCACATAGTGTTTCTCCATTCACATAAGCACACAAAACTGTATTTAAAGGTGAGCTCACCTGTGTGAGCAGAGACCACACCCCCTGTGAAAGTCTGCACTTCCACGGTGCCCTGCTGTAATGAGGGAAATCACACCTAAAACAGTAGAGGAAAGCAGTGGTGAGGAGCCAATCCACATCTGTCAATACCATCTAAGTGTACTTACACCAGCTCTCTGAGACTTTAAAATACACTCAAAGTCAGTTCAGATAATAGTAGGAAAAGGTCATGCTTCAGAAAAATAAAATAAATTGAGTTAGGTTGTAGCTCATTTAGGCCTTGGGGGGGACGTCTGGAGAAATGTCTCGGTGATTCAGAGTGTTTACTGCTCTTGCAGATGTCCTTGGTTTGGTTCCCAGCACCCTCATGGCAGCTTACAACAGCTTTAACTCCAGCTCTAGTGGATCCAACCTCTCTTCTGGCCTGTTCGGACACCTGGCATGCATGTGGTGTGCATACATACATGCAGGAATTTACAAATACACACGAAAGTAAAATAATAATTTTTTTAAAAAGTGGTGGCCACAAAAGCAAATCGTGTGTTGTGTAGAGAATTTCACGGGGTTGTACGTTCTTGCTGGAGAAGGGTAAGGGCAGAGAAGAAATCAAACAACAGAAAGTTTTAAAAGCCGAAGTTCTTTAAGCTCCAACCACCAAATGACGGACAGAAACGTCACATCCACAAGTTCACAGAGCCTGCGGGATGTCTGACTGCCGGCTTGCCTTTTCAGTGAATTTAACAGGAACGGAGTTAACAGGGTGGAGCTCCCAAACACAAAAAGTTGGCCACAAGACAAGGATCCTTTGAAATCTGTACACGCGGGTCGAAGCATCCAACTTTAGAACGAGCGTTTCCAGCCGAGGTAAGGAAGGCAGGCTCCGAGGAGACCCACATACTCCGGAAACAAGCAGGGTTCGACTAGACGAGGCCCGGAAGTGTTTGCCCGGCTAACTCCTCTCTAAGCGCAGCGCCGCCTCGATGCACATCCCGGGGACCGGGGGGAGTCTGAATCCAAGATGCCTGAACTCCTGACCCTAGTCTTCCCTACAGCTTCCCGAGACCTCTCAGGCGCCTGACCCGGCGTGACCCCCGACCGCGGCCCCGGCGCCAGCCCCGCCCCCGCCGGTGGCCCACCCCACCCAACGTGCGCGCCGGGCGGGGGAGGGGCTGGCGCGTGCGCGGCTGGAGGCGGGGTGAGCCGGCAGCGCGCGCGGCCTGGGGGTGGGGGGGTTCCCGCCAGAACCCAAAACCGTGGGCCAGGTCGCGGGGCTCCCAAGTCCGCGTCCGCCCGCGTCCGCCCGCGTCCGCACACCAGCGGGCCGCAGAAGGCTGAGGGAGGAAGGGTGCGAGCGCCAAGCTCGGTCTGTCTCTCCTAGACGGATTATGGTGGGCATGCGCCCTTTCCTCTTGCTCTCCCCGGAGGGGAGGCAGGTCGGTGGGCGGGCGGAAGCGCACCTGGGTCCGTCCTCTCGGGCTTGGCTCGCTCACGCACGCGTGCGCAGAAGGGCAGGAGGGCAAGGGAGGCGCGCCGAGACCCGGGGCCGCCCGGCCTGGCAACCACCACCACCCCCCCACGGCGCGCGCGCCGTCTCCGTGGGCGCGCGCAGGCCGCCCCGCTCACCGGCCCCAGGGCACCGGCGGGAGGTGCGCGCGCAGCACCCCGGGAAGGAGGGACGAGGCCCGCGGAGCTGCGCGCGCAGCCGCCCGTCAGGGGAGGGGGCACTGGGAAGCCTCCGCCATCTTGTCTCCCTCTCCTTACCTGCGTCCTCGGGGGCGTGCTCACCACCCCCCCTCCCGCCGAGGAGGGGGGAGGGCCCCCTCTCGGTCGCCGCCTTCCCCGCTTTCGAGTCCCCTAAGGGCCGCGGTTAGAGCCACCCCCGTGCTCCCACCGCTTCCAGTCACGCCGCGGAGATGCGATCAGTAAGTTGGAGAAAGAGCAGACGCCACTCCCAGCGACCCCGCCGCCGCCGCCGCTGCTGCTCCCGAGGCCTCACCAAAATGGCCGCCGCCTTCTCGGCCGCCACCGCCACTACCACCACCGCCACCACCACCAAGGCTCGTTATCGCTACCGCCGGAGCGGCCCGTCTTCTCGCGATACACAGTAACTGGAGGCTGGAGGGGCGGGTAGGTTCGCGTGCTAGCGTAGGACTCTTGTCTGGAGCGCAAAGCAAGATGGGAGATGTAGTCTGTTCCGAGGTTCCATGCTTGCCCAGCACGCCGCGGCGGATCTGAAACCACTGAAACTCGTGGTGCTGCACAGTGGGAACACCCTTTGGGTTTGGGAGTTTTTATTTTTGCAGATTTGTCAGTGGACAAGTTAGTGGTGGAGTTGGGCCTCCCTCCGCCCCTTGTTTGTTTGTTTGTTTGTTTGTTTAAAGACAAGGTTTCACAATGTAGCAGTGGTTGACCTGGACTCGTTATGTAGAGCTAGCTAACCTTAAACTCAACAGAGATGCTCCTGCCTCTGCCTAGGATTAACGCTACGCGCCACCACTACCAGCTGCAGTCGACTTTGTAGCACTGATTTCCCAAGATGTAGCCTCCAAACATCTGTGCCATTGGTTTGCAGGTTTTCTTCATTAAGAACCCCTTTGAAAGGCTGAGAAGATAGCTCAGCAACTAAGAATATTGGCTGCTGCTTCTTACATAGGTCCGAGGTTCAATTTCCAGCACTCATATTCCAGAAGCTCATAACCTTCTGTAACTCCAGTTCCAGGGAATCGGACACCCTCTTCTGGCCTCAGAGGGCACTGCACAAACACGATGCTCAGACATGCATGCAGGTAAAATACCTGTACACATCAAATAAAAATCCTTAAAAAAAAAATGCCTTTGAGAATCTGATACTCCTTCTCCATCTTAAGGACCTGTTTATTGTCAACAAGAGTTCCAAGAAAGATCTTGAGCCCTTGGTTACATAGGAAGACCCTGCCCCAAAACATAACTAGTAATTAAGAAAGCTTGTGGGATAAAAATAAATCGAAGACGGACATCGGAGAAGCCATTGTGTGGAGGACAGTGGGGAAATGGCAGCTGAATAGAGACTGGAAGAAAGATTCTTCACAGCTAGGTGTGGTGGTATATGCCTATAATCCATGCACTTACTGGTAGAGGCCGCCCCGGGCTGTCGCATACTTAGTCCACACACACGTTAATATTCTAAAGTTCAAGATTATCCTTTCTTAAAAAAAAGACATGTATATAGACTTGCAGTAAGTATGTGTCTGCTTTTTTTCAATTTAGGACTTTTTAGAAAGTTCGGTGTGTGTGTGTGTGTGTGTGTGTGTGTGTGTGTTTTATATAATTACAGCGACAGGGCTGGAGAGATGGTTCAGTGGTTAAGACTGGCTGCTCTTCCAGAGGACCCAGGGTTTGATTCCAGCACCCACATGGAAGCTCCTAATAGTCTTGTAACTTTAGTCTTAGATCTAACACCCTCTGCTGATGCACAGACATACATATACATTCAGGCAAACACTCATAAAATAAAATCTCAAAAGTAAAGTCTAATAGGAGTTATCAGCAAAAAACTTCTCCACATAGTGTCAGTGTCCTGCCCAGAAGTAATCAGTGTGATTCCCTTATATTTAAATGATACCATACTGTATATTGTTTTATACTTTGCCTTTTCAGACTTGATTTATATAATATCTGGAAAGATTAATAGAAGATAATGGGGCTAGGTGTGGCATTCACCTTTAATCCCAACACTCTAGAGGCACTGGAAGAGCAAATCTCTGAATATAAAGCCAGTCTTGTTTACATAGCAAGAGCCACACACACCAAAAGAAAGGAAGAAAAGATAAATGTAGGTAATGGAAAAGACATGGTTCAGAATTTAAGAGCACTGGCTCAGGCCAGAGGACCTGAACTCAGTTCCTAGGACCAAGAGAGCTTGCAAACGTTTTTAACCTCTTCTGGCCCTGTCACCAAAAGCACACGGTGCATAGACATACACACACAAATCACCCATACACATTTTTAAAAATCTTTTAGCTGGGCCACAGTGGCGCACACCTGTAATCCCAGCACTCGGGAGACAGAGGCAGGCGGATCTCTGAGTTCTAGGCCAGCCTGGTCTACAGAGGGAGTTCCAGGTCAGGCTCCAAAGCTACACAGAGAAACCCTGTCTTGAAAAACAAAAAAATAAAAAGTAAATCTTTTAATAATTTTTTTTAAATTCTGGGAGTGGTGATAAACAACTTTAATCTTTTTTTTTTTTTTTTCCAAGAGCTGAGGACCAAACCCAGGGCCTTGCACTTGCTAGGCAAGCGCTCTACCACTGACCTAAATCCCCACAACTTTAATCCCAAACATTCAAGATGGCAGAAGCAGGGAAATATAGATATCAAGGCCAGTCTGGTCCACATATCTTAAAAAGACCACACATGCGCAAGGCCCTGGGTTCGATCCTCGGCTCCAAAAAAAAAACAAACAAACAAAACAAAAACCCAAAAAACCACACACCTGCCTTCAAACACAATAAATAACTTCGAAAAGGAGGCTAGAAATATTGCTTAGTAGTCAAGAGCACTTGCTATTACAGAGGATCTGGGTTCAATTCCACCCATCCTCATGATGACTAATGCCATTCATAATTCCAGTTCTTGGGGATCCAAAGCCCTTTTCTGACTTCCTGTGGTACCAAGAATGCACATGGTGCACATACAGACATGCAGGCAAAACATTCATATTCATATAAAAATAAATTTTTAAAAATGTGAGGCTGGAGAAATGGCTGGTTAAGAGCACTGACTGCTCTTCCACAGGACCTAGATTCAATTCTCAGCACCCACATCACAGCTGTGACTATAAGATCCAACACCCTCACACAGACATAGAAAGACAATACCAATGCACACAAAGTAAAAATAAATTATTTCTTAAAAATTCAATGGGGGGGTAGATTTAGCTCAGTGGTAGAGCGCTGGCCTAGCAAGTGCAAGACCCTGGGTTCAATCCTCAGCTCTGGGAAAAAAAAAAATTCAATAGGGGATCAATAAGTAAAGATATGTGCCACCAAGCCTGACAACCTGTATTTGATGCCTGAAACCTAAAAGGTGAAGCACAATCCTAACTAGTCTTACCAATAAAACTCAGAGTCAAATCGAGGGTGAAAGCTGAAAGTTCAGAGAGGCCACATTCACTTCTTACCTTTCCAAATCCTCTGGCCAAATATGGTAGATCCCATCTCTATGAATCCTCAGACTGAACGAACGTGCCTAAGATCCTGTCTCCACCTACCTTATATTCCTGTCTCCACCTCTAGTACTGGGATTAAAGGCCTGAGCCCCCCAAGTGCTGGGATTAAAGGCCTGAGCCCCCCAAGTGCTGGGATTAAAGGCCTGAGCCCCCCAAGTGCTGGGATTAAGGCCTGAGCCCTCCAAGTGCTGGGATTAAAGGTCTGAACCCCCCAAGTGCTGGGATTAAAGGTCTGAACCCCCCAAGTGCTGGGATTAAAGGTCTGAGCCCCCCCCCAAATGCTGGGATCAAAGGCTTGAGCCTCCCATGTTCTGGGACTAAAGGTGTGTGCCACCACTGCCTGGCCTCTGGTTAACTAGTGGCTAGCTCTACCCTCTGATCTTCAGGCAAGCTTTATTTGTCAGAACACAAACAAATTATCACACATTTCCCCATTTTTGTCTAAACAAAAAGTAAAGGTTTTAACTAACACAAAATAACTATATACAATAAGTACAATAACAATGCAAATATATACAGGCAATAATTACATTAATAATGTCTAGTCTATTAGCATTTGACAAACTCAGAGAAAATATTCCATTATCTTCTTGGTGAGTCCAAAGTGTTGTAACTAATTCACTTGCTATCTTAACTTGCATTACCAACCCATAGCTATCTTTTTTTTGGAGGGTGGGGTTGAGACAGTGTTTATCCGTGTACTTTTGGTGCCTGTCCTGGATCTCATAATGTACACCAGGATGGCCTCGAACTCACAGAGATCTGCCTGGCTCTATCTCCTGAGTGCTGGGATTAAAGGCGTGTGCCAACACTGCCTGTTAAAGCTATCTTTTTATGTCTTTCAACCTTATATAGTTTACACCTCTTTTGTGAGGTTTTTTTTGTTGTTGTTGTTGTTGTTGTTTGTTTGTTTTGTTTTGTTTTTTCCTTAATCTGGTAACAAGGAAAACCATAACTATCTGGTCTTCAACTCCATGAGAGACCTGAGAAGGATATAATGTTACCTGAGTAAACAGGAAGTGTACCATAAACAACTTCCAAAAATAAGAAATGATAGAAGTAGCTGGCTGCCTGGACAGGCCCCCAAGGTTCCTCTGCAATGTTGGGGCATCCATCTTTGGCCTACAGTCCTAGAATATCTGACAGACTTTTCTGTAAAGCAGGATATTTGAAGTACTGTCCCACCTTGTCTGGGCAAGTTCTGCAGTCACTTTCTGTTCTGTCCTGCTTGTCCAATTTGGACAGCATGCTGTCAGAAGTTGAGGCAAAAACATTTTCTTGCCCAGTGGTTAACTTTTGCCAGAAAGAAAGTAAACTCCATATGGAGTTTCTTCAATGCCTATCATCTTCTCTAAAGTAGATTGGTACCGCCAGGAGCAGACATGTCTCATTGTCATAAAAAAAGAACTTATGTGATTAAACATCTTAAATGCCATATTCTGTAGATCTCTGAAGTGTTTCAAGACCACCTGTCCATCTAAAATAGATCTGTTTGACCTTGACAGCATACCTAACATGACTACAGGTTTGATTGTAATAGACGACTAACTACTAACCTGCAATTCTTTATTATCTTAAATAGTTTGTAATAATAACTTTCAAGAAATTTACATTACATTATAAAATGAGCTGTATAGGTACAATACCTTGAATAAGAGTAGAAACATATGCACAGGATGTTCTAACCAAAGTAACCTTAAATTTGTATCAATTTACAAAAAAAAAAAATCCATATCAGTGTAAAATATTTAAAACTAGTAAGTTTTTTGTTTAAAACTAGATTTAATAATCTACCTTTTAATCTTATTATTTCTATAACATCACCAGGCAGTGGTGGCGCACGCTTCTAATCCCAGCACTCAGGAGGCAGAGGCAGGCAGATCTCTGTGAGTTCAAGGCCAGCCTGGTCTACAGAGTGAGATCTAAGACAGGCTCCAAAACTACATGGAGAAACCCTGTCTTGAAAACAAACAAACAAAAAAATCAAATTTGTATCAATATATAAAAATCCAAGCCAATGTAAGATATTTAAAATTAGTAATTACTTTTAAAAGTAGATACAATAATCTACCTTTTATCCTATTTCTGTATCTACCATTTTTTTTTCATTTTAGAACAAGATCCCCAAGTTGAATCTCTTTTGTTCAGCTTTTTTTCCTGACCATTACCAATAACAACCTGTAACCAACCCCCCTAAATGATGAGAAACTTCTATAGCCCACTAAACAACCAAACACCATACACCCTACCTCTTGGGAATGTGGGCAATGTGTTCTTAAAATTATAACGTGCTATCTGGGGGTTCAGCATCTTTAGGGGAGCTTGAAAAAAAAGGGAAATGGTCGAGTCCTGGGGGAGCGAGGCACATCATTTGTTGTCTAGTCTCTGTGTGATGGGAATGTGCAGGGCTTGTCTCAAGCCCTGGCTGTAGCAGTCTGTAAGGCTGGACTAATCAAATGGTGTCATTTCAGTCAGCCACCTGGAAATTGTCTTGAGCAGTTTGTAGTCCAAAGCTAATCTTTAAATAGTGTTTGTCAGCTTAGTGGCATTACCATGGTCCAGGTGGAATCATTATTGTGAGGCCCCATCATCTTTTTGGAAACTTCAGAGATGATTGTTAGGAAGTTTATTATTCACTGTAGAAAACTTAAATATCATTAATATCTAAACAAAAAGTTTAAGTTTTAAGATAGTACTACACCTAAAGAAATGTTGTGGTTAAGAACACTGGCTGCTCTTCCAGAGGGCCTGAGTTCAATTCCCAGTAACCACATGGCAGTTCACAACTGTCTGTAACTCCAGTTTCAAGGGATCCAACACCCTCACACTGACAGACATGCAGGCAAAACACCAATGCACATTAGATAAATAAATAAGTAAATAAATATTAAAAAAATAAATGTTTTAAAGAGTCAAAACCAAAGGATCATGAGATTTGTGGCAATAGAATAGTCCTTTAATTTTGGTTTTTCTTCTGTCCCATATCAGGTGGCTCTTCTGAAATAAGACAGAAATTTTGGATTTTACTTTTAACAAGCATGCTTGGGTTTAAAGAAGGAGAGAGCCATACTCCAACTCCAAAGCCAACTTTAATTTTTAATTGAACTGGAACTACAAAAAGACCATTTGCATTATGTGTCCGTAGAGAACAGCAGGAACAAACATTTGGGAAGATTTATGAAATCCTATACTGTTGATATAACAATAAGCCAATTTATTTTTTTTCTTGGGACATTTTTTTCTGGATGATTTGTCCTTTTTCTTCGTATGTCTCATTTGTTCAGTGGTCTTCAGATTCCTTAGTTGATTGCCTTCATTTTTCCTGGAAGGACAAAAACAAAACCTTGCCCCAACCCTAATTTTGGGGAGTGTTGTTTAATCCTAATGGCTCTCCTGGGGGAGGGGGTGAGAAGGCACAGCATCAACAGCACAGACACCGGGAGTCAGTTGAAGGCAAACAATAAACTAATTCATTTAATAACAGGAAAGGACTTATATACTCTCCTCCCAGCACCCAGTCTGTGTTGCAGTCTCGTGGCATTGCATGGTCATCCCTCATTGGCTGGACACGATCAGGAACTCTGACATTGATCAGGAACTCTTAGAGTGACCAGGATCTCTGGCATCACCTGTTGCTAGGTCCTCAGGCAGACTTCAGGTTGGCTCATAAGGAAGTATATTATGTGCATGCCTTGGCAACTGGTTTGAGCCAATTTCCTGGACCCTATGGGCCTGTCCTATTACAGGGGAGGTTCCCTTTTGGCAAGTTATATCTGATCAAATGAAAAGTATTTGTTAGTCTTATAAGTTTGTTTAGATTGAATGGTCACATAGTTTGATGAACTATCACCTCTTTTTATCAAGAGGTCTTTGGTGTTCAAATTTAATCTTTATCAATTTTGATGGTATCCATAGCTTTTCTCCTGTGAAAATGAAAGCAAAACTTTTTCCCCAATATAACACATATTCTAGTTTCCATTCTGAAGTCAATGCATCTTTAAAGTATACAGGCTGATTTTAATTCAAAAGTTTTTTTGGCCAGGCAGTGGTGGCGCATGCCTTTAATCCCAGCACTTGGGAGGCAGAGGCAGGCAGATCTCTGTGAGTTCAAAGCCAGCCTGGTCTACAGAGTGAGATCCAGGAAAGGCGCAAAGCTACACAAAGAAACCCTGTCTTGAAAAACCAAAAAAAGTTTTTTTTCTATTTTCCAATGTCTCTCCTCAGCTGTTGTTCCTTTCTCAAGTTAATAAAGTATTATGCAATCTATTTCTGGGGGTCTTTATTACCCCTTTCTGTTTATTAAGCATATCTTCTGGAGTTTGATTAGATCTTTCTATAACTGCTTATTTTGTAGGATTGTGTGGGATACCTGTAACATGCTTTATGTTGTAACATACAAGAAACTGTTTCACTTTACTAGAGACATTTGCTGGAGCATTGTCAGTCTTAATTTGTGCAGGTATTCCCATGATGGCCATGATTTCTAATAGATGTGAAATCACAGAATCAGCCTTTTTGGAACTCAAAGCAGTTGCTCATTGAAATCTTGAATATGTATCAATGGTATGGTGTACATATTTTAACTTTCCAAACTCTGAAAAATGAAACACATCCATCTGCCAAATTTCATTTCTTTGAGTTCCCTTTGGGTTACTTCCTGTAAGTATAATTATAGTTTTCCTTAGTTATGATAAAAGGTAAATTAGATATAAAACTTTATACTCACAAAGATAGGACAGATGGTAGAGTATTTTCTTTAACTTTGCCAAATACAAATAGACCAGATATTGTAACTGTAATTCTTGCTTGATAATGGTTTTGTTATATGTAATTTTATATGTTAAAATGAAAACGTTCCTTTTTGATTAGACAGCAAAGGGGAAATGCTGTTGGATGGTCTTTTTTATGCTGTGAATATGTGTTGCTCTCATTGGTTGATAAATGAAGCTGTTTTGGCCAATAGCCAGGCAGGATAAGGTGAGGTGGGACATTCAAACTGAAGATGGAGATGAAGAGTGGAGTCAAGGAAGAGTGAAGTTGAGACGCCAGCCGGCTGCTGGGGAAGCAAGAGGTGTAGAAAATGAGGTAACAAGCCACGAGCCATGTGGCTAAACATAGATAAGAACTATGGGTTAATTTAAATGCAAGAGCTAGCTATTAATAGTCCTGAGCCATTGGCCAAACATTTAAAATTAACATAAGCCTCTGAGTGGTTATTCAGGAACTGACAGGTAGGAAAGAACTGTCTGTTTACAACAAGGTGGAAAGAGAATAGGGGGCTCTACCTCAGTTGGTAGTGCTTGCCTAACATGCATGAAGCCTTGGGTTCCATCCCTAGTGTCCTTTTAAAGCAGATATAATTGCATATACAGGAAGTGTTGGTAGGAAGATAAGAAATTCAGGATTATCTAGCAAGTCTGAGAACAACCTGGGCTACATGAAATCCTGCTTAAAAAATAACTACCCAGTTGGTATAGTACTTGTGTTGGGGGCACAAAGCCTTGGGATGATTGCCAGCGCTGCATAAACCTGGTGCAGTAGTGTATATCTGTAATCCCTGTACTTGAAGATGGAGGCAGGATGATCTCTGTGAGTTCAAGGCCAGCTTGGTCGACATTGTGAATTCCTAGCCAGCCAGGGATATATAGTGAGACTCATTCTCAGAAAAAAATAGGGGGGAGGTTGTGTGCAGCTCAGTTGGTAGTGGGCTTGCTTCAACTGGAAATGGTAATCCTAGCACCAGGGACATGGATACAAGGAGGATCAGCAATTCAAAGTTATTCTCAACTACATAACAAGTTTGAGGACAGCCTGAACTAAGAGAAACCCTAACTAAAACAAGCACAGTTATGGTACCCTATGTCTGTAATTCTAGTACTCAAGTGTCAGAGGCAAGAGGATTTCAGCAAGTTCAAGGCCAGCTTAGGTTATGTAAATAGTTTCAGGCCAGAACGGGCTAAGATTACACACCTGTAATTTTTTTTTTATGTATGTGTTTTGCCTACCTGTATGTTTGTGCATCACACCCATGCCTTGTGCCCAAGGAGACCAGAAGAGGGCATCAGATTACCTGGAACTGGAGCTACAGACAGGTGTGCAAACTACCATGTGGGTGCTGGGAACCAAACCAGGGTCTTCTGATTTGGTTCATATCTTCCTGCCACCACCTCCTGAGTGATGGTATATGCCATAATAGAGGTTTATGCCATTACATCTGGTGTTTTTGTTTGTTTGTTTGGTTGGTTGGTTTTTGTTTTTTGAGACAAGGTCTCTCCATGTAGCTCTGGCTGTCCTGGAACTCACTCTGTAGTTCAGGCTGGCTTCGAACTCACAGAGATCTGTCTGCCTCTACCTCCTGAGTGCTGGGATTAAAGGTGTGCACCATCACTATTCAGCTTATATCTATTTTAAAATGATACTAGGGATTGAACCCAAGGCTTCATGCAAATAGAAGGTAGAGGTATAAAGATCAGGAGTTAAGAGTTATCTGAGCTACACGGTGAGTTTAAGGCTAACTGGGGTTATATGAGACCCTATTTCAACCCCACTCAAAGCAACAGTGAAAGAAGCCAGGGATGGTGGCACACTCCTATAATTTTAGCACTTATAAGGCTGAGAAAGGATCAAAAGTTCAAGGAATATCAGTAGTCCACAAGCCAGCTGTGATGGTCTTTTGCAAGCAGCACAGATAATTGATGAAGATGGTGGCAGTTTGGCTTGGAGGATAGTCGTGTACAATTATCAGCATATACGGGACTGGAGAAAGAGGCTCAACGGTTAATAGCACCTACTGCTCCTCCAGAGGACTCTGTTTTGGTTCCCAGCACCCACATGGCAGTTCATACACCTGTCTGTAGCTCCAGTTCCAGGTAATCTGATGCCCTCTTCTGGCCTCCTTGGGCATAAGGCATGGATGTGATGCACAAACATACAGGCAGGCAAAACACATACATAAAATCTAAACAAAACAAAGCAAAACAAAACATCACTATATATCCTTGAATGAGGTCTAGATATATCTGTAATGTATCCTCTTCATATATGTAATGCTTATAATGATATGAAATATTATTACTATAACTCCATACTTATGGATTTTTTAAAGTGTTGGATTATACCCAGTGCCTATACCATGTTAAGCCTGTGCTCTATTTGAGCTCTAGTCTCAGCCCACTATTTTACAGTTAACTATTGTATTGTGAATTCTTCATTACTCCAGAGTCTAAAAGATATTTATCGGCTGTTGACTTCTTTTTAAAATTAATTCTCTCTCTCTCTCTCTCTCTCTCTCTCTCTCTCTCTCTCTCTCTCTCTCTGTGTGTGTGTGTGTGTGTGTGTGTGTGTGTGTGTGTGTATGTATGTATGTATGCATGTTCCTGTGAAGATGGGTGTAAATGTGTGTGGGTGCACTTGCATGTGTGCACAGGAGGAAAGAGGACCTTGTTGTACAGACACATGGATGTGGGTGTGAGTATATAAATACTGATTAATCAATTTTGCAACAGGCCCATTTCTTTGTTAAAGATATCTACACTCATCTGCATCACCAAGAGCACAACTACTCATTCACAGCTTAGCTCTGAAGTAGGGAAAAGAGAAGCTGGAACTGATGGCAAGTATATAGTCTCAGCATTCTATAGACTGAAGAAGGATAGAAAATTTGAAGCCAACAACAATAGAAAAAAGAAAAGCAGGGTATATTTGGTGAGTGATGATGCACACCTATAATCCTGCAACACTGAGGTAGTAGGGGCTGGAGAATCACTGCTGTCTGGGAGCAATGGCATCTTTAGGGGATCCTGAAAAGAAAAATTTGGGTTAATTTTCAAGTCCTGGGAGAGGTAGCTGTATCCTTTGTTGTCCAGTCTCTGTGTAACGGGAAAGTGCTGGGCTTGTCTCAAGTCCTGACTAGAGTAGTCTGTGAGGCTGGATCATCTTAGATAGCCACCTCGAAATTGTCCTGAGCAGTTTGTAGTCCAAAGCTGATCACTGGGTGGTGTTTGTCAGCTTAGTGGCATTATCATAATCCTGGTAGAATCATAGTTGTGGGCACATTATCCTTTTGTAGACTTTAAAGGTCTTTGTTAGGTGTGGTCATGGTTCACTGCCAAAGGCTTAAACATTTTAAATGTCATATGCAGCAGATCTCAAAGAGGCTAAAGGATCAATATTTGTTAAGTACATCCAGAGTACAAAAACTTAATTCCTAATTACCTGATAAAGACTCAAACCTGAAATCATGTACAGGAAGCTAGATGAAGACTTTTTCTAGAACTAGTTAGTACTCTATATGATCATTAATATAATGACAAAAAGTTTAAAAATATATTATTAATCTTATAAAATTTTGAGATAATAGTCACACCCTATGAAAAAGTTTTAAAGAGTCAAAATAAGCTAGGTAGTGGTGGTGCACGCCTTTAATCCCAGCACTTAGGAGGCAGAGCCAGGTGAATCTCTGTGAGTTCAAGGCCAGCCTAGTCTACAGGACAGGCACCAAAACTACACAGAGAAACCCTATCTCAAAAAACCAAGAAAAAAAAAAAGAGTCAAAATAAAACCAAAGGATTATGAGATTAGAAGCAATAGAGTAGTCCCTAAATTTTGTTTTTCTTCTGTCCCATATCAGGTGGCTCTTCTGACATGAGACAGAAATTTTAGATTTTACTTATTTTTTTATTTATTTTTTGTTGGGGGGGGCAGAGCTGAGGACTGAACCCAGAGCCTTGCACTTGCTAGGCAAGCACTCTACCAGAGCTAAGTCCCCAACCCCTAGATTTTATTTTAACAAGCATGCTTGGGTTTAGAGGAGAGAGCTACACTCCAATACCAAAGCCAGCTTTAATTTTCAACTGAACTGGGACTACAAAAAGACCATTTGCATTATGTGTCTGTAGAGAACAGCAGGAACAAACATTTGGGAAGATTTATAGAACTTTATCCTGTTTGAGATTTGATATTTCAATAGGCCAACTTACTCTTTTTCTTGAGACATTTTTTTTTTTCTGGATGATTTGTCTTTTTTCTTCAGATGTCTTATTTGTTCAGTGGTCTTCAGATTCCTTTGCTGGAAGCCTTTATTCTCCTGAAAAGACAAAAACAAAACCTTGCCCCAACCCTAATTTTGGGGAGGTTCCCTTATGGCAAGTTATATCTGATCAAATGAGAAGCATTTGTTAGTCGTATAAGTTGGTTTAGATTGAATGGCCACGCTGTTTGATGAACTATCACCTCTTCAAATCAAGAGGTCTGTCTTGTTCAAATCTAATCTTTATCAATTTTGATTTATAGTTTCTCATGAAAAAAATTTTAATAATTTGATTTTTTTTTTTTTTTTTGAGATACGTTTTCTCTGTGAAACAGTCCTGTCTGTCCTGGAACTCAATTGGTAGCCCAGGCTGGCCTCGAGCTCACAGAGATCCACCTGCCTCTGCCTCCCAAGTGCTGGGGTTACAGGCGTGCGCCACCATTGCCTGTGACTCCTGAAGTTTTTTGTTCTCTCTTCTATAGCTGCTCTATCATGTTTTTTTTGTTTGTTTGTTTGTTGTTGTTGTTGTTTTTTTTTACAATAGGCATTAGGTTCTTTAATTGCTCTGCGAAGGAGATTCCTCCAGGATGACAGGAAATGATCGAACTGAATTTGAGATGGGGGCCTGTGAGAGGCCCCCAAGGTGTTTCCAAATGGCAAAGGGTCACCTTTACTGTCCCTTGTTGATCTACATTCATTAGTCCAGTGTCACCTTTGCCACACCTTCTGCATAATACAGAAGGAGGTGCATTCTGTTTGGGTTATTCTTAGGAAAAAAAACACATTATTTCTATGAATGTCCTTTTTAAATCCCTTTTTAGGTGACCTAAACATTGACATTTCATTTTTTCTTCAAACCTCTAGTAATCACCTCACCTATGCAAGCATCAGCACGGTTATGAGATTCAATATTGATTGTATCTCAGATCCATTTCTCTAAGGGTGCTGATCTTGCCATTAACAGCCTAATTACACTTTTGCATTGTGCATTAGCATCTTCAAAAGCCAGAGATTCAGTTATTATTTGTCTAGCTTCTGAATTTGGTATCATTCTATTTACTGCTGAATCTTTGTAAGAAATCAGTGAAGGTTTCTTTGAAGCTCTGTATAACTTTAGTAAATGACTCAGTTTTCTTTCCTACTTCTTTGATTCTGTCTCAAACATTCAAAGCTGCTACATGGTATAAAGCCAGGGTGTGGTCATCATATAATCATTAGCATAATCTCCCTCTCCAAGAAGTTAGTCTTGGGAGATTTCTATACCTCTAGCCCTACTTCATTGTTCAATGATCTTAGCCTCATCTTTGCACCAGAGCTTCTATTGTAATTGAGGACCAGCCTCCAAGACTGCTGTAACCAAGTCTCTCCAGTCTTGAGGGATAATTCTATTACAAGTTGACCACGAGTTTAACATCTGCTTCACAAAAGGTGAATCCATGCCATATGAGACTATCATTTCCTTGAATCTCCTCAAATCTAACATTCGCACAGGAGTCCATTCAGCTCTTACACAGCCTTGAGGATAACTATCATTTGGCAGTTTCTGTAAAGCTACTGGATAAATTAAAGTTAGTTGTTTGAAATCCTTAGGCTGTTCCTCTCTAACATTATAATGCAACACTGAGATTGGTTCTTTAAATTCCTCTGTCTGGGTCTAAAAAACTCTATGTTCTGTTTTAATAAGTTATTCTAAAACTTGTATCTTAGCACTTATATTAACAACTTTTTAGTGATAAAAACCAATAATGTTTATAATTGACATTAAATACATCTCATTTAAATTAATTATCCTCTCATTTAATTATTACATTTTCAAACTGTCTCTTGTATTATCATACAGAGACCTAACTGCCTCCATTGTAATGGTGTTTCCCATTTTTTAATGAGGAAAAAACCTCTCTCTTTTAACTAATTCGTCCCTTTAAGAAATCTCAACTGTCTCACCAAATCTGCTGACGATGACCGTGAAGTTGTGAGACTGAGTGCTTCTGCATAGAACAGTAGAAGCCCAAATGGGTGTCAAGGCAGCTACGTAGTTTGGCAGCAGCCCAAGGAGGGGTCCAGGGAAAGCCCACAACCACAGGGAGAGAAGAAGGCAAAGGGCCAGCTGTCTGCATGCGGGAACATGTGAAAGCATCTAACTCAGGTGGTGTTTGGGGCAGATGCCTGTGTGTGGAGTTTGCTGCAGAGAGGCTGTAACAGAAAAACCATACACTTGTTCAGAGGCTTCGGGGAAAAAGAGAGGAGAACCTGGCAGGCAGGGTAGTGACTCTGGCCGTATGCAGCTCAGGCCTGTGTCAGTGGCTGCAAAGCCACAGGAAAGTGGCTTTTTTGTGAATTCATGCCCCAAAAGTTGGATGCCAGATGTAGTGTGAATTCTTTTTTTTTTTTTTAAGCTGAGGATCGAACCCAGGGCCTTTTGCTTGCTAGGCAAGCGCTCTACCACTGAGCTAAATCCCCAACCTGTAGTGTGAATTCTAATTGATCTTAATAATAAAAACCTGGAGTCAGATATTGGGGTAAATGCTGAAAGATCAGAGAAGTAAAGGAGCCAGCCACTAGAGATGTCTTACCTCTGCAGACCAAAGTGGGGAGGGGGGTGAGTTCTTCTCTCCACCTGCCTTACATTCCTCTCTCCACCCAGCTATATCACTTCCTCTCTCCACCTTCCTAGTGCTGGGATTCAAGGCATGTGCCTCCCAAGTACTGGCATCAAAGGCATGAGATCCAGCTGCTGGGGTTAAAGGTGTGTGTCACCACTGCCTGGCCTCTATGGTTAACTAGTGGCTAGCTCCACATTCTGATCTGCAGGCAAGCTTTATTTGTTAGAGCACAAATAAAATATCACCACCACAGAGGTCAGCCTAGTCTATACAGAGCTTGTTCCAGGACAGCCAGAGCTACACAGTGAAACCCTGTGGTGGGGGCTTGAACAAACATACAAAATAGGCCTGGGCAGAGGTCTGGGTGTGTAAGGTGCTTGCTTTGTAAACATGAGGACCTGGGTCTGGGCCTCCAGCCATGTGTATGAAAAGCCTGATGCGGGGATTATGTGTCCATAACCCCAATACTGGTGGGTGAACACAGGTAGATCCAAGGACTGGCTAGTCAGCCTAGCACAAAGGGTTCATTCCAGGTTCAGTCAGGGACCTTGTCTCAAAAATAAGGTGGAGGGGCTGGGAAGATCAGTGATTAAGAGCACTGGTTGCTCTTCAGAGGACCTGTGTTCAATTCCCAGCATCCACAAGACAGCTCACAATGGTCTGTAACTCCAGTCTTGGGATCTGACTCCCTCTTCTGTCCTCTGGGTACCAAGCAGGTGCGTGGTGCACAGACAGACATGCAGCAAAATACTCATACACATAAAAAAAAAAAAAAAAGTTGGGGCTGGAGAGATGGCTCAGTGGTTAAGAGCACCGACTGTTCTTCCAGAGGTCCTGAGTTCAATTCCCAGCAACCACATGATGGCTCACAACCATCTGTAATGAGATCTGGTGCCCTCTTCTGGCCTGCAGTCATATGTGCTGTATACATAATAAATAAATAAATCTTTAAGAAAAAACCCAAAAAACAAACAAACAAAAAAAGTCTTTAAAAATATGGTGGATAGCAAAGGAGGATGACTTCCGATGTGACCTCTGGCTTCTACTTGTCCGTGTGTCTATGTGAGCACACTCATGCACACACCAGTGAGGGAGGTGGTGGTGTACATAGCAATACTCAAAAGTGAGATGAGATGGATCAGATCTGGGCACCTAACAACCGAATGAAATGGCCAAATCCAGTTCCATAAAAGGAAGCCCGCTGTAATTATCTAGAATAATCACGATTCTTACTCTTTGGGAGGCAGTTAACTGTGCTTCAAGTGTTGAGAAGCTGCTTGCTTCATTCAACCAAGCAGCCCCCTCCTTGTCTCATGTATCCAAGGCTTCAAACTCACTATTCAGCTGAAGATTACCTTGAATTTCTTTTCTTTCTTTTTATTTTTTTATTTTTTGAGCTGAGGATTGAACCCAGGGCCTTGCGCTTGCTAGGCAAGCGCTCTACCACTGAACTAAATCCCCAACCCTACCTTGAATTTCTAATCCTCCTGTCTCTACCTTCAGAGTACTGGGATTACAGGCATGTGCCACCATGCCAGTTTTCATGTGAGGGTCTCACAACCAAACCTAGGGATTTGTGTGTCTTTAGGCAAGCACTCTATCACCTGAGCTGCACCTCCACCCTCTGTACTCTGAAGCAGTTTTTTTGATAAATGTATGTGTGTGTGTGTGTGTGTGTGTGTGTGTGTGTGTGTGTGTGTGTTGCTAGGAAATAAACCAAAGGTTGTACTATACGGTTAAGGTATACCCAAAATTAAGCATAATATTCTGTGTAGGTTTCTTTTTGAGACTGGGTGTTGCTCTGTAGACTAGGCTGGCATGAATTCACCATCCTCCTACGTTTACTTTCTGAGTACAGAGGTAGATGTGTGTCACCATACCTGGCTGCCTATCCTCGCCCCAACACCAGCAAATGTTGAGACTGTAGGCATGCACCACCAAGCTCAGTTCCATTTTTTTTTTTTTTTTTTCTGAGACAGGGTTTTCCTGGCTGCCTTTGAACTCACTTTGTAGACCAGGCAACTTGCTTTGTAGATCAGGCAACTTGCTTTGTAGACCAGGCTAGCCTTGAACTCACAGAGATATGCCTGTCTCTGCCTCCCAAATGCTGAGATTAAAGGCATGCACCTGCTGTGGGATGTTCTGTATGTCAAATGTGTTGCTCTGATCGGTTACAATAAATAAAGTGCTGATTGGCCAGTAGCCAGGCAGGAAGGATAGGGTAGGCAGGACAAGGAGGAGGAAAATTCTGGGAAGTGAAGGCTGGGGGAGAGACATGGCCAGCCGCTGCCATGACAAGAAAGATGTAAGGTACTGGTAAGCCACGAGCCACACACCTTTAGTCCCAGCACTCAAGAGGCAAGCCGACTTCTGTGAGTTCAAGGCCAGTCTAACCTACATAGTGAGCCCCTCAAACAATGTCATTGCTTTAAAATTTGAACACACATTTCCTTTTCATTATCATTTTAAAGTACTTTTTATTTTTTAATGATTTATTCTTATTTATATCTGTATCAGGGTGTCAGATCCCTTGGAGTTACAAATAGTGTGAGCTGCCTTATGGGTATTGGGAATTGAACCTGGGTCTTCTGGAAGAGCAGACAGTGCTCTTAGCCATTGAGCCATCTCTCCAGCCACTATTATTATTATTATTATTATTATTATTTTGGTTTTTCAAGACAGAGTTTCTCTGTGTAGCCCTGGCTGTCCTGGATCTCACTCTGTAGACCAGGCTGGCCTCAAACGCACAGTGATCCACCTGCCTCTGCCTCCCAAGTGGTGGAATTAAAGGTATGCATCACAACCCAACAATTTTTTTTTAAAGACAGGGTTTCACTATGTAACCCTTGGCTGGCCTGTGACTTACTATGTAGACCAAGCTGGCCTTGAACTCTTAGAGGTCAACCTGCCTCTGCCTCCTGAGTGCTGGGATTAAACGAGTGTGCCACCATGCTTAGATTATAAAAATTATTTTAAATTATGTGTGGCTGCATGGGGATATGTGGACATGAGTGCAAGTACCCACAGAGGCCAGAGGCATCAGATCCTCCAGGAGCTTGAGGTTACTGTGAGCTACCTGATGTGGGTGCTGGGAACCAATCTCGGGACCTCTGGAAAGGCAGAAAGTGCTCTTAATCACTGAGCCATCTCTCTAGCTTCTATTTTTCTTTCTTAAATTTTAAAAATTATTTTATGTGGAAGTATTTTGTCTGCATATATGTGTGTGTACCACCTGTGCCCAGTGCTCTTAAGAGGTCAGAAGAGGGTGTCAGATCCTCTTGGACTGAAGTTACAGATGGTTGTGAGCTGCCATGTGGGTGCTGAGAACTGAACTCAGGCCCTTTGAAAGAGCAGCCAGGATTCTTAACCTCTGAGCCATATTTCCAGCCCTCTATTTTCTTCTAAAAGTACATTGGTCCAGGCATAGTGGTGCATGCCTTTAATCTCAGCATTTGGGAGGCAGAGGCAGGCAAATCTTTGTGAGTTCGAGGCCAGCCTGGTCTACAGAGTGAGTTCCAGGATGGCTAAAGTTACACAGAGAAACCCTGTCTTGAGAAACAAACAAACAAATGATTGGTGGCTGGTGAGATGGGTCAGTAAGTGAAGACACTTGCCTGCAAGCCAAATGACCTAAGTTTGACCCGTGGCGCTCTCGTGGTGAAAAAGACAGAACAGACTCCTCCTGCAAGTTGTCCTCTGATGTCCACACATGACATGCACCATGGCTTTTACAGCCACCTCAAGAAATATAGGGAAAAAATGAAGTAGATTGGGACCATACAGCTCAATCAGTAAAATGTTTTCCTTGGAAGACCAGGACCTGAATTTGATGCCTAGACCCCATATAAAAAAAAGCTGGGCATAGGGCCAGCAAGATGGTTCAGTGTGTAAAATGTGTTTGCCACCGAGCCTGATAACTTGAGTTCATTCCTGGAGATCCACATACTAGAGGGAGAGAACTGACTCCCATAAGTTCTGATCTCACATCCACATGGGTCCTGTTGCACACTGGAGCCTTTATAAAATAAAATAAATGTGATTTCTTAAAAAAAAAAAAGGGGGGTGGTATGGTGGGCACACCTTTAACCTTGCACTTGGGAGGCAGAGTCAGTCAGATCTCTGTGAGTTCCAGACCAGCTAGGGCTACATGGAGAAGCCCTGTGTCAACAAATATGGCAGAGGGCAATGAAACACACCTGACACTGACTTTTGTCCTCTACAGGCGTGCAGACACAAGAGAGAACCTGAAGGAGAAGTGACTGTAGGTGAGATCCTGGAATAAGGGACCATGTGCAAAGCCCAAGGAGCTTTGATTAGACATAAACTTTAGTTCATAATTGCATTGTTTTGATGAGTCAGTTCCATCACACCAGTGTGAGATGCTCACTGTAGTGTGAACTGAATGTGCTGAATTTGAGAACTTTGCACATTTTCTTTGCAGTTGTTGTAAAATGAGGGTTTGGGGGGTTGGGGATTTAGCTCAGTGGTAGAGCGCTTGCCTAGCAAGTGCAGGACCCTGAGTTTGGTTCCCAGCTCCAGAAAAACAAAAGTGAAATATGAGGGGTTGGGGCTGGAGAGACGCTCAGAAGTCGAGAGCACTGCTGCTCTTCCAGAGGACCCGGTTCATTTCCCAGCACCCACACGGCAGCTCACAACCATCTCTAATTCGAGTCCCAGGGGATCTGAAGCCCTCTCCTGGCCTTTGTGGGCATCAGGCACAAATGTAGTATATAGACATATATATGCAGGTAAAACACGCATAAAGTAATAAAAACTTAAAAAACACACCTTTAGTCTCAGCACTTGGAAGACAGAGGCAGGTGGTTCTCTTGTGAGTCTAAGGCTAGCCAGAGCTACATAGTGAGACACTGTCTTAAAAAAAAAAAAAAAAAAAAAAAAACCCAGGTGGTGGCGGTGGCAGCGGTGGCACACGCCTCTAATCCAAGCACTCAGGAGGCAGAGGCAGATGGATCTCTATGAGTTCAAGGCCAGCCTCGGCTACAAAGCTAGTCCAGGACAGCTAGGGCTGTTACACAGAGAAACCTTGTCTCGAAAGGGGGGGGGGGGGACGGCGGAGAAAGGATATACAGCTGAGTTGTGGTGGCGCACGCCTTTAGTCCCAGCACTCAGGAGGCAGAGGCAGGCGGACCTCTGTGAGTTCAAGTCAGAACTCATCTACAGAGTTCCAGGACTGCCAAGGCTACACAGAGAAACTGTCTTAAAAAACAAAACACAAATTCCAATTAAGTTTTATTTACTTATTTTGTGTGTGTTCCATGGTGTCTCTTCAGAAGACAGGTTGTCAGAATTGGTCCTATCCTTCCATCATGTGGTTCTGGGGAGCAAAGGCTTGTGGTGAGGCCCTTTACTCAGAGGTTTTTGTTTTTTGATAGACTGTGAAAGTGCTAAGTTGCTAAGAACTTGACTTTTCCCTTTGTATGAGTGCCGCAGGATGGAGCCAAGCGAGGCCCTGACGGTGTTAGCCAGCACTCTGGCTCTGCCATCTCAGAAAACAGTTTGAATCTCTTCCCAATGACATTCTTCATCCCAGGTTTCCTTAAGCCATGCCGTGTCTCTGAAACTTACTTGCCCATCTTTCCAGTACTGGGACTTGAACTCAGGACCTAATGAATGCTAGGCACTCCACCACTGAGCTACATCCACAATTTACCCATTTTGAAATAGTGAAATTATAGCCGGAGAGTTGGCTCAGTGGTTAGAGCACTTGTTAATCTTGCAAATGATCTGTTTGATTCCCAGTACCTACACGGTGGCTTACCACCTCCTTGAGCACCAGGCATGCATACATACTTGTGGTGCAGTCATACATGCAGACAAAACACTCATACACATAAAATAAAAATAAATAAAACAAAAAATAGTGAAATTCTTTTTCTTTTTTTTTAAAATTTTGGTCATGTAGATGGGAACCAAAATAGTTAAGTGCTCTGCTAATTTGTTATACAGTCAGTACTCTATTTCTGCTTTGTTTTGTTTTGAGACAGAATCTCATACAGCCCAGGTTGGCCTTGAGCTCAGCCACATAACCAAGATTGACCTTGAACTTTTTGTTTGTTTTTTGAGACAGGCTCTCACTATTTAGGCCTGGCTGGCCCCCACCCTGCTCTTTAGGCCATGCTGGCCTCAAATTCACAAAGATCTACTCTGCTCTGCCTCCAAAGCACTGGGATTAAAGGCTTCATCACCATGCCTGGCTTGACCTTGAATTTCTTTATTCTTTTACTTCTACTGCCCAGTGCTGGGATTGCAGGGATGTACTACCATGCCTGGTTTTATGTGGTGCTGGGCAGTCAACCCAGTTTCCTGAATGCTATGCAAGGGTTCTACCAATTTAGTTACATCCCAGGGCTGCCTCATTTCTTTCTGCTCTTCTAAACTACAGCCAGGTTAATTTTTCTATGTACTAAGTTCTGAGCTAAGCACCTTTTAGTTACATGCACTAATTATCCATGTGTCACAGGAACCTGTGTATAGCGTCCTAACTTCCAAAGCCCAGAAACAGACTATATCTAAGCCACAGAACTGGCAAGCAGTGGGAGACTGGTGTCAAAGCTTTCAGCTCCCGTCCTTCTACAGCCTGAGTCTGCCCACCTCAAAGCCAATTTTGAAAGATGTACTTCCCACACAGACTGCATGTAGGTCAGCAGTCTCTTTCACCATGGCTCTCAAAATCTGCTTCTTGAGTTTCTAATCAGAAAGGCATTGCCAGGAAGGATACCAATCATTAAAAAAAAAGACAAATTTTTTAATTTATGTGTGTGCAGGCAGCCATGCCACTGGACATGGAGGCTAGAGGACAACTTTTGGGAGTTGATTCTCTCCTTCCACCATATGGGTCATAGGCATGAACTCAAGTTCTCAGTGGCAGGAGCTTTTTAGCCACTGGGCCATCTCATCCCCCTTCCTTTTTAAAAACATTTTTTGACTCCTGTGAGTATGCATGTGTATGTATATACCTATATATCTTCCAAGAGTTGTTTCTGTCCTTCCATTGCATGGGGATTGAACTCAGGTTGGGCTTATCAGTTGGTGACTTTACCTGAAGCACAACAATCATTCTTTGAACACTTTCTGGGTCAGGCCCTGGACTCTTTCTTACAAATTCATACCGCACCAGTGGAACTTCTGGGCACACTTTTTTTTTTTTTTGAGACGGGATTTCTCTGTGTAACATTCCTGGCTGTCCTGGAACTCACTCTGTAGACCAGGGTGGCCTAGAACTCACAGAGATCCACCCGCCTCTGCCTCCCGAGTGCTGGGATTAAAGGTGTGTGCCACCACTGCCCAGCTTTTTCCTTCCTTTTTAAACTTTTGTTTCTTAAGATGCAGTTTCTCCCTGTACAGTCCAGGCTGTCCTGGAACTCACTCTGTAGACCAGGGTGGCCTAGAACTCACAGAGATCTGGCTGCCTCTGCCTCCTTAGTTCTGGGATTTTTTTTTTTTTTTTTTAAGATTTATTTATTATGTACACAGCAAGTATGCCTGCAGGCCAGAAGAGGGCACCAGATCTCATTACAGATGGTTGTGAGCCACCACGTGGTTGCTGGGAACTGAACTCAGGACCTCTGGTAGAGCAGTCAGTGCTCTTAACCTCTGAGCCATCTCTCCAGCACCCAGTTCTGGGATTCTTACATGGACTATCATGCCTGGCTGTGGGCACACATTTTTAATCCCTAGTACTCTGGAGGCAGAGGCATGCAGATATTTGTGAATTTGAGGCCAGCCTGGTCTACACAGAGATGCAGGACAGCCAGAGCTATATAGTGAGACCTTATCTCAAAAACCAAAACCAAACAAACCAAAACAAAATTCATACAGCAAGAATCTAGGTGAAACTATTCAAATTCTGTGCATTGATGTTGGAGAAATGGCTCAGCCCGTGGTTAAGAGGACTTGCTATTCATGTAGAGGGCCTGCTCACACATGGCAGCTCAAAACTCTAGTCCTGGGGGTGCAATACCCTCTTCTGGTCTCAGCAGGCACCAAACTGTGCTGCACATACATATATGCAAGCAAAACACTTATACCTAAAAATAGAACTGTAAAAAAGGAGGAGGCATTGGAGAGATTGCTCAGTTGTTAAGAGCACTGGCTGCTCTTTTTCTTTTCTTTTCTTTTTTTCCCCCCAAGACAGGGTTTCTCTGTGTACCTTTGGAGCTTGACCTGGAACTTGCTCTGTAGACCAGGCTGGCCTCGAACTCACAGAGATCTCCCTGCCTCTGTCTCCCTGACTGCTGGAATTAAAGGCATGCATCACCACTGCCCGGCACACTTGTTGCTCTTACAGAGACCCAGGTTCAATTATCAGGACCCACATGGTGGTTTACAATCATTTGTAACTCCAGTTGCAGTGGATCTGATGCCCTCATCTGATCTTTGAGAGTTCCAAGTCTGCATGCTGTGCACATACATGTATGCAGGTAAAACTCATAAAATAAGTAAATCTGGGGCTGAAGAGATGGCTCAGTGATTAAGAGCACTGGCTGCTCTTCCAGAGGACCTGGATTTAGTTCCCAGAACCTACAGCAACTCACAACCATCTGTAACTCCAGTCCTAGGGGACTCAACACCCTCTTGTGGACTCTGCAGCTCCAGGTACACACATGTAGTATGCACACATCTTGTGGAATATTAGTTTAAGATGTGCTGCATTCTTTTTTTTTAAACCTTTCTAGAGCTTTATTGGGAGAGAGAGGGAGAGGGAGACACACACACACACACACACACACACACACACACACACAGAGAGAGAGAGAGAGAGACAGACAGACAGACAGAGAGACAGAGAGAGAGACAGAGAGAGAGACAGAGAGAGAGACAGAGAGAGAGAGACTGTGCCGAGGGAAGAGGGCAGAAAGAGAAAAGGGCGTGTTGCATTCTTTCATGTTGCATTTGTTTAACTCTGTAAAGCTGGGTTACTTTGCTTGTCTAAAACACCGGATTGATCTAATAAAGGGTTGAACAGCCAATAGCCAGGCAGGAGAGAGGGATAGGCAAGGCTGCCAGGCAAAGGAGAAACCTAAGCTCAAGGAGAGAGAGGAGGAGGAGCAAGAAAAAGAGGGAGGATGCCAGCCACACAGCCAGCCACAGAGAAAGAAGGAAAGAGAGATGTATAGAATAAAGAAAGGTAAAAAGCCCAAAGGCAAAACATAGTTAAAGAGAAATGGGATAATTTAAGTTAGAAAAGCTGGCTAGAAACAAGCCAAACTAAGGCTGGGCATTCACAAGTAATAAGTCTCGGCGTATTTATTTGGGAGCTGGGTGGTGAGCCCCTAAACAGTAAAACAAAAACAAAAAACAAAACAAACAAACAAAAAACAACCACACAGACATATCTGCAATCACATAAATAAAATGTTTTTAATCTAAAAAAGGTATGAATCCAACAACAACAACAACAACAACCCCATCTCAACTGAAGCACAGCGGTGCTGTCTGTGGTCCAGCACATGGGAAGCAGACGACGAGGAGCTCAAAGACAGGCCCAGATATCGAGGTCTCCTGCTTTGAAAACATCAGCTGGGTGTGGCAGTGACCCCAGAACTTGAGAGGTGGAGGTAGGAGGACCAGGAGTTCAAAATCATACTTGACTCCACACCAAGTTCAAGGCCGGTCTGGGCTACATGAGAGCCTGTCTCAAAACAAAGGGCACCTGTGGGGGAGATGTGCCAGTGAGTAGAGTGCTTGTTGCACAAGTGTGGGGGATTGAGTTTGGACCTCAGCACTATCGCTCACAGTCATAGCCCAGGACAGTGCTGGCCAGTCAGTCTGGCTGAAATGGCAAACTCTGTCTCAAAAACAAAGTAGAAAAACAATTATGGGGGATATCCAACATTAACTTCAGACCTCCAAGGTGCTGGCAGAGGTAAGCCCACTCATTTATACACACACACACACAACCAACCAACCAACCAACCAAAAACCCTGCAGCATTTGCTTACTATGTCCAGGACCATGTGTAAGATCCCTAGCACCACAAAACATAACTGTAACCAAAACAAAAAATTCCAAATGAAAAAATAATTACATCTCAAACCCTCATACCTTGCTGATAGAAAATGGTGGTAGCTGCTTTGGAAATAAATCAGTTCAGCAATTCCTACAGTCTGAATCAGATCTACATTCTCAGGAATATTGAAAATTTGTTCATATGAAAATTAATATGAAGTCACAGCAATATTACAAGTCAAAGGGCAGAAACAATCCAAGCATTCATGTACTGAAGAATAAACAAATGTGGTATAGACAAACCACAATGGAATGCTGTTTGGTAATAAAAAGGTAAAACAATGCACACATCTTGATATCCTAATGTCAAGTGAACAAAGCCAGTTACAAGACTAGGTAGATTATATAAGAATTATATCTGAAGTTGTCATTTGATTTTTAAACTGAAAAAATTTTTATTTGGAGATGGGGTTTTGATATGTAGTCCTGGATGGCCTGGAACTTGCTATGTGGACCAGGCTGGTCTTGAACTTTCCTGCCTCATCAGTTTTGAGATTAAAAATATGTACCACCACACTTGGATAAAAATATATTTTATGTGTGTGTGTTCTTATTATTTATTTTTTTAAGCTGAAGATTGAACCCAGGGCCTTATGCTTGCTAGGCGAGTGCTCTACCACTGAGCTAAATCCCCAACCCGTGTGTGTGTTCTTGAGTGTATCCATGTGCACCACATTCGTGTATGAGCCTGTAGAGGTCAGAAGAGGTGTGGGCTTCTCTGGAACTGGAGTTAAAGATGGTTGTGAGCCACCATGTATGTGGATGTTGACCCTGGGTCCTCTGCAAGAGCAACAAGTGCTCTTAACGGCTAAACCATCTCTTCAGGCCCTTAAATCCCTCCCCCCACATGGTCTCATATATCCTTTGCTGGCCTGGAACTCTGTGTATCTGAGGATATAACCTTGAGCTCCTGCTTACTTAGGTCCTGGGCTTAGAGTCATTCATGGTTCTGTATGTTTTTGTTTGTTTGTGTATGAGTGTTTGCCCGCATGTATGTCATTATGTGCATGGCTAGTGCCAGGAGAGAGGGCATTAGATTGCTTGGAACTAGAACTAAGACTATTGTGAACCTCCATGTGGGTGTTAGGAACAAACCTGGGTCCTCTTACAGAGGAGTTAAGTACTCTTAACTATTAAGGCATCTTTCTAGCCATTAAAAAATTAATTTGAGAAGCCGGGCGGTGGTGGCACACACCTGTAATCCCAGCACTCGGGAGGCAGAGGCGGGCAGATCTCTGTGAGTTCGAGGCCAGCCTGGTCTACAGAGCGAGATCCAGGACAGGCTCCAAAGCTACACAGAGAAACCCTGTCTCGAAAAACACAAAACACAAAAACCAAAGTTATTTTGAGGGGTTGGGGATTTAGCTCAGTGGTAGAGCACTTGCCTAGCAAGCACAAGGCCCTGGGTTCCATCCTCAGCTCTAAAAGAAAAAGAAAAAGAAAAGAAAAGAAAGGAAAAGAAAAGAAAAGAAAAGAAAAAAAATTATTTTGGCCAGTTAGTGGTGGCACACGCCTGTAATCCCAGCACCCAGCACACAGGAGGCAAAGGCATGGGCATCTCTGTGAGTTCAAGCCCAGCCTGGTCTACAAAGTGAGTTCCAGGATAGCCAGAGTGGTTACACGAGAAACCTTGTCTCAGAAAAACAAAACTATTTTGTATACGAGTGCAGATAAGTGCAGGTACCTATCAAGAGTAAAGGTATCAAATCTCCCAGGAGCTCCCAGGTTGTGGGCTGTCTGACCTGCATGCCAGGAACCAAACTTGGGCCTTCTGGAAGAGCAGTATGTGCACTTAACTACTGAGAATTTCTCCATCCTCCTATGTCTACTTTTAGATAGTGCTGGGGATGGAACTCAGTTACTCATGGAGTCAAACACTATTCTGACTAAGCTACACCCCAACCCTGACTCCTTCAGCTTTTTCTAATGGTCCACCACTGTAATACTTGATACTAGGGGTGTACCAAGACACCTAGTATGGGTAAACGGCTGCATTTTTAGTTACTAGCAAGAGTCAAAACAATCTTCTGTATTGTCATTGAGCTTCAAGTTCAGTGACTTAGACCCCACCCATCCAGTTTTAGATCTGGTTCTGAGTCAGAATAACCTTAATCTACATTTTTCTTTTCTTTCTTTTTTTTTTTTTTCAAGACAGGGTTTATTTCTTTGCTTGCTGACTTTCTTTCCAAACTAAGGTCTCACTGTATAGTCCAGGGTGTCCTTAAATTTATAATCCTTCTGCCTCAGCTTCCCAAATGCTGGGATTACATGAGTACACTACATACACACCACAATTAGCTTCTAGGTGACTTGTTTTGCTTTGTGTATACACATTTGCATAGAGGCCACAGGTCAGACTCTGATGTTGTTTCTCAGGAACCATCACATTTTTTGAGACAGGGTCTCTCTTTAGCCTGAAGATCACTACACACATGGCTCTTTTAACATGGGCTCTTGAAATTGAACTCAGGTCCTAAGCTTGCACAGTACACACTTTACTGAGCTATCTCCTCAGTCCCTTCAAATTGCTTTAAAAATACTTGCGCTTAAAACAAGGGCACATATTTATAATCCTAGTACTTGAGGGGAGCAGCAGGAAGATCTGGAGTTTAACATAGTGTTGGCCATATATAGTCTCTGAAAGCAAACAAAGCAGGAATGTATGTAACTCAGTCAGTAGAGTACCTGCCTATAGTGCACAAATCCCTGAGTATGTTTCCATGGACCTGTAAAACTAGGCACGGTGGTGCTACAGGCTCAAGGCTAGCCTGGTCTACATGGATACTTCAGGTCAGCAAGAGTCGGAGACCTTGACACACAGAGAAAAAAGTTGTTCAAGGTCATTCTCAGTTATATATTGAATTCAAGGCCAGTCAGGGATACAAGTGATTGTGCCTAAAAACAAAACAAAACAAAACAAAAACCCTTGTATTTTATAAATTATAACATAGAAACAATGCTAAAGGGCAAGAGCGGTAGCTCAATGGTTTCCCAACCCCCATGTCAGTTAGAAACCACCTGTAATGCCAGTCTCAGGGGTTCTGATGCCCTCTTCTGGTCTCCAAGAGCACTGCATGCATGTGGTATACAAATATACATGCAGAAAAAAAACATACCACGGGAAAAATCATTTACATTAAACAATAGTATATTGCTCAGGATTCAAGATTACATGCCAGGCATGGTGGTGCACACCTTTAATCCCAGCACTGGGTAAGAAGAGGCAGGGGATCTTTATGAAATGGAGGACACCCTGGTCTATATAGTAAATACCACATCTGCTAAGGCTATATATAGTGAGACCCTGTCTCAAAAACACCAGCCTCCCCCCGACCCCAGCCGGGTAGTGGTGGTGCACACCTTTAATTCCAGCACTAGAGAAGCAGAGGCAGGTGGATCTCTGATGTACAGAGCGAGTTCCAGGAGAAGCTCCAAAGCTACACAGAGAAACCCTGTCTCAAAAGACAAAAAATCAAAAAACAACAAAAAACAAAACCAAACCAAAAAATCCAGCCCCCCAAGATTGAGGATTATATAGCTATCAGCTGGATATGGTGGCACATGGGAGCCTGAGGCAGGAGAATTGAAAGTTTGAGATCAGCTTAGGCTACGAAGAGATTGTCTTAAAAGACTGAATAAGAAGTATATATGTATGTGTGTGTGTTGTTTTGAATTTTGGCTTGCTTGGCATTCACTATGTAGAGCAGGTGGCCTTGAACTCACAAAGACCCCCTGCCTCTGCCTCCTGAGTGCTCAGATTAAAGGCGTGCGCCAGCACACTTGGAGCAAAATTACATACATAGTCTTTATTTCTATTATTTTAAATTGTGTGTGTGTGTACATCTGGGTCCATGTATTTGAGTGCAGGTGCCCATGAGGCCAGAGACTCTGGAGGTAGAGTTACACATGGTTGTGAGCCAGCTGATGTGGGTGCTGGGTTAGCTCTGGTTTTTGTGGAAGAGCAGCAAGTGCTCCTAACTGCTGAGCCATCTGTCCCCATTCAAAATCCACACACACACACACACACACACACACACACACACACACACTCTCTTTAGGCTATTTTGTGTGACAGTTTCACAATCTGCTGGCTTATTCTGTAGTTTTAGCTGGCTTTCAATTCATAGAGGTCTATGTGTTTCTCTGCCTTCCAAGTGCTGAGATTAAAGGCATGTGCTAATACATGCAGCACTATGCATGAGTGTTTTGCCCGCATGTGTATGGGTACCACGTTCCTGCATGGTGCCCCCTAGAGGCCAGAAGAGACTGAAGTTAGAGATAAGTATGAGCAATCATGTAGGTGTTGTCAATTGAACATGGGCCCTCTGCAAAGCAGCATTTCTATCGTTTCTTGAGATGGTTTCTCTGTATCTCTGACTGTCCTTGAACTCCACCTGCCTCTGCCTGTGCCTCAGGACTGCTGGGATTAAAAGTATGCACCATGTCTGTGCTAAGCCCCCAAATGTTCTTAATATTCTTTTTTTTTTTTGAGCTGAGGATTAAACCCAGGGCCTTGCACTTGCTAGGCAAGCGTTCTACCGCTGAGCTAAATCTTCAACCCCCTTAATATTCTTTTGTATTTTCAAATAGGGCTTTTCTGTGTAGCTCTGGCTGAACTGAAATTCACTCTGGCCTCAAAGTCACAGAGATCCACCTGCCTCTGCCTCCTGAGTGCTGGGATTAAAGTCGTGCACCACCACTGCCCAGCATCTTGATATTCTTAATAGCTAGTGTGCTAAGGTTGCTCTAGCAAAACTCATTTCCTAACATCAGCCTCTCTATGGGAACTAATTTTGGCCTAGTTTTCCCGGAATGTTGGTAATTCTTTCTGCAGTTGCCCTGAGCATGGATCAAAGCTTGCAAAGAGAAATCAACGGGAACGGTGGCCAGGAGACTAGACAAAAAAGGCAGCTCTTAAATTCTTTGCATTCTCAGCACCCACCTGGATAGAGGCTCACGGTCATCCTAACTCCAGTTTCAGAGTCCAACACCCTCTTCTGGCCGCCTGCAGCACCAGGCATGCACAAAGTGCTTTAATTTTCTTCAGTGTTTGTTCTCTTTTCTCATAGTGGAATGCCGAGTGCCAGGTAGGCTGGGATTTGTTTACTTTTGCCCCCGCTACTAGTTCAGGGCCTGGCACAATGGATGAAGTCAATGGTGGTTTAAAGAAAAAAGGGCAGCTCAGACTTGAAATCAAGTAAGAGGAAAAGGGAGCTTTCTAAATTGGGTGCTGGTGAGGTTGGTAGAAATCAGACATAGGAAAGGACCCCATTTGGGATATCAGAAGTATATGTGGAAAAACACCTGGGAAAGGTTGGATATACTCTGGTAGGTATTTTACTAAACTAAGTATGGTGACCAAGTGTATAATCCCAGCTCTTGGAAGGCCAAGGCAGGATGACAAAAGGCTAGCCTGAGATACCTAGTGAGACCATGCTTGAAACATGGAAAACAAGCCAAGTATAAAATGGAGGTTCAAAACTGGTTCAATCCCATTTTTCAAAATATTTTAAGCAGTCAGAAAAATAACTGGAGGAACCAAGGCCTGAGAACAGTGTTTTTCAGAATTAGTATGTAGTTTTAGATTTTTTTTATAGCTCACCATATGCCCCCAAGTTTCTAATTTTCTTTACCTTTGCAGTGTACCTTCCCCTACCTTGTTTCACAGGTGCTAAGGACCTTTCCATCCCAGGGCTTTGCACATATGCTGGGCAAACACTCTACCAGTGAGTTAGTTTTCCTTGGACTGGGCCTTGCTGTGTAACTGTGTAGTGAGGGCTGCCTTGAATCATACTCCTGCCTTTGCCTTATTAAGTGTTGGGATCACAGGCATCATCATGCCTAGTTTTTGTTTTTTGTTCTTTTTTTGTCAGAGTCTCATTGAACTCAAGAGAACCCCTGCCTCTGCCTCCCAAGTGTTGGGATTAAAAGCATGTGCCCCGCTTAGAGCTTTAAAAATTTTATAGTTGCTGGGCGGCGGTGGCACATGTCTTTAATTCCAGCACTCAGGAGGCAGAACCAGGTGGATGGATCTCTGTGAGTTCGAGGCCAGTCTGGTCTATAGAGTGAGATCCAGGACAGGTACCAAAATTACACAAGACAAACCCTGTCTCGAAAAAACAACAACAAAAAATTTTATAGCTCTAATTTTTTAAAGTTTTTTATGTGTACAAATGTTTTCCCTGCAAAGATTTGTGTGTACCATGTACACATGTATATCAGAAGAAGGCAATGGATCTTCTGGAACTGAAGTCACAGACCTGCTGGAATCAAACCCAAGTCCTCTGCAGGACTAACAAACTCTCTAAACTGCTGAGCCATCTCTCTCCAGCCCAAATCTGCTTAAGTCTTTAAATAGAATTTATCAGTGTTCTGCTTGTGTGTGTATGTCTGCACCACACAGCTGATGCTCTCAGAGGCCAGAAGAGGGCAATGAATTCCTTGGAACTGGAGTTATGGATGGTTGTGAATCATTGTGGGTACTGGCAACTAAATCCCCTGAAAGAGCACCAAATGTGTTGTTTGGAGACAGGGTCTCACTATATTGTCCTGGCTGGCCTATAATTATCCATGTAGACTAGGATTTGCCTGATTAAAGGCATGTACCACCACGCCCTGCCCTGCGGACCTTTTTTCTTTTTCTTTTTGAGATAGGGTCTTAACAGTGTAACTCTGGCTGCCCTGGAACTCAACTTTGTAAACCAGGCTGGCCCTGACTCAGAGATTCACCTGTCTCTGCCTCCAGAGTGCAGAGATTAAAGGCATGCACCACCACGCCCAGCCATACAGCTGGCTTTTTAAACAGGTTTTCTCAGCTGGGATTATGAGGTACTTTTCCTCTGCACTTTATGTTCATGTGTTTGTTTTGTAGTGACAATGTTGTTTTGACAAAAGTGATATATCTGTGAAAATTATGGGTCTTTCTAACATATATGCACAGATAAACACAAAGAGAACACACACAAATAACTGATAGTGACTACCCCTGTGGATGGTTCAATGTCTTTCTGCACTGTTTGAATCTAATATATTTGAAAAAGTCAACACCCACCATTAACCAACTCACCCATTCAGAAGAGGCAGAGCTCCCCAGGTAGGAGGGGAGAGGGAAAAACCCTCCATCAGGACATGGCCAGTATTGGCCTCATTCCTTCCTCATTCTAGGACCCAGTCCAACCCATGCCAGACAACTCACACAGACTGAAAGAGGAGCCGGGGGATGGGGGTGTCTCATTGTAACACTCATTTTTATATAAATATTCGCAAGTCATGTTACAGAATAAGCCCCACTGGGGGAAAAAAAAATCAAAGTTCGGTTTTGTTAAACTGAGCCCTGCCTTCTAGTTGGGCCCCAGCCTGGAGGTGCTGCTGCTTTGGGAAGGCCGGGGCTGCTGCTGGGAGGCTGCTGAAGAAGCTGCCTGTGTTGCCCACCCCTGAACCAACCCCCTTCTTTGGTGTGTGTTTCATGGTGACCTTCTCTGGCCACCTCTCCCTTAGTTTGGGACAGGGTTCTGTGGAACAGGGCCCAGAAGTCCTGGGGGCACTTGGAGATAGGGTGGTTGTAGTAGGGACTGAGCCATTAAGAGGAGTCTGAGGCTTGAAGGCTGAGCCTTTTAGAGCTGTGGGCTACACAGAATGAACAGAACATGTCTGGGGGAACCTGGGCTGACAGCCAAATAGTGTTTGCCCTTCCCTCCAGCCTAGATTCCAGGTCCCTTTCCCTGTTGGTCTACCTCCTGCTGGACCCTACATACCCAGGGTCAAGCCCTGGGTTCCTGCCTATCCCTTCCAGGCTCTTCCCCTGGGACACCCTCCCCCTATAGAGAGGCCAGAGGCTAGGAACACAGCACCAGTCTGAGGATTTAATTAACCAGGAAGGGGATTGTTGGGAGGGGCACCCCTGTAAAAATGTACAAAAGGTCTGGGGGATTTATGGAAGGGGTGATAAATATGTACATGGAACCCCTTTTCCTTTAGTTCCTCCTTCCTCTGCCCTAGAGGGCATGAGAATTTGGGTGTTAGGTGAAAGGGAGGGGGGGCACTTTGGCCTCTGGCTTAGTGAGCCCTTGGGGAGGCAGGCCAAGGGCCTAGAGGCCCTTAGAGGGGGCATTGGTGCACCTTAAGTCATGAGCCATAACCTCTGAAATGACCCCCTCATGCACTCATGCGCAAGTATATGCACACACACACACACACACACACACACACACACACACACACACACTTCTCTCTAGAGGCTTATGACCTCTGTCCTCCCAGTGACCCCAGAGTCCACGAGATACTTGACCTTGTGGGGGGGTTGGGGATTCTACTCCCAGGTCCATGACTTCAGAGATGGCCATGAGATTGTGACCTTTGCCTTCCAAGCCTGGCTTAAAAACTTCAGCCCTAGGACTTTGTCACAGGAATGGGGAAAGGGGTGGAGCTCTGCCCCTGCCCCTCACCTCTCCTCACCTGTCAGCCCGGGCTGGGCCAGGGGCCCTAGGTGGGGAACTGGGCCGAGGGGCGGGCACAAGAGGTGGTGGTGCTCCCAAAAGGGCTCCTGGTGGGGTCTTGCTGAGCAGGTGAGGGGTTCCTGGAGTCGCAGTAGGTGGTGGTGGAGGAGCCAAACGGCTGTATAGCAGGGAATGAGCAGGGTCTAGACTATAGAGGCGGGCAGCAGCCATGGCCCCTGGTCCAGTCAACTCCTCACCTGCCTCATAAAAGCGCGGTGGCCTGGCCAGGCGTGGGGGCCCTGCCAACCAGGTTGGCTCTGGGAAGCCTGCACAGCGCTCTGGCAGACTAGGGCCAAGAAAAGGGGGTGGCCGGGGCCTCTCCAAAAGCAAGTGAAGGCCCTGAGGCCCAGTGGTTGCAGCAGCAGCGGCGGCAGCGGCGGCGGCGGCGGCTGCAGCAGCAGCGGCTGCAGCGGCAGCGGCAGCGGCCTCTTCTTTCCGCTCTTCCTTTACCCGCACAGACTCTTTGGCTGGACGGGCTCCTTCCTCGCCAGCCCTGGCCTTAGGAGTAGCAGGAGAAACTCGCAGCTGGGGCCGTGAGAAAGGGAGGTCCCTGGTGGGGGAGGTGGGCAGGCACAAGGGGGACAAAATGAAGGAATTCCTGTGGCTGACAGCACTGCAATGGGGGGAGGGGAGAGGGGAAGGGTGGTGGTGTGGTGGTGTGGTGGTGTGGTGTGGTGTGGTGGTGTGGTGTGGTGTGGTGGTGTGGTGGTGTGGTGTGGTGTGGTGGTGTGGTGGTGTGGTGGTGTGGTGGTGTGGTGTGGTGGTGTGGTGGTGTGGTGGTGTGGTGGTGTGGTGTGGTGGTGTGGTGGTGTGGTGTGGTGGTGTGGTGTGGTGTGGTGGTGTGGTGTGGTGTGGTGTGGTGGTGTGGTGTGGTGTGGTGTGGTGGTGTGGTGGTGTGGTGGTGTGGTGGTGTGGTGTGGTGGGATTTGCAGTTATGTAGAGGACATACCTGTCCTTCTCCTCCTTGGTGACAGAGGGCTCCCTTCGCTCCACAGGCCGCTCCTTGTCTGAGCCCGGTGTCCGGGCAGCTTCAGGGGGTCGGACCCAAGCAGGAAAGGCAAGAGGACTGCGGTGCAGGCGGCCCCATGGGTCTGGAGGGGAGGTGAAGGCTGGTGGGGCTCCTGGGCTTTCTTTCTGGGCAAAGACGGCGCTGGAGTCTGGGTAGAAGGTAAAGCAGAAAGTGACGGGGGCCAGGAGGGGTCACTCCGCAGAGATCACCGCACAGGCCCCGCCTGAGCATACAGCCCTGTTGTCACAGCTCCCACCCTACCCAGCACTCACTGAATGTGGGGCTGCCCAGGCCTCCAAAGGCCCCGTTGGAGAGGGCAGCCAAGGAGGCGAAGCTTGTGGGACGCACAAAGGGATCTGTGGGAGGGAAGGGGAACTGCTCAGAGCACAGGGCAACCAAACTTTGAGCAGGCCCAAAGAAATGGTGAGAAAGAGGCAGGTCAGTAACCAGGCTGGAGCCCTTAGTGGCTTAGATTTTTGGTATTTGTTCTTTGAAACAGGGTCTCACTACATAGTTGTGGCTGGCCTGGAACTCACAGAGATCTACCGACCTCTGCCTCCCCCTCCCCCAGTGTTGGGATTAAAGGCACGTATAACAGCTCTTAGTACTTCGTTATAACCACCACAGACTGCACATCTCTTGTGCCAGGCCAGACACTGCTGTTTAGCCTCTTGACAATCTCCATAAGTAAAAAGGGCAGTTCCCACTTTCAAATGATAAAACAGGCTCAGAGACTTGAAGTGACTTGCCAAAAGTCATCTAGCTGTGAAGTACCATCAGCCTGGGGCACCTCTAACTTTAAAAGTCAAATTCTTATCTGTACCTCCACTCCAGGTATCTGAGACCTCTTGGCAGCTCTCAATTCTGTAGCAAACTACTAGCCTGGAGTCACCCTATCTGTAATACCTGCTCAGTGTGTGACTCTAACTTCACACATAGCCTAAATCTGTCAGAATTAGCTAGTTAACTAGCCTACCCCTCCATGGGAACCACATAGTCTTCTAGTCAGAAACACCGTGATCTGGGTTCAACTCTTTTTTTTTTTTTTTTTTGCCCACCTATACCCCAGGAAACTTTCAAGTCCCCTAGGCCAATAACTATGCTCTCCCTTAGGCCTGCACAGCCTCCTCCTCCACTGTCCCAGGTGGAACCCTATTCTCAATTACTGGCTATTGCAGAGATAGAAGTAGCAGTGGCAGAATGGGGACCATCCTGCCCTTCCATACTCTTTCCACAGAGGAGGGAATCACAGCCCACAGCAGGGAGAGTGACTGCCTAAGGTCACAAAGCAAATAAAACCCCATCTATCCAACTTGAGTTGTTTCTTGGGTCTGGTTTCCATCTCTACTTCCTGTTATTAAGAACAGGGCACAGGAAGCCCAAAATTCTCTTGGTTCTTACCAATGTGGGTGCTGGGGCTCAGGAAGGGTCCATGGGCCCCGGGAGCTGTTGTGAAAGGGTTGGCTGCAGCGTGGACGGCTCCTGGGGCAGAGAGGTGGAGATTCTGATGAGGATGAGTGGGACAAGGTGGACATTGGACTATAGGCTATGAGAGGGCTGGCCAGACTCACCAGTCGCAGTGAAGAGGGAAGCTGGGTGGGAGAGCTCCTGCCCAGGGGGCAGGGCCCCGTAGGGCCCTGGAAGGCAGGGCAAGAGGTCGTTCCGAAAGTCAAGCTTGTGGGAGTCACCCTGCATGGGACATAGGGAGAGGGGCAGTAAGGTGCTAGGTCTGGTCTCAAATTCTTTTTCCTTTTTATCCTATTATTCTTAGATTGACTGTCCCTGACTCTCACTCTTGCCCCTAGTTTCCCTCAAAGGGCTAGCTAGTACCAGAAGGAGAGTTAGATACTTCCTACTATCTCTTTTAGCGCGTTCTCTAACCATACCAATAACTGGGCAGAGAACCCAGGTGCTACAAAACCGCTCAGCAGTAATGGGGACCGGAGAAAAGGCTTCTTGTTAAAATTGTTCTGAGCTTTGTTGAAGGTCACTACCCCGAGTTCAGACAAGCACAACTCTCAGACCCACTCTCCCTAGCCCTCCATCCCCAGTACCTTCATCTTTTCCTGGTGTCTCAGGATCATGTAAGCCACACGCACGTGCATGGCACACCACTTTCCTGGTTTCTGCCGCCCCAGGATGACCAAAGGGAAAGGGAAGGAAAAATGTTCACTCATCACCCATCCCAGGTATGGCCCTGGGCCGAGCCTTGCCACACAGCATCCTCAACATCATCCCTACAACTGAGGGATGACCAGCTTCATCTTAAAGCCTAGGAAACTGAGGCTCAGAGAGATCACCTGCTTTGCCCAAGGTCCCACGGCCAGTTCTATGGAAGCCCAGGTTACGACTTCAAAGCCCTGTCCTTTCTATTGTTTTACTTCTGGCTGCCTTCACATCTTCAACCTCATTTTTCCCAAGCAGGACCCCACCCTCCTCAGCCAAACACCCTGAAACCAGCCCCCAGTCTCATGCAGCCTGAGATCCTCACCAAACTCACCCTCAAAGGTGGCCGGAAATGATCAGGGATCTGGGGATGGTAAAGGAGAGATTGGAGGCGATTCAGACCTCTTCACTGACCTGAGTGTCCCATCTCCACAGCAGCACCCTTCCCACAGTTTCCCTGAGACTACGGCTCCCTCAGGCCACTCTCGGCAGGACCACAGCTCCCTCCCATCTCTTCTCCCACTCTAGGTTTCGCTCCTTCCACATCAGGTTCTGAGCCAGATGCTCGGCAAGTACCCAGTTGGGATGGCTAGGTAGGACAGGTTTCTCTACCACAGAGCAGTCTGTCCTCCAACAGCTTCGTGCATGGGATCCTTAGGGGAGGGAGCCTTTTGAGGAAGTCAGAAACTTAGTCTATCCTTCAGGAAACATGTCCCATACTTTTTCAGTGTTCTCAGAGCCCTGGGATCTGAGACTTGTGGGGAATAGGGGAATGACTCTGGTCACTTTATAAGTTTATTTTTTCATTGTTTCCTGGTACGATGCCACTTGGGGGTGGTGGTGGAGGGGGATCCTGTGACTTACATTTGAAAACCACTGCAAAAACCACTGTCTTGCTAGAGATGTAGCTCGGTGGTAGAATGCATGTATGAAGCCCTAGGTTTGATCTCCAGTATCACCAAACACAACCCAAACACAAAACTACTGCCCATTCATGACTGTATTCTTGGGACAATGTCCTTAGTCTTTTACTCCTCATGCCTGAGAAACGGTTACAGAGACGTTCTCTCCTTAGACTCCTGAGGTGGACTGCAGGGAAGAGCCAGGAACTCACCCTCCTCTAGTCAGCTCTGCTCTCCCCTCAATATACCTTCCAACTCCCCCAGAGCCTGACCTGCCCCCCTCACCTGTGTCCCCTTCTGGGGGAGCCCGCTCAGCACTGGCCCCAGTCGTGGTGGCAGCTCAGGGTTCGTGTTCTGGGAAAGGGGAGTGTAGGGATCAGACAGGAGAGCCAGTGCCAAGTTAAAAGGGGTCTAAAAACTAAGCTGGGTGATGGGACAGGAGAGGGAGCATGGCTTTGCAAGCACCTGGGTCCAGGAGGAAGGGCAGGAGGCTAGACAGTTTTGGGGAGGGGAGGAAGGCATAGAGTCCAGGATGTCTGCAAGGGATGGGAAGTAGTGGTTTCTGGGTCAGGAGCTCACCTTGGGCTGGAAGGCCCCCTGCAGGGAGCCAAAGGAGACAGCTGGCGGGAGACCCGGAGGGAGCCCGGGCACAGCGGGAGGGAAGGCCATGTACGGCTGTGGAGAGAAGGGCACTAGTCCAAGCAGGGAATGGAGGTGCAGCACAGGTCTGGTCTACCCATCTTTGGAATCCACCCTAACACCCCCAAAGAACTTTCCCCAGCTCAGGGCTCTTGCTTTTGGAGTTGAAGACTGAACTCCACTGATACATACATTCCCACACATCACACGCCCTCACACACACTCACATTATGTCGGAAAAGGCCTTCCATCTTTCCTGGGTATTTCTCAAACTAGGGAAGAGAAGGGAAGAGTAAGCTGCCAGCCAGGGACCCAGGATCTTCCTTCCCCTGCAGGAGACACCCTCCCTTAGGCCTCTGAGCCTCATCAGCAGCCCAAGGAGGAGCTCACCATATGGCCGTGGGGAGGCAGCAGGCCCGGGGGGTAGGGGGTGAAGTGCTGGTGGGTGTGCTGGTGGGTGTGCTGGTGTTGGTGGTTGTGCTGGTGGAACTGGAAGGCCAGGGGCCGGGCCGAGCCCCCTGCCCCCACCACCTCAGGGCCACCCTGGGCATTCAGGTATCGAGAGTTCAGGTCCTGGCCGATCAGGTCCTGCTCTGTGGGAGGGGAGGGGAAGAAGGCTTTGAATATCTGGTGCCACCAAGTCAACCTCCTTGGGCCCAGGTGACCGGCCTTCCCTTTAGCCTTGAGCCACTCCCTCCAAAGGCCCCTGGTCCCTGCCAAAGCCAACTGAGCCCATGCTTGGGGCCATGGTCCCCCACCACTCCACCCTGCCAGGACCCCAAACTCACCAGAAAGGGCGTTAGCGGCTGAGGCCCCAGGGTGCCCTGGCACCTGCAGCAGAGGTGGGGGTGGGGGCAGGGTGGGGCCAGGGGAGACCAAGGAGGGGTGGTGGGGTGGTGGTGGTGGGCGCAACCCATGGGGAGGAAAGCTGTGGGTGGATAGAGGCAGGGGCAGTGAGGGCGTCGGGGGCCGGTGGGTGAGCTGCGCGGACGAGGAGGAGGCAGATGAGGAGGAGGAGGACGAAGAGGATGATGAGGGGGGAGGCTGAGCCACGGGAGGGGCCGGGGCCTTGGGGGGCGGCCGTGAAGAGCTGGGGAGAGAAGTGGGGAGATGAGTGAGGGGGTGGGAGGTGCTAGCTCTAACAGGAGGTGGGTCAGAAGCCTGGGGGATGCTGTGGCCTTGGTTCTCCAATATGGGAGATGGCAGAACTTGGCCCCCAGGGACTCCCTGCGGAGAACCAGTCTCAGGATACGATGCCTCCCACACCCAACAACCCCTTCTCTCTTTAGACCTGGCTTTCACAAAGATGCCTCTGTCATGTCTTGCCATTTGTCCTTCTCTTTTCTGACTAAACCACAGCATGAAACAGAACATTCATTTTGATGCTTAATTACAATGGGCCACCAAAGTTCCCACCCTAAGACAGTGGAAGCAGCACCACATTATCCTGTCTGTGAATCAGGTAGCCTGAACTCTATGCCCATCTTGCCATGAACACCCTGGGTGACCTTGAGCAAGTCACTGCCCCTCTCTGAGCCTTAGTTTTCTCAATAATAACAATGATGATGGCGACAAACAACAGTGAGGAACCCCCCCAACAGTGTCATTAACTCTTACCCTTTAATGAGTACTTACTGTACAGCAGCAACTGCTGGCCTCTGCTTTATGACCCAATGCAAGTCTCCAACATGGAGCACCACCTTCCCCAGTGTTACTGTAACCATGCAACCATCTGGACTATACCAATTCCTTTTCTATAACATAACTCACTTTTTTCTGGCCTTATCCTAAGCAGTAACATGTTAAATCAAAAAGCTGAGGTATTAATCATATTTTCCTAAAGCAGCTGACTTTAAATATTTTAGAGTTTACCAAACTAAGACCTGAAATCACTCCATGTCCCACTAATGATGAGTGTACACACTTTGGGAAACGCTGCATTCACTTAGAATCAATTCCCAAAACAGCTTTAAGAAAAAGTACTATTATTACTTCATCTCATAAGAAAGAGGAAATTGAGCTCAGAGGCCAAGTGACTGTCACAAATCATATAGCCAGTAAGTTTAGGCAATGCAAGAATTTAAATCTAGGTCTGACTGACACCAAAGCCAGCATTGTTAACCATCATGTCAGTGTTTCCCAAAGTATGTTCCCAACAACATATCTGTAGCAGACACACTTTACATAAAGGTCTCACCAGCAAATGCGGTTTCGAAAAGGCACAAACTAAATTCCCTCGTACATGAATGTACAAAGGGCTCAGCGAAGCCCTGCAGTAATCTCTTTAAATTTATTTTCCCCAATGCCACTCCAACCTTCCAGTCTCAGAACCCTCTCCCAAGTCAGACTCATTCCATGCCCCAGTCCCAGAATGTAGCTCTTCCCGACCAGATCAGACCTATACACTCACCTGCCAGTGCTGAGGTCCAGGCTGCTGCCATAGGGAGAAGTCCGGAGGCCGAAGGGTGAGACCCGAAGCTGCAGCTGGGGCTGGGGCGGGGGTGGCAGACTGGGGGTAGCTGGTAAGGGTGTAGGGGATGAGACAGGAGGCCGAGGGGCTGGTGGAGGTGGTGGTTCCTTTGGGGGGAAAGGCACTAGCAGCGGGTCGGGCCCTGGGGGCTGCTCTTGGCTCCGCTCCAGGCCCGACACTTTAGGGACCACAGACAGTTTTGCTTCACAGTTCCCATTGAAGGTGCCATGAGGACCCGAGGCTGTGAGGGCAGGATGGCAGACATGCTCAGCAGAGGTTCGTGCTCACCCATGTCCCTTTCATGCTCTCATCCCAGCCCTTAGGACCAACCTTTGCTGGTTGAGACAGTAAAGGAAGGGTCGAGGTCATCATCGGAGACCTGGGAGAGAACGGCAGAGGAAGGGTAGGTTACTAAGCCTCTGGAGCCTGCTATGAACTGGGGGTGGCTGCAAGTCTATTTCATCAGCCTAGCTATGGTCCACTGGAATGTAGGCTTTAGGGGGCTTAAAGAAGGGAGTGGGGCACTGAGGCCAAAAATCTGCTATGCCAGGCAGGGATGGCAGAGATGACAGCAGGTCAAAGCTGTGTCGGCTAAGACTGACTGCTGGAGGGCCGCAGAAACGGCTAAGTGGTTAGTTAGGAGCTTGTACTGCTGTTATGGAGGATCCAAGTTAGATTCCTAGTACCCATGTCAAATAGCTCACAACTGACTGTAACTCCAGTTTCAGAGGAATTTGATGCCTCTGGCCTCTGTAGGCATCTGTACTCACTTGTATAGTCACATATACATAATTAAAAAGTAATAAGGTAAATCTTTTTGCTTGTTTTGAGACAGGGTCTCACTATACACCCTTGTCTGGCTTCAAACTCACAGAGATATATCTGCCTTTGACCTCTGAGTGCTGAGATTAAAGGTGTACATTAACATGCCTGGTCCTAATAAAATAATCTTTAAAAAACACTACCTGGCCTGGAAATCTGTATGATTTGTGAATATTAGCAAAACAAAACAAAACTCCACAACACCTTTAAATCGGTTATATTCTCAGAGCTGGAGAATCCTTGTTAAAACAGACTTGAGGGCCTTTTGACAATGGCCCCCCACCCCGTTCTCATGTGACAATTAACTAGAACTGGATAGTGACCACCCCCTTAGGTGGACCACAATCCTCTGGCTCACCACAATCCCTCTCTAAAAACTTTAAGAGAAAATATCCCACACACATTAGTGTATATAAATGTAGCTACTTATAGGAGTAAAGAGATAGAACATTACCTCCAAGGGCACATTATTTTCCAAAAATTACTAATAAGACACTGAAATAGACTGGGAAGTGGTGGTGTATGCCTCTAATCCCAGCACCCAGGAGACAGAGGCAGGCGGATCTCTGTGAGTTCAAGGCCAGCCTGGTTTACAGAACTAGTTCCAGGACAGCCAAGGCTGCACAGAGAAACCCTGTCTTGAAGGGGGGGGGGGGGGGAGACTGAAATAGACCTTTCCAGGATAGTGCCTACACTGATCAACCATGGCCTGGTGTTCTCACTGCAAGACGCAAATCTACAAACAGACTTGATGGCCCCAGGAAGGAGCATTCAGTTCCAGACTCGTTTTGGACTCTAGTGGAGGCTTCAAAGGTTCTGAGAAGAATGCTAGACCAATGAGCAAGCTGTCAGTTCTCTGGTTACCTAGCCACGTCCACCATCAAAACAATGGGTGGAGGGCAAGAGCGTGAGTTTGGAGAAACAGATCAGCAGATGAGAGCCCTGGCTGTTCTTCCAGAAGATCCAGGTTCAACTCCTACCACCCACATGGAGGCTCACAACTGTCTGTAAGTCCAGCTCCAGGGGATCTGACTCCCTCTTCTGGCCTCCACAGGCACTGCACACAGGTGACACGCAGACACACATGCAGACAAAACACCCACACACAAACTAAAATGAAAAACAAAAACCAAACCAACCAGTCAACCAACCAACCAACCAACCAAAACCCAAACCAAACATCAAACCAAACAACAGGGCCAGGTCAGCAAGAGCACTCAGCAGGTGAAGGGTCTTGCTGGGTGGGCTGGTACTGTCTCTCAGTCCCACCCTGGAGACCACATGGTGGAAGGAGAGAACTACCTCCTGAGAGCTGTCCTCTGACACACACCCTGGCTTCACCCCTCGTCCCAACACCTCCACCTTCCCTCCCCTCCTCCTCAAAACTGAATCCTGGTTCAGTACAACCAACCCACGGTCCCACTCAGGGGAAGGATGTCTGCTGCTTGTGCAAGTTCTGTAAGCTGCAGACCATCTTAACATCTGTAGCGATGCCCACCCAACCATCCCTAGCCCACTCACCCTCTCATCCAGATCACTTTCTGCGTCACACTGAGAAGGAAAGAGAGAGATATCAGGAGACAGAAGAGGAGTGGGACCCACGGGGAGGGAAGGGCCGTTCTAGGTAGACAGCACTTACTATATATCCAGCCTCCAGAGAGTGACGGGAGAAAGCCTGGGGAGACCAGAGTCCAGAGGTAAGGGAGGCTGACTGGCCAGGAACTGTGTAGAGCCACAACTCCCAGCGAGGCATTCAAGGACACTTCAAATCTAGTCTCAATCACTTTTTCTAGCGTTTTCTTTGGGTACTTCCCGCCTCCATTCCCAATCTCTCATAATATGACGGGTTCTCACATCTTACATTTTGTTCAAAACAACTTTTCTTCATTTCTCTCCTCAGCAAACTTGAGTCTACTTGGGGCCCAAGACATTCTAGGGGGCTTTCCCTAACCACAACCTCTGCCCATCCCCCAGACAGAATGAGTGGCTTCCTCATGTGGGTTTCTGCAGCACTTCTAGATCTTTCCCAGTTCACTGCCTTGTACAGCTGCTCAAAATGGTCTAGGTGTCTGCTTGTCGACTGTTCCTTTCTCCCTAGGCTGCCACCAGCTAGAGGGGGGGCAGGGACATCTCATTTATTCATACGTCAACGAGGTGTCTCGTGAATGATCGGCACGTCTGTAGTAGACACAGCACAAGTAAAAGCAAGTGAGTCTGACTACAGTCAAGTCTTTGCCAGGCCTGGACTAGAGGGCTGCTGTCCCATCTGCTCTGCCTTCCTCTCTGCTCTGAAACTGGGGTCACTGTTTAGGACTGGCAGTTTCCATGCTCACGGAAAACCGATCTACACGAGTGATATTCTGACAGAGGGCTTTTGGGAGACTGGGATCTGGGACAGGCTCACCTCTTTCCGTCTTCGCTTACTGGGCCACTTGCGGGGCCGATCCCCGGAGGGCCGGCCGGGCTCGCGATCTGAGCTGTCTCCTGGCTCCCCAGTGGCCCCACTGGAGCCCCCCCTCTTCCGCTTCCCAGAATGCTTCAGCCGGTGCTCCAGTCGCTCTGGGGGCTGAAGAGATGCATCCTTCTGTAGAAGAGGAGGTGGGACTGAAGGGGTTGGAGAAAGAGAAGCTCCCCAACTCTCCAAGGGTGACCAGGCCACTCCAATGCCTCTCAGTCGGGGTAACTTAGGCAGTCCCCAGGGATAGCTCTACCTCCTCCCACCCCAGGGTGGGGCAGAAGCCGGGCCAGAGGAGCCGGTTGCTCAGGTTTGGGGTGTCACCACTGCCCCTCAGCCCCATCCACTCTGAGGGCGGTATGCTCCCCTCTGCCCCCCGGCCCTCCCCCAGAGACCCCCGGCCCTAGCAGGGCACACCTGCAAGGCCTCAAGACTGGCAAAGCTAGCGATGGCAAAGCCATCGATCAAGTCTTCCTCCTCCTCCTCCTCCTCCTCCTCCGGCTCCTCCTCGGCTTCCCCGTCGTCTGCGGCCCCCTCGTCCTCTTCCTCCTCTTCCTCGCCCCGGCTGCCCGAGCCGGCAGGCCGCTTCCGAGCTCGCGGTCTCGGGGGCCGGGGCCTGGGTCGGGGCCGCCGCCGCCGCAGCCCCCCAGGCCGCTCTCCAGAAGACGCTGACGACCAGGGCCGGGCGGGCGGCGGCGGCGACGACGAGGAGGAAGACCCGCGCGGGGCGGCCAGCAAGGCCCGGGGCGCGTCACCGCCTGGACCGCGGCGGCGCCGCTGCTCCCGATCACGGTCTCGCCGCGAGCAACGTCTTCGCCGCCGCTCCCCCTCGGCTGCCCAGCCCGGGCCCGGGGCCGCGGCCGTCTCCATGGTGACGGCCCTCAGCGCCGCATCCGGAGGCGGCGGGGCCCGAAGCGGCCTGTCCACAGGCCCGGGGTCGCGGGCGCGGTGCTGGCGTTAGCACAGGGACACGAGAGCTCCGGCTTCCTCTTTAAAGCAGGATCCGCCGGCCCCTGGCTTGCCCCAAGGCCAAGGCCCAGAGAGCCGGCGCCGCCCCCGGGGCGACAAGCCTGAAGGCCCCCCCTGTCGGGCTGGCGGGGCCGCGACGACGAAAACGGAGCGGCCGTCCCTTTAAGGCGAGGCCTCAAACTGTCCAGCCCCCGGCCCCTTTAAGACGACTCCACCGTGTCCGGCTGGTCTAGTGCGGCGGCGGCCCCGTGCCAGGGGTCGAGGCAAGTCTCCCAGAGGAAGAGGAAGGGCCACCCCTTTAAAAGGGGCGGAAAGCACAACCTCCCCTTTAAAAGTGTCTTAAGTCCTCCGGCTGAAAGAGGCCACCCCTTTAAAGAGTCCCGAGGCTTTCAAACAGCAGGCCGTCCCTTTGAAGAGCTCGCAGTCAAGTTTCTAGGCCTCCGCAAGCGGCCACTTCCCCTTTAAGATGAATTTGGGGAACTTCTTGCGTGGGACAGGAGGTAGGAAAACTCCACTCGCCCCAATTCTTCCGACGGGAGTGTCAGCTTCGGCAGGTTTCCCCTTTAAGGCTGGCGTTGTAGTCGGCCAAGTTCTGGGCCCACCCCTTTAAGGAGATTTAAAGAGGGCTACGCCTCCCGCAGCCTTGAAAGGTGCAAGGGGGCGGAGCCTGCCTTCCGAAGCCCCGGATGTGAGGCAACGGTGACGGATGGAGCGTCTCTCCCTGTCCTCCGACATAAAAGACTCTTCCTCCTTTCCTCCGTCCCTGACTGACTTGTGTCTGGAAGGATCCGGAAAGGCCGCTGGGCAGCGAGGAACTCCACTGTACCCTCCTGTTGTCTTCTTCGGAGTCTTCGGCCTCCCGTCCGCCAGAACTCCCCTGCCCCTCCTCCCTCTTCCTCCTCGGCCAACGCCTCCTTCCTCTCTCCGCCTCCTCCCACTCTCCGCCTCCTTCCCCCTCCCCCGTGGCTCGGGCGTTTATAGGTTGGCAAGTACGTCAACGCGGGGGGCGGAGTCCAGGTCGCGGGAGTGCCGGATGTAACCGCCCTCAAGCCTTGGATTGGCCGTCAGGTTAGCCCCGCCCTCCCCCAGCCTTGGGACTCGACTGGTCCGGAGGAGGTGTTGGGGCGGTCCCGCCCGCCTCTTCCTGCTCTCCGTCGATTGGCCGCCCTCTGACGGCGACGAGGCCAGGCGTCGGGAGGCGGTGCCTGGGCGGGGAGGGCGGCGGCGGCGGGGCGGGCCGGGCAGGGGCAGGGTGGCCCGGAGGGCCGGCTCCTGTCCCCGCGGGGCTCAGGAGAAAAGAGCGCCTCGCATTCGAGTGTGGAGTACTCTTTCCCGCTGACTCACTTGGTGGTGGGTTCGAGGTAAATATCTGCGGTTTGCTTTTTTTCTTTTTCTTTCCTTTTTTTTTTTTTTTTTTGGTTTTTCGAGACAGCGTTTCCCTGTGTAGTTTTGGAGCCTGTCCTCGAACTCACAGAGACCCGCCTGCCTCTGCCTCCCGAGTGCTGGGACTACAGGCGTGCGCCGCCGCCGCCGCCCGGCTGTTCGCTCCACGTTTATTAAGGGGATCTGTACCCGAACGAACAGCCAGTTTTCCAGCCCCAGGGTGAAGGTCCTGGGCACTGTCATTACTGCGTGGGTATGGACATGCGTGTAGGGGGCGAGTGCCATATATGCATGCTGAGGCTCGAGGACAACTTCGTGGAGTCTTACCCCTTTCATGTCCTGGAACTCGCTCTGTAGCCCAGGCTGGCCTCGGGGATCCAATTCTGGATACTAGGCTTATGTGCCAAGCGCCTTTTATCGGCTGAGCTAGCTCACTGGCCCTGCCTGTTACTGTCATGTGGACATTTCCTTGACAAACTCACCTTGTTTTCTTGTTGATAAATTCCCTCATGGGGCTTGTACAGGTCAAGTCTCTATGATAGGTTGTCCTAGGTGGGTGATTACAGCATTTGGGAGGAACTCAAGGCCTTAGTCTGTCCCAAAGCCTTTTCATTTCTACGCTGTAATTGAATAGTGTATGGGGGCATTTTTTATTTGTTTTTCCCTCCATAAATATCACCTCATAAAAGCATTATCTCTGGGCTGGAGATGTAGCTCAGTGGCACAGCAGTCTAGGTTTAATCCCCTAGCACTGCCTGGGGATGAGAGTGGGGTGAGGAGTCTCTATGTCTACCCCCCTTGTCTGCAATCCCTTTTTTCTTCTCTGGCACTGTCCCCTTTTTCTGCTCCTTTGGTGAGCAACATAGAAACATGAACTAGTATAACTAACTGATCTCAAACTCTGCTGAAGACACAAAGGAATCAGAAATATATTGAAAACTTTATAGAAATATAGAGAAAAAATACAATTGATCCTGAAGGATGGATGGACAAACAGTTGGAGCTCCTAGAGCTGACAGGGGTGTTCCCTATCTACCTCCTCCTCCAGGAGCAAGGCATCTAGTTCCTTCAGCCGCTCTTGCAGCAGAGGTCCCACATCCTGACTGGGTGCCCGGTTGGGAGTAAGGGTCCTGCCAGCTGCAGTGCGGGCCCCTCGTGATGGTCGACGGGATCGAGGAAGGCTACTGTCCCGAAATTGTACAGCCCGTCGGAGTTTCTTAGAGCTGGTAAAAATCAGAGTCCCATTGCGCTCCCGTGGTTCCTCAAAGATGGTCTCAAAGGTCCTGGGCCAGGCAGGGAGAAGAAGTGTTTACCGGCATGCTCCCTGGTTCAAACAGCCCACTACTACCCTCAGACCTTCCAAGTTTCTCACCTTCTGGCTGTGGGCGATTGGTAGTTCTTATTGGTATAGATTTCTTCCAAAGTGAACTCCTTCTTGTTTAACCTGGAAGCAAAAAGCAGAGGGTACTGAGAAACCTTGAGCAGGGAGGCCCTGAGAAGGCAGAGGCAATGACTGAATTTCAGTTTCTGTGCCATGCAAGAGGTAGAAGTGACATCTGAGGAAGTTATAAGCACAAGCCACATCCTTGCTAAACTTAATCTTCCAGGCTGGACTACACTCCCGGAGGAGACAAGGCTATACTTGAGGAATAGGAGTTAGCAAGGCAGCTCCCTGCTCTCTGAGCCTCTCACCTGACTGGTCGAGGCAGCCCCATTGGCGTAAGGTTTGGTTGTAGACGGACAGGCGTCCTCCGTATTCTGAATCTAGAAACCTTTCCCATGGTCTGCAAAAATGGGGCAGAGGGTGAAAGAAAGGTATGGATTCAGGCCTCAGCTGGCTCCTGTCTCTTTACTCATTACCTTGGTCTCTGGGTCAGAAAACACCTTGTCCTTTGAGGCTTTTAACTCCTTCCCCTTGGTTGAACCCAATCTGCAGAGATGGTCAACAATCAGGAACAAGGGAATACACACAGCAATACACCCGTCTTCTGTCACTGGTTACTGAGCAAAGGAGGCCAGGCTCAGGCCGTGGCCAAGGCTTCCAGAAGGGTTTATTGAGAGCACTACCTGGGTTCTGCTGGTTCGCAGAAGAAGGAAGTGGATGCAGTGGATGAGCAAGATGTAGTGAGAGAAGAGGAGGCTCCCACTCCTCCAAGAGGGAAGACCTCTTTCCGGAGACAGGGCCGAGGAGGTGGTGGGGTCCGGGCCATCTCCCCACAACCCACAGTATGTCTCCGGGGCCTGGACTGGCTTGGCTGGGATGGAACAGGAGGCCAGGTACAGCTACCTGGGCCAGGGGGCCCTAGATCAGGGCAGGAGTAGCTTCGGCCCAGAGATAACTTAGGGACAGATGCTGGGGAATTGTCCTGAGTCCGCCACTGGCGGATAGGGGGCCGGGGGCTGACAGATGCAATTTTCTCAGTAGCCCTGGACTGCTCAGCCTCTGAGATAGCAATCTTCAACTCCAATTTCATGGGAGGTGATGGGGGTGGAGGCTGTGGTGCTTTGTTAGGCGTGAGGAAGATGTCAGCGAAGCTCTCAAGCTTGGATCGGACGGAACGGAAGAGAGGGGCCAAGCCCCAGGGACTGAGACGGGGGCGTAAAAGGCTGGACGGTGGTGGGGTCAATGGGGCCTCCAGAGCAGGATCTGGGGCTGAGGAAAGGAGAGGGTCACAGGTGGGCATTCCTCACCCTCGGGTGATTTAAGCACCACCTCACAAGCCTCAGTCTCTTCCCCAGACACTAAGCTGTCTCCAGATGAGTGAACCTGCTCCTAAAGTCCTGTAGTTAGGATTGCCTAACACGCACTACAACCTGGATTTGATCTCCAGTATTGCAAAGCAAAACAAGAACCCCGCAAGTCCCTGAGGTCCAAATCCCGTTTTTGTACATCCTGCTCTGCCCTGGGAAGGGGTAAGTCCCACCCTTAGCCTGCCCCTGATGTTTTAAGCTCACGTTGGCTACTCCACACTTTTGAGTCTTATTCCTCTATTCAAGTCTGTACCTGGTAATGGGCTCTCTGGAGGGTCAGCAGGCAGAGTGGACGGCTGGGATGGAGGTTCTAGTTCTCTGGGTGCAGGCATTGGCTGGTGAACTTTTGTCATAGGCTCAGCTCTGGGGTGAAGGGACAAAGTAAGAGTTGGGGGTGCTTCCAAGTCCGGATCCCTCCTAGGCCAGTGCATCCCCTGGCCTTTAAGGCTTCTGAAGGTGCTATAAGGAAGGAGTAGACAAGTAACTCCTGATGCCCCCAGCTCTAGATATCTGGATGATAGCTTTGATAATCCCTTCCCTAGCCCTCTTACCTTTGTGCTGGGACAGTGAAGTTGGGCCTATCTTCAGCAAAACCCTGAATATAAACAGGGGAGGTGTTATGAAAAAGCAGGAAGCCATCTTTGGCTTCCCCAGCTTCCTAAGTCCTAACTCATTCCCCAGATATCTGTTTGGTTGTACAGAAAAGATTTTTTTTTTCTTATACGCTTTATTCAGGTAGTCATTGGGGTGGTGCACAAGCCTTTATCCCAACACTTGAAAAGTAGAGGCAGGCTCTAAATTGGGCCAGCCTGGTCTACACAGCGAGTTCTAGGCCACCCAAGTCTACATAGTGAAACTCTGTCTAAAAAGAGGGGGAAGAGGGGACTGGAGCGATGGCTTAGCTCTTCCAGAGGACCCAGGTTCAATTCCCAGCACCCATATGGCAGCTCACAACTGTCTAACTCCTGTTCCAGGGGTCCAATGCCCTCATATATGCAAGCAAAACAACAGTGCACAAAAAAATATAAAATAAATTATTTTAAAAAATTCTGTTGTCCTGCTTTACAGAAATCCACCCCCATCCTCATGCTTGCCCTAGCTGGACCCAGCTATCTTCATCATACTGTCTTATACCTCAACTGGTTGTTTGGGACTGGCAATGTCTTCCAGTACCACCACCAGGGTGGGTTGGGTAACCTGGTCTGTCTTTTGTGAAGGGCTCTCTTCTGGGCCAGGGGCTGTCCTTGATCTCATCCTCGAGGTGGGAGAGGAGCGGTGAATGCGGCTCAGGGGTTCTCGGCACAAATGCAGTGGGTCGAGAGGCCTAGAGAAAGAGCAGGGAGATCAGTGGGCTCAGCTGCGCTCAGCTCATTCCCTTCCGTGTCACACTCACCTGGCTTCTAAGTCCCACTTGACCTGCTGGGGTGGTAAAGCAGGTGACTGTCTGCAGACAGAATCCTGACGATTGTTGTGATCCATTGACCTGGACGTGTCCTCTTGGTGTGCCAGGGGGACCTGAGAGAGGAAGAGTCGTTAAAAGGAAGCCAAGCTGGGCTCATGCCTCCAATCCCAGCACCTGTGAGACTAACGCCAAGAGGACAGCCTGGGCTAAAAGGTGAGACCCTGGCTCAGTAAGACAAGACAACAAAGGGCACAGTAATGGCATGGGGCCGACTGGACAGGATCTTCTGTGTCTCGGTGTCCCTAGTCACAGAGGGGACGGATTTTGGCTAGAATTCACTCAGATCCCTAATAGAAGCGATTTGGGCTGAATTAGGGGTGAGATATTAGAGTCAGGAGATACAGGTGTGAAATGCAAGTGATCTAATCTTCAACCCAGGCTCTGAAGAAATGGAAAAAGGTGACAGTTTTCTCATATTGTGTAGCCAAAGACACCACCAGCGTATTTCCCAGGGGGACAGGGCAGTCAGAAGAGTTTCTCATTTCTACCTAGTAGGATATGGTTCCAGCTCAGTGGAGGGTAGGGGAGGACAGACACACTAGTTACCCCAGAATCATGCAGAGGTCTTGCATTAAGGAGACTGCCTTGAACGCTGGCTTAAGAGATCTGGTCTAACTTTAGTAGGGAGCCAGGGCGGGGGTGGGGGTCAGGGAAGAGAGAGGGATCTTAAAGTTAAAGGGCTCACCTTGTTTGGAGCCATGACATCTTCCAGCACCACTGCCAGGACCCGCCGAGAGGCCTTTTCCAGGGGCGAAGGGGACCCCAAAGGCTGCAGCCTCGGTCGCTTCGGGCTCCTGGCTTCCCATAATGCTCGGGCTAGGGGCTGGCGGCACAGGCTTGACTGTCTAGAAGGGCTGGAGGGTGAAAGAAGTAGAAGACAGTTGCTTGAACCGGTTGTTGGCTCTGTAGCGGTCGGGTACAGCCGCCAGGATCCCTGTGTCCCGGGCTTAAGACAGGCAGGCGGGTGGGGTGCGCTCTCACCTGGGGTCCCCAGGCAAGTCCATGGGGAAAGCGGTGGTTCCGGGGAGCCCCTGGGGGATCCCAGGTTGCAGCCTGGGGTAAAGGGGGAACAGGGGAGTGGGGAATGAGATCCAGCTCCTCCCCCGGGGTTCCGCCCTTCATGGTCTGCCTGTGGCTCCGGGTAGGCCACAGGCCCTTCCTCGGAAGGGCGCCCCCGGCTGGCCGCTCGGAGCCGGGTCCTCCCGCTGCAGCCGCCTTGAGCACTCGGGCCCTGCCTGGCACCTGCCGAGACTAAATTGCGGCGGTCGCAGCTCTTCCGCGGCTCGAGCCTCCTGAGACCTTTGTCTCTGTAGATGCCTCTCTGAGGTTCTCAGGGATCCGCTGGGATCCCGGTCCCGGGAGGCTCCGTTTCCGCTAGATTGCTCGGTGATCCTGGCCCCGCCGAGCAAGGGCTCCAGAAGAAGTGCTCCACATTCTAACAGCCCTCCCTCCCTCCCACCAGATCGCCTAAATTGGATCTCTGTGGAAAGAATCCTACAGCGCGGTTCTTCCAATCAGAAGCCGCGCGACTCGCCTCCTCCCACTGTGAGCTTCGTCGGAACCAAGTTCCACTCGGGGGAGGCCCGAGCTCAGTCCGGATTCCGGGGTGCACGCTGTCAAACCGATGCCCCATTCACGCCAATCCGGAAGGTCCAGCCCACCGGTAACATCCCACCCCAAGCCCCCGCCCCGCTCGGATCCCCGCCCCGCGTCCTCGGAAGCCCGGGACCAGATGGCTCGAACGTCTCCTTCTCCGCCCGCCTCTCTGCCCTCTCTCCAGCCCGGTCCCCCTCTCCCACCCCTCCCCTGCGCCGCTCACCGCAGCTTTCCAAGGATCCCGGGTTTTCGACAGCTCCCACCTCCGGCTTCTTTAAAACCAGCCTTACGCAGCTCTGTCCAACCGTCACTGGCCTTCTTCTCTGTGTCTTGGGCACCGCCCAATCGCCGGCCCCGGTCTTCCGGGGTTAGGAGAAACTACGTGAAACCGCCAGGCGGCCATGACATCTAGGGGCAAGAAGTTAAACTGGGACAGCACCGCCATTGCAATTGAGGGCAGTGAGGCTTGAGCACTAGTCGACCGAATAGCGTCATTTTTCAAAGACCGGTCAGATACATTCGGACAACTGTACTGAAGCTGCAGTTTCTCCACCTTTTGAAAACCTTCTTCCGTTTTTTTCTTCTTTTTCTTGTTCCTATGCGAGTAAACATTGAGTGCTGACGACTTGAGAAATTCCCATTCTCTTAGGTTCCTCGGGGTTGAGGATCTGGGAGTGAGGGAAAAAGAGGGGTTTGAACCCTGAAGATGCAAAGTTAACGATTAGGGCCGGTGCGCCCTCTGGCTGGTTCAGTTTCTGGAGAGACTGGGCAGAGCCTAAGTGGGGAGAATGCTGGATGCAGTGAGCTTCATTCTCCGGCGTGTATGTTCACTTATTCCTCGAGCACCGTCCGCAGGCCACTCGGAAGGTTCAGTAGAGGCGCCATTGCAGGAGACCAATGGCCAACCTGGGGTTGCCCGGTGGAGCAGGTTCAGTAACTCTTTGAAGAGGAGCCTGTCCTGTGGAGGGTGCCAGGTAGTTAGGAATAAATGAGAAGGAGTAGAATCCTAATGTTTGGAGAGCCTGCACTAATAGACCCCTTATTAGGAGCTGGGCTGTTGGTGGAGAAGAAGTGGGCATTTACTGGCGTTTTGCACTATGAATGTGCCTTCACCACCTAACCAAAGCCCCTAACTTCCCTAGGATTCCTGGTTCCAAACCAGTCCGTGTGTGTGTGTGTGTGTGTGTGTGTGTGTGTGTGTGTGTGTGTGTGTGTGTTGGGTGTCTTCCTCAATTGCTCACTTTTTTTTTTTTTTTTTTTTTTGAGCTGAGGATCGAACCCAGGGCCTTGTGCTTGCTAGGCAAGCGCTCTACCACTGAGCTAAATCTCCAACCCCTGCTCACTTTTTTTTTTAAAGAAAAAATTTACTTTTTAAAAGGTATGCTTGCTGGGCGGTGTTGGCTCACGCCTTTAATCCCAGCACTCGGGAGGCAGAGGCAGGTGGATCTCTGTGAGTTCCAGGCCAGCCTGGGCTACTAAATGAGTTCCAGGAAAGACGCAAAACTACACAGAGAAACCCTGTCCCGAAAAACAAAAAACAAACGAACAACAACAACAAAAAAAACCTAACTAACTAACTAAATAAAATAAAATAAAAGGTATGTTTATTGCTGGGCAGTGGTGGCACGTACCTTTAATCCCAGCCCTTGGAAGGCAGAGTCAAGGTGGATCTCTGTGAGTTCAAGGTCAGCCTGGTCTACAGAGCGAGTTCCAGGACAGCCAAGACTACACACAGAAACCCTGTCTCAACTTGCCCCCCACAGAGAGTGTATCTTCCCACTTCAAAAGACTTAATTAAGAAAAAATCCCTCACAGTTGTACTCAGCCACTGGGTTTTAGTTAATTTCAGATGTAGTCACGTTGACAACCGAGAACAGCCGTCACAGGCCCAGGATGGCTGGAACTCACAGCAATCCTCTTGCCTTAGCTTCCCGAGTGCTGGGCTTTACAGGTGAGCACCACTGTGTATGGCTAAAAATACTTTTCTTGAAATACTCACATGTCATTCAAATATACAATAAAGTAGTGTTTAGTCCCCAGAGCCTTGAGAAAAATGAAAAATTAAGTGGCTTTTAAAACTTAAATGTTATTTATTTATTGGGGCGGGGCATGCCATAGCATGTACAGAGAGGTCATAGCACACCTTGAGGGAGTCCATTCCTTCCACCGGGTGGGTTGGGGGAATTGAATTCAAGTTGTCAGGTTTGGCCAGCAGGCGTCGTTCCCAGCTGAGCCACCTCAGCAGCACATTCTCTGAGTGCAAAACTATCACTGCAATTTTAGTACATTTCCTCCAAAAGAAATCACACACCTCTTGGCCATCATTCCTCCCATTTGTTCCTTATGCAGTCCTTACTAAGCCATATCTACTTACTCCTTCCCCCCTCACCCGCCCGCCCCCAGACAGGGTCTCTGTGTAGCCCTGTCTATACTGGATCTCGCTCTGCAGATCAGGCTGGCTTCGAACTCACAGAGATCCACCTGCCTCTGCCTCCCAAGTGCTGGGATTAAAGGTGTGCACCACCACCGCCCCCATCGCTATTGTCCTTTTAAAAGGCTCATTGGTGTATTGGTGCTCTGCCTTCCTGCGTGTCTATGCACCATGTCCTGCACCTGTCTGCCTTCCATACAGTTTGATTTTGGACATTTTTGTACAAATGTAATCATAAAATGTAGTCTTTTGTATCTAACTTATTTTAGTAATATTTTAAAAATGTCTATTTTTATTTTATGTGTGTGGATGTTTTGTCTGCATGTATGTAAGTGTCCTATGTCCACAGAGGCCTGAGGAAGGCATCACATCCTTAGAACTGGATTTAAAGATGGTTGTGAACCACTGTGTGGATGCTGGGAACTAAACGCAAGTCCTCTGCAACAGCAGTAAGTGCTCTTAACTGCACGGCCCATAGCTCCAGCCTTAGCCTTAGCAGTAGGTTTTTTTAAGACACCATTTGTTGCGGGACATTTGATCACACCGAGATTGCATTATATACTGGAAAACCTGTTTCTAGTTGTGGTGTGGCTCAGCCCTAGCACACACCACTAACCCAAGAGCTTTTTGTTTATTGTAAACAGGATTAAATAAAGTCAACTATAGATCAAGAGGCAGAGCAAGCAACCAGTTGACAGGAAGTGAACCAGAAAAAAACCATAGAGAGTAAGACGGAGTCAGGACAGAGAGACACACAGAAAGTAGAAGGGAGGGACATTGAGTTGGAGGAGTCTTGTTTGAGAAAGGTCTTGTTCTGGGAAGTTAGAGGAGGAGGAAGGTCAGCTGGGTACTTTCTCTACCTCTCTGAGCTAGCAGGCTTTCGCCTCAGCATCTGGCTTCCGAGTCTTTATTGGTAATCGAACATTGAGATTTTGTCAAAAACAACAACCATTTCATTATTTATTATGTATTAATTAATTTAAATTAGTTTTTAAAGGGAATTAATTAGTGTATTTATTCTTCTCTCATATATTACATCCTAACTTCAGTTGCCCCTCTGCCTCTCTTCCCAGCACCCTCCCCCTACCTCCCCTTCCCCCAGATCCACTCCTTCTCCATTTCCCTTCAGGAAAGTCAGGTCTCCCAGGGATGTCAAGCAAGCATGGCATAACAAGTTACAATAAAACTAGGCGCATACCCTTCTGTCAAGGCTGGACAAGGCAACCTAGTAGGAGGAAAAGGGTTCCAAAAAGTCAGAGACAAAGCCGGGTGGTGGTGGTGCATGCCTTTAATCCCAGCTTCAAAACCACACAGAGAAACCCTGTCTCAAAAAAACAAAAACGAGGGGTTGGGGATTCAGCTCAGTGGTAGAGCGCTTGCCTAGCAAGCACAAGGCTCTGGGTCCGGTCCTCAGCTCCGACAAAAACAAACAAACAAACAAAGTCAGAGACAGCCTCTTGATCCCATTGTTAGTACCACAAGAACACCATAACATATATGTAGAAGACCTAGGTCAGACTCATGCAGACCCTCTCATTGTTGCTCCAGTCTCTGTGAGCTCCTATGAGCACTGGTTAGTTGATTCTGTGGGCCTTGTTCTTGTGGTGTCCTTGACACCTCTGGCTCCTACAATCCTTCCCCCTCTCCTTCTGAGGGATTCCCCGAGCTCCGCCTAATGTTTGGCTGTGAGTCTCTCATCTGCTCCTATTAGTTGCTGAACGAACTTCTCTGATGATGGTGACGCTAGGGTCTGGTCTACCAGTGCAGCAGGGCTCATTAGGAATCATTCACTGACTTTTTTTTTTTTTTTTTTTGCCAGTGGTGTTAGGTCTATCCTGGGTCTCTGGGCTGTCCAGCCTCTGGGTCCTGGCCCTCCAGGCAGTGTCAGGGGTGGGCTCCCTTTCGTGGCAAGGGTCTCAATCTGGACCAGTCATTGATTGGCCATTCCCACCATTTCTGCACCATCTTTAGTGTGGGCCTTGCCTGGTTACAGGAGATGGAGTTTCCGATCCAGCTGTCTTTCCCAGTACTCTCTCCCTCCATTCCTCCGCCGTCCCATCCCTCCTAATCCTAGCCCCACCCACCCCCAGCCCACACTCGGAATCTATTCTCTTCCCATGTTTCCCTCTTGAGCATACCTTGTGACTTAGTCTCTTTGGGTCTGTGGATTATAGCATGATCCTTTAAAGGTGTGCATGATCAACCCTTGTCGTGGAATAATCTTTCTGTACACTGTGAATATGTGTTGTGGAATATTAGTTTAAGATGTGTTACATTTGTTTATGCTATGGAATATTTGTTTAATGATGCAAAGATGTATTGCATTCTTTTTTTTTTTTTTTTTTTTTTTTGAGCTGAGGATCGAACCCAGGGCCTTGTGCTTGCTAGGCAAGTGCTCTACCACTGAGCTAAATCCCCAACCCATATTGCATTCTTTTATGTTGCATTTATTTAAATCTGCAAAGCTGTGTTATTTTGCCCAAAATACCTGATTGGTGTAATAAAGAGCTAAATGCCCAGTAGCCAGGCAGGAGAGAGGGATAGGGCTGCCAGGCAGAGAGAATAAATAGGAGGAGAAATCTAGGCTTGGGAGGAGAGGGAAGAGAGAGAAAAGGAGAAGAGGAGGATGCCAGGGGCCAGCCACACAGCCACAGAGTAAGAAGGAAAGAAAGATATATAGAATTAAGAAAGATAAAAAGCCCAGAGGCAAAGCTTAGAAGAGAAATGGGATAAGTTAAGTTAGAAAAGCTGGCTAGAAACAAGCCAAGCTAAGACTGGGCATTCATAAATAAGAATAAGTCTCCATGTATTTATTTGGGAGCTGGATGGCGGGCCCCCAAAAGAGTAAAAAACCCGGGCTGGAGAGATGGCTCAGTGGTTAAGAGCACTGACTGCTCTCCCAGAGGTCCTGAGTTCAATTCCCAGCAACTACTTGGTGGCTCACAACCACCTATTATGAGATCTGGTGCCCTCTTCTGGCCTGCAGGGACACATGCAGGCAGAACACTGTATATGGAATACTGTATACATAATAAATAAATTAATTTTAAAAAAAGAGTGAAAAACCCCACAAAATCAACAACAAATGTGTGTCATTTGGATTGGTTTAATAAACAGCTGAATGTCCAATAGCCGTGCAGGATTTTGGGGGCAGAGGGAACTCGGAAGAAGCATGGCAGAGTTAAGAGGAGATGCTGGGACTCAGAGGAGGCAGCATGGTCAATACATGGTAAAGGTGATAAAGCCAGGAGGCAGTAAGTAGATTAATAAAAATGGATTAATTTAAGTTATAAGAGCTAGTTAGAAACCAGCCTAAGCTATTGGCTGAGCGTTCATAATTAGTAAGTCTCTAGGTCGTGATTTGGGAGCCGGCAGGAGAGAGAGAAAAATCCACTAACAAAACCTGGCTTACTTGTTTACTTTTGAGACAGCATCTTCCATTGTAGTCCAGGCTGTCCTTGAACTCATGGCAATCCTCCTGCCTCATCTCCTAAATTCTGGAATTTTAGCCCTGAGTCACCATGCCCATCTTGCTTTTATTTTTGAAAATTTATTTTATGCCTGCATTTATGTCTGTGCACTATGTACATTGTACCTGGTACCCTCACATGCCAAGAAAGGGTGTTGGAGGTTGGGCAGTGATGGCGCACGACTTAAGTCCCAGCACACGGGAGGCAGAGCCAGACGGATCTCTGTGAGTTCAAGGCCAGCCTGGTCTACAGATCGAGATCCAGGACAGGCACCAAAACATCACAGAGGGTTATAGACATTGTTGCTAATCAGTCACACAATCATTTGGGCAAATAATTTATACTCTAGAGAAATGGTTCTCAACCTGTGGGTCATGACCCCTTAGGGGTTGACTGACCCTTATATAGGGGTTGCATATCAGATATTTAATTACAATTAATAATAGTACCAAAATTATAGTTATGAAGTAGCAATAAATATAATTAATTTTATGGTTGGGGTCACCACATGAGGAACTGTATCAAAGGGTCACAACATTAGGAAAGCTGAGAACCGCTGCTCTAGAGTCTGAGCTAGTTACAAAGCTACTGTAATCAGTAGGTTAGGTATAGGAAGTGTCTTAGTTACTGGCTAGTCTTATGTCAATTTGACACAAGCTGGAGTCATCAGAAAGTAGGGAGCCTCAATTGAGAAAATGCCTCTGTAAGATCAGGGTGTAGGCAAACCTGTAGCGAATTTTCCTAATTAGTGATTGATGGGGAAGGGTCCAGCCCATTGTGGGTGGTGTCATCCCTGGGCTGATGGTTCTAGGTTCTATAAGAAAGCAGTCTGAGCAAGCCATGAGGAGCAAGCCAGTAAGCAGCACTCCTCCACAGCCTCTGCATCAGCTCCTGCTTCAAGGTCCCTGCTCTGTTTGAGTTCCCGTCCTGACTTCCTTGATGATTAACTATGGTATGGAAGCATAAGCTGAAAAAAAAAACAACTTTCCTCTCCAAGTTGCCTTGATGTTTCAACACAGCAATAGTAACCCTGACTGTTCTATTGTTGTGAAAAGACATCATGACCAAGGCAACTTACGCATTTATTAATGCATGGGTCTCTACAACCAACACAGCCAGTAGAGTAATGATCCACAGAGGCAAGAAGGCAGCTTGGTTCAACACAACTAAGTAGCTGGTGTTGTTTCAAACTTAGAGAGTCTGACCTGGAGTAGTGTACTTTAGGTAGTGTACTTCAGGTATGTTTAAGCACAGTACAATTTAGTGCAACCATTCCCATGATAATTAACTTAATCCCATGTGCACAATAAAGCACACATAAATCTTCTTGAGGAACAAAGTAGGCTAAATAAAGATCAGCCGTGACTACACAGAAACTCTTTGTAAAGTGTCTGTGACGCCTTCCATAGCGATGGGTTCTATAGATTGACTGAGAAAAACAAGCTCTTGATAAGGGTGTGGTGTTGAAATTTTCTCCAGTCCTGCCTGGCCCACGGTCAGGACAAATCTCTCTCACCTGCCAGTCCCGCAGCCACTTAGACCCAACCAAGTAAACACACAGAGACTTTTTAATTGTGGTAAGTATACACAATATAAAATTTACCATCTTAGGGTTGGGGATTTAGCTCAGTGGTAGCGCGCTTGCCTAGCAAGCACAAGGCCCTGGGTTCGGTCCTCAGCTCCTGAAAAAAAAAATTTACTATCTTAATTATTTTATAGTTCAGTCGTCATGTGTACTGACATTGATAGGTATCCACTCTCCACAACTTTTACCTTTCACAACTGAAATATTTATCTATTAAAATAATTCCATTCCCTAGGATGGGAGGTGGTGTCACATGCCTTTAATCCTAGCACACCAGAGGCAGAGGCAGGTAGATCTCTGAGTTCGAGGCCAGCCTGGTCTACAGAGTGAGTTTCAGGTCAGCCAGGGTTACACAGAGAAACCTGTCTCAAAACAACAAAAACTACTGCAGATGCCTCATAAGTAGAGTATCATAGCACTTATCATTATATGACTAACATCATTTAATACCCACAGTGTTCATTCATGTTCAATATGTGTCAGAAATTACCTTCGCTGGGATGGTGGTGGTGCACACCTTTAATCCAAGCAATGGGAGGCAGAGGCAGGCCGATCTCTGTGAGTTCGAGGCCAGCCTGGCCTACAGAGCAAGATCCAGGAAAGACATAAAGCTATACGGAGAAACTCTGTGTTGGAAAAGAAAAAAATAAATTACCTTCCATTTTAAGTTGGATAATATTCCATTGTACATTTTTATTTTGTTTATACATTCAACTATTGATGAGCCCTGGGTTGCCAGGACCCAGGTCCTCCTGAAGCTATCCTGTGTTTCTGTCTTTCATCAGCCAGATCTCTCTTTCTACCTAATATGTCTTATCCTCTTTCTTCAAGAGTACCATGGGAAAGTGGGGATAGGATCCCCACAGATAGTGCACAATGTAGGGCATAGGTCCAGGGACTCCTACAGAACAGGGACTTGGCGAAAGGAGAGTAGGGGGTACCATGGGAGCAGGGGGGGCGTGTCCAGTAATGAATTAAGTTGAGGTGGTGGTATTCTATTTTTCAGGAGTAAAATTTTAAATATAAAGCAGAGTAGTTCAAGTTAAGCTGAGTAAGTAGTTAAAGTTAGGTTTCTGTCTCTATTCTCGCTCTTTCTTCTAAAGTAAGTCATAAGTTTAGTTCGAGGAATGTAGGCTTAGGTATATTAGAGAGGGATAAACTTTAGGTATAGGAATACTGTATAGGCTTAAGTAAGACTTTGGTATACTGGAAATTTAGAATAGAGTAGTTTTATCCCCAGAGCATGGACCGGACCTGGGGTGCATAGGGCAGCATCCAGGACCTAGCAGCCACTGCGAACTTGGCAGTCCGAGTGGCTTCAGAAGCTCCAGAAGCTGCCAGTAACAGCTGACGCCAGAGCCAGAGCAAGTGGCAGCAGCCAGGCATTGGAAGCGGAGACCTGCGGGCGTCAGCGCAGCGCAGGAGACCTGCGGGCGTCAGCGCAGCGCAGGTGGCAGACGGCGGGACAGCGTGAGCATGGAGGGTCTGCAAGCCTTCTGAAAAAGCCACGGTGAGGAGTGAGAGTGCAGTAAAGACTTTGGACCCCAGCTGCCGGAGCAGGTCTGTCTGCCCCCTAGCGAGCCGCAGTTCCTGGCGGCTGGAGCTTGGCAGACGCTGCGGGTGCAGCAGCTGGAAGGGCAGCTGAGATGCGCCCTGCATGGAACAGCAGCGAGAATGCTGAGTTGCTGGAGAGCTGTGTTCCAGGCTGAGCTGCAGAGACAGGAACCTAGAGCAGCCGGAGCTCCCAGCTGAAGGGTGTGGCTGGGACCATGGAGCTGCCCTGGGGCTGCATTTAGCCATGCCAGCAGAGCAGCACACGAGGTTTCTGGGACCCAAGGTGCTGAGTTCAGGGCCGCCAGTGAAGCAGGTAATGGGACCCGAGGAAGCTGTAGCTCTGTAGTGGCTGGGTTTCCTCCTGGACGCTGGGTGCTGAAAGCAGCAGCCTGTAGCAAGGGAGCCTCTTGAGCCCACGTGGTGTGAGGCAATTGAAATCCTTCAGGCCTCAAGACTGGGATTGTAAGAGCCTGAATGGAGCTAGCAGCTAAAGCTAAAGCTAAAGCTTCTGTTTGCTGGCTTAAGAAAGTCTCTTTTGAAAGGACTCTGCCCCAGCCAGCTAATAGCTTTTGCCCTGAAGCAAAAATAGCCTTAGGGAAAGGCTACATACTGCAAAGCACAACTGCAGCAGGGAGTGAAAGTTTCAGAGAGGCTTGCTTGAACTGAACAAGGTTTGGTTGGGGGACTCCTCCTATTTGGAGCTGTTTGCTTCAGTCATTACGACTCTGACAGCTATACAAAGGCTTAAGGGCAGCTGATGAGCCAGGCCCTGATTTTGAGCGCTCAGATTGATGTCAGAAAGCCTTCTGGAACTTAAGACCTGGTGATAGAACTGTGTTTTTAGACTATTCAGACTTAAGAAATGAGATGGGGGGGCTGGGGATTTAGCTCAGTGGTAGAGCGCTTGCCTAGCAAGCACAAGGCCCTGGGTTCGACCCTCAGCTCCAGAAAAAAAAATAAATAATAAAAAGAAATGCGATGGACAAGAGTGATTAATTGCAATGGGACAATTTTGACTTCACTTACACATACAAACTCCACTTATGGACTGTTTTGTGTTGAAAATGGAACTGTTTATGTAAAAATGGAACTGCTTATGGAACTGGTTTTGTGTTGAAAATGGAACTGTTTAAATGGAGAAGTTTGGGTTCTTTCTACTCAGGTTTAAGATGCAGTTTTAAAAACTATTAAAAAAAAAGGGGGGGGGAGTTAATATTCCTCAGTCTATTTAATTTACTTATAAAAACATTTTTCTTGTCCCTTGAGTGGACTGATGTTTTTCATCCCTTTCTCTTCAAGAGTACCATGGGAAAAGTGGGGGGTGGGCCCCCACAGAGAAGAGAGGAGAGAGAGAAGAGAGTATGAGGGCGAAAGAGGGAGACACTGGGGCCAGCCAACATGGAGTAGAACATGCGAAAATTTAAGAACGGTAAAAAGCCCTGAGGCAAAACATAGATGAAGAGAAACAGGTTAAAGTAAGTTATAAGAGCTAGTGGGACAAGCATGAGCTAAGGCCGAGCACTCATAACTATTATTAAGTCTCCATGTCTTTCTAGGGAGCTGGTTGGTGACCCAGCCTGTTACAGAAAAGTTTAGAAGGTAGGACCTAGCTGGCAAAGTAGATCATTGTGGGTGGGTCCTTGGGGATATATTCCTGGCTCCTTCCTATTTCTCTGTTTCCTGTCTGGTGTGAATTGAGCAGCCTCCTCTACATGTTCTTACCTTCATAATGTTCTGCCCAAGTGCATGAAGCCAAGCCACCATGGACAAAACCCTTGGAAATTGTGAGCTGTAATAAATCCTCCCTTGTTTCTGTTAAGTATTTAATCATAATGGTTACAAAAATAGTAATAACAACTTGCTGTGGAATATTCCTTTACACTGTGTGAATGTCACTGTGATTGGTTTAATAAAAAGCCAAATGGCCAATAGCTAGGCAGGATTTTCAGGGCAGAGAGAATGCTGGGAAGGAGGGTGGAGACGCCAGGACACAGAGCAAGCAGCATGGCATTACAGCTCAGCTTTTATAATTAATAAGAAGTCTCTGTGTTGATTATTTGGGAGCTGGAAAGGCAGGACAGAAAATCTGCCTACAGATGGTTACCAAGTCCAGCCATGTATATACATATAAGACCTGAGAAGGTTTTTAAAAAAGGTTCTAAACACACAAACCCAGAGCCAAGCATGGCCTCCTAGGCTCATGTCTCTCATGCCTGCCATGGTACAGAGACACATCTTCTGGCTGCCAGGCGGAGTTTGGGGTTTTGCTCATGAAGACAGAAAAGGTTACAGATATACAGTAAGGACAGATCCAGACAGAAAAGAACTCTAAATAGGTTACAGTGTATTTAAAAATATACACAGGCTTGGGAGAGAGAAGAGAAAGTTATACAATCATAGATTGAAAATATAGCTTTAAAGTAATAAAGTAAAAACCTTAAAAAAAGAGAGTAAAGTAATTTAAAAGAAAAAAGCCATGTAAACTTGGGAAATACAGAGTCTGGATTCTGTATGTTCTTGTGTTGTCTTTAGATTTTCTGATTGCTAATGAAGGAACAGCAGCTGCTAAGACACACTGGAGTATGGAAACTGCTGAATTAAACCAACCTATATGTTTAAAATATTTCTTGACTTTAAAAAAGAAGTAAAAACAATGTTACTTCAGGGAAGAGGTTTTGCTCTTATATCCACAGGAAATGGGAGGCTGTGGATTCATTCCAGGTTAAAGATGATCAGGTTTCATCAAAGGAGACTGTGGTGGTATTTTGAACAAATAAAATTTGTTTAAAGATCAGAGGGCAGAACAAATCACTAGATTAAACAGAGAGGCCAGGCAGTGGTGGCACACGCCACCTTTAATCCCAGCACTGGGAAGGTTGAGACAGGAAGTAATATGACAGGGCAGAGAAAGGAATATAAGCTGGGAGGAGACAGGAACTTGGCTTTCCCCTGCTCTTGCAGATTAAGGAGTTGGTGAGGTAAGAATTGGTAGCTGTGGCTTGTTCTGCTTCTCTGATCTTTCAGCTTTCACCCTGATATCTGGCTCAGGGTTTTTTTTCTATTAAGACCAATTATGATTCATGCAACAGAAGACCCCCTGAAATCCTGACTATAGACATAAAGAAATAAATCTAGAACTACAAGACACATTACCTGCTCAAACACATAACAAAAAAAAATATCTTTGGCTGATTTGTGTACAATGCACAGTTTATACTTATATTAATGCAGATATATATGTTACCTTTAAAAGTTTATGTATTTTCAGAGCAAGGGGACCAGACCAGACACCAATAAAGACACATGGCCCGGATGGTGGAACATCTCAGAATGCCTGCTGTAGTTTGTGAGTTCTGCATCCAGGCTGCTGGCTGAGATGATCCAGCCTCACAGACTACTCCAGACAAGATTTAACAATTATCTTGATTTTCTCAAGGTTCCTCCAAAAGATGTTAGCACCTCCAAACAACAGGAAGTAGTATAGAGAATGACACCCACATGCCCAAAATATTGGTAATGAATATTTGTTATCATTGAAGGTAGGATGATTACAAGTTGTTATTGATAATGGTCAGGAAAAAACTAAGCAAAGGGGTGGAATTCAAAGATCTCTTTGTGAAAGAAAAAGGGGGATGTAATATAGAAATGAGATAAAAAGATAGATTATCGAATCTACTTCCATCAAAAACAACTATTAATCTCAAAATATTTTACATTGGTATGGATTTTGGTTTATCAATACAAATTTAAAGTTAATTTTGTTATATGTATGTTTCTACTCTTGTTTGGAATACTGTATTTATGAAACTCATTTAAAAACATAGTGTATATTAAGAAATACAGGGGTTGGGGATTTAGCTCAGTGGTAGAGTGCTCACCTAGCAAGCACAAGGCCCTGGGTTTGATCCTCAGCTAAAAAAAAGAAATACAGATTAATAGCTAGTTATCTATATGACTATAAGTAAAACTTATAGTCAATTTAGGTATATTTTCAAGGTCATAAACAGATATAGTTAGATAAATGGTCTTCAAATACTTCAAAAGACCTACAGAATATGGCATTTAAAGTGTTTTAATAACCTAAGGCTTTTCATGACAATGAGACATGTCTGCTCCTGGCAGCACCAATTTACTTCAAAGGAAAATGATGGGCATCGAAAAACAACCATATGGAGTTTGCTTTCTTTATGGCAAAAGCTAGCCATTTGGGAAAAAAACAAAACAAAACTTCATTTCCCTCAGTTGCTGACTATATACTGTCCAAACTGGACCAGCAGGATATAAGAAAGGCAACTGCCAAACTTTGCCAAGATAAGGTAATCCTTCAGATTTCCCTTCTTCTCAGAAATGTATGTCAGATTTGCTAGGCCTGGAGGCCAAAGTCAGATGCCCCAATGTTACAGAAAATGTTTGGGTGGCTGTCCAGGCAGCCTGATGTCCCTGTCATTAGGTAACATTTCACCCTTCTGGGATCTTAGACAGAGTTGAAGACTAGATAGTTATGGTCAAAGTTTTCCTTAGTTATGAGAAAAGGTAAATTAGGTATAAAACTTTAGACTCACAAAGATAATTTGCCAAATGCAAATAAATATTTTAACTGTAGTTCTTACATGATAACTGTTTTTGATACATATAGTTTTACTACGTTAAGGTTAAAACCTTCCTTTTTTTCCCCCCCAGAGCTGAGGACCGAAGCCAGGGCCTTGCACTTGCTAGCTCTACCACTGAGCTAAGTCCCCAACCCCCAAACCTCCCTTTTTTAATTAGACAAAAAGGAGGAAATGCTGTGGAATAATCTTTGTGCACTGTGAATATGTATTACTCTCATTGGTTAATAAACAAGCTGACTGGCCTATAGCTGAACAAGATAAAGTTAGGCAGGAGAGCCACTGAGAATGCTGGGAGGAAGAAATGTGGAGTCAGAGGAGTTGTCAGCCAGACGCAGAGGGAGCAGATGAATATGCCGTGCTAATAAAGGTGCCACCGTGTGACAAAATGTAGATGAAAAGGAATGGGTTAATTTAAGTTGTAAGAGCTACTGAGGAATAAGCCTGAGTTTTGGGCAAGCATTTACAACTAATATTAAGTTTTTTGTGTGGTTATTTAAGAGTGCTGCTGAGACAGGAAAACTCTGCCTACAACAATCCTTAACTTGTACCAGGTATGGGGAAAGGTTCAAGAAAATACATGCCCTGAAAGCCCTCCAGTTCACCTGTCCAGCAAAACAGAGGTGAAAGTCATGGAGACTTCCTGGTAGTCCCGTACCAGGTTTCATCCTTCAGGTAGGTTCCAGGAATGTGGCTGTGGCTGGCATAGGTCAGGGGCTGTGAAAGAACTCGTAGTGAAAGATATGTTTTGGAGAAAGGCATCAGTAATACGCCTGTAGCTGAGCAGGAGGGAAGTGGGGGAGAAGAAGTTGAATTCTGTGTAGGTGTGCCAAACTCTATTTGCCAGCTGTACACACACATGCCTATGATGGCTGTAGGAGTCTCTGTGGCAGGTGCACTGCCCATGGTTAAATCACCAGTAGAGCACCTCTGTAGCAGGCTTTCTTCTGGGCTACCAACCAACTCCCTATAAGACATGGAGACTTAATATTAGTTATGAGTGCTCAGCCTTAGCTTAGGCTTTTCCCACTAGCTTTTTTTTTTTAAAGATTTATTTATTTATTAATTATGTATACAGCATGTATGACTGCAGGCCAGAAGAGGGCACCAGATCTCATTACAGATGGTTGTGAGCTACCATGTGGTTGCTGGGACTTGAACTCAGGACCTCTGGAAGAACAGTCGGTGCTCTTAACCTCTGAGCCATCTCTCCAGCCCCCCCCCCCACTAGCTCTTATAACTTAATTTAACCTGTTGCTTTTCATCTACATTTTGCCTTGGTGCTTTTACCTTTCTTTCATTCTGTATGTCCTACTCTATGTCTGTCTGTCTGGTGGTTGCCTGGCTGGTCCGGGTGTCTATCCCTCTCTTTCTCCCTCATTCTCTCTTCTCTTCTTTCCTCCTATTTGTTCTCTCTGCCCACAAGCCCCACCTACCCCTCTACTGTCTAGCTATTGGCTGTTCAGCTTTTTATTAGACCAATCAGGTACCTTAGGCAGGTAAGGTGAAAAACAGTAACACATCTTTACATAAACAAATGTAACACATCTTTGTGGTGATATGTTGTGTGCACTAATAAAATTTGCCCGAAGATCAGAGGATAGAACAAGCCACTAGATTAAATGTAGATGCCAGGCAGTGGTGGTACACACCTTTAATCCTAGCATTTGAGAGGCAGAGATCTGTCTGGATCTCTGTGAGTTCAAAGCCACTCTAGACTACATGAGATTGACTCAGTCTAGGGGAGAACCAGAGCCAGGCAGTGGTGGCACACACCTTTAATCCCAGTATTTGGGAATCACATGCCTTTAATCCCAGCACTAGGAAGGCAGAGCAGAGAAAATACTCCATTATCTATCTTATTTTGGTGAGTCCAAAATGTTGTACCTAATTAACTTTCTATCCTAACTTGTATTACCAACCCAAAACTATCTTCTGATGTCTTTCAAACTTATACACTTTATACCTCTTTAGTGAATTTCTTTTCTGAATTTGTTAACAAGGAAAACTATAACTATGTAATCTTGAACTCCCACAGAGACCTGAGATGGCAATTATATTAACTGAGTAAGCAGTCACAAACAAGTGGCTTCCAAAAAATGTGAGAAATGACAGAAACAACTGGCTGCGTAGTTACCCAAGGTTCCTCTGCAACATTGGAGCACTAATCTTTGGCCTACAGGCCTAGCATATCTGATAGACTTATTCTGTGAAGCAGGACATTCTGAAGGGCCTTCCTACCTTGTCTTGGCAAAGTTCAGCAGTCTTTTCTTTTATGTCCTGCTTGTCCATTTGGACAGCATACTGTCAGCAGTCAAGGTAAGGGCACTTTCCTGCCCAGTGGCTGACTTGCCACAATGAAAGTAAACTCCATAAAGAGTTTCTTTGTTGCCCATCATCTTCTCTGCTAGGAGCAGACATGTTTCATTGTCATAAAAAATTATGTTATTAAAACATCTTAAATGCCATATTCTGTAGATCTCTGAAGTGTTTAAAGATGACCTGTCTATTTAAAATATATTTCTGTTTGACCCAGAAAACATACCTAATATTACAAGTTTGTTGTAATAGGTGACTAACTAATAACTTGCATTTCTTTATATCCTAATTAGTTGATAATAACTTTCAAGGACTAGAAAATTGCATTACATTATTAAATGAATTGTATAGTACAATACCTTGAACAAGATTAGCAAAGTATATACAGTGTTCTAACAAAAATAATCTCAAATTTGTATCAATATACAAAATTTGTATACAATATACAAAAATCTTGCCTAAGAGTTTTCTGAAGGTGCAAAGCCTATGTAAAACTTGGTTGAGGAAGAACCCAGAACATCACAGGTAATTCTTGACTGAGAATTTGCATTTGGCATTGTACCTTTGGAACTTAGATAAGAGGTTTTGGGATATGGAAATTAACTTGCTAAAAGGTGTAAATTGGAAAACAATAAAAAAGTTGATGGGACCCCACAACTGTTCCAGCAGAACAATGATAATGCCATTAAGCTGACAAACAGCACCCCAAGATTGGCTATGGACTACAAACTGCTCAGGATAATATCAAGATGGCTAGCTGAGAAGATACAGCTTCATTGACTACTCCAATCAGAACTTGTCCATAATTCTAAATTTCCTTTGTATTCCCATAAGACTACCAGTGCCCCCAATCAGCAGGAAATAGCCTAAACTCTACACCCACATTCCAAAAAAAAATGGATTATGGATGTTTGTCTTTGTTTAGGAGTTGGTTAAAAATTGTTATTGGTCATCATCAATCTCTTTCTAAAAGAAATATATTATATAGAAATGACAGGATAATAAGGTAGATTATGAATCTACTCTGAAAAAAAGAGGATATAGATATAAGATAAAAGGTAGATTATTGAATCTACTCTAAAAAAAGATATAAAAATGATAGGGTAAAGGGTAGATTATTGAATTTACTCTGAAAAGAAAAAAGGGAGGATATGGATATGATAAAAAGGTAGATTAGTGAATCTTCTTTTAAAGAGCAACTACTAGTTTTAAATATTTTACATTGGATTGGATTTTTGTCAAATGTTTATGGACTGGCCATTGTCAATGTAATTCTTGATTGTATATATTATATATACCTACTATATACACTTTTTCTCATACTAGTTATAACCTTTTATTATTTTAGACAAAAAAGAGGAAATGTGATATATATCAGAGGATAGAAAAGTCACTAGATTAAACATAGAGCCCAAGCAGTGGTGCAAGCACCATTTTTTAAAAAAGATTTATTTATTATGGCCAGGCCGTGGTGGTACACGCCTTTAATCCCAGCATTCGGGAGGCAGAGCCAGGCGGATCTCTGTGAGTTGGAGGCCAGCCTGATCTACAGAGTGAGTTCCAGGAATGACACAAAGCTACACAGAGAAACCCTGTCTCGAAAAACCAAAAAAAAAAAAAAAAAAAAAAAAAAAAAAAAAAGTATAGTGTTTTTCCTGCAGGCCAGAAGAGGGCGCCAGTTCTCATTAGAGATGGTTGGGAGCCACCATGTGGGTGCTGGGAATTGAACTCAGGACAGGACTTCTGTAAGAACAGCCAGTGCTCTTAACCACTGAGCCATCTCTCCAGCCCAGTAGCACACACCTTTAATCCTAGCACTCAGGTGGATCTCTGTGAGTTCAAAGCTACCCTGGACTACATGAGATTGACTCAGTTTGGAGAGAACCAGAGCCAGGCAGTGGTGGCACACACCTTTAATCTCAATACTTGGGAAGCACATGCCCAGCACTATGTAAATCTTGTCTGCAGAGACATTAGGCCCTAGGTTCCATCCCTAGCACCAAATAAAACTGGGTGTGCTATGCATGCTTTTAATTATAGCACTCAGGAGTTAAGGTGTAGGAGGATCAGAAGTTCTTGGTCATCCTCAGCTACATAGTAAACGTGAGGCCAGCCTGGACAGCATAAAGCCCTCTCTGGAAAAGAAGAAAAGGCAATTATTGCTTTCATTAATAAGTAGTTTTTCTACTTCTTCTTAGGACTGATAGTGCTTGTCCTAGTCTGGGTTTATGGTGAAGTGACCCTTCAGGCAAAGGTCTGGGTCCAGGCAGTCTGTAAAATGAGAGTGTGCTAACATTTAAGGCTGCATTTCTAGACATTGACACTCACTGAGCATGAACCATGGAGGAAATCTTTGTAAAAATATTTATTTTATGAATATGGGTGCTTTGCCTGACTGTGTACCACAGGTGTGCCTGCTCCTGGTGGAGGACATAGTGTCAGATTTCTTTGAGTTACAGATGGTTGTTAGCTACCATGAAACAGAGTTGGGTCCTCTGCAAGAACAAGGGCTCTTAACCACTGAGCCATCTCTCCAGTTCTGGGGAAATTAGTCTTAAGGCTTTTGGCCCAATGTAGAGTTGTTAGTGCTACAGAGAAGACATCCCAGGTTCAGATTTCATTCCTTCATCTCATAACAGATTTTGAGCAAGATGATTAAGATTTGTGGGTTTTTTTGTTTGTTTTTGTTTTTGTTGAGACAGGGTTTCTCTGTAGCTTTTGAGCCTGTCTTGGACTAGCTCTGTAGCCCAGGCTGGCCTCGAACTCACAGAGATATGCCTGCCTCTGCCTCCTGAGTGCTGGGATTACAGGCGTGTGCCACCACCGCTCTGCGGCGGGTTTTGTTTTTGTTTGTTTTTTGAGGTAGCCCTTGCTGGCCAGGAACTCACTATGTAGACCAGGGTGTCCTCAAACTCAGATCTGCCAGCTTCAGCTTCCCAAGTGCTGGAAATTAAAGGCATGTGCTGTCTTATGGTTTCTGTTGTTTTGTTTGGGGAGTGGGCAGTATAGGTAATTTAATTCAGGGCTTTGCGCTGTGGCCTTGTGATAATTATCCACATAAGGACTCTAGACAGTAAGTTTCAGACAACATCTACTCTAGAATTCCAGGTCTTAAGTTGGCTCTCAACAGCAAAAGCACAGACATCTTTGTGTGGCCTCTTGACATGTGGATCTCCTCCACATTTCTGTACAGTGGGCAATCTTCCTTACAGTTTGTCCTGATAATTATACAAGGGTTTGGTTTCACACCCAGTCCTGGTTATCCATTTGTGAAAATATTTTTATAGACCTTTGAGCCTCATGCATGCTAGGCAAATACCCTACCACTGGGCTACATACCCTTCCTTCAAAAACAGGTTCTCAACTGTTTTGTCCATGCTATCCTGGAACATGTTGATGGCACAACTGCACTATTTAGGAAAGCAAAGGTGGCGACGTGACTTCCCGGCGTCCTTACAAGTGAAATGACTAGCTAGCCATTTGTTTTTGTCCCCCCTAGCAATTAAATGTGCATTCCACTGTACAAAGTACAGTGTAGGCACAAGGCTATTAGTTTCGCCTCCAAACCAAAGTCAAACTTCCTAAAGCATTGGAAGGTGGGTCATTCATTTCTACAGACTACTTAGGAGCTGCCCCAGGTACAAGATTAGTCAATTTACCCTTACAACCATTCCGTTTTACCAGACGTGCCATGTGTGCCTCAAAACATTGTCACTGCTCCCTTCTTTCCTAGGACTTTTCAGAATTCCAGGCTGCGACAACTTTATGGTCATAGAATGCAGCTGTTCAACAGATCTCTGTTGACGCCGTGTGACTTTCCCTAGGGAGACATGTAGAAGCGTCTTCTCCAGCTAGGGCAAACAAACACTAGAGAACCACAAGGAGAGTCTCCTACGCCTACACTTCTCAAAACCTGTTTAGGGGATACTCCATCTGCCTTCTTGCCCTTAAGAATCCGTTGGCTTCATTCAAACGCGCCGCCTTCGCCAACACCCAATCAGAACGTCCGATCTTCAGCTACCGACCAATGAAGGAATGCAATAGACAAGGGGGGAGAGTAGGCATGAAGCCATCCCGCAGCGCCATCACACTTTAGGGCAGGGAGGTTAAGAAGCCGGCATGGCGCTCGGGTCAATAAAATCGATAGCTGGCGGCTGCCTGTGTTCTAGGCAGCGGCGGTGCAGGCGCAGCGCCGCCATCTTCCCCGAAGGCATCTTCCGGTGCCTCTCGCCCAAGTTCCAGCGGGAGTTCCCCGAATAACGGTGTGGTCTGCGTCGGGCCGACTCAGATTCCCTCCGGGCCTTCCCGGCCGGGCTCCCAGGTCTCGGGGTGCGCCGTGCCCCGGGCGAGGCCGGGGCGCAAGTCCGATGGCGCCACCCTCGGCTCCGCTCCCCGCGCGGGCACCCGGGGAGGCTGGACCAACTCGGAGGAGGGGCAGGAGGCCAAGGGCCTTGAAGTTCGCGGACGTGGCCGTGTACTTCTCCTCGGAGGAGTGGGGCTGTCTGCGGCCGGCGCAGAGGATGCTGTACCGGGAGGTGATGCGCGAGACCTACGGCCTCCTGGGCGCGCTCGGTGAGGCCCGGCCCAATCGGCTGACGCGGGGCCTAAGGGATGATGGAGCTGGAGGGCGGGGTAGAGTGGGGGCAGGGACCCAGGTCCTGACCTGCGACCAGCTTGTTCGGGGTGGGGGCAGAGCCTCGTCATATTTTTTTTTTTTATAGCATCATTTCCCGAGGCCAGCCCTGACTGGTTCTCCTTCCCCAGGATGTGCAGGTCCCAAACCAGCTCTCATCTCCTGGTTGGAAAGAAATACCGATGATTGGGAACCGGCAGCCCTAGATCCGCAGGAGTACCGGAGATGGGTAACATTCCAGAGAAGTGAGTGAAAAATGCCCATGGAGACCCTGCAGCCCTCTCGTGTAACTCCCTAAACTCTATCTCCCCCAACTTAGAATTTTGGTCTGGTTAGGGGTAGCCGAGCTGCCTGTACTGTAGGCAAACGAACTCCATGGACGTAAATGAACCGCTGAGCTTTGAAAAAGATCCAGCTTCCCGGGATCTGGGACCTCGCCTCCATTGCAGTGAACTCGGATCCTCTGGAAGAGTAGGAAGAGCCCTCGATCTCTGAGCCATCTCTCCAACCCCTGGTTCACTCTTGAATTTAAAAAGGAAAAGAAAAGGCCCATTGATTTGAGTGTGCGCCTAGGCTGTGAACTACTGGATGAGACACACTCCAAGGTCTTTAACATTGTTTACAGCTGTTTCTAGACCAGCAGCTGCATATTTGGGAGTTGTCTTAAGTCAGAAGTTTCTATGTTGTAATAAATAACACGACCAAAAGCAGCCTGGGGAGGAAGGGGTTTATTTAATTTACATTTTCTTATTACAGCCCATCATCAAAGAAAGTCAGGGCAGGAACTGAAGCAGAAGCCGTGAGGAAGGGTGCTGACTGGCTCCTTCCCTGTTTTCTTATATATCCAAGAACACTTGCCCAGGGGTGGCACCACCCACAGTGTGGGCTGGGCTCTTTCTCATCCATCACTAATTAAGAAAATGCAGGCTTGTCCAGAGGCCAGTCTGGTGAGGGAATTTTCCCCATTGAATTCTCTCTCCATACATGACTCTAGCTTGTGTCAAGTTGACATAAAACAACCCAGCACAATTGACCCCAAAGTTTGACATACAAATACATCCTGTTAACCACAGCCTTCCCTTTCTTGTTCATCCCAGCGTCTCAATTCAGTCACTCCAAAAGTTGGGTCTCCTCACAATGTCCAAATTCTCTTTCAAAAAGTTTCTCTAGAATATCCAAAATCTCTCTAAAATCAAATACAGGCTCCTGTAAAAGTAATAATAATAGTAATAATAATAATAATAATAATAATAATAATAATAATTTGCATACTTTCTTATTCCAAATAGTAGTAACCAGGGCACAGCTACAATAAAATCAAAGCAAAATGAAAGTCCGACAGTATGAACTTCTCAATGTCAGACTTGTGAGATTCACTATCTTTTGGGTCCAAAGGGCTTGGCAGTGGCACTTTCTGTAACTGTCATCCACAGGACATGCATTTGTTAACTAAGCTCAATTCGGCTCTGCTCCACAGCTGTTGCTGTGGGTGGTGGTTGGTCATGTGGTAATGTGGTAATGGTATCTCCAAAATGCTGGGGCTACACCTTCACCAATATCCTCTCCTGGGCTCTCTTTAGAGATGTTGACCCTACCACATCCTGCCAAGCCTCAGTTTCCCTCCCTGACCCCTTCAATCCTGAGGTTTCTACTTTAGCTGAAGCTGCATATTCGCCAGTGGTCTGTGCTTGCCTGTCACAGTGCCAAGCGATAGTTATTCTCCATGACCCTTTAAGCCTTCAGAAGTAATAGACCTAGGAAACTTACATATAGCCAAGTTCAGCTGCCAGTGTGAGATGCAGCCTTGACTCCATAATGGACCAAAGCTCTGTGTGCTGACCCTGAGGAAATACTCCCAGATTTATGATCCTGGTGATACTGGTATTTTTTTAATCATGCTGATTTCTCAGACCCAACTGACCAGCATTAATTGTCTTAGATAAGCAAAGGTTTCTCTTTAGTGGTTCTTAATTAAAAATATAACCAGGTGGTGGTGGTGCAGGCCTTTAATCCCAGCACTTGGGAGGCAGAGGCAGCCTGGTCTACAGAGCCAGTTCCAGGACAGCCAGGAATAACAGAAACCCTATCTCGAAAATCCAAAAAGTACGTACATACATACATACATACATACATACATACATACTCACGTAAGTGGTCTTGGTGGAGTCTTTAAGGGAGTCTCAGACTTCCCTCTGGAACTTTACAAGCCAGGCCTCCATCGTTTGCACTGCTCAGCATTATCTCCTAAGTTCCCACGGAATAGCCCACTGCACCCTGAGCACTCAATAGCTTTCCCAGCTCAAAGTTGCCAGCACACTCCTCAAAACACATGGTTAGGTGTGTCACCCCCCTCTTGGTGCCGCTCTGTCTTAGTTAGGGTCTCTAGTGCTGTGATAAACACGGCGACCAAAACCAGCTAGGAGATGAAAGAGTTTATTTCACTCACACTTACCCATTACAGGACATCATCAGAGGGAGCCAAGGGCAAGAACTGGAGCAAAGGCCATGGAGGAGGCTGCTTATTGGCTTTTCTCTCGTGGCCTGCTAAGACTGCCTTCTTATATACCCCAAGGCCACCTGTTCAGGGATGGCACCAAAAACGGGCTGGTCACTCCCAACATCAATCACTAATTAACAAAAATGCACCACAGGCCAACCTGGTTAGGGATTTTCTCTGTTGAGATCCCCTCTTCCCAAACTACTCCAGCTTGAGTCAAGTTGACAAAAACAAATACAGGAATGCTTTTAAAATGCAAATTCTGGGCTGGAGAGATGGCTCAGTAGTTAGGAGCACTTCATATTTTTCCAGAAGCCCTGAGGTCAGATCCCAGCTTGCAACTCTCCATTTACAATAAGCCCAGTTCCAGGAGACCTGTCACCACCTTTCATGAAGAGATCCTTAGAACACGTGTTCAGTGGGAAAAGGGAAGTGCAGTAAAGTTATATGTTGTAGTCACCTTTTATGTAGGTAAGGTATGGGGAAACCGTATGTATTTGTACTGCATCATAAAACCCTGTAAAGATAGCTTAGGGTGCTGCTCACTGGGTAGAGTGCTTGCCTCCCAGCACATGGCACAGGGTTTGATGCCCAACACTGCATAAATAAGGTGTGGTACCTGCTCAAGAAGTTAGCAGTTGGTGGGGGGAAGCAGGAGGTCATCCTTCCCCCTTCATTAGTGAGTTGGAGGCAGGCCTAGAGTACATGAGACCCTATCTAAACAAACCAACAAACAAACCCCCCAAATATTGGAAGAAACTAACAGTTTCTACAAGGTTGGTGGGGACGAAGGTTTCTGTATTCCCATAGAGCTACCCCACTTCTACTAAAAACATTCAGGTTTTCTTGTTTGATTGTTTCTAAGGACAAAGTCTCTTGCATCTTAGTAAAGCTGTGTAGCCAAGGATGAGCTACTTTATGTGGCGCAGGATCAAACCCAGGGCTTCCTGAATTCCAGGCAAGCACTCTGCCAACCAAGCCAAACCCTTAGCCCCCAGACACTCAAACCCCACCCCCATCTTACGTGGATGAGGAGCTGTAAATGCCTTCCACATTGGCCAGCTGTTCTTCGCTCTCTCTGACACTAACAGTTGACAGGATCTGAGTGTATTGGTCTTGTAACCCTTAACGTTACAGGCAAGCATAGAAGCCCAGTATCTCATTTCTCTGTTTCCCTGTAGAAACCCGAACCAGACAGAACGAAGAGAAGGAAGTATTCCCACCTAAGGAGACACCCCGAAAGGGGAAGCGAGGGCGGAAGCCCAGCAAACCGCGGTTGATTCCCAGGCAGACATCTGGAGGCCCCATCTGCCCTGACTGTGGCTGTACCTTCCCGGACCACCCCGCCCTGGAGAGCCACAAGTGCGCCCAGAATCTGAAGAAGCCCTACCCTTGCCCGGACTGTGGGCGCCGCTTTTCCTACCCATCCCTGTTGGTCAGTCACCGGCGGGCACACTCTGGTGAGTGCCCTTACGCCTGTGACCAGTGTGGCAAACGTTTTTCCCAGCGGAAGAACCTGTCTCAGCACCAGGTCATACACACAGGCGAGAAGCCCTACCACTGCCCTGACTGTGGCCGCTGCTTTCGACGGAGCCGGTCCTTGGCCAATCACCGGACCACACATACGGGTGAGAAACCTCATCAGTGCCCCAGTTGTGGGCGTCGCTTCGCCTACCCATCCCTGCTCGCTATCCACCAGCGCACACACACAGGAGAGAAGCCCTACACCTGCCTAGAGTGCAGCCGCCGCTTCCGCCAGCGCACTGCCCTGGTCATCCACCAGCGCATCCACACAGGAGAGAAGCCTTACCCCTGTCCTGACTGCGAGCGACGTTTCTCCTCCTCCTCCCGCCTGGTTAGCCACCGGCGTGTGCACTCTGGGGAGCGGCCCTATGCCTGCGAGCACTGTGAAGCCCGCTTCTCCCAGCGCAGCACCCTGCTCCAGCACCAGCTCTTGCACACGGGCGAGAAACCCTACCCCTGCCCGGACTGCGGGCGTGCCTTCCGGAGGAGCGGCTCCTTGGCCATCCACCGCAGCACCCACACGGAGGAGAAGCTGCATGCCTGCGAGGACTGTGGCCGCCGCTTTGCCTACCCCTCACTGCTGGCCAGTCATCGGCGTGTGCACTCGGGCGAGCGGCCCTATGCCTGTGACCTTTGCTCCAAACGCTTTGCCCAGTGGAGCCACCTGGCCCAGCACCAGCTCCTGCACACGGGGGAGAAGCCTTTCCCCTGTCTTGAATGTGGTCGGTGCTTCCGGCAGAGGTGGTCTCTTGCTGTCCACAAGTGCAGCTCCCACATCTCCAATGGTAACCCCAGACCTGTGCTAGGAGGGCCCGGTCAGAGGAGAAGTGCCCTATAGCGTGACGAAGACGGGAAGGTCACTTACGAGGGGTTCAGAGGCCATGCAGAGCGGGGAAGAGCTAAAGCCCTGGTCCCGGCTCCACATCCTGGACTCCAGTGTATTCCACCACACTGGCTGCCTTACAGCAAGCATGTCAGGAACAGTTACCAGGAGAGATGACACCATTTGATTAAAGTTTTCCAAGCTAACCCATTTTAAAATAATGTGGGTGTGTTTTTCCCCCAGTCTCTCTTAGATCCTGTGTACAGGTTACATTCAGTCAGGAGAAACGCCTTTGTAGAGGGCAGAACCTTCCCTGCTGTCTCTTTTTCCATATCATGTGAAAAATCACTCCTGCCAAGTGATTGGTCATTGCTGAAAACTGACTGGAGTTTACTACCTCACATGGCAGGTCATTTCCTTGTGTGATGGTGCTAATTTTTAGAAGGCTATATACTGCATTCTCCTTTGAAAACTTGGCCTAGAATATGTTTAGTACTTTATCCACATGGTGGCTCTTCAGAAAACCTAGTCACAACTACATTGTGCCCAAGTTGGTTTCGTGTGTGTGTGTGTGTGTGTGTGTGTGTGTGTGTGTGTTGGTGGTGGTGGTGGTGGTGGTGGTGGTGGTCTCACCGCCTCAAGTGGTCTTTAACTTGTGGCTTAAGTGATTGTCACACCTCAACCTTCTGAATAGTTGTGGTAGGCTGGTGCCGCCACATCTGGCTCTGTTCAAATGTTTTTTTTTTTTTTACATATTTTAAAGATTTATTTATTTTTATGTGTTTGAGTGTTTTGCCTGCAAGTCTTTCTATGAACCATGTTTGGGCCTGGCGCCCAAGAGAGGCCAGATGAGGGCATCATATTCCCTGGAACTGGAGTTGTGAGCCACCATGTATATATTGGGAATCGAACCCCAGGCCCTCTGGAAGAGTAGCCAGTGCCCTTAACCACTGAGCCATCACCTCCAGTTTCTGGTCAGTCATTCTTTGAAGCGTGGCTCTCAGTTCCTACATGTAAAATCTCCAAGCGTGCTGTTTCCAGTGCCTCTTGTTAAGGATCATAGGAAAACAACAGTATGCACCGGGGGACTCCTGCAGTCTGTTTTAACGAGGCACTGGTATGGGGGGAATGCCAGTGTGTTTGTTGGGTTTCAGACCTCTAAACGCCCTAAGATTTCTTTTTAGAGATGTGATAAAACCAAATCTTCACCACATTCCAAAAATTAGTTCAGGTTGGGTCTGAGGCATCAGCACAGTAAACCGAGAGGTTTGATTGTTTTTCTTTTGTTTTTTTTGGAGACAGAGTTTCTCTGTGTAGCCCAGGCTGTCCTGGAACTCACAGAAATCCAGAGATCCACTTGCCTCTGCCTCCCGAGTCCTGGGATTAAAGGTGTGCGCCACCACCCAGTGAGAGGTTTGATTTTAAGAAAAAGGGGACTGGAATCTAGCAGCGAGAGGGGGCATGAGACTGAGGCAGGTAGCTAGTGCCTTGGAAACCCCTTGGGAATTGGGTTTTGTTTTTTCCCTGGTTTTCATCAAAATAAGGAAACAGCATGGAACATTCCATGGGGCCCCATTCAGCTTTTGCTGATAAATTAAAAGTGAGGCCATTCAAGGCACCCACCTAATTAGGTGCTCAGTAAAACTTTACTACCCTTTGCCCTCAGCAGCTGCAAGAAAGTGGAATTTCTATGACTTACCATATTCCAACAGCAACATCCTCCTGCGGTTGCTTCTTCCTATAGTGCATCTGATCTCAGCATTAGGTGGGGAGCAGATGGAATACATCGTTTGTTATTACTTCTGTTTAGGTGTTTAGCAAACTGATTGTAACCATTTGTTTCTTGGTGGATAATGAGTGCTCTCTGGGCAGGGGCCTTGCCAGATAGTTTCATTAAAATATTTAATGGATAAATTCTGCTCCTTCTGGAATTACTCTTCACAAAATGTGAACCTAGCTCTTTGGCTAGGAAGAAATGCACTGTTATGATGGAGATTGAACCCCTTAGCTAAGGACCCTGCCTTTCTCTAGCCAGGATCTAGGATGTCTGCCAAGTCTCCACTGTTGAAGTGCCTATCTGTTACCACCGACTAGTGAAGTCATTCCTCATACAGGAATTTTACAATGCTTCTCGGTCCAGGTTGTAACTTAAAAACTTGGAAGCCACCGGAGGTTGTGGGGTTGTGGGGTTGTGGCACAGGCCTTTAATCCCAGCACTGGGGAGGCAGAGACAGGTGGATCTCTGTGAGTTTGAGGCCAGCCTGGGCTACAGAGCGAGATCCAGGACAGCCAGGGCTACACAGAGAAACCCTGTCTAAAAACAAACAAACAAACAAACAAACAAACAAACAAAACAAAACAAAAAACTTGAAAGTCATCATGGCTAACTTCTATCATGGCCATGGAGAGCAGAGGTAAGAATGACAGGCTTCGTCATTGCCAGGGTCCATTCCAAATGTGATTCTGGCCCCTTTATCAGTGAGGATCCGAGCATCTTCCCAACAAATTCTCTATGAAACACATGGAAAACCACAGTGCTGCTGAGAAGGGGCTGTGATCCATGACTCCTTTCTCGTTGCTCCTCCTGTGTTTCTGATGTCAACAGCTATTCTTAGCAGAGAGTACCTCTTGTTCACCAAAAGACCACAAGGTGGCAAGAGACTATCCACACCCCACTGCCCTCTCCCAGGACCCTACTAGTGTACTTGCTCCTGTCAGCTCCTGGGGGAGTCCTTCATGTGAAAAGTTCATCAACAATAGCTGTGCCTGGATTCTGTCCACTTCCACAACCTCTATTATTTATTCTTTTGACAGGGTTTCTCTGTTTAGCCTTGGCCGTTCTGGAATTCTGTAGACCAGACTGGCTTCAAACTCAGAGATCTGTCTGTCATTGCCTCCTGGGTGCTGGGATTGAAGGTGTGCACCACCATCACCCAGCTAATATTCTTTTTCTTCCTGGATTTATGAGAGTCCTCTTGTCTTGCACACATACTCTCTAGCCTATAAACATCCTAGATCTGTCTTTAAAACAATTTTAAAAGAATTTTCCTTCTTTCCTGTCTCCATTTAGTTTCTGATAAATATTTATTTGTTTATTATTTTTTTGAGACAGGGTTTCTCTGTGTAACAGTTCTGGTTGTCCTGGAACTTGCTTTGTAGATCAGGATGGCCCCAAACTCACTGAGATCCACCTGTCTCTGCCTCCCCAGTGCTGGGGTTAAAGGCGTGCGCCACCACCGCCTGGCCTGGTAAATTTCCTATGCAACAATACATTCTATTTTCTGCACACTACATTCACTGATGCACTGTAGTCTGCAGCCAACTGTAGCAACACTACACTGAAGAGGTGTTTCCTGTGTGCCATGTACTGCATTAAGCATTGTATTAGTCAGGGTTCTGTAGAGTCATAATACTTAAGGAATGAACCTCTCTATATGTGTATGTGTGTGGCTGTACTGCCCTGGGCTACACCTGGCCTGGCTCCAGAGAGTAGCACCTAGCCCTAATCCATCTTTTCTTTAGCAGACACCTTTTGTTCCTCTTGTCGCCCTATCTGAGTCTTGTCTGAGAGTCTCCCAAGGATACAAAGACCTATGCAAAACTTGGTTCAGGAAACCTGGAAAGCCATGGTACCTGATGAATCGAGGAATTTGCACTTGGCATTGTATTTTTGGTAGCTCCTTTCAGGTTTTGAACATATAGAAATCAACTGACTAAACTGTAAATATAGAGAAAAACAATGCTCTGGGCGAAGGGAAAGTGCTTCAGTCCTTAGAGACTGGATCCCCCTGCAGATACAAAAGGCTAAATTCATTCTTAAGGTGCCTCTGAATTTTCTTTCCACAGATCCACATCAACCCACACACCTGTGCCGTGACACTTCACAACGTGTGTGTGTGTGTGTGTGTGTGTGTGTGTGTATGTGTGTGTGTATATATATATGTATACATATATATGTATGTGTGTATATATATACATATACATACATATATATATACATATACATATACACACACACACACACACACACACACACACACACATATATATATATATATATATATATATATATATGAACATGTATTATGGGAATTTATTAGAATGACTTACAGGCTGTAGTCCAACAATGACCAGATGTGAATAGAAAGTCCAAGAATCTAGTAGTTGCTTAGTTGTAAGAGGCTGGGTGTTTCAGCTGGTCTTCTGTTTATGCTGGAATCCCGAAGCATGCTCAAATGCCAGTGAAGGAATGGATGTGCTGACAAGGTGAGGGCAAGCAGAAGAATGGCCCCTTCCTTCTTCCATTGTCTTTGGATGGGCTTCCAGAAGAAGGTGTGGCCCAGATCAAAGGTGTGCCTTCCTGCCTCAGATCTGGATTAAAGGTGTGTGTCATCCTACCTCAAGATCCAGATCAAAGGCCCGAGTCATCCTGTCTCAGTATCTGGATCAAAGGCATGTTTTGTCATGCTTCAAGATCCGGATCACAGGTGTGCCCTTCTTTTCTGGATTATAGTTCATTCCAGATATGGTCAAATTGACAACCAAGAGTAGCCATCATAAGCACGGTATGTGCATTCCCATCTATGTTTGCAAGAAAAGAAAAACCTGGTGTGGTGGTGGACACCTATAATCCAGATACTTCCAGCTGCATTGACAGATGGAGGCAGACCCATCAGTCCAAAGCCAGCCTGGGCTACATGATAAGACTCTTGTGTCAAAGTGTGTGTGTAGCCAGGCGGTGGTGGCGCACGCCTTCAATCCCAGCACTCGGGAGGCAGAACCAGGCAGATTTCTGTGAGTTTGAGGCCAGCCTGGGCTACAGAGTGAGTTCCAGGAAAGGTGCAAAGCTACACAGAGAAACCCTGTCTCGAAAAGAAAAAAAAAAAAAAAAGTGTGTGTGTGTGTGTAGTGGAGGGGGTTGGGGGAGTAGTGACATGGGCCCTGGGTACCATCCCCAGTACTGGAAAACATCCAAACAACAAAATGGATGTTAGGAAATGTTCCTCTGTGGCATCTCCACACATCAGAGTTTGGCAAAAAAAAAAAAAAAAAAAAAAAAAAGCAAGGTCCTGCTCTCACATTTGAGCCATCCACAGGTCTAGAATATCTGCCCTCCCAACATTTTTACTTTATGTTATCCTGGGAATTAACCCAGTACCTTGTGCAAGCTAAGTAGGCATTCTATATTCTATACCTGAGCTACATCGCAATTCTATGAATGAGGGGGGATGGGTTCCCTTCATAAAGGACTACGCTACTTTGGCAAAAGCATACTGTATATCTTTCCAGCCTGCAAAGGCATTCCAGCACTTACTAGGGTGCCTAAGTGTTAGAAGAGGGTAAATAACAAGACTTTGCAGTGATCATTGGGCATTGGATCTAAAGTGATTGTGAATCTGAAGTTCTCGAATGCTGCTGCATTCTGAGAGTTTACTCAGCAGATGTGGGTTGCTCAAAGCTGGCACATTCCAAAGAAAGCTCGTCTTCAAGACTCGCACTCAGTCTGCTCCTGAGAATGACTTCCAAACCCTCAGGATGAGTTAGGCAATGAGAGCAGTTTTGTGTGTTTGGAGTCTTGACTCACGCTGTGGCCACCTGACTGGATAAAACGTATCCTAATGATATGTATTTGCTCACAGGGGTCAGAGTGAGGGACTGCAGTCTAAGAAGTTGAGGTCATGCACCTAGCCTAGGCAACACAATAGAAGCGACACTGTTGGTGGAAAGTGTGGGTGAGCCAGCCCTGAAGTTGTGAGCATGGGAGAGCTGTCCCCCTTACTCGTCTGTCATGTGGCAGCACGGGTGGGGGAGAAATCACCCCCCAACACCACATGTGGGAGAGCTGGCGCTGAGCTCATTAGAGCGGGAGACTTGTCCCTGGCCCTCATCAGCGGCAGCACTCAGGAGAGTGACCTCTGCACCTTGGGCAGCACAGTAGAGCTGGCCCTGAAGGTGTAGGAATACAGACCCCGAGGATGTGAAAGGCGGGGTGATGGTGGGGGATAGGACCGACTCCACCCCTTGATCATGACTGCAAGGGGTAAACTAGCCAGGGCAATGCTGGAGAACTCACCCTGGTGGTGAAGACCGGGAGAGCTGGCGGACTGACTGTTGATATTCTGACCCGCCCCTTGAAATCTCACCCCTTGGTGCCACCCTGCGTCCTGACCTGAAAGCCTCTCTTTCAGGAAAAACTCCTCCCTCCTCTCTCATCCACCTTTGCCCCCTTCCCCGCCGTGAGATGCACACACCTCTGCTTTCCCTCTTTTCTCTTCCTTCCTGTACCACTCTTTCCTCATCTCTCTTTCTCTCCCATTATAATAAACTCATTTCTGTGAGGATGCAGCGCCTGGGTTGTGAATGAATGTCCACCCGCGGCTGTCATGCCCGCATGGCGCGTCTCGCTCACTGCAGCCCGGCCACTGCATCTGCCCAGCATGCCAGCATGTTTTCCCTCACCCGTGGGATACCCTGGCCCGCTGGGGTCCCCCATGTGCGATATCCTACCATGTGTGCCATGATGTCTGCGGGCAATCGCAGGCTTTCTCCTGCCTGCCAGCAGTCTGACAAGCTCTGGTGCCGGGACCACGTGTCGTTCAGGCTTTAAGCCCTTTGGCCCCTGTCCCTGTGTGCCGGCATATGGCGACAGCCTGTGCCCACTCAATTCCACGGCCCCTAGCCTTTGGTACGACGGTCCATCGGCTATCTTGCGCTATTCATTGGCCCTCGCTGACCCTCTGGGACACTGGAGGTCAGTCGGCTGGACTTTTACCTCACTGGGGAAAATGCACCTATTCCTCCTATCCCAGCTCCTTCCTCGTCCTCCGCCCCCACCATGGCTGCTTGCACCATGCCACAGCGGGGGATGGGGGGTGGGGGATGGGGGGTGGGGGGTGGAGGGTGGGGAGTGGAGGGTGGGAGGATGGGGGTGGGGAAGGGGTGTCGCCTCTCTCCCGCCCACTTGCACTGTTACCCATTCCCAGCCTCCTCTGAAGTGCCACCTCCGAGCTCCGATTCATTAACCATAAAAGTTTCCCATAAAACCTCTTTTTCACAAAGTCTATTTCCTATTGCGAATGTGCCTTATCTGTTGTTTATTTTTTGGGGGGGACCCCACATGACCACGAGGTCAGGCACCATATTTAATAAGGGCAATCATGTGGTTGGTTTTTAATAAGGTCAAAGTAGACCCGTCCGTGGCTTGAGAATGGGTGGCGCTCAGGTCATCTGTATGGGAGGAGGTAAGGGAATCGCCTCCTGCTGCATATTGTTTTACAGGCGGAGGAAAGTCCTCCAGTCTTGACCTGGTGTTCCCCAGCTGCCACTCTTTAGGCTGGAGTGGATAGCCCCAGAGACCTATCCTCCCCACATGCTGGTGATATAGCCAACTTGCCGGCTCATTTTAAAATTCATATAAACTTCACAGGATCAAAAGAATTCATTGGGTCCACGTCACAGAGGTCAAAAGAGCTCCAGATAAAAGAGTTTTCAGTTTTCCTCACCCGCCTGTTCCTGAGGATGGTATTTCTCTCCCTCCTGGTCTCCCTTTTCCAGTTACTAAGGCCAAGAGGTTCCAAACAAATACATAAAATTTTCAGTCTTGTCTCTAGTCTGCCTCTGCTTCAGTAGGCTTCCATCTGGCTGACTGACACATCCAGGCATCGGCTACTGACTTCAGCCTATGAGACATGGACCTGCTGAAGGCTGGTGGTGGACCAGTCCAGCCAAAACATAATTATTTCTTGTTTCTACAGCTAGGTCAGATGACCACATACTTCTGATAAATACCCCATTGCCTGGATTTCCCTCTTTACCTTTGACTAGCCAGAGTCCTGACCCCCGACCCCCTGTTAAAGCTTGAAGCAGTTATGGAGAATACATCGTCCTGTGTTCCCTGTTCCCAAGAGAGGGCTAGAAGGCAGGGCAAAGGTTAAAAAATCCTGACATAGGGGACAAATGACCAAATAATTGTTGATATATCAGGGAACTGGACCCAATGTTGTCAATTGATATTTATTTATTAACTAAAATGGTTCTGCAATAGGATGGGACCTTCTTTATGCAGAACCAGGGAGGTACTGTATGACCTTAAGAAATAACTATTTCTTTAAATTTTTTTTTTTTTTTTTTTTTTTGAGGCAGGGTTTCTCTGTGTAGCTTTGGAGCATTTCCTGGAACTCATTCTGTAGACCAGGCTGGCCTTGAACTCACAGAGATCCACCTGCCTCTGCCTCCCGAGTGCTGGGATTAAAGGCAAGCGCCACCATTGCCTGGCAAGAAATAATTATTTCTATATAAGTCATTCAGGATTATAATCTGGCTGTACTCAAAGATCAGAACTACATCTACAGGATCTTAAAATGTATAATAGATTCAGATATCACTGCCAATGGCTTAAAAAAGGTCTCTCCTTACTCAAGGTCTATTCAGGCTTAAGAATGTAACCTCGGGTTGGGGATTTAGCTCAGTGGTAGAGCACTTGCCTAGCAAGCACAAGGCCCTGGGTTCGATCCTCAGCTCAAAAAAAAAAAAATCATCTCCCAAGAATGTAAGCTTCCCTGTCCTTGCTAACCTCATGAAGCTGTAACTAACTGGGAAACCTTATACCCACATCCAACAGATTTTGTTCCCCCAGTCCTCAAACAGCTGTAGAGATCTGAGAATATGGCATTTAATATAAAAGCTTTTGAAGACAGAAAGGCATGTCAGCTCCTAGCAGCATCCTGTATCTTCTCCAGGAAGATGGATGGACGCAGAAGAACTTCCGCCTGAAAGCTTATTGCAAGGCTGTCCATGCAGTGAAAAATCCTGCCCAGACTGTGAATAAGTGGAATAATGGAGGATTGGCTGCCCCATACTGCAAAGTCAAGGTGGGTCAGTCTCCCCAAATTTCTATTCCACAGAAAAAAATCTGTCAGACCTGGGCCTATCAGCTGAACAACTACTGCCTTTGGGGCGTCTGTCCCTCAACCACCAGAGAGACTTGGGACTGCTGCCTAGGTGGCTGGAAAGCTGTCTCACTCCTTAAATTTATCCTCAGAGCCGACGATGTTTGATGACTAGGGTGTCAGTTTAACAGCCCCAATCCCAAGACCACAAGCACCTTCACAGCTCATTAATAGGTTTCCTGTTAAAAATACAGATTAGGTATGACTCCTTCACAGACTTCACACAGGAAAGACTAGTTTCAGATATAACTCCAGAGGTTCAAAGTTTTAATACTAATAAATGCAGATTTGATAAACTGATAGAATATTGACTACAAAGAGTTCTTAAAAGTCCTTACATTTCTGTGGATTTTTAAAAAAGATTTATTTATTTATTATGTATACAGTGTTCTGTCTGCACATATCTCTGCAGGCCAGAAGAGGGCACCAGATCTCATTACAGATGGCTGTGAGCCACCATGTGGTTGCTGGGGATTGAACTCAGGACCTCTGGAAGAGCAGGCAGTGCTCTTAACCTCTGAGCCGTCTCTCCAGCCCCCTCTGTGGATTTTTAACCCTTTAGCTATGATGTAAATCCATTCCAGCTGTCTTACAAATACCTTCAGTTTCCTGAGGAAAGTCCTGCCAAATCTATTCCATCTCTCTTACAGATACCTGTAGGTTATTGGGGAAAGAACTGTATCAAAAAATCTGGCCTGATGGAAACTAACGATCTCCAGAGCTCATTTTTTATCTCACCTATTTTTTGAGCATATTTTGCAGATTCACTCTTCCCACCTGACCTCCAGAGAAACAGCAGATGCCACGGCTTCTATGCTCCTGATTCGGTGTGCCATCCCCCAAGCTCCTGGAACATCACTGCTGCAACCTGCCTTCTCAGTTCCCTCAAGGAACGTTGCTGAGATCTTCTGCTGTGCATGACTTCTGGTCTCCCCCTCCCCACTTTGCCCCTTGTCAGCTTGAAGCAGACTTGGGAATTCAGCTCCCTTGTTCCCCCACTTGCTTCCATAACTCACCTTTTTTTTTTTTTTTTTTTTTTTTTAAAGCTGAGGATCGAACCCAGGGCCTTGTGCTTGCTAGGCAAGCACTCTACCACTGAGCTAAATCCCCAACCCACCTTTTTTTTATATAATGATCAAAACAGAGGAATGAGTAATGTTAATATTCTGATCCACCCCTTGAAATCCTGCCCCTTGGCACTGCCCTGCATCCTGATGTAAAACCCTTATTTTAAGGAAGAACCCCCCTTTCTCTCTCTCTTCCACACTTCCTTTCTTCCCCGCCATGAGATGTGCACCCTCATCCTCTCTCTTCTCCCCCTTTTCTTTCTCTCTCCCTTCTTTCCTTATCTTTCTCTCTTTCTATTATAATAAACTCATTTCTGCGTGGATGCAATCAATGCCTGGGTTGTGAATGAATGTCTACTCGCCACCACCACTGCCACCACCATCATGCCTGCATGGCATGTCTCACCTGCTGCCTGCTGCTACATCTGCCCAGCATGTTTTTCTCGTCCGGTCAGCTGGCAGGGGTGGGGTGTGTTGGTCCCCTGCACACAATATATCAAAACACTGACCAACCCCGCAACTACCCAGGCCAAGAACCAGAGTTAAATGTTGGCCCACCCAACATCCACCCCATCTATGATCTGCTGGTGGAGTGGGGAGTTAGGGTGCAGTCCTGCAGACCTAGGGCTGCAGGATCTCTGAAACACAGAGCAGCAAGAGGATGTCCCGGAAGAGTCCCAGTGAGGGCCCAGTATGTATAGTGTAGCAGAGATCAGGGACCTTGAACCAGACCAATGATTCTTTGTGATGAACACCTGCATGTAAAGATATATGGATAGAGGGGTTCACTTCATGACTCACTGTCACACTGCAGCTTCCATGATGAGATTTCCCCCCCTTTTTTTTCTTGCTTTTGCCCTTTTTTTAAATCTTGAATTTTATTTTGTTTCATTGGAGGGGTTTACAGGAACAGAATGCAGATGTAAGGGGACAGAAGATGGATGGGATCAGGATACATGACATGGAAGACACAAAGACTAGATAAAAAAAGAAAGTTTAAAAAAGAAGTAACAAAAGAAAGTTTAAAAAAAGTTACTGATCAGTGTAACAAGTCTCTGTCCCACCAGCCAGCTCCAAAATAATGATACAGAGACTTTTTATTATGAAATCTTAATTATGAAAGCTTGGCCTATAGCTTAGGCTTGTTCCTAACTAGCTCTTATAATCTATCACATGGCTTTATCTCTCTTCCATCTTGTACCTCCTGTTTCCTCTCTGTGTCTGGCTGGTGACTTTGCCTTCTTCCCAGAGTCCTCTCTGTCCTAGGAAGTCTTTCCTAATCTCTTCCTGCCTAGCTGTTGACCATTCAGCTCTTTATTAAACCAATCACAGTGACACATCTTCATACAGTGTAAAGAAACATTCTGCAACAGGTTAGCAATATGGGAACACAGCCAAGTAGTTGATCTCTAAGGCTTGGGTGGTTTGTACAAGCTGTCACAAATCATTACTGGGAGGCTTAAGCTCATCTTTGTGTAATTCACTAAAGAGGACACCTCAAAGTTTCTGCCTCCCACGTCACACATTTACATTTCAGGCCAGTCTGGGCTACCTGTGAGACAGTGAGACTGTGTCACAGACCAGAAAAAAAAAAGAGAGAGAAGTAGTAGGAAGGGAGGGGAGGGGTGGCAGGGGAGGAGAGAGCAAATGTTCACTACGAAGTGGCAGGTCCTACAAACCCATCCCCCACCTAGTAGCACAACTTATTGTGTGCCCAGCATCCATCTGGACCCCTCTATATTGTCTCTGTGGGACTTCAGAGGCAGAAGAAACCAATGCCTGTGGTGATATTTTGTTTGCACTCTAACAAATAAAGCTTGCCTGAAGATCAGAGGGTGTAGCTAGCCACTAGTTAACCATAGAGGCCAGGCAGTGGTGGCACACACCTTTAATTCTAGCACTTGGGAGGGGGAAACAGGGCTACTTGAGATCGAACCAGTCTAAAAGAGAAACAGAGCCAGGTGGTGGTGGCTTGATTCCAGTACTTGGGATCTCAGGCCTTTAATCCCAGCACTGGGGAGATGGAGTCAGGAATAGAAGGCAGGTGGACACAGGATCTCAGTCCATTCAGTTTGAGGATTCATAGAGACAAGATCACCCTCTTTCAGGCTGAGGAGCTGGTGAGGCAAGAGGTGGTGGCTGTGGCTTGCTCTTTTGTCTCTCTGATCTTTTGGCATTTACCCTGATATCCAACTCCAGGTTTTTATTATGAAGACCAATTAGACTTTGTGCTACAGAGGCCTGAATGCTTATTCTGCTTATTGCACCAGAAACAGCAAGAATTGTCTTCTTGTTTTCAAATCTCTAACCCAGAAGTCTCTTATTTTCTCCTGACAGTGGGTGTTTCCCTTTAACAGATGCAGAATCTGAAACTCAGTGATATTCAACAAGCTGCACAAGGCCACACACCTGGTTAACCTGAGGGCCTGGATTTCAAGTCAGGTCTGAAATCTTATCCACCTGGACATTAGCACCAAAAGGTGACCATTCATCCCAGGCACAAACAACTCCATATCCATTGCAACTCAGAGGTCTTTCCAGATACCTCTGCCCTAAATTAAGTAATTAATCAATGTCCTGTCATTTTGTTTTTTGAGATAGAGTCTCCATAGGTAGTCTAGGCTGGCCTTGAACTCTCGATCTTTCCGCTTCATCCTCCTAAGTGCTGGGAATACAGATGTGAACCACCAACCCCAGTTTTTTCCTAACTTTGTAACCAATTTCCAATCATGTGCTCTCCAAGTCCCTGGCTATCCAGGTAAATCCTGATTATGTCTATGATGGACAAATCTGGCTATTTCTCTTTCTAAGCAAAGCGCACAACTAGGAGCTGCTGAAAGCTCTGCTCACTGAGATTTTCCCTTCACTAATGCTCTTCAGAAATATTCCAGACAGTTGCAGTGCTTCAGCTGTCCACTTCGGGCGGTGCCTGAATAGGTTGCATGTTTATTTGCCAGCCAAAGCCTGGTCTTCCCTTCCTTCAGTAGCTCACAGGATATCCCCCATAAAGCCTGGGCTGGGAGCAAGTAGGCAAAGGGCAGCAGTAGCAGGAAGCATATGAATTTGGGCCACATGTATCTTACTTGTGCCTTCAGAACTTGCTTGGGCCAGATCACATATATATTGATGTTACTGGAGTGAGTGGTGTGTGTGTTGTTTCGGTAGCCACCACCCGTTTACCATGTCCGAGCGAGGGGCTGTGGATCGAAAAACAAGAGACAAAAGACAGCAGGGGCACAGTAAAGTGGTCCAGACCAAGAAGACATTTAAACAGATACAGTAAAAAATGGGTATAGACAGTCATAGAAAAAATAAATAATTTAAAGATAATGAAGTAAGTCTTTAAAGAGAGAGTGTTTGCATTTTGGCATCTCTAGCCACTTCCAGGGTCCTATGGCAGTGCATGGGCTGTCAGTATTCAGGCAAAATGCCTAGCCAGCACCCAGGGTCTTAGGACCACTATGTAATCTATGTGGCTGCACAAGCCTTTGTACACGTGCTAAGACTTCCTTTAAAAGCAGGCTCCACCCACCCATTTCACATTCTCTCTCCCATCATGCCTCTTTCAAAGGCAGGTCTGTGCACCCAGCCGCCTGTCTTCACTCCTACCAATAAACTCCTAATGTGGATTTTGTTGTATCTTGTGATCCATTCTCACTGCTGCTGCTCAATATGACAGAGAGTAAAGTAATGTAAAAGAAAAAAGCCATGTAAAGATGGGAAATATGCAAGGTATCTGGATCTTGTATGGTGGCTTGTTGGCTTTGATTTTTTTTTTTTTTTAAGCTGAGGACCGAACCCAGGGCCTTGAGCTTGCTAGGCAATCTCTCTCTACCACTGAGCTAAATTCCCAACCCCAGCTTTGAATTTTTTAAATACAAATGTACAAAATTAATAGCTGCTGAGAGACATTGGGTTGTGGAAAGGACTGCTGAGTTAAACAAACATATATTTTAGGATGTCTTAATTTTTTTTGTCAGAGCTGAGGACCGAACCCAGAGCCTTGCACTTGCTAGGCAAGCGCTCTACCACTGAGCTAAATCCCCAACCCTGGATGTCTTAATTTTAAAGTGGAAGCCAGGATATGTCTTACGTTGGGGGAGAGGACATGGCTTTGTTTCCACAAGAAACAAAAAGTGATGAATTCCTTCAAAGTTAATAGATATCAGAGTTGATGTGGGGGAGACCTCCTGAGGATCTTGACTACAGGGAAAAAGCCAGAAAAGACAGCAGGAGTGTTGATGTATATGCTGATCCCTTGGCATGGAAATAGCTCTAAGACTGGATGAGATATGATGGATCTTCTTGGCTACAGAGTCCTCATAATATATTATTATATGTCATCCTTTCATGTGGCATGGATAGAGGTTTGGTTATACAGTGCAAATAGACTTATAAAGTTTTACCTGCTCAAACATAGAACAAAAAAATCATCTTCAACTGACTTGTGCACATTGCACATTCCATACTTGTGTTAATGCAGATATACATGTTATCTTAAAAGTTTGTGTTTTCAGAAGAAGAGAACCAGACACCAATAAAGACAAGTAGCCCAAGTGATCCAGCTTCTCAGAATACCTCTGTTATAGTTTCCTCAAATTTCTGCATCCAAAACAACTTCAAAGGCGCTAGCTGAGGTGGTCCAGCTTCACAGACTATCCAGCCAGGACTTCAGACAGACAAGCCCTGCACTTTCCATTACAGACTGGAGAACAAATGGCACAGCCAGCTCTCCCAGGACAATTATCCCAACTTTTTCAGGGTCCCTAAAGATGCCGTCACCCCCAGACAGCAGGAAGCAGTCTAGAGAACACGATGTCCACATTCCCAGGAGGTGGGGTGGGTGGTTTTTATCATATCCAGCAGATCTCAAAGAAGTTAAAGGAGCAATATATGTTAATATGTTACTTAATTCCTAGTTACCTGGTAGAGACTCAAACCTGAAAGCGTATACAGGAAGCTAGATGAAGGCATTTTCTAGAACTAGTTAGTACTCTATATGACCATTAAAATCATGAAAAAAAAGTTTAAAATATATATTAATCTTATAAATTTTGAGATAATACTCATACCTTATGAAAAAGTTTTAAAGAGCCAAAGTAAAACTGAATGATTACGAAATTAGTGGCAATAAAACTGTCCCTTAATTTTTATTTTTCTTCTTTCCCATATCAGGTGGCTCTTCTGACATGAGACAGAGATTTTGGATTTTACTTGGGTTTAGGCATGCTTGGGTTTAGAGAAGGAGAGAACCACACTCCAACTCCAAAGACAGCTTTAATTTTTAGTTAGACTGGGACTACAAAAAGATCTTTTGGCCAGGTGGTGGTGGTGCACGCCTTTAATCCCAGCACTCAGGAGGCAGAGGCAGGCAGATCTTTGTGAGTTTGAGGCCAGCCTGGTCTCCAAAGTGAGTTCCTGGAAAGGCGCAAAGCTACACAGAGAAACCCTGTCTCAAAACAAACAAACAAACAAACAAACAAACAAACAAATTGTTTGCATTATATGTCTGTAGAGATCAGCAAAACAAACATCTGGGAAGATTTATGCAATTTTATACTGTTGGAGATGTGATACACAAATAAGCCAATTTATTCTTCTTTAGGGACATTTTTTTCTTGATGATTTGTTCTTTTTCTTCAGATGTCTCATTTGTCCAGTGGTCTTCAGATTCTTTAGCCTTCATTCTCCTGAAAACACCAAAACCAGAACCCTTCTGCAATCCTAACTTTGGGGATGTTCCCTTTTGTCAAGTTATATCTGATCAAATGAAAAGCATTTGTTAGTGGTATAAGTTAGTTTAAATTGATTGGTCACACTGGTTGATAAGCTATCATCTCTTCTAATTAAGAGGTTTCTCCTGTTCAAATCAAACCTTTATCAATTTTGATGGTGCCCGTAGCTTTTCTCCTTCTGAGGAAACAAAAGCAAAACCTCTTTCCCAACATAACACATATTCTGGTTTCCATTCTGAGGTCAGTACCTCCTTAAAGTATATAGGGTGATTTAATTCTGTAGTTTTTTTTCTATTATCCAATGTATCTCCTCAGCTGTTGTTCCTTTCTCATTAGCATTTAGAAAATTCAAAGTTAACAAAATATTATGCAATCTATTTCTGGGGGGAGGTCTTTATTACCCCTTTCTGTTTATTTAGCATATACTTTAGAGTTCAATTTGATCTTTCTATGATTGCTTGCCTGTAGGATTGTGTGGTATACCTATAATATGCTTTATATTGTAATAAACAAAAAACAGTTTCATTTTACTGGAGACATATACTGGAGCATTGTTGGTCTTAATTTGTACAGCTATTCCTATGATGGCCATAACTTCTAGCAAATGTGTAATTACAGAATCAGCTTTTTCAGAACTCAAAGGAGTTGCCCATTGAAATCCTGAATAGGTCTCAATGGTGTGGTGTACATATTTCAATTTTCCAAATTCTACAACATGAAACACATCTATCTGCTAGATTTCTTTCCTTTGAGTACCCTTTGGGTTCCTGCAGGTAGTGGAGTTTGGTTGTATAAAGAACAAGCAGGTCACTTCCTTATAATTTCCTTGGCTTGTTGCCAAGTGATGGAAAAATCCTTTTTGAGATCCCTGGTGTTGACATAATGTTTTCTATGAAATTTTTAGGCCTCTAGCACATTTTCTATCAATAGTTGATAAATTTCTTCATTACCTTGAGCTACAGGGCCTGGCCTGGCAGACCTGTGCAAGATCAGATGTGTGTTATATGTAAGGGATGATTCCTATTCCTTATTATTTCTTGTAACTGAATAAATAACAAAGTTAATTCTGACTCATCAGGAATAAATTCAGTAGTTTCAATGTGTAAAACAAATCTTTCTGCATACTGAGAGTCAGTAAGTATGTTAAGAGATGCTGTAAAATCCATTAATACCATCAGAATAGCACATAATTCTGACTTTTGGACAGAATCATAAGGGCTTGAGCCACTTTACTTAAATCTCCTGATGTATAACCTGCCTTTCCTGATTTGTTTGTGTCAGTGTAAAATATTGGTGTTCCCTGTACAATGTGAGGAAGGATCCAGTTAGTTTTCTTTATAAATTAAATTCTCGTGCTTTTGGGATTTTTGTTATTAACCTCTCCCAAAAAAATTACTGCAAGCTCTTTGCCAAGGTTCACTTTCTGCCCATGATTTGTCAATTTCATCATTAATGAAAGTTACTATACAGTTTTTGCTGGGTCTATTCCTGCTAATTGATGAAGTCTCAATTTTCCTTTTAGGATCAACTCAGAGGTCTTTTCCACATACGTTTTTAATTTTTTACTCTGTTTATATGGTAAAAAAATCCACTCTAAGATAATATCTTCCCTCTGCATTAATATTCCTGTAGGAGAATAATTAGAAGGCAAGATAACCAGAATTCAATCAAGCTCTGGATCCAAACTATCCACATGTGCATCCTGTATTTTCTTTTCCACCAAAGCCAATTTTCTCTCAGCTTCAGCTGATAATTCTCTGGGACTATTTAAGTCCTTGGCACCATTTAAGGTTTTGAACAAATTAATCAGTTCTTGATTTTCTGCTTCAATAGTGGGTCATAGTTGGGAAATGTTTCCTGCAATCTTTGAAAGTCATTAAGAGTCCACAATTGATCTCTCCTAATTTGTACATAAAATTTTTTAGACCTATTTCATATCCTAATTAATTAATAGAATCTCCTTTTTGTATTTTTTCAGGAACAGTTTGTAGTCCCCAACAAGGCAAAATTTTTTCACTTCTTCAAGCATTTTCTCTAAAGTATCTACATTTAAATCATCTAGTAAGATGACATTCATGTAATGGTAAACTATAGATTGAGGAAATTGCTTACATAGCATTTCCAATGGCTGACTTACAAAATATTGGCACAGGGTGTGACTATTTAACATTCTCTGTGGAAGAACCTTCCATTGATATCTCTTAACAGCCTGGGAATTATTATAAGTAGGCTCTGTGAAGGCAAATTTCTCTTTTTCTTGTAAAGGTATAGTGAAGAAACAATCTTTTAAATTGACAACTATAAGAGATCATTATTTAGGTAACAGAGAAGACAAAGAAATTCCAGACTGTAGAGAGCCCTCTGGCTGAATCACCTTATTAACAGCTCTTAGATATGTTACCATTCTCCATTTTTCAGATTTCTTTTTAATAACAAATACAGGAGAATTACAAGAGCTGGTTGATTTTTAAATATGCTGAGCGTTTAGCTGCTCTTGTATTAGGTGTTTTAAGGCCTGTAATTTCTCTGATTTTAAAGACCATTGCTCAACTCATACAGGTTTGTCCATTTTAAAGGTGGGGCTGTTGGTTCCTTTGAAAAATTAGCAGCTGTTGTGCCCTATTCTTGTACAAACTGAATGGTTGGTGACTGTTCTTTATAATACCTTCTAATATTTTCCCCAGAAGCATTAGTTAATTTATAGTTTATTTCTTAGATTTGAGGAATGTTAATCTGGGTATTCCATTGCTGTAACAAATCATGTCCTCATAAATTCATTGCTATATGAGCCACATATGGCTTTAGTTTTCCTCTCTGTCCTTCTGGCCCTATACATTTGACCTGTCTTGTGCTCTGTTGTACCTGAGATAATGTTCCAATCCCTAAAACTTGAACATTTACCTCCTGAAGAGGTTGATTTGGATGCCAAGATCCTGGTGTAAGTATTGTTTACATTGCACCCGTGTGTAACAAGACCTTCAATGACAACATTATTTATTCATATGTTTAATTTTGGTCTTTGTTCAATTATAGAAGTTTGCCAAAATATTCACTTTATGGTTTCTCCTGAATTTTTGTTCTCTCTTCCATAGCTGTTCTATCATCTAGAGCAGTGTGGTTTCTTACAAGAGACACTAGGTTTCTTTTGTTTGTATGTTTTTTGAGACATTGTTTCTCTGTGTAGTTTTGGTGCCTGTCCTGGATCTCACTCTGTAGACCAGGCTGGCCTCCAACTCACAGAGATCCACCTGGCTCTGCCTCCCGAGTGCTGGGATTGAAGGCGTGCACCATCACTGTCCAGCAGCATTAGGTTTTTTAATTGCTCTGGGAAGGAGTGTCCTTCATGATGACAGGAAACAACTTAGTGGAATTTGAGATGGGGGCCTGGGAGAGGCCCCTCAATGTGTTTCCCAATGGCAAAGGGTCACCTTGGCTGTCCCTTGTTGATCTACATTTATTAGTTCAATGTCAGCCTTTGCCACACCTTCTGCATACTCGGGAAAGGAGGGTCATTTTGTTGGGATTATTCTTAGAAAAAAAATTGTTTCTAGGAATGCCTTGTTTATAATCCCTTCTTAGGTGACTTTGTTTGAAACACTTGACTTTTCAATTTTTCTTCGAACTTCTGGAAATCATCTCTCCTATCCAAGCATCATCATAGTTATGAGATTCAATATTGATTGTATCTCAGATCCATTCCTCTAAGGGTGCTGATCATGCCTTTAACAGCCTAGTTACCCTTTTGCATTGTATATTAGCATTTTCAAAGGCCAGAAAAACAATTATTTGTCCAGCTTCTGAATTTGGTATCATTATATTTACTGCTGAAGTAAATCTTTGTAAGAAATCAGTGCAGGTTTCTTTTGGGCCCTGTATAACTTTAGTAAATGACTCAGTTTTCTTTTCTACTTCTTCAGTTCTGTCTCAAGCATTCAAGGCTGCTGCATGGCATAAAGCCAGGGTGTGGTCATCATACAGGGATTGCCTTTGTACATTAGCATAATCTCCCTCTCCAAGAAGTTAGTCTTGGGAGATTTTTATACCTCTAGCCCTACTTCATTGTTCAATGATCTTAGCCTCATCTTTGCACCAGAGCCTCTATTGTAATTGAGGACCAGCCTCCAAGACTGCTGTAACCAAGTCTCTCCAGTCTTGGGGGATAATTCTATTACAAGTTGACCACGAGTTTAACATCTGTTTCACAAAAGGTGAGTACATGCCATATGATACTATAGCTTTCTTGAATCTCCTCAAATCTAACATTTGCACAGGAGTCCATTCAGCTCTTATATAGCCTTGAGGATATCTATCATTTGGCAGTTCCTGTAAGGTTACTAGATAAATTAAATTTGGCTGTTTGAAAACCTTAAGTTGTTCTTCTGTAACCTTATAATGCAATGCTGAGATTGGTTCTCCTTTAAATTCCTCTGTCCGGGTCTGAATATCTCTATGTTATGTTTTAATAAGTTTTTCTAAAACTTGTATCTTGGCATTCCTTTTAACCAACTTTTTTGGTGATTAAACAAAAAGGATCAGACATAATATTTATAATTGACATTACATAAATCTCATCTAAATTAATTATCCTCTCATTTAATTGCTCCATTTTCAAACTGTCCAGTGCATTATCATACAGAGACCTAACTCCCTCCATTGTAATAGTGTTTCCCAGTTTTTAATGTGGGAAAAAACCTCTTTTTACTAATTCCTCCCTTTAAGAATTCCCAATTGTCTCACCAAATCTGCCAACAATAAAGATTCACATGTGAGGCTGAGTGCTTCTGTGTAGAACAGTAGAAGCCTGAGCAGGGTTTCAAGGCAGCTAGCTACCTAGTGTGGTAGCAGCCGGAGGAGGGGGGTCCAAGGAAAGCCCACAACTCACCAGGAGAGAAGTCAAAGGGCCAGTCATTTCCCCAGGGGAATGTGTGAAAGTGGTTAACTCCAATTTTTTGGAGCCCCAAATTCTATGGAGTTTGTTGCAGAGAGGCTGCAACAGAAACTTAACCAGCTGGGTAGGGACTCTGGCCACATGCAGCTCTGGCCTGTGCCAGTGACTGCAAAGCCACAGGCAAGTGGCTTTTTTGTAAATTTGTGCCACAAAAGTTGGAATGCCAGACATAGCACGAATCATAATTGGTCTTTAATAATAAAAACCCAGAGCCAGATATCAGGGTAAATGCTGAAACATCAGAGAAGCAGAGCAGCCAGCCACTAGAGTTCTTACTATGAAATCCTCAGACTGAAAGGGACAAGCAAGCTCCTGTCTCCACCCTGCCTTATTACTTCCTCTCTCTGCCCAGCCACATCACTTTAGGTTGTCAGGTTTGCCCAGCCACATCAACTCAGGTTGTCAGGTTTGGTGGTAAATGTCTGGTTGTTTGCTATGTAGCCTATGTGGCCTTGAATTCATTATGTAGCCCAGGTTGTCTTTCAACTTGAGGTATTCCTCCTTGCCCCAGTTCCTCAGATGCTAGGATACAGGTACCACCACACCCATGCTGTCAATCTCAATTTGCATCCTGGAACTGTGAGCCAGACCTGAGCTAAAACTGTATTGATTATCTGACTTCCAGAAGCCCCACTCTAACCACAGTGCCACAGTGAAGCTTTATGTCATCTTTTCAAAGAGATTAATTTTATGTGTGTGAGTGTTTGTTTGCATGTGTGTAAATGCACCATGTTTGTGCAGTGCCCAAGGAGGCCAGAAGGGGGAGATGGATCTCAAAGAATGAGTTACAGATGGCTGTGAGCTGCCGTGTTGGTGCTGGGGACAAAACCTGGGGATTATCTTGAACTCCTTGTCCTTCTGCCTCCACATACTAGGTGCTCAGATTACAGGAGCACATCACTGCACTTGGTTTATGTGGGTCTGAGAATTGAACCAACACCTTGAGCTTACTATGAAAGTTCTCTGCAGAGCTACGTTCCAAGTTCTGACCCACTATCTTTTCATTTTTATTTTATTTATTGTTGTGTGGGTGTACACAGTATGTCTGGAGACGTGTGGAAGTCAAAGAACAACTTTGTGGAGCTGGTTCTCTCCTTCCATTTTTTTCTGTCATTGTTGAGACAAAGTCTCACTATGTTGCCTGGCCTGGAACTCAGATGGTAGACCAGGCTGGCCTTGAACCCACAGACATCTTCCTGACTCTATTTCCAGAGTGCTGGGATTAGATCATGCACCAACACATTTGGCTTCTCCTTCCACTATTAAGTGAGTTGTTCCAGGGATTGAACTCAGGTCACCAGTCTTGCACAGAAGCACTTTTACCTGCTGATCCATCGAATCCCTCTCCCATCAATATCTTAATACAATCTTTTTAAAGAGGGGTGCAATTGCAATATACGATAAAACATGGCTGAACTTTGAAAACAGTTAAGTGAAATAAGGCAGATACAAAAGAAAACAATCATAATTCCCTTCATGTAAAATACCCAGGACAAACAAGTTTAGACAGACAGTAGATGAGAGGATTCCTTTGGGGCTAAGGAAAGCATTTTAGACATGTGTAGCGGTGACAGCCACACAGCATTGTGCACACACAGAATGTCATTGAATTGTAAACTTATAAACATTTACATCGGGGGCTGGAAGGAAGACTTAGCAGTGAAGAGAGCTGGCTGCTTTTCCAGAGTACTCAAGTGAGGGTCCAAACACCCACATGGTGGCTCATAACCAGTTCCAGGGAATCTAAGCCCTCTAAAGCCAGCTGGTACCAGGCACACACATGTTGCCCATACATACATGCAGACAAAATACCCACACATATAAAATAAATAGATCTAAATTTTTAAAAATGGGCTCAATGGGCAAACTTTCTTACACATTTGTAAAAATTTTAAATTTCATTACCTATTTAGTCTCTCTCTCTCTCTCTCTCTCTCTCTCTCCTCTCTCTCTGTGTGTGTGTGCATCATGGCATGAGTATGGAGGTTAGAGGCCAACTTTCAAGAGTTGGTTGGCAGATGTTTTCTTTCCTGCAGCTGTTCTCAAATAATCACTCAGAGGCTTAATGTTAATTACAAACGTACAAATGATTGGCCAATAGCTCAGGCTTGTTACAGCTAGTTCTGACACTTAAATTAACCCATGTTTCTTCCTTCCTTCCTTCCTTCTTTTCTTTCTTTCTTTCTTTCTTTCTTTCTTTCTTTCTTTCTTTCTTTCTTAAGATTTATTTATTTATTATGTACACAGAAGAGGGCGCCAGATCTCATTATAGATGGTTGTGAGCCATCATGTGGTTGCTGGGAATTGAACTCAGGACCTCTGGAAGAGCAGTCAGTGCTCTTAACCTTTGAGCCATCTCTCTAGCCCCTAACCCACGTTTCTTATCTATGCTTTGCCATATGGTTTGGTACCTGGTCTGGCATGCCTGTCTTGCTCTCTCTGGGTCTGCTGGTGACTCTCTCACTCAGCCCCACTTCATCCCAGCATCCTCAGTTTGATTGTCTCACCTAACTTTTTCCTGCCTTGCTATAGGCCAATCAGATTCTTTATTAACCAACGAGAGTACTACATATTCCTAGTGTACAGAAGGATTATTCCACAGAACTATTGTTCGCTGCAGGGACTGAACTCAGCACCTTTACCTGCTGAACCTTCACTAGCCCATTCTTACACATTTTTAAAAATCACAGTTTGAAAAATAATATAATATACTCCAACCATTAAACTTGATACTTAATGGGTGACTAAAATAGGAAGTGTAAGTAAAGTCTGTCTCAATGAAGATGTAAACTGTGTACAAATGTGTAGCACTGAACAACAGTGAGAAAGTGCTAGGAGGTTGGTGAGATGTCTTAGCAGGTAAAAGTACTTGCCCTCACAGAGAAACCCTGTCTCGAAATCCCACCCCCACAAAAGAAAGAAAAGTGCTTGCCTCACAAGCCTATGATATACATACACACACACCTACACACACAAATAAATCTCAAAGAAGAAAAGTTAACCACACAAAATAAGAAAGATGGCTCAGTCACTAAGTACTGTTGTGTAAGTATGAGGGCCTGAGTTCCAATTCCATCACCCACATAAAAGCTGGATGCAGAGTGCAAATGTGTAATCTCAGCATTGGGGAAACAGGCAATCCCTAGAGCTCACTGGCCTTGGGGAAGAGACAGGCAATCCCTAGAGCTTGCTGGCCTACCAGTTTAGCCAAATCAGTTTGGTCCAGGTTTAGTGAGAGAGCTTGTTTCAAAAAATAATATGTGAGCTGGATGATGGTGGCACACACCTTTAATGCCAGCACTTGGGAGGCAGAGGCAGGTGGATCTCTGTGAGGCCATTCTGGATAGCCAGAACTGTTATACAGAGAATTGTCTTTAAAAGAAAAAAAAAAAAAAAAAAGAGGCCAGCAAGATGGTCCAGCTAGTAATGCACTTGCTGCCAGTCCTGATAATGTAATTTTGATCCCTGGAACCCACTTGGTGGATAGAGAACTGTTTCTTCCTCTGATCTCCATCCATGCAGGACCACACATGTACTAGGCTTTTTCTTTTGAGCCACCAACCAGCTCCCAAATCATGGCATGGAGACTTCTTATTCGTTATGAATGCTCGGCTCAGCTTAGGATCATTTCTGGCTAGCTGTTAACTTAAACCTGTTTCTCTTTGTCTAGGTTTTGCCTCGGGGCCTTTTACTTTTCTTCCCTTCTGTAACTACCACTTCACTGCCTCTTCACAGCAGACTTCCCATGTCTGCTGGCTGGTGGCTGCCTGACTTGCCCGGGGCATGTCCCCTCTTTCTTCCAGTTCTCTCCTCACTTCTTCTTTCCTTCTTTTCTTTCCTAGATATCCTCTCTGCCCACCAGCCCCGCCTATCCTCCTACCTAGCTATTGGCTGTTCAGCTTTTTATTAGACCAATCAGGTGCCTTAGGCACATCTTTACATAATTAGACCCACATCCTTACATGATAAACAAATGTAGCAAAACACTTATAACACACCTTTACACAGTGAAAAAGTTACTCTGCAGAATAAACAAATCTCACACATCTTTGCCCAGTTAACATAACATTCTACAACATACACAGATACATACACATACATAAAATGAATAAACAAAATGTAATTATTTGGAGGGGTTGTTAAAGCACTTTATTCAGAGATGTGGGGAAGGGCTGAAGAGGTCCACATGATTTAATGTCCTAAGTAGGACAAATCTTTGAGGCCTCATTGCTAAAATCTGTAACTTTTGGGGGTGGGTGGATGGGTAGGTGCTGCTGAGCACTGAACCCAGGGCCTAGGCAAGTGCTCTATCAGTAATCTACATACTCTATCTCCCCTGATTTCCCTCTCTTTCTTCCCCCCTCTTCCACTCTCCTTCCTCTCCCCCATCTCCCCCTTTCTTCCCTAGCCCCCTCTCTCCAGGGTCTAGCTTAACTGACCATGCAGGCCTTAATGGATCCCCTTGCCACCCCCTAAAGCCTTTACCACCAGGTCCAGCTCCACTCAACTTTAAAAGAATACACAGTATAACGGGCATCCCTTTAAATTCAGTGCTCAGTAGGCTGAAGCAGGTGGATCTCTGAGTTCAAACCTACTCCAGCTTACATAGCAAATTCCAGGCCAGGTCTGGAGCTATATAGTGAGACCCTGTTTGAAAAAAATAAAGTACAGTTATCATATTTCTACTCTACTGTGCTAGAGAACACCAGAACTTATTTCTTGTGTGTGTGTGTCCGTGTGTGGTGTGCATACATGTGTGTACATGCCTGTGGAGGCTCGAGTTTGACATTGCGGTATCTTTCTTCAGTCACTCTCCAACTTCAGTTTTTCACAAATTTGTGTGCAGATTTAAGCATATGAAACAACAAACTTATTTAGCTTTCCACTAACGCCTACACTCCACCTCTTAAAAAACTGTTACAGCCAGGAGAGGTGGAACACTCCTTTAATCCCAGACGCAGGCACAGGCAAACAGATCTCTGTGAGTTCAAATTCAGTCTGATCTACATAGTGAGTTCCTCTGTGGACACGAACTTGGTTTCTAAGATGCAATGCCCAGATTTTGCCAGGCTCCAGAAGCTGACCACCAGATTCCACGTTACATCAGCAGGACGCACGTGAGGACACCGGGAAGACCCGATCTCGGGCACCAGGGATGTGATGTCCTGGTCCTCAGAATCGGTTCAGGTGTCCCGCCATTCCGGAGCCAATTGCAGCACACCTGCCCTTTGTGGTTACAGCCAATCATCTGCTGCTGCGACTGCTCTCGGAGAGGTCGTAGAGGCAGCAGGTGGCCCGTCCCCACACACATAGAAACGAACACCAACCCTTCTGACGCGGCCATTGTATTTAAGGGCAAATGGGCCGCTGCGGGCCGCGGAGGTCCGAAAGGCGCCATATTTGCCAAGCGGCAGACATGGCGCCTTGGTGCCGTCAATGGCAACTGAAGCCAGGCCGTCGCCATATTTTCTGAAGGCATCTTCCGGGTTCCTTCACCCGAGTTGTGTCTCTGTGCGAGCGGCTGGGGAGTGAGCTATGGGGCATTATTAGTCTCCACCGGGGCCCTGCGGCCCTCAGCGGCCACACGCTGCCACTTTCTCCCGCTCGGGTTGGGGCGACCCTGACCAAGGGGCGTGGCAAGGGCGTGGTTTCCCGGGGAAGCCGAGGCCGGAAGCCGGAGGCTGCGGCGGCCAAGCCGCTGCCCGGGCAGGAGCCCCGATGGCGCCACCCCCGGCCCCGCTGCTGGTGCCGATGCCCGGGGAGATCTGGCCTGGTTTCAGGAAGCCTGAGCTCGTGAGCTTCGCGGACGTGGCCGTGTACTTCTCCCCGCAGGAGTGGGGCTGTCTGCGGCCCGCGCAGAGAGCCCTGTACCGGGAGGTGATGCGCGAGACCTACGGCCTCCTGGGCGCGCTCGGTGAGGCCCCGGGTCAGAGCCCCGCCCCCCACCCTCTGCGGGGGTTCACAGGGGAGATGCTGTAGACCGACCGAGTGGATTGTGAGCCCTAATCCCGCACTTTTCCACCAGCAGCATCAGCCACCCTCCATTCCCAGGGCTTCCTCGGGAGTCTCCATTCAGGCAAGAGCATCGCAAACCCTGCCCAGGTTGATTTGAGCATAAGTTCCGAGGAGATGCCCTCACCCCAGTGGGATGCTATCTGCCCGGGACAGCACTGTGACCCCTGTTCTCTCTCAGGGTTCCCGGGCCCCAAACCAGCCCTCATCTCTTGGATGGAACAGGAGAGTGAGGCTTGGAGCCCCGACGCCCAGGATCCTGAGGAGGGGGAAAGCCTGGGAGGAGCTCCGAGAGGTGAGGGATTGTCCCAGGTCCTGCATCTGTTTGTCCGGGGTTTCTTCTCTAGCAAAGTTTTCTTTCAGATTCCCCATTCCAGCATCCCTACAGAATTTCAAGAGTCAACGGGTAATAAAGGAAAGAAAGCCGACCTGTTAAGAGTTTTGGAAACTTGAGAGAGCAGTCCTGTTGAGAACAGAGTAGGAGACTCTAGAGCACACCGAACTTTTAGGGTTCCAGATGTTTGTTAAATACTACTCATTTCCCACTTTTCAAAACTAACTAAGGCTGGCCGTGGTGGCATACACCTTTAACCCCAGCACTCAGCAGAGGCAGGTGGATTTGAGGCCAATCAAGGCTACGTATAGTAAGACCTTGTCTTGGTTAGCCGCCCTCCAAAAAAACCCAAACAAACAAAAACAAACAAACAAAAACCCTAAAATGCCCCTAAAAATCGAACTGGTTTCAGGTCTACCTGTCGTATATCTCAAGGCGTAGTGTTACATGAGAAAAATGCCTGTATAATGACAGCTTGCCTCATCTCCTATCACTGCCCTGAATCGAAGAAATCTGAAGCAAATATGGTGCCTCATCTGTAAAAGTACCACTGTACCAACAACAGCAACAACAACCCCCCAAAAATACAAAATACAACAGTGTCTACTGTTTATTGAGCATTTACTAAGTTATCAACAAGCACGTATGTATTTAATCCTCCCAATAACTCTGTGAAGTCCCGAAACAATTGTCTTCCCATTTGACACATGAAGAAGGAAACTTTAACTGCTTGACTTTCAACAAAGCCTTTTTGTTAGTCATTGGACAGTGTATTTTGTCACTACCTGGGTAAATGCTAGGGTAGTCTATGCAAAAGTATTATGTTTTATTGAGACTTGTTTTTTAAAGATTTATTTTTATTATTTTTCATTACATGTAAATGTATATGTCTGCATGTGGGTATGTGCACATAAGTGCAGCTGCCTGAGGAGGCCAGAGGCAGGAGACTGCCTGGTGTTGAAGTTATAGATGATTGGGAGCTGCCTGATGTGGGCTTTGGGAACTGAACTCAGGTTCTTTGGGAAGGCAACAAGTGCTCTTAACCACTGAGCCATTCTCCAGCCACTGCTTTGTTTTATTTTTGCTGTGTTGATTTTTTTTTTTTTTTTTAAGACAGGTAGCCCTAGGTCTAGAACTTGCTATTTAGATAGGGTTGTCCTCATACTCACAGAAATCTATCTACCTCTACCTCTGAAGTGTGAGTGTTAAAGATGTGCAGCCACCATCCTGTTTTGGGTTTCTTAGGCAAAGTCTCACTATGTAGGCCTTGCTGGCCTCAGACTCATGGGTATCTTCCTGCCTCAGCTTTTCCAAATGCTGAGGTTGTAGTTACTTCCCTAGTGAGAGTTTTTAAAAAGTAATTAATTTGTTTCCCAGGAGACACTTCAGATAAGAAGGAGCAGGGCTGCAAGGAAGGAGCTGAGAGGCCTGCAGAGACTTCTGCTCAGCTGCAGTCTAAAGAGGTGGTTGAACATAAGGCTTATTCCATGGCTCCCAAGTCCTCTGCAGGGGGGCAGCTACCTACCAGAGCTGCCCCAGGCCAGGTAGCAGGTCCACAGCTTCCTGCCCGTGTATCCAGCACAGATGTGCAGGACAGCCAGCGACGCCATGTGTGTGTGGACTGTGGGCGCCGCTTCACCTACCCTTCTTTACTGGTCAGCCACCGGCGCATGCACTCGGGTGAGCGACCCTTCCCCTGCCCAGAGTGCGGCATGCGGTTCAAGAGGAAGTTTGCCGTGGAAGCACACCAATGGATCCACCGTTCCTGCTCAGGGGGTCGCCGTGGCCGTAGGCCTGGCATCAGGGCTGTGCCTGGAGCCCCAGTCCGAGGTGACCGGGATCCACCAGTGCTCTTTCGGCACTACCCAGACATCTTTGAGGAGTGTGGCTGAGCCAAATAGCTGCCTGTATCTGGAGAAGAGCATGAACTTGGCACTGAGAATGACCGAGTCAAGACTTGGGAAATGAAGTACATCACCTTGACTTTTCTCAAGGATCCCTTGTGAAGTTGTAAAAAGAAAAGTGCCTGTAAAGATTCATATAGATTAAACCCGGCCCCTGCTGCCCTCCCCAGTGTTTGTGTTTTGAAAAAAAGGGAGGGGGGAGCTGGATTGGGGATGTGATTCAGTTGTTAGAGTACTGTTTTAGTCAGGGTTCTCAAGAGGAACAGAACCGAGGGGATGAGTCCATGCACACACACACACACATACACATACACATATGCACACGCACACACACACATATATGCACGCGCACACGCACACACACACATGCACACACAATACACACACACACACACACACACACACGAGAGAGAGAGAGAGAGAGAGAGAGAGAGAGAGAGAGAGAGAGAGAGGTGGTGTAGGTATAGATAAAGACAAAGAACAAGAGGCAAAAGGATAAACTAACTTCTGAAATACATTTGTTGTGGGATATTACTTTATATAAAGATCTGTTACCTTTGTTTTTGGTGCATTTGTTTAATGATGTAGAGATGTGTTGCTGTTTTATTTTGCCTGCCTACGGCACTTGATTGGTCTAATAAAAAGCTAAATGGCCAATAGCTAGGCAATAGAGACATAGGCGGGGCTGGCTGGCAGAGAGAATAAGTAGGAGAGAAGAAGAGAACAAGGGAGAAAGAGAGGGAGATGCTTGGGGCTAGTCAGCCCAGCAGCTGACAGACAGACACAGAATAGGACATATAGAATAAGAGAAAGGTAAAATGCCCTGAGGCAAAATATAGATGAAAAGAAACAGGTTAAGTTATAAAGTCAGTCGGACAAGCATAAGATTAGGCCGAGCATTCATAACTAATGTATTACATCTCTGTGTCATGATTTGGGAGCTGGTTGGTGCCCCCCTCCAAAGCCTGCTACATGCCTTTTTATTTTGGTTCCTACCAGAAGGTGTCACCCACAATAAGAAATGCCTTCCCAAGTCAGGACAGTTCTCCAGGTGAGGCTCTCTACTCAGGTGGTTCTAATTTGTACAAGTTGACACTCAAACCAACCATAGTAATTCACCCTTGTCAGCTTGACACATATATGGCATTTTAAAAACCATAATCTTATGTAGGCATGTAGCAGGTCTATCTTTGGATTGTCAACTCTCAAATAATGATACAGAAACTTCTTATCAGGTATGAAAGCTTGGCCTGAGCTTAGGATTGTTCCCAAATAGCCCTTAAAGCTTAAATTAACCTGTTTATATTAATGTGGTCAAATTTTCTTTCCTGCTTGACAGTTTCCAAATAACCAATATGGATACTTAATATTAACTATAAATGCTCAGTTGATAGCTCAGGATTAGTACTAACTAGCTTTTACAACATAAATTAACCCATTTCTATTAATCTGTGTGCTACCACGTGGCTTGTGGCTTTACCTGTCTTCCAGCATGTCTTGTTCCCTCTTTGTCTCCTAGTGACTCTTCTGACTCTGCCCTTCTTTTTCCCAGAATTCTCCTAATTTGGCTCTCCTGCCCAGCTATAGGCCAGTCAGCTCTTTGTTAATACATCTTTACAGTGTACAAAGATTGTTCCATGGCATATTAATCTAAGTTCTGCTGTGTGGCTCATTACCTCTCCTCAATACTGTGGGTCTGACTTCCTCTAAGTCTGGCTGGTAAATTTCCCACCTCTCAGATTCTTTCCCAGAGTTCCTCTCTCCTAGGAAGTTCTGCCTATCCTCACCTGCCTAGCTATTGGCCATTCAGCTCTTTATTAAATCAATCAGAAGGTGCCTTAGGCAAGTGAGGTAAAACAGAGACATCTTCACATAGCGTGATCAAATATGTAACAAGTCTTTCTCTGTCTTGCCAGACAGCTCCTAAATAATGGCATGGAGACTTACATTAATTATGAAATCTCAGCCTATAGCTTAGGCTTGTTCCTAACTAACTCTTACATCTTAAATTAACTAATATTTTTTAAAATCTATATTCTACCATGTGGCTTTTTACCTTTCATTCTAAACCTTTGACTTGTTCTGCATCTCCTGGCATCTTCTGTGCACCTAGATTCCCTTCCTCTCTCTCTCTGCCTGGAAGTTCCACCTACACCTCCTGCCTAGCTATTGATCACTCAGCTCTTTAGTTAAACCAATCAGAAGGCACCTTGGCAAAGACACATCTTTACAATATAAACAAATATTCCACAACCCAATTATCTTGCAACATAGGCACACATACCTATACAATATGTGTCTACATATATATTTTGTTCTTTGAGACAGGGTCTCAACATGTAACTCTGTTTGGCTTAGAACTCACTATGTAGACCAGGCTGGCCTCAAACTTACAGAGATGAACCTGCCTCTGCCTCCTGAGTGCTGGGATGAAGGATGTGTACAAATGAACTTTTAAAAAATAGAAATGGTGCTAAGATGCACCCAAGCAGGAAGAGTTATGTGTATGAGTGTTTCCTATATGTTATGAGTGTTTCCCATATGTTATGTGTATGAGTGTTTCCCATATGTTATGTGTATGAGTGTTTCCATATGTTATGTGTATGAGTGTTTTACCATATGTTATGTGTATGAGTGTTCCCATATGTTATGTGTATGAGTGTTCCCATATGTTATGTGTATGAGTGTTCCTATATGTTATGTGTATGAGTGTTCCCATATGTTATGTGTATGAGTGTTTCCCATATGTTATGTGTATGAGTGTTTCCATATGTTATGTGTATGAGTGTTTTACCATATGTTATGTGTATGAGTGTTCCCATATGTTATGTGTATGAGTGTTCCCATATGTTATGTGTATGAGTGTTTCCTATATGTTATGTGTATGAGTGTTCCTATATGTTATGTGTATGAGTGTTTTCCCATATGTTATGTGTATGAGTGTTTCCATATGTTATGTGTATGAGTGTTTCCCATATGTTATGTGTATGAGTGTTTCCCATATGTTATGTGTATGAGTGTTTCCCATATGTTATGTGTATGAGTGTTTCCCATATGTATTCCCACAGGGGCAGAAGAAGACATCGGATCCCTGCAACTGGAGTTCAGGACAGTTGTGAGCTGCCATGTGGGTGCTGGGAATTGAACCTGGGTCCTCTGAAAAAGCCGTTAATGTTTTTAACCATTTCTCTGGCTCAAATACATAAACATTTTTAAAGTAATAAACAAATAAATCTTAAGAACTATAACTTTATCCTTTAAGTCTCATGTTTGTTTGTTTTTTAGCTTTTAAAAGAAGCATTTATTTGTAGTATGTGCATTACAGGAAACACAACACAAGAAGCCAAGAACAGCCACCCAGTCACAAACAGCTCAGCTTATGTCCTTCTAGATGCTTCAAGTGTACATACATTTAGGGAATTGAGATTCTACAGTGTGTACCATGCTTTCCCCCACATTGCAAATATTCACCAACTAAAAACCCCATGCTACACGATTATTTTGATAACCAAGAATACAATACACTTTCTCAAAAGTGTCAGACAAAACTGTAATCCTGTCTTCCTTGGCAACAAAAATTTCATAGAAGACAAAAAAATGGAAGCAGGCCTCTGGTATATATAATATGAGGGAGAAAGTGTGTCCCTGCTCAATAAATGTATTCCTATGGAATAGCTGAAGATGCACCTACAGCAGGGGTTCTCAGGATGTCAATCTCAACACAGCACAGCGCTGCAGATCTCCCCCTGTGAGCCTCCCTCCTCCCCTCCAGTCAACCTATCAACATGAATTAACTCACACTGTCCAGACATGGTTTAACAGTTCTATGCGCAAGAGGAACCTTTTCTGTCAATGTGTCAAGCTATCCCTTTAACCATATGCTCTCCTTTAGGACATTTATGAATTTCGGATGTTGTGGAATGAACTTTGTGCACAAGAAACACAAGTATCTTCCCGCATGCACATATGGATCCCTGGGTACAGTTGTAGCAGTTTTCTATATGTGATGGTCCTAGCAGAGAGCCCTTCCCTCATCCATCCTCTTCTCTGCACAGCTCCAGTTCAGGATGATTCTAGTGAGGGTATTACAAAGGTCACCCCCAGAAGACAGCCCTTCCAAAAGACTAGCAGGGCATGTATAGTGACTATCTTGCTTCTTCTAACATCCTTCGGGCACTTGGCAACACTAACTGAAATGCACACCAGAACAATGGCTAGACAACCGGGAGCCAACCACCAGGCATAGGACCTTACTCTTTCCCCTAGCCACCTCCACCACTGGTCACAGTATCTGCTCAAAGACCAAGTTTAACAATCCCATTCCCCCAGTGTAACCATTCCTATGAAATAACAATCCTTAAAAGATGTTAGTAACACTCTATATTTACCATGTTGTGCATTTTTTGTTTATGAATTAGCATATGTATGTGGTACATGCATGCCACTGTGCTTGTATGGAGGCTAAAAGACAATTTGTAAATCAGTTTTCTCCTTTTATCATGTGGATTCTGGAGATCAAACTTAGGTCACCAGCTGGGTGGCAAGTGCCTTACCTGCTGAGCCACCCTACCGGTCCATTATGCATTTTCTTACTATTTTGAGACAAAGTCTGTGTAGCCCTGGCTGGCCTAGAACTCACAAGGTCCACCTGCCTTAGCCTAGGATTAAAGGCATGCATTACCACAGCAAATCTATTATGCACTTAAAAGTCTAAAGACTAGATGTTTTCAGTAACATTCAGTTTCCCTGGCACATGCACAATGCAGTGCAGTAAAAAAACTGCACAAACCTAACAAACTTATAAATAGCAACGTTCCGATCTAAAATCTCTCCCATCTCTTTTAACCCAGGGGTCAGGTTTATGTAACTGTCAAGTTTTTGTGGATATATTAACAATTTCACTTCCTAAATGGTTTTAAGAGTTTTTTTTTGTACAATTTTTTAAAAAGATTTATTTATTATGTACACAGAGAGGGCACCAGATCTCATTACAGATGGTTGTGAGCCACCATGTAGGTGCTGGGAAATGAACTCAGGACCTCTGGAAGAACAGTCAGTGCTCTCCAGCCCTTTTCCTACAAATTTTAACACAACTTTAAACCATGTCTTTTCACTAACTCTATTTTGTCATACACTGGCAGCCTCTTTACCACATAGGAAGACTAAGTACTGCATATTTGGATTTGTCTATCTTCTGTGTACATGATATATCACAAAAATAAGACACACAGATAAAAGGGACAATGGCTAATCTTGATTACCAAAACTTACATTAGTATTAGGCCCTTCATACGCTTTCTTTCTTCCTCCCTCCAAAACCAGCACAAGGCTGTGTTGCTCAGAACTGGTTTCACCATTCCAGCATTTCACCATGAGTTTAAACAAGAATTTACATGTATTATTTACTACATCTACCTTTAACATACTTTGTGCACTTCTAAACACCTAGAAGGACTAGATGTTTCAGATGAGGACATAAATTTGTCCCCTATATACACAGTAGTGTTGAAACCACATACATGTAACAATGGTTAGATCTCAAAGCGTCTTCTGATGAGAGCATTCTGGTCTCTGCCCTTTTTCTCCAGCCTCACTTGGATACTTTCACGACTCTCTTCAGAAGACAGCCTTGCTATGAACTTTAACACAGAGTATACAGGATGTGTTAGTTCACTAACTCTACTTCTGTCACACATCGTCAACCTCTTCCAACACCTTGAAACTAGAGATCATAAAATGAGGACTCCTTTGTCCAGTCTGTACACTATATACAGAACAGCAACGTTAAGTGGAGTGTATCTAACATACGGGGTGATGGGTAAACTAAAGATGTCTAGCACACTAAGGGAATGTTTTTGCAGTTTCTTCCCTCCCACCTCCTCAATCCACTGCACAAGTACAGCTGGTGCAGTGTTCTCAGAGGTGGGTTAACAATTCCATTCTAAACATAGTATCTCCAGTTTTTCAAAACTATTTATACAAAATATTATTCTACTACTTCTACTTTTAAATGTATCAAGCACTTTTAAATATCTAGAAAGACTAGGGATTTCATGTAAGACCTTATCTGCTATTCACACTGCACTGGTAAGTAACTGTATGCAAAGCAAAGTTTTTTTTCATACTATAAATATAATCCACTTTAAAATGTCTCTCAAAAATCTTTAAAAATCCAAATACTTAAAAGTCTCAAATCTCAGCTGGGTATGGTGGTGTATGACTTTAATCCCAAAACTCAGGAGGCAGAGTCAATCGAATCTCTGAGTTCAAGGCCAGCCTGATCTACAGGGTGAGTTCCAGGGTAGCCAGAGCCACATAAATAAATGTAGAGGAAAAACCAGAAGGGCCATTATACCTGGCATTTACTCCGAAGTGATGGCCACTTAGGCCATGAAGTAATCTCTTATACATAATCAGTGATTGCTATCTGAGATTTATGGGGTTGCTTTTTCTTGGGAACTTCAAAGCCTTAACATGACCTCAGTCATAAGACATCTCTGGCAAACCTGGAATTCTTATAATGACTGTGTTTGCTTAGGTAATGGTTCCTTCAGACAATTCCTAGATCAGCTAAGAATTTTTGGTATGTGGGAATTGCTAAAAGGCCTTTTGTGTAACAATCAATAAAAGAGCCAATCCATCAGAGGCTGATTCCCCGTGCTGATGTTGGTAAAGTTATTACATTCTGCTGGTAAAGTTATTACATCCTGCAGTGTCTCTCTTGTCCCTTATAACTCAGAACACCAACAGATAAACTTTGTCTCAAAAACAAAGAAATCCAGAAACAAAACAAAACAAAAACCACCAAAAAAAAAAAAAATCCCACCCCAAACCAAAAAGACAGTGTCAAATCTCTTAATTGTAAACGTTAATGGTTATCATAGCAAGTTACATTTACTGTATTATGAAACATCATACCAAATAATCATACAAAAGCACAATCAAATTAATCAGAGAAAACACAAAATCTTACAAGTCCAATGACCAGCATCTGGTTCTTCCTACTGTCGAGAGTTAGGCTAGTCCTGGCCTTTTGCTGAAGCACTGCTGTATGGAGAAGGAACTTAGTTCCTTATGATGCTTGGCAAGACCAGTAATGGTCTGGGGCCAGGATGATGTGGGATGCCTTTCTGTGAGCTGTGAATATGTGTGGCTCTCATTGGTTGAAAAATAGAGCTGTTTGGCCAATGGTGAGGCAGAATAAGGTGAGGCACTACATTCAAACTGAAGACGGAGATGAAGAAGGGTGGAGTCAGAGCAGACGCTGTGAGCTGCTGCCAGGAGAAGCAAGACATGAAAGAACAGGTAATTCCACAAAGCCATGTGGCAAAACATAGGAATGGGTTGAGTTAAACTGTAAGAGTTGCTGGGCAGTGGTGGCGCACGCCTTTAATCCCAGCACTCAGGAGGCAGAGGCAAGTGGATCTCTGTGAGTTTGAGGCCAGCCTGGTCTACAGAGTGAGATCCAGGAGAGGTGCCAAAACTACACAGAGAAACCCTGTCTTGAAAAAAATAAAAAAATTTTTAAAAAGGAATAAATAAAAGTAATAAAATACTATTTAGAAAAGTTGTAAGAGCTAATAATGAGCCTAAGCCATAGATCATACAGTTTATAATTAATACAAAGCCTCTGAATGATTATTTTATAAGCAACTGCAGGACCTCAGGTGGGAGAGATTCTTCTGGCTACAACAGGACCTTTACCCAGGAGTATTGTGGAATATCACTTTAATTATGTAAAGGTGTGTTACATTTGTTAATGGTGCATTTGTTTAACTATGTGAAGATGGGTTGCTGTTTTACCTTGCCTGCCTAAGGCACCTGATTGGTCTAATCAAAAGCTGAATGGCCAATAGCTAGGCAGCAGGGAGATAGGCAAGGCTGGCAGGCAGAAAGAATAAGGAGGAATCTAGGCTTGGGATAATGAGAAAGAGAGAGAACAAGGGAGAAAGAGAAGGAGATGCTCAGGGTCAGCCAGTCAGGCAGCTGCCAGACAGAAAGACATGGAGTAGGACATACAGAATGAAAGAAAGGTAAAAAGCCCGGAGGCAAAATGTAGATGAAGAGAAGCAGGTTAAATGAAGTTATAAGAGCCTAGTGGGACAAACATAAGCTAAGACTGAGCATGTCTTGCTTGATTTGGGAGCTGGTTGGTGGTCCAAAAAAGCCTGCTACCCAGGAGCTGTGTTTTAGATTCAGAGAACTCAACTTTTGGATACTAAGAACTCAGCAATGCCCACCCCCTCACTCCTCATCTCCCACCTAGCTTTGAAGGGCTGTGTTTGTGTTTATCAGTCCCAAGGCCACAGAGCTAAGTGCTAGGTCTGTGGTGCACTTGAGATATCCTGTGTTTCCTTTGTGCAACATTGCTTGATTAACTTCCTGCTGAATTCATCCCATTGTATTATAGCTTTCTGTTGACTCTGCCCCATCATCCCCAAAAAACTGTATAAGATGATATATATATATATATATATTTGGAGCTGAGGATTGAACACTGGGCCTTGTGCTTGCTAGGCAAGTGCTCTACCACTGAACTAAATCCCCAACCCTGCTATATTTCTTAATAAACTTATTTACTTATTTACATGAGCCATTAGCTTGTTCAGGACCTCCTGATCTCAAATTTTCCTCTTCTTTTTTTTTCTCACCCCCTGGTCCTCTCTCTCAGGAACCTGTTATGAAGAATGATGTATTGTTTCAGGTCAGAATACAATCTTCTAGGGTCCAAAGGGCTTGGATATCAAAGTTGTTTGAGGAATGTTTTATGTCCCATAAGTTAAATATGCCAATATAGGTTACAACACTTTACCTCTAATATTATTGCAACTGATGTTACATTAAATGTAGTTGTTTGAAAGAAAATGTCCCCTATAGGCTCACAGGGAGTGGCACTATTAGGAGGTGTGGTCTTGTGGGAGTAGGTGTCACTTTGTTGGAGGAAGCTTATCACTGGGGGCAGGCTTGAGGTCAGATGTGCAATCCATGCCCAGTGTGGCACTCTCTTTCTGCTGCTTTGGGTCCTGTTGCAGGATATTTGTTTACACTGTGTGAGGATGTGAAGATCTGTCATTGTGATTGTTTTCATAAAGAGCTGAATGGCCAATAGGAGAAAATAGGCAGGATTTCCAGGAAGAGAAAGGAACTCAGAGGGTTAGAATCTAGGCACACAAGGGAGAGACAGCAGTGAATCTCAAAGCAAATTGGATGCACAAAATGGGAGAGAGATAAGAGCCACATGGCAGAATATAGATAAATAGAAACAGGTTAATTTGAGATATAAGAGGTAGTTGGGAACAAGCCTAAGCTAAAGGCCATGCTTTTATAATTAGTAATAAGTCTCCATGTCATTATTTGTGGGCTGGTGGTCCAAAGGAAGTCTGACAAGAAAGCACACTAGATGTAGGATCCAGATGTAGAACTCTCAGCTACTTCTCCAGCACCACAAATGCCTGTGTGTGGCCATGCTTCTCACCATGATGACAAAGGACTAAACCTCTGAACTATAAGCTAGACCCAATTAAATGTTTTTCTTTATTGCTGTGTGGTCCCAGAACTTGGGAGGCTCACGCCTTTGATCCCAGGACTTGGGAGGCTCATGCCTTTAATCAAACACAATCAGGAAGTGGAGACAGGAATATAAAGCTGGTGGAGACAGGATCTCAGCCTCTTTTTGGTCTGAGTATTCGTGGAGGTAAGAAGTGACTGTGACTGCTCCTTTGTATCTCTGATCTTTCAACTTTACCCTGATATCTAACTCTTGGTTTTTATTGATAAGACTAATTGGGATCATGCTTCAGCTGTGATCATGATATCTCTTCACAGCAAAAGAAACCCTAAATAAGACATTAAATAAAACCACAAATATCTACTAGATTTATAAACAAGAATATCCTTCAGAAATAACAATCTGTGGTTCTATAGCTGGTCACATTACAATTCACAGTTCTGGGCTGGGCAGTGATAGTGCACATCCTTAATGCCAGCACTCAGGAAGCAGAGGCAGGTGGATTGCCCAGTTTGAGGTCAGCTTGGTCTACAGAGTGAGTTCTAGGACAGCCAGGACTACACAGAGAAATCCTATATCACCCCCCCCCACACACAATTTATGGTTCTGTAGCTGGACACATGGCCTTAGCTGGTATTTATAATTATCTTTCCTTACCACCCATTCTGTAGTTCCTCAACCCTTAGCCACACTTCAGCAGGCCTTGCTTTTTCACCTGGAGGGGTGACCCATACCTTCATTCCTGAAAGGTCTGAGTCATTTATCATCCTGTTGGGATTGGGTTGTTGTAATTTCCTACTGACTTTAATCATTGGACATGGTGGTCAGAAGGATGATTTAACTTCTAATTCAATTGGATGTTTGCTGTGTCTATTTCTACCTCTGGAATCAAAACTTCTAAACCTACAGAACATAAAGTCTCAGGAATAGAAAGGAAAAATTTTCCTAATGGGTCACTAGGAGTGATAATGGAACCATTCCCATTTCCAAGCTGTGATTCCTGGATTGGCAAATCCTGGCTATGGGAATGTTGTTTGTTGTTTTAACTCTTTGCTCTTTGGCTCTTTTGGGGGGCCTGCCACTCACCTCCCAAATAAATACACATGGAGGCTTATTCTTAATTACAAATGCCTGGCCTTAGCTTGGCTTGTTTCTTGCCAGCTTTTCTTAAATTATCCTGTCTACCTTTTGCCCCTACACTTTTTCCTTTCTCTTAGTTCTGTATACTTGCTTTCACTCTTACTCCATGTTTGGCTGTGTGGCTAAGAGACTGGCCCCTGGCATCCTCTTCTCCTTGTTCTTTTGCTCATTTTTAATTCTCTCTGCCTGACAGTCCTGCCTATCCTTTCTCTCACTTTACTATTAGCTGTTCAGCTCTTCAGTTCTTTAGACCATCAGGTGTTTTTAGACAGTTAAAGTAACACAGCTTCATAGAGTTAAACAAATGCAACATAAGAGAATACAATACATCTCTCCATCATTAAACAAATATTCCACAGCATAAACAAATGTGACACATTTTAAATAATTTTCTAGAATACAGGAGAAACAGTACTATATATTTGATGCTAATATGTACAGCCAAAGCATATACAGCCTTCTGAAGGACACTGCTCTATCCTGCAGGCTATTTCCATGCAGCTGGTGTTTTATCTGTATCTTTAAAAGGCCATTGCACTATTCTATCAACCCAGCTGCTTCTGGATGACAGGAAACATGGTGATACTAGTGAACTCCACATACATGAACCTGCTGTGCTCATGAAATTTCTTATTTGTGAAGTGGGTTACCTGGTCAGAGGCAGTGCTATGTGGAATACCATGGCAGTGGATAATTCTGTGGAATAATCCTGTACAGTATGAAAACCTATTGCTCTCATTGTTAATAAAAAGATGATTGCCCAATAAGCTAGGCAGGATTTTCAGGTCAGAGAGAATGCTGGGGAGAATGGCAGAGTCATGAGGAGAAGGGCAGAGTCAGAGGAGACACCATGAGATGCAGGATGAGCAGGATGAAAAGGAAGTTCATACATGAGGTAAATGAATCTCAGGGTAGCACATAGATTGATAGATATGGGTTGGTTTAAGTTGTAAGAGCTGACCGAAGACGAGCCTAAGCTACCTGCCAAACATTTATAATTAATAATCAGTCTCCATGTGGTTATTTGGGGAGCAGCTGACAGGGCAGAGATAATCAGTGGTCTAGGTAGAAAATTCCACCTACAGGATAAAACATTCCATAAGTCCCTGGAAGGTAGTTTTAGCAGAAGTGTTTCATTTAGGAAAGGCAAACCCATAGCCAGAATAAGTATCTATTCCAGTAAGGACAAAGTACTGTCCCCTGTTGTATGATATTTTGTTTGTGCTCTGACAAACCTTTCCTGGAGATTGGAGGGCAGAGCTAGCCACTAGTTAACCATAGAGGCCAGGAAGTAGTGGCACACACCTTTAATCCCAGCACTAGGGAGGTGAAGACAGGAATATAAGGTTGGTGGAGACAGGATCACCACCCCATTCATTATGAGGATTCCTAGAGGTAAGAAGTCTCTCTAGTGGCTGGCTGCTCTGCTTCTCTGACCTGTCAACTTTCACCCTAACATCTGACTCCGGGTTTTCATTTGTTAAGGTTAATTAGATTCACACTTCAGTCCCCTCCATATGGAAGTGGTCCAGTGTAATCAACCTGCCACCAAGTGGATGGTTTGTCACTCCTGGGAAATGTATCATATTGAGGGCTCACTTGTTGGCTCCTGCTGTTGGCAGATTTGACACTCAGCAGCATCTATAACCAAAATAGGTTTAGTAAGCAGGAATCCATGTTGTTAGGTCCACAAATAACCTCCATTTCTGTTACCATGGCCACATTGTTCATGGGCCCATTGGGCAGTGACAGTAGTTTCTGGGGAAGGAGGCGGATTGTCCACAGAATGGGTTATCATATTTACTTGATTATTGAACTCCCGTTCTTTTTGAAGTCATCTTTTGATGACCATTTACAGGGGACACAATTACCTTCACACTTTTGCCCATGTGGAGAGGTCTATTTACCTCTTCCCCAGATGTTTTTCTCACCAATTTTCCAGTCATGTTTCTTCCAAGTCCCTGACCATCCAGCCAACCCATTGGCTGCAGCCCATGAATCAGTGAAAAATCGCTCATCTGGCCATTTATCCTTCCAAACAAACTGTAATACCATGTGTACTTCCCAAAGTTCTGCCCACTGTGAAGACTTTCCATCACATGCATCTTTCATGGTTGTGCCAGAAAGGGTTTGCAGTGTTGCAGCTGTCCACTTCTGGGTGGTGCCTGCACCATGTGCAGAATCATCAGCAAATCAGGCCCTAGCCTTCTCTTCCTCAGTCAGCTGTTTATAGGGCACACACCATGAGGCAATATCTGGATGCTTGGCAGCAGATGGCATTATAATTGGAATAGTAACCATAGACATTTGGGCAACTTCTTCATGTAACTTGCTTGTGTCCTCAGGACCTGCTCAGGCTTGATCATGTAAATACTACTTCCATTTGATAATGGATGACTGCAGTACACATCCTGCTTTATGAATTGGTGGGTCAGATAATACCCAGCTCATCATGGGCAGCTCAAGGTCCCATAGTAAACCTTGTGACCTACTGTCGAATGTTCGGTTTCCACGAAGGCCTAATATTAGACCAAGAGCTGTCTCTCAAAGGTGAATAGTTACCTGCAGATAACAGTAGAGCCTTTCTTCAAGATCCCAAAGGTCTCATCTGTGATTCACCTATGGTGGCCTTCCAAAGGTTCCAAACAGCGTCCTTATCTGACACTGATGCCTCAAGTACCATTGGGTCTGCTGGATCATATGGCCCAAGTGGTAGAGCAGCCTGCACAGACTCTTGGACCTATCAACAACCCTTCTGTTCCAGGTCCCACTCAAAGCTAGCAGTTATTTGGTATATGGGCTGGAATAACATATCCAAGTGAGGAATGTGCTGTGTCTAGAATGCAATGTGGTTATTTGGGAGCTGGTTGGTGGGACAGAAAGATCTGCCTACAAATGGCACCCAATGTGGGGCAACATATATCCACATAAAATCTGAGAAAGTTTAAGGAAAGGTCAAAGCACACAAAAATGGAGCCAAATATGGCTTCTTAGTCTCACAGTCTCATGCCAGCCACAGTACAGAGATGTGTCTCCTTGCAGCTGTCTGCAGAATGAAGCCAGTCACTAGCCACCATGTGCTAGAACCATGCACTAAGCTGAGTCACACCTGTGGCTAACATAGAATTTTAAGTTTGTCTCATGCGATCAGAGAACAATACAGATGCTCAGAAAAGGCAGATCTAGATGGAAGAAACCTCTAAGTGGGTTACAATGAATTAAAAAATGTACATAGGCCTGAGAAGGAAAAGAGAAAGGGTATAAACAGTCATAAAAAGAATAGTCAGCTGGGAGGTGGTGGCACATACCTGTAATCCCAGCACTTGGGAGGCAGAGGCAGGCAGATCTTAGCTGCATTGATTGTAAAGGCTGCTGAACTAGACCAACCTATATATTTTAAAAATGTCTTGACTTCAAAATGTAACTCAAAAGATGTGTTGCTTTGGGGAAGAGGTTGTGCTTTTTTTCCCATAGGAAACAGAAAACTATGGATTTGGTCAATGTTAAAGATGATCGGGTTTGTTCAAGTGTTAGAGGAAGACCCCTGAAAATACTGGCCACAGACATAAAGAAATAAACCTAGAAAAACCACAAGACAGACATGTAATGTATATTTTACTTGCTCAAACATAAAACAAAAAATCGTCTTTAGCTGACTTGTGTACAACACAGTCTATACTTGTATTAATACAGAAATGTATGTTACCTTTAAAAGTTTATCTATTTTCAGAGCAAGGGACCAGACACCAATGAAAATGGGTGCCCAGGTAATCCAACATCTAAGAGCACCTCTGTTGCAGTATCCTCAGGGTTCTGCATCCAGAATACCTTCAAGGCTGCTGGCTGAGATGACCCAGCCTCACAGACTACTCCAGCCAAGATTTAACAATTATCCTGAGTCTTAAGGAGCCCCTGCTTTATATAGAGTATTTTCATTTAGGACTTCTTGAGTCTTATGGAACCTCACTTTAGAACTGTCTGAGATATATATATATATATATATATATAAAAATCACCCTCAATTCCTCCCATGTACCTCCCTTGCTCTTTCTCAAATTCATGGCCACCTTTTCTTTAACTGATGTTGTATATGTGTGTGTATGTATTCCATATATATACACACACATATATATATATGAAATATATAATATATTATATTCCTAAATATCCCTGCTCCATCTGTATAATGTTACTTGTGTGGTCTCAGGGTTGATTTGTATTAGCTAACCAATCAGTGTACTCTTCTTTGGAAAAGTCTATTTCTCCTCTCAGCACTCCCTAGCTGTCTGTAGTTCTTTATCAAGGGTTGGGTCCTCATAAACATTCCCCCTTCTATGTTAGCATGATATTGGTATCATCCTTATGAACTGTCATGTTCAGATAGCCATATTGGTGAGACTTCATGAAAGAAGCTCCCAAAAATACAATGCCAAGTGCAAATTCCTCGATTTATCAGGTACCACAGTTTTCCAGGTTTCCTGAACCAAGTTTTGCATAGGCCTTTGTATCCTTGGGAGACTCTGAGACAAGATTCACATAGGGCGACAAGAGGAACAAAAGTGTCTGTTAAAGAAAAGATGGACTAGAGCTAGGTGCTACTCTCTGGAGTCAGGCCAGGTATAGCCACAGATCCCCCTTTATTTTATACAAAAATTAATTATCTGAAGGTTATGCAGCCTCAGAGCAAATGCAGTCTTCTTTTCTATCTATCTGTCTTAGAATATTATGTAAGTAGACCAAAGCACATTTTAAAGCCAGTGAAGTTCCTATTGCTAGAATAACAGCAACACCTGCTAGGATGAGAAATCTAGTCAAGTGATTCGTAGGGTAGAATGAGGCTGTGGTATCTGCTAGACTTTCCATAATGTCCATTCCTGCCATATCAGTAACTGTTTTTGCAAAAGCTTCCTTAATTTCTTTCTGTAAATCATAAACCATTGAGAAGAATTAGGGTGATCCAACAAATGCATCTTAACCTTATCCTAATCATACTTGCTTTCATTAAATCTTAAGGGTGTGATACAATAACAAGAAATGTTCCAATCACATTTTAATTTTATCTGCTCCTTCAAAATATCTAACTGATCCCCTAACAATACAACAGTTTGCCTTAACTTAGCTAATTCATTTACTATCTCATTATCAATCTTACTTTGTTCAGCCCAAAGTTCTTCTGAATACCTATGCCAGTCTGTAATGACTTCAGCAGTTTGGATTTCTTTATGACGTGTCACTCCAGCCATCGCTGCCGCAGCTGTCAATGCAATGATTCCCATGATAACTGCAACCACCAGCCCAGCCATTCCATGTGTGCTTCTTAGTGCTCTTTCAATGAGCTTCTGTACCGGGATCACCACAAGAGAGTCTTGCCATGGCCTCGACAACTTCACCGGTACACAGATTGCTAGCCTTGCTCTGAGAATAAATAAACTTTCAAAGGTCAAATTTTAAAACATACTAGAATCAACACAGGTATGAAAGGTTTGCATTCACAAGTGATGCTCTAATTACTAGGGTGCAATTGTACAGGCTCTTTCAGCAGCAAGAAAGGTAATGGTACACAGGCCATAAAAGGATGGCTTTGATTTAGTCTAAAAGACAGTGTTCAAGCCAGGCGGTGGTGACGCACGCCTTTAATCCCAGCACTCGGGAGGCAGAGCCAGGCAGATCTCTGTGAGTTCGAGGCCAGCCTGGGCTACCAAGTGAGTTCCAGGAAAGGCGCAAAGCTACACAGAGAAACCCTGTCTTGAAAAACAAAAGACAGAGTGTTCTTATTATCATTAATCTTTAATTTTCCTTCCCATGACTTAAGAGGGTGGAAAGCACTTGCAAATTTCCACAAGTTAGTCTGAATTGAGTTGCCAAATTACAGGAAAGGGCTTGCCATTCCAACTCCATCCCACTGAATAGGTTCATTAACAGAAGCACTGATTTCCACAGTGTTATTTCTTTGCAGTGCTATTTACTGTGTGAGAGAAAACATGAGGTACAACAAAAACCCACTATAAGAATTTTTATTAGGGGAGGGAAAAGAGGGATTGTGCAACAGGCCTATTAGAAATGAATGGTGTGGAAAAAGAGGCAGGGGAATGGGTGGAATCTGTTTTTATAGGTCCCTCTCCCCACTAACCCCCCATATCCCTCACCCCCCCTCCCACTCCCGCTGTGCACACAGGCTTCTGTAGCTACGCCATGCATGTGTATAGATTACGTGATCAAGCTGGGCATGTATTACTTAGGAAGGACACAAGGCTCTGGCATGACTAAACATCTTGGCTGATTGCTGGACAGTGCATGCAAGGCCATGTAGCTAGGGAGTGGCTGGAAATTCTAACACACAGTTCCATTCAAATTATACCATTTCTATCTTAACTCTGAGTGAGAATATTTTCCTTGAGGGGAGCCGTAGGGCTCCAGTCAATGACATCTCTCTTGGAGATGTTAATTAGCACTCAAGGTTTCTCACTCCGAACACTAATGTACTCAGTCAGATTCCTTATTGCTAACCCTCATCTCACAGAATGGTGCCTTGAACCCAGGATCCTATTCCCAGGTTTGCTCTACCTACAACTGCCTACTTTTCCATTTGCCTGGCCACTAGAATGCTTCATACAACACTGGCTGCTTTGATTGGTGAGTTTTCCCTTTACCAGCCAGCATAAACAGTTCCCTAGATCCATGGGAACCACTGTTGATCGTCTGGTGTCCCTCTGGTGTCCTCAAGACTGGAGGAAACCCCGTCCATGGCCTTCAATGTCTACAGTTGGCTCCCATTGCAGGCTTAAATCTTTAGCCATCCCCCATGACTGCAGTCTGAGATATTGTTCTCACTGTTGGACCCCCATCCTGGGGCTGTGCATATCCCAACCCTCATTCTCCTGCTTGCTGAAGCATTGAATAACTTGTGCCAATCACTGATCCTCGCTGATCTTGGGGATGCCTGAGATTGTAGTCTTGGATCATGTTTTGTTTGTTTGTTTATTTGTTTCTTTCTTTCTGTTGCAGCCATGGGAAACAAGGCTTCCAATCTTATTAGTCCCAACTCTCCTCTGGGATGTCTTCCAGAAATTCTTAAGCCTCCCAGCTTTAATGTCTTATTTAAAGACCTCTAAGCTTGTCCACCTGTGCACTGAAAAAAATGACCTAAATATCCCTTAGATAACAACAAAAAATGTCCACCTAATGGCTTGCTGGACCCTGATATTTCATGGGAATTATCTAACTTCTGCCAGTGGACGGGCAAATGGAAAGAGTTACCTTACATCCAAGCTTTTTTTTAACCTTGGCTCTAAACTTTTTCTTCTTGATTTCTTCTCTCCTGCCCACGAGCTCCTAGCTGTGCAACCTGAACCTGAGGAATCTCTGACTACTGCTCTGGACCCTGCCAATGAACCTCCACCCATCCGACCTCCCCCTCCCGCTCCCGCTCCTCAGGCGTCTGCCCTTCAGCTCCTCCTCCAGCCTCCTCCTCCTCTCCAATACCAGCCCCTCCAACCTTTGGATCCAACCTTTACTTCTATCACTTGTTCTTGAGCTGCTGAGGAACCCAACTCCAGCCATGCCAACCCGGCAACCTTTCTCTTTGTGAAATTTTTTTTTTTTTTTTTTTTTTTTTTTTTTTTTTTTTTTTTTTTTTTTTTTTGTGGCCTGGGTGGGTGGACGGGTTAAGGTTCACATCCCTTTCTCCCTCACAGAACTTTCTCAGATAGAAGAGAAAACTGGGCTCTTCTTAAATCTCTAAACCTGCTTCCTTTATTAAATATATAACCCAATCTTATAGCCTCACCTTTCATTATATGTATATGTGTGTATGTATATATATGTATATATATATGTATTCTTGCCAACATATATATACATATTTCTTGCCAATAACCTACTTCCTGAGGAGCACAGACAGGTTTGGGATCAGGCTAGGATACATGCAGACGAGATTCATCAAACTACAGAACAGATGCAGTTCCTGATCAGGACCCATGATGGGATTATAATAACCCAGATGGCTCTCTAGCTAGGGATCAGTTTACAACCTGCCTCCTGGAAGGTCTTCATAAAGCTGCCCTCAAACCAGTAAACTATGAAAAGCTAAAAATGTAATTCAAGATAAGGAAGAAAATTAGTCTCATTTTTTTAGAATGGCTTACAAAGGCTCTCTTATAATATACTAGTCTAGATCCTGAGAGCCCAGAGGACAGACAGTTCCTTATGACCCTCTTTGTCTCACAGAGCTTCCCCAACGTAAGGACTAAACTTAAGCGTCTGGAGAAAGGGCCTCTGACCCCACAGGCAGAAGTCTTAGTGGTGACATTTAAGGTGTGCCATGGAGAGATGAGAAAGCCTGTAAACAGAACTGCCAAATGTTGGCACATGCTATCTGACCAGCCACCCAAGGGCCTCCAGGCCCCTGTTTGAAATTTGGTAGAGAAGGCCACTGGGCTCTGCCCTGCCCCACATGGGCCACCATCTAGGCCTTGTCCAAAGTGCCACCAAGAGGAACACTGGTCAGTTGACTGCCCCCATGCACCTCATGGCATGGGAACATCAAATGAAGACCACCCTCCAGCCGATCTCCTAGGCTTGATGATGGATGATTGAAGTGCCCTGTTCCTGGCCTGACCACAGTCATCTCTCACAGGGAACCTAAGGTAGCTCTTACAGTATCAGGACAATCCATTTCCTTCCTTTTGGACACTGGAGCCACTTACTTAGTCCTGAGGGTCTTACCTCTCCTTCTAGCCTTCCTGTTGTTGGGGTAGGGGGACAGCCTTACCCACCTCACCAGACTTCACCACTTAATTGTATTTTCAGGGGTATCATCTCACCCACACATTTTTAGTTGTGCCAAGCTGTCCTGTGCCCCTATGGGAAGATTTTCTAGCTAAGGTAGGAGATTTTATTTCATTTGTCTTCACCATTTGCCTCACCCCAGACTCAGCAGCAGCTCCTCTCCTCCTCCTACCCACCCAGCCTACTAGCTCTAACATTCATTTCCTTTGCCAGCCTCTCAGGTGGACCCCAAAGTCTGGGACACCTAGAAACCTTCTATTGCTAGATACCACCCCCTATTATCATCCAGTTGCAGGACCCTACCAGGTACGTTACCCAAGCTCAGTACCCTCTCTCACTCCAGAACCTTAGGGGACTTAAGTCTATCGTTTCTGACTTCAGAAAAGGCATGCTCCGGATTTCTCTCGCTCTCTTGCTAACACTAGCCAATAAAATTCTGATAGCAGAGTACTAAACATTATAATATCATGACTACCAGCTCAAGATTTTTACATTCCCTGTGTCTGCTTCTTAATATGTTTAAAAATTCTTCTGAGCTCCAGAGCCAGCTTGAATCCACTTGGACATGTCAGATCCACTTCAGATAAGTATAATTCAAACTTTCCTGGTCCTGGGATTCCTTGGGGACTCCCCCCGCCAGGTAAAATTTTTTCAAAACTTCTTCTGCCTCACCAGCACCTTGTCAGACACAAACAGAAGGCAATGGATGATTCCCAAAGCAATGGAGGACAATCAACTATCTCAGGATGTCCAGCTACCTCAAAAGCCCCCTTCCTTACTCTCAAAAGTTAACCAAGACCCACCAAGTCAGATGGAAGCAGTTTTGGGGGACCATGGCACCCCATTCCTGTTCATCTGCCATTTTTTATAAAGACAGTCTGGAATGTTAGAATTCCTAGCCACTCCCCCAGCTACATGACTGCACATGCGCTGTCCAGTAGCTGGGCAAGATGCTTAGTCTTTCTAGGGCCTTATGACCTACGTAATCCATGTGCTGTGTGATCACATAATCTATGTGCATGCATGGTGTAGCTACGTAAGCCCATATGCACATGTGTGTGGGAACCTATAAAAGCGGGTGGTTCCACCTATTCCTTCTCTCTCTTTCTGCCTGGTCATTCCATAGACCTATGCACCACCCTTCTATTCCCTTCCCTTAATAATCTCTTATAGTGGGTTTTGTCGTGCCTCATGGCTTCTCTTGTATGGCAAACAGTGCCACTTAATAAATAACAACATAAGCATAACCTCGGCCCTAACTTAACATTTTCCCCGGACTATTTTGATATTAAAAGATTTATAATACATAGGCTGATTTAATTCAGCAGTTCTTTCCACAACTCAATGTTGTTCCTGTTTCATTAGCATTTAAAATTTTTTGAGTTAGTAAGGCATTATGCAGTCTATCCCTGGGGGTCCTCATATGCCCTTTCTGTTTAGCAAGCATCTCTTTCAGAGTGTGATTAGATCTCTCTCTCAACACTTGCTTTTCCTATAGGATTGTGTGTTATCCCTGTAAATGTTTTATGTTGTAATGCGCAAAAAAATTGTTTCATTTTATTGGAAACATAGCTAGGGCATCATCAGCTTTAATTTGTGCTGGTATGCCCATTACAGCCATTGTTTTTAATAAATGTGTAATTATAGAATCAGCCTTTTCAGAACTTAAGGCAGATGCCCATTGGAACCCAGAATAAGTGTCAATGGTGTGATGAACATATTTTAATTTTCCAAAATCTACCAAATGAAATACATCCATTTGCCAAATTTCATTCCTTTGTCAACCTTTAGGATTATTTTAGAAACTTTTTCTATATAGGTTTTTAATTTTTTACTCTGTTTGTGACCTAAGAAAATCTATTCCTAAATATAATCCTCTCTCTGCATAATGAGTCCAGCAGGGGAATGATCTGAAGGTAAAATTACTAAAATATACCTCTTTGTGAGATCTAATCTATCTATATGGGCATTTAGTGATTTTCATTCTACCAGGGATAATTCTTTTTCAACCTCAGCTGTTAACTGTCTTGGACTGTTTAAATCTGAGTCACCTTGCAAATTAAATGAGTTAATTCTTGAGTAGACAATCCAACTGTAGGCTGCAACCAGTTAATATCACCCAATAATTTTTGAAAATCATTAGGAGTATGCAGTCGATCTCTCCTGTACCTTTTGTGGCTGAATTCTCTGTTTACTTAATTCATAGCCTAAATAGCTAAAAGAATCTCCTCTTTTTATTTTTTCAGGAGAAATTTATAATTCCCTATAGGGTAAAATTTTCTGTACCATATTAAACATTTTTCCTAAGGTATCTGTATCAGAAGCAGCCAATAAAATATCATCCATATAATGCCAAATATAATAAGCTAAGGAAATTGTTTATGAGCCATTTCCAGTGGTTGATTTACAAAATATTGACATAAAGTTAGGCTATTTAGCATTCCCTGTGGGAGGACATTTCAATGATATCTCCTTACTGGTTGAGCATTATTACAGCCAGAAATTGTAAAAGCAAATTTTTCTCTATCCTGTTCTTGTAAAGGGATAGTAAAGAAGCAGTCTTGTGAATCATAACTACAATAGGCCAGTTTTTGGGTAATAAAGAAGGTAAAGGAATCACTTTACGTTCCATTTGACTGGCTTTGGTTTCTGTAATGGTCTCCATCTGTTGCAAAAAGAAGTTTTCCTTGGTGAGGAGTGAGGATCACACTTATCTGTGTGATGAAGGACAAATACTTAGAATGTAGTTTGTGATTATGCTGGTTAGTAAAGTGGCAGTTGTGGGTTCTCCTCCAAGATCCATGGCCGGTATCGGGCATGATTTCCTTCTTGTTGAGTGGACCTAAGTCCAATTAGAGAGCTGTTGGTAACCGCCAAGACTGTGCTACTGCTGCACCTTTAGGGTTATTATACCCTGCTAGTCATTGCTGTAGTTCACAGATGTCATAGCTTTACCCAGCAGGGCTGCATAAGGGGATGATTTGACCATGGGGAGTGGTTACTAGATGTTTGCAAGGGTCTACACTTGGCTGGGCAGTGTGCTTTGATCTGGGAAGGGGGAGGTCTTTTGCCTCTCCCCTTGACATTGTTGTAAAAAAGCCCTTTTGAATAAATGGAAAAGGCCGTTAGGGTTTTGATCCAGGTCCTCCTGAAGCCATCCTGTGTTTCTGTCTTTCCTCTTGTTGTCTAGGTCTCTTTCTAGCTGATGTTTTCTTATCCCTCATCCTCCTCACAGGAACCCTTGAAAAGGTAGGAGCTGGCCTCCCATACTTCCCTCCTTCGGAAGCTTGCATGGTGCTTTCTGACATCATATATTTCATTCCTTTGAATTAATTTGTATGAAGTTCTAATTTTTAGACTCTGGGAATTTGATAATGAGAAATATGTCCTGTGTTGAGTGGATTTTAGATTATTATTGAAATTTTTTTTTCTTTTTGTTTTTTGGAGGCAGGGTTTCTCCGTGTAGTCTTGACTGTCCTGGAACTCTCTCTGTAGACCAAGCTGGCCTCAAACTCACAGAGATCCTCCTGCCTCTGCCTTTCAAGTGCTGTGATTAAAGGCATGTGACACCATGGCCTGGTGCTTTCTGACATGTTGAAATGTAGTCCTCAGGGAGGTTTTCAGGTCAGATCCAGCTTGGTTCCTTGTATCCTGTGTTTGAAGTGCAACCCTGTTTCGGCAATAGGGATTTACTTTCCACCTCTAGGGGGCAACCGAGGACAACAGCACTAGCCTATATTGTTTTGGGAGTCTCTGGGACAACAGCCCTGTTCAACAACTCAAGACAGGGCTGCTCATGTCTAGTGTTGGGGGCTTTGTTAGACTGTCTATGACTCTTGCGGGGAGCATCTTTCAGGGAGCATAGTTAGCCCAGATGAGAAAGTTTCATTTAAGCTATACATGTACATATAGACACAGACGTATGTGCATTATTGGTGTTGGAAGTTAATAATCTATGATTCCTTAAGACTTTTCAGACACCGTTGCTGTTATTTTACCCTCCTCCTCCCTCTTTCTGTATTTAGCTCCCTCTCTCCTCCCTGGTCAGAACCCCCTCCCATTCTCCCCACTTCCTCACTTGTACCTGCAATTCCCCTCTCTGTTGCTCCCCACCCAACAGTGGTCCCTTTTGACTCTCCTGGCTTAAATGCAGTTACTACAGGTTATATACTCATATCTGATAATTTGGAGCTAGGACTCAGAAGAGAAAAAACATATGACTTTTTCTTTCAGGGTTTTGATTAACTTACTCAGTCCACTTACCTGAAATTTTCATTTTTCTTTATACAGCTGAATGGTGTTCCATAGTGTATCACATTGCCACTATCCATTTCTTTTATTTTATTTTTCCTTTCTTTCTTCCTTCCTTTCTTTCTTTCTTTCTTTCTTTCTTTCTTTCTTTCTTTCTTTCGAGACAGGGTTTCACTGTGTAGCCCTGGCTGTCCTAGAACTCATTCTGTAGACCAGGCTGTCCTTGAACTCACAGAGATCCACCTGCCTCTGCCTCTGCCTCTGCCTTCTGAGTGTTGGAATTAAAGACATTCGCCGCCACCACCTGGCTCCATTATCCATTTCTAAGTTGAAGGGCATTTGGATTGTTTCCACTTTCAATGAATATGGCTCAGCAAGTGTCAGGTATGATGGTGCATGCCTTTAATCCCAGCATTCAGGAGGCAGAGGCAGAGGGATCTCTGCAGTGGAACAATCCTTTTTACACTGTAAAGATTTGTCACTAGAACTGGTTTAATAAAAAGCTGATTGGCCAATAGCTAGGATTCTTGGGGCAGAGAGAATGCTTGAAAGAAGAGCAGAGTCAGAGGAGTCACCAATCACATGTAGAGGAAACAGGACTTAAAGAAGAGGTAAAAGCCATGAGTCTCAGGGAAGCACATAGATTAATAGAAATAGGTTAATGTAAGTTGTCAGAGCTAGTTAGTAATAAGCCTGAGCTATTTATAATTAATATTAAGCCTCTGAATGGTTATTTGGAAAGCAGCTGCTGAAACACAGAGAAACTCTGCCTACAGATCTCTGTGAGTTCAAGGCCAGCCTGGTCTATATATTGAGTTCCAGGACATCCAAAGAAGAAAAGAAAGAGGAAGAGAGAAAGAGAGAGAGAGAGAGAGAGAGAGAGAGAGAGAGAGAGAGAGAGAGAGAGAGAGAGAGAGAAAGCAAAAACCATGGCTGAGCAACTATCCGTGGAATAGGGTGTTGAATCCTCTGGGCATGTGTCCAGCGGTACTAGAAGTGGGTCATATGGTAGATTTATGATCAGGCTTTTCAGCTGGTTTCCAGAGCCCTGGACCAGCCTGCAATCCCGCCAGCACTGAGTGAGGGCTCCCTTCCCCTGTGTCCTCTCCAGCACGTGTTGTGGGTTGTCTTGTTGATCTGTGCCATTCTGACTGGGGTGAGATGGAATCTCAAAGTTGTTTTGACTCTCATTTCTGTAATTGCTAGGGACAACGAACACTTTTTGAGATATTTCTTAGCCATTCTATTTCTTCCCCTGAGAACTCTCTGTTCAGATGCCATGCCCATAGTTTGAGTGGGTCGTTTGTGTTTTGACTTCGTTTTTTGAGTTCTCTGTAGATTCTGGGTAGTAACACACCATCAGATATCCAGCTGGCAGAGACTCTGGCGGCAGAATTACATAGGATCATCTAACTGAAACTTTAAAAGCCAGAAGGGCTCGGGTCGATGTGCTTCCCTTTCTGAGAGACAGCAACTGATAACCCAGAACACCACTCCCTGCAAAGCTATATCTCATCATTGTGCACCACATGTATACTTGGTTGTATACTCAGTGCTGGTGGCCTCCCAGAGCAGAAGCTTCATCTGTCACATAGACCTCAACACAGTCTGCCGAAGCGCTCAAGTCACCCTGCCAAGGGAATTTGTATCTGCTCTACCTGTCAGCTTAGTACAGACTCAGTGAGCAGAAACCTGATCTTGATCTCACATATTTGCACTGAGGCCTGGTAGAAAGACAGTGACAATTACAGATGCATGGGAAGGGAGAAGAGCCCCTTGCCCTGAAGTCTGGCTGAAGCCTCTCCCCAGCTGAGGAGCAAGAATTCCAGCAAATTAACATTTGCTGGGAATGATGGCCACATGGAGACAATATTCCTTTCCTAGATAGGTATTTTATATTAAAATAGCCATGACCGAGACTTAAAGCCTGAATGTATATGACCTTGAGTAGGGCCTCATTTCTTTCTTGGATATTTGATCGGACTCTCACAAACAGCCCAGAAACCACTGACGGGTAATTCCCTCATGACGTCTAGATGGGCAGGTGTACACTTTTAAAAGATTAGAAGTGAGCCATTGTGAATGTCCCTGCTGTTCCCGATGATCAAGGAACAGACCTGTGATGTCTCATCTCTCAGAAGCGTATTCCTCAACTAGTTTGAGATTTCTAGATCAAGTTGGTGAAAATCCCCTAAACGAAAGCCCGCTTCATTTTCTATCTACCTTCTTATTAATGGCCTTCTCTCCACAGGCTTCCGGCTCCATAATACACTGACCAGGACCAAAAATCGAAGCACCCATTCACAGGCCGCTTCCACCTAGCCGACCTTGAGAGGGCTGCCGGTCCCCAGAGTCTGTACCACCACGCCCAGCTACATCTTGTCCTCACTGGCAGAGAAGTCCCCGCCCACGTGGGCCGGTCCGCCTGGGACTTGTTCTCAGACTGGCACTTGTAGACTCTGTGGCCATTTTGGATAAGGGCTAGGAGACAATGCCCCAGAGAGACCGGGGACGTGACCCTGGGCACAACCGCTAGGAAGCCTAGTTCGTGAGACCCCACTGCCAGCATCTTTATGCAGGCGTCCTCAAGTCCTGATTGTGTACCTGCTACTTTCCGTTTTCAAGTTTTACCCACATTAGGGTGCGCACGGAGCTGGATTCTGTCCCTTCTCGGCCCTGGTACCCGATCGCCCATACCTGGGGCTGGGCAGGCGTTCCCGGGAGCGCAGGGCTGCCCGGGGCCGAGCCGGGGGATCCCCATGGCGCAGCTGCTTGCCCCGGGAAGGCCCTCGGCTCGGCCCGGGTTCGGGAAGCTCGGGGTCGTGAGCTTCGCGGACGTGGCCGTGTACTTCTCCCCGCAGGAGTGGGGCTGTCTGCGGCCCGCGCAGAGAGCCCTGTACCGGGAGGTGATGCGCGAGACCTACGGCCTCCTGGGCGCGCTCGGTGAGAGCCTTTCCTGGCCGCCTGGCTCGCCCCACGCGTGACACCGTGGGTCCAGCGGGGAGCCCTGGGAACTGGAGGCAGGGACCAAGTGGGTTGGCTTCCCTGCATCGTAGGGTTCGCTTTCTTTCCCTCCAGGAGGCGGAGGCGCCAAGCCAGCGCTCATCTCCTGGGTGGAGGAAGAGGCCGAACTGTGGGGACCTGGTGCCCAGGATCCAGAGGTGGCCAAGTGTCCGACGGAAGCAGGCTCAGGTGAAGGACTGGGTACTCCGGCTTTGGGTGACTTCTCAGTAGCCGGCCCGTTGTGGTGCCTTCTGGTGACTCCACTTGCCTGCCTGGCAGTTTCTTCCCTGAACTGTTTTCTTGGCCAAAGTCATTATGCCTGGCCCCTGGATTCACCTAGAAAGGGGCTGTGATAGTGCCTGTGCAGTACCCTCACTTCGCGTCCAGTCGGTCCCTCGGCTGTGTTGATTGTAGCCCAGGGTTTCCACCGCCGTCACTGTGGTTCCCTGCTGGAGGCTCCTTCAGCCCTTCCTGTCCGCCTCTGGCAAGTGCTCAGCCCTCTGGACTTGGGGTTGGGGACCACACTGATGCCTTCTGTGCTGCCCCTGGACATCCACGCACCCTGCATGCTCAGATGCTGTGGCTCCTCCCCTCCACTGTCCTGTCTGTCACCATGTGGGAGTGTGGGAATCAAGGAGCAGGTTGAGTCAGAGTCTGAGCTTTTTCTTGGTCTCCGAGCAGATTGCAGACAGGAGGAAAGGAAGAGACCAAGGGAAGAGACTGAGGCAATCCAGAAGACGCCTCACCCCTCCTTTGCTGGACCCCCTTGCAAATCGGAGCTGCTGTCCAAGGACCCTCCCCAGGGCCACCCCCCTCTTGGTGTTCACACCACTGTCCCAAGAGCAGATCGGCGTCATGGCTGCCGTGTGTGTGGGAAGAGCTTTGCCTGGCGGTCCACATTGGTGGAGCATTTGTATACTCACACAGGTGAAAAGCCGTTCCGTTGCCCGGACTGCAGCAAGCCCTTCGGCCGGGCCTCCTCCCTGAGCAAGCACCGGGCCATACACCGAGGGGAACGGCCACATCGCTGTCCTGAGTGTGGCCGGGCCTTCACGCAGCGCTCAGCGCTCACCACCCATCTCCGCGTCCACACTGGAGAGAAGCCCTACTGCTGTGCGGATTGTGGGCGCCGCTTCAGCCAGAGCTCTGCGCTCCATCAGCACCAGCGGGTACACAGTGGCATGACCCCCTTTCCTTGTGCAGACTGTGGCAGAGCCTTCGCCCATGCCTCAGATCTTCGGCGCCACGCGCGCACCCACACGGGTGAAAAGCCTTACTCATGCCCTGACTGTGGACGCTGCTTCCGCCAGAGCTCTGAAATGGCAGCCCACAGGCGGACCCACAGTGGCGAGCGCCCCTACCCCTGCCCTCAGTGTGGCAGGTGCTTTGGCCAGAAGTCAGCAGTGGCGAAGCATCAGTGGGTCCATCGGCCAGGAGCTAGGGGCCGTAGAGACGGAGAAGCCAGTCAGTTATCTATATCGCTGGCCACAGGCCAAGGGGACCCTGATCCACCTGTGGGCTTCCGGCACTATCCAGAGATATTCCAGGAGTGCGGGGCGTGGTCTTAAAAGCTCCAATGTAGAGAGTGAAATATACACACTGTTGGAAGCCCAGAGGCTTGAACCTACGGCATCCTCCGGAAGTCACAGAAGTTCTAGCAAGGGCTGGTCCTGGGGACAAAGTACAGCCTTATGGGTGGTTACCAGCTGCATTTGCACACACACTGATTCCACTGCCCGAGGCTCTGAGTCTGTTGGGTAGGGTGGGAAACCCACTAGAACTCTGAGAAGCAAGGCCCAGAAGGATTGAGAGGCTTGCAGAGAACCTTGTTTAATCCATTGCCTCTTTAGTGCAGAGGCTGAAGTAGATGGCTCTGTGTGAACTGAGCCAGCCGAATTTTCAGGGGTTATTAGTTACTGGTCAAGAGCTGAGTGTGGTGGTAACAAGTGAAATTATTTGAGGTTTAAAAGTCAAAGTATTTCACACACAAAGGAAGGGCCAGGTTTCTAGCTTCTTTTAAAAAATAAAAATGCTGGGCGGTGGTGGCGCACGTCTGTAATCCCAGCACTCGGGAGGCAGAGGCAGGCTGATCTCTGTGAGTTCAAGGCCAGCCTGGTCTCCAAAGTGAGTTCCAGCAAAGGCACAAAACTACACAGAAACCCTGTCTCGGAAAACCAATAAATAAATAAATAAATAAATAAATAAATAAATAAATAAATAAATAAAATAAAAATAAAAACTCCAAAAGGTTCAGCCAAGCAAGAAGACAGAGCACTGAATGTACTGGGTGAGGCAGTACTTGCCTGGCAGCTGGAGGCAGGAGGCTCGGAAGTTCAAGGCAGCCCTCAGTTACACACACACACACCACGGGTTGGGAATGTCTCAGGAGGTAAGGGCTACAACTCCCATGGCCTGATTTCAATGGTGGAAGGAGAGTCATTTCTTGAACACTGTCCTCTGGTGATATTTAGGTTTTCTGAGTCAGAGAGGGATGTGTGTCATTGAATGGCTGAGAGGGGAAAACAACAACAAACAAAAACAAAGTTCGTGAGCTTTATTTCAGCTCTTCCCTTGTATTTTATTTTGTGATTTTCTTGTCTATGACCTTGTTTAACTCTCCTAACTGCCTGGGAAAGGAAGCAGTTTGAAGAGTGTCGGGCCTGCCGACAGTCAGCTGGGTAGCCGGGTGGAGGCGTGTGCATTAAAGAGACAGTGAAGAAGACAGAGAAGAGTCGAGAGGTCTGCCGGGCAATGCCGGACAGCCCCGAGTTTATTTCACAGCCAGATTGTACACAGTCTTGAAGGACAGAGGTAGAACAATGCACAGCACAGACACTCAACCACTGTCTATCCTGCCTTGTGTCAAGGAGCAGGCAGTTCCATTTTCTATCTCAATGTACCTCCGGCTGGCATCAGCAGCCTGCGTCCAGCTAGATAGTGTGTTCCTTCTTGTGGGCTAATCAGGACTTCTCACAGCCTCGGAGCAAACAAGCTTGAACTCTATTGACTCAGAATAGACCAGATTCAAACTGGGAAACTGAGTCAGTTGTGGGCTCCCACAGAAGAGGAAGCCCAGTCAGGAAGAGGCACTTGGGGCCAGATATCTGACCCTCTGTGTTGACTCTGCCTTCACCACCCATCTGTATGTCCACTCAGGAGAAGCCAGCTAGCTAGAAAGCTCCTGAATTTGGAGGGAAAGGCCCTGAAAGTTTTGTCCAGTCTGGGAACACCCTGGGCTGGGCCTTGGTAACCACTCTTAGACGCAGGCAGGGGAGACGCCTCATCTGTTTGAACTGGAGGACATCTTAGCTTTTCTGTCCCTTTGTGGTCAAAGACAGATTACAGGAGATCACACAGTGAAGCTGTAGGGTTCACAGTCTATTGCTATCTGTTTAAAATGTGCACGTGTGTGTGTGTGTGTGTGTGTGTGTGTGTGTGTGTGTGTGTACATGTGCATGCAGATATGCAGATGCTTGTAGAGGCCAGAAGAGGGCGTTGAGTGCCCTGGAGCTACAGGCAATTGTGAGCTACCTGATGTAGGTGCTGGGAACCAAACTCTGGTTCTTTGGAAGAGCAGCAAATGCCATTCATTAATCTGTGAGCCACCTCCTCAGCACACTTTTTAAAAGACGTCTTGGTATCTGTTAGCCTCCCGGCCACTGAGGCTAAGGTGAACGTTAAGCTTCTCTCCTGCTGTCTTCACACCACTGATGAGTTCCTGCCAGGATGAGTGGAAAACACTGGGGAGTCTGGCAGGAAGATCACAAATTCAACGCAATCTGGGCTACCGTCCGCAAAAATGTTCCTACAATCTGCTCATCAAGAGGACCTAAGTTCAATTCCCTGCATACACGTCAGATGGCTTACAACTGTCTGTAACGCTCACTTCAGGCTAGGGCCTCTGTGGACACTTGCACTCATGTGCACATACTTATATACAATTAAAAATAATAAGAGGAGGGGCTTGGGAAGGTAGTTGTCAGTAAAGAACTTTCTAAAGCCTAAGAAACCGAATTTAAACCCCGGCACCCACATAAAAAAGTCGGGTGGCAGATAAGAGTCTCCCTGGAACTCACTGCCAAGCCTGGTCAGCCTCATTGGTGAGCTCCAGAACCATGAGAGACCCTGTCTCAGAGAAAGCAGACCTGGTTCCTGAGAATGACATGTGAGGTCTGGCCTCCACCTGCACATATACACACATGCCCACATACAGGGGCACCCACACACCCTCAAACACGCTTCTACACATTATTACTACTATTGTATGTTCATGCACATGGATGTCAGGACGGTTTTGGAGAGTTTGTTCTCATCTGTGGGTCTGTGTCAAGTTCACATCATTAGGTTTGCATGGGAGTGCATTTACCCTCTGGCCATCTGACAGCCTACACTTACAATTTTAAAACCTTACATTCTGGCATCTGAGGATGTTAGTTCATAAAACATCTTTTTTAAAATTTATTTATTTATTATGTATACGGAAGAGGGCACCAGATCTCATTACAGATGGTTGTGCGCCACCATGTGATTGCTGGGAAGTGAACTCAGGACCTCTGGAAGAAGAGCCAGTGCTCTTAACCTTTGAGCCATCTCTCCAGCCCCCATAAAACATCTTTTTTAATCATTGCAAACCACACTTAATCACTATTATCACTTGTATTAGGTAGGCATTTTCCCAAACTGAAGCCTGGAGTTTATGCTCAAAGTCATATCGATATGTTGATTATTTTGTGTGTGTGCCAAGGACTGTACCCAGTGTTATGATACTGCACGAGGGAAGCCCCAGCTGGCCAGCCAGGGTATCCCATCCATGAGGGAAAACATGCCCGGCAGATGCAGCGGCAGGCTGTGGTGCGTGGACAGTCATTCACACCCCAGGCACTGCATCCACGTGGAAATGAGTTCATTATAATAAAAATGATAGGAGAAAGACAGGAAAAAGGGAGCGAGAGAAGGGGGGAAGAGAGAGGAGGGGAGGGTGCACACCTCATGGGAATGGAGAGAGGGGGAGGGGCAGTTTTCTTTTTTAAAGGGGACTTTACATCAGGACACTGGGCGGGTCTCCCAGCGGCGAGTTTCCAAGGGGTGGGTCAGAATGCTAACACCCAGGGGATCCATGAACTCTGCATTGTATGACTGAGTGTCCTCAGCCTGGGTTTGTAGTTCTCTAATGTGAAATGACTCATTTAAAGGGCTGGAGAGATGACTCAATGATTAAAAGCACTTTTCTTGAAGAGGTCCTGGGTTCGAGTCCCAGTGGCTTGCTACCATCCACAAATCCAGTTTTCATGCTCTCATCTGACCTCTGAGGACACCAGCACAGTCGTGGTGCACATACTTACATATAAGCGAAGTATTCAATACATGAAAGTAAGTTTTCATTTAACCAGGACAGGGTGGAGTCTGGTTTCAGCACTGGGAAGGCTGAGGCAGGAGGATTTGAGTTCAAGGCCAGTCTGTGCTCCAGAATGACACCTGTCTCAAAGACATCAGTCATTTGGAGCTGGAGCTGTGGCTCTGCATTAGACCCTTCTGAGCATGCGGGTGGCCCCGGGTTTGTTTCCCGGCAGAAAGTAAAAGAAAAAGCTGCTGAATGTGGTGGTGCACACATGTAGTCCCAGCACCCAGAGGCAAAGGCAGGTGGACCTGTGAGTCAGAGGCCAGAGTCTGTATTATCTTTCTCTGGCCAGTACTGGATCCTGTCCTTGATTTTATTATCTTATTCTCCCACACTCCTGGCCATTCCTGCATAATAAAAGATCTAAGGATGATAATAGATGTTATGAGGGGTGCTTGTAAGATCCCGCAGAGCCTCCCAATAAATGCTGTCCATAGATATCTGAACCACCCTCTGTGCAGTGAATTCCCATAGCATATTCTACCTGTTCATTACTCATTTAGCCATGAGCTCACATGGCTATCAGATCAACCTTTATGGCATTGCAGCTAACCTTTATTTTACTGATTAATGGCCCCAAAGCCCAGGGTAGTGATGTGGGCAATTCACATGCCAAACAGAAGCCGCAGAGTACTTCCTTTTAATAAAAAGATGAGGCTGTTGACTTAGTAGAGAAAGAAAAACATGTAAGATTAAGATCAGTGATACCACCCACTATGGCAACACACACCCCTAAACTCAGCACTGAGGAGGTCCAGGCAGGAGGCCAGGGGCTAGAGAGATGGCTCAGAAGTTAAGAGCACCTGCTGCTCTTGCAAAGGACCCAGATCCAATTCCCAGCACCCACAAGATGGTCCATAACCATCTGTAACTCTAGTTCCAGAGGATCTGATGCCTTCTTCTGACCTCCTTGGGTACCAAGCATGCACTTGGTACACACACATGCAAGCAAAACACTTACACCTAAAATAAATGACTAAATTTAATTTAAAACAAAACAAAAAACAAGGCCGGATTTAGTTACAAAGAGAGTAGAGGCTAGCCTGGGCTAGATGAGACTTTATCTCAAGCAAGGAATGGTAGTGGGAAGAACTGGGAAGTTAGTTTAGTGGTGAGAGTGCTTCTTGAATAAGCCTGAAGGTCTGAGTTCGAATCCCTAACTCCTATGGTAAGTTCTGAGAAACTTGAGACTCTTCTCAAAGGAAAAGGAAGGAACGAGGCGGTGGATGCTCATGCCTGCAATCCCAGTATGGAAGGATTTCTGGAGTTCCAGGCCAGCTTGTGCTACAGAGCGAGACACTGTCTCACTCTCACACACACACACACACACACACACACACACACACACACACTTTAACTAATAGAGATAGAAACATCAGAAGACCATGACCGCCTGATGACAGTTGCATGCCATGCTGAAAAACACGTCGTTTGTCTCTCTTATCACCCAGCCATTGCACCATCTCACAGGGTCACAGGGTGTCTACAGTACAACAAACATTGGAGTGAAAACATGCAGGTAGCTGTTACTACTGTATCCTTTTGCACCCGTTCTATTTTGTTTTGTTGTTGATCTCTTGCTATGTCTGATTTATAAGTTAGACTTTACCATATATGTATACATATGCATTCATAGGTGTGGAAAGAAATAGTATATGTACCATTTGGTACTATCCTCATGCTGGGCACTTCCTGGGTTCTGGAATGTAATTCCCTATGGAGTAAGAAGTGCTTACTGTGTACTTTTTGGAAGGAACATCATTTGGGAGTAGTAGTCCACTTCTCCCAGTTTCCCCTCAAACTCTCCTCTCCCCCAAAATCCACTGATCCCCTGTTTCCCTTCAGAAAAGAGCAACTTACCAAGTATTTTTTAAAGTTCATTCTTGTAATACAAAAATTTTTTCTGACTGTGCATCTCTTTTTTTCTCTAACTTATATTTTCTATGTCCCTTTTTGTTTGTTTGTCTGTTTGTTTTTGAGATAGGATTTCACTATTCATCCCTGGCTAGTTTGGAACTCACTATGTAGACTAGTTAGCTTCCCACTCACAGAAAGCTGCCTGTCTCTGCCTCCTGAATCCTGAGATTAAAGGCATGTGCCATCACACCCAGTGACATGACTTACCTTTGGAAGTGATTCCCTTGTAAAGGAATGCCCTTTTTCTTCATTACAAATTTAGCTTGTGTCTAGTCCAGAATCTTAAGTCTAGGTCCCTTTTGGACCTAGCATAAGGTCAATTTTACTGAGTCCATCATGAATATTGTTGCCTTTCGAGGCTGTTTTTGTACAGTTTGGATAAAGAGTCAGCCCAAATCCTTTAAGTGTGCCACAGGAGAGTTGATAGGGTGGGTAGTAGTTCCTTTGAGAAGGACAGAAGTCAAGGTGTACCAGATCCTTCCAGGACCATCTGGAATTTGAGTCAACCAAGCCATTCCAAGAGCTGGAGCTCAGACTGCTGTTGGAAGTTAGGTCTCTACGGCAGGGCCGTCAGTCACAGTTGTAGGGTGGATTTGGCCTGACAAGAAACAGCTCTAACGGGATGGTTCTTAGAGGTAGGAATTCGCTGTGTCTTAACATTTCTAATGGCAATATCGATGACCCAATTGCTTGGACACAGTAAATATTCTTGTCTTTTTCACACTGGCAAGAATTCCTATTGCTTTGACTGTAGGGGTTGTGCCTCTAGAGATATCTCCACAAAAGGGAATTCCCTTTGGTAGTGTGGGAGGATCTTTCTGGAATAAGCACTCCAAAGACACCAATGAGCGTGGAAAAGGAAGTGTCGCCAGTGAGCCGAAGCCAGGGCAGCTCCTGGAGGCCTCGGTATCCAGTCCAGTTTGTATTCCCATTTCACACTCTAAAACCACAGGGTGGGTAGGCCGGCAACTGAGATCTTACAGACATCTATGGGGCAGTCAGCAGGTTGCTAAGGGCAATGACCAGCATTTCAGCTTTTCCCCCTGGTCATTTTGTTCCAGGTAAAAGGTGAAGTCATGCTTGGCAAGTAAGCAGTACAAGCAGTGCTCTAAGTCTCCAAATGGATCATAAATCACGATCTCATAATTGGTCTTTTCTGTCTTATTCTGCCGTAGACTAAAGTAGAGCTCCTGCTCATACTTACAATCCCAGGATTTGGGAGGGAGGCAGGAGGGTCAGGAGTTCAAGGTTAGACTCAGCTATATAGAAAGTTCAGGAACTACATTCTACATTCAACCATGTCTTTACAAACAAAATGGGGCTGGTTTATTGGTTAAGAAAACTTACTGCAGCCGGGCAGCAGTGGCGCACACCTTTAGTCCCAGCACTCGGGAGGCAGAGCCAGGCGGATCTCTGTGAGTTCGAGGCCAGCCTGGACTACAGAGTGAGATACAGAAACTAAAACTACAAGGAGAAACCCCGTCTCAAAACACCATAAAGGGTTGGGGATTTAGCTTAGTGGTAGAGTGCTTGCCTAGCAAGCACAAGGCTCTGGGTTCGGTCCTCAGCTCTAGCAAAACAAAACAAAACCCCTCAAGATCGAGCTGGCATTTGCCGGGCGGTGGTGGCACATGCCTGTAATCCCAGCACTCTGGAGGCAGAGGCAAGTGGATCTCTGTGAGTTCGAGGCCAGCCTGGTCTACAAAGCAAGTTCCAGGACAGGCACCAAAGCTACAGAGAAACCCTGTCTCAAAACAAAACAAAACAACAACAACAAAAAGATATCTCACTGCTCTTGCAGAGGACCTGGTTCAGCTGGTGATTTGAAACCACTTAACTATAACTTGGGGGTAGTGTTGTCCAACACCTTCTGGATTCAGTGGGCACCGCGTATACCCCTCCACATGTACATAGTTAAAATGTTTTAAATCTTTAAAAATGATCTAACTACCAAAGGATTAAGAAATACGTTATAATGCAGTGACAGTTGGAAATGTCAGAGTTGAACACTAAACTGCCCATGTACTTGAAGATGATTATTATCCAGTTCTAGAGTCCGTATGGATGTGTCTGCAGGAGTGAACACAAGTCTTAGCTGAGAAATGTACATTGAAAAGTCTCTCCTGAGAATCTTGGATGTGCTGTCTAAGTTAGTTGACGAAGTCTACTAGTTTTAGTTCTCACCCATTTGGTTCTTCATTTGTCAGACACTCACTGTGACTTTTAATATTTAGGTGTCATTTTAAAAAGTCCCTTACAGCACTGTGTAATATCTTCCTTTAGCAGAGATGGATCAAGAGGTCTTTGTCCTTCTTAAGGATTTTATGTATTTCTTTATTTATTTGAAATGGATTGTATAATACAAGGTTGGGGAGTCAGTCCACAAAGGGGACAAGGGCCAGGCACACCTGTGAAACTGTGTTGGGTACAGCAGAGAGGACATACAAGATGCATGAGAAACCCCTCTAGCAGCATGTGCCTGTAAACCTTGACATGACTGTTAAAGAATGAGCAAAGGCCACCCTGTATATATGGGGAAAGATGTCCTCGGGCCCCCAAACCACGGCCAGTGCCACTGCTGTTGGCTGCACGCCAGAACTAGGAGACAACACTCTATTGGTGAAGACACACCATGCTCTGGTTGCAGGACATAGAAAACTCAAGCTGGGACAGATCTTCCTGCTGGCTAGCTCCCGTGGTGCTGAATGGTACCATTCAGGCAGCTAGGGGAGAACGATGGCTAATAGTCTGCTCTATTTTCCTCTCCTTGCTGTGATAAACACCATGGCCAAAAGCAACTTGAGGAGGAAAAGGTTTATTTCACCTCACTGCTTACCATTCATTATGGAGGCAAGGCAGGGCAGGAACTCAAGGCAGAAACCTGAAGGCGGGAACTGAAGCAGAGGCCACGAAGGAAACATGCTTACTGGCTTGTTCTCCATGCCTTGTTCAGCCTGCTTTCCTCTACCACCCAAGGCCACCTGCTCAGAGTTTGCACCACTCATAGTGAACTGTGTGGAGAACTAGACATTAGTTCTGTGTCCTTATCCAGGAATGGACTTGGCAATGCCAGTCTGTGCCTGGGAGGAGTCAAGGTTGCAGCTTCTGGGGACCTGAATTTTTCCCCTGGGCTGTGGTGATCAGTCTTTAGCCAGATGTGTCTGAGGCATCCTGTGCTCTCTTTGTCAATATTATCTGACTTAGCTTCTGCTGACCTTGGCCATCTCACTCCCTTCCTACTGATAAATAGTATATATGATACTATCCTTCTTCTTCTCCTCCTCCTCCTCCTCCTCCTCTTCCTCTTCTTCTTCTTCTTCTTCTTCTTCTTCTTCTTCTTCTTCTTCTTCTTCTCCTCCTCCCCCTTCCCCTCCTCCTCCTCCTCCTCCTCCTCCTCCTCCTCCTCCTCATTCTTCTTTTTTTGAGACAGGGTTTCTCTGTGTTTCAGCCCTGGCTATCCAGGAACTCCATCTGAAGGCCAGGCTAACCTTGAACTCACAGAGATCCGGCTGTCTCTGCCTCCCAACTGCTGGATTTAAAGGCATGTGCCAGCACCTGTACTTCTTAATAACTTGCTTGGCATAAGTCATCAGCAAGACCTCCTGGTCCTGGCTATTGCTTTTGTTGCCTTTATTTCTCATCCCTGATCCTCCCACTGAGCACCTACCTCACTGTTTGTTACCCTTGTTCCTGCAGGTTAAGGTTAGAATTGAGCCCTCCCACATCAATCATTACTCAATAAAATGCCCCCATAGTCTAACCCACAGGTTAATCTGATGGAGTCATTTTCTCAACTGAGGTCCCCTCTTTCCTGATCCTGTAGCAGATGTGGTTAATAGCCTGGTGACCTCTGTGTTATCTGTGTGGCTGAGACCACACCAGATCCTCCCCGAGACCCTTATTGTGAGCTTGTCAGTCTATAGAACCCATCTTTATGGAAGGTGTCACATGTACTTTACAAGGTTTTGAGGTAGTCATGCCTTTATTGTACACATGGAATTGAGTTATTTCTCACTAGGGAAATTTTCACAAAGTTGTGTTGTGATATCTTGTGTTCTGACAAATAAAGCTTGCCTGAGGATCAGAGGGTGGAGCTAGCCATTAGTTAACCATAGAGGTCTGGAGCTCTGTACAGACAGGAGACGGGAAGTGAAAGGCAGGCCCGAGAGAGGAGCTTGGTCCTCTTTCAGTCAGAGAGGTAAGAGGTGACTGTGGATGTTCCTTTGCTCCTTTGACTTTTCAGCTTTCACCTTGATATCTGGCTCCGGGTTTTTATTGTTAAGACCAATCAGGATCGTGCATCCAAGTTGTGCTGTGCTTACTGTGCCTAAAATAAACTACTCAGGGTCCAACTCTTGAAGTTTGAAGAAACTCTGGCTATTGAGTTAAAATGCCCCCCCCCCAGTCTCATGAGAAGTGGCACTATTAGGAGGTGTGGCCTTGTTGGAGGAAATGTGTCACTCCGGGCAGGCTTTGAGGTTTCAGACACTCAAGCCAGGCCCACTGGCTCATTCTCTCTGCCTGCTGCCTGCAGACAGGGATGCAGGCTTCTCATCAGATCCTTCTTCAGCAGCACCCTGTCTGCCTGTGTGCCACCATGCTTCCCACCATGACGACAATGGACTAAATCTCGAACTGTAAGCCAGCCCCAATTAAATGCTGCCCTCACCACTCAGCTGTGTGTCCACATCTGGGACACCCTACTGCTGTGCTTACGGTGGCCACTGCTTCCACCAGAACTCACGACTGGTAGCCCACAACAGACCCACGGTGTCGAGTCCCAGATCCCCTCCTTCAGCGTGGCAGGCACTTAAGTCAGCTGTGAGCAAGCGCTAGAGGCCACAGAGGCTGGGGAGATGATGTGCTACGTTCACCCACAGCTACTGGCCAATGGGATCCAGACCCACCAGTGCTCTTCCAGCACTGTCCAGCTGCTTTAGCAGTGTGGGGCATGGCCTTATGGCAAGGCAAAGGATGACAGCCTATACTGCCTGAAGCTCACAATGGCTTGTGGACTTCAGCTTTGGTGGCAGCCTCAGGAAGTCACAGACTTTTTAGCAAGAGGTACCCTGGGGACCGCAGTCTAGGCAGGTGACATTTGCAGACACCCGTTTCCATCTGTCTTCAAAACCCCGCTTGGAGGCTATCGGGAGGCAAGCAAAGGCGATGTCTTCCGAGTGTTCAGAGAACTGAGGTAAAAAGGACTTGGCTTTACTAACAGTTGTTAGGGCTGACGGTCCTTTACTTGGACTTGTGCATTTTCAGAAGATGTAAATTGCCGGTTAAGAGCTGGGCATGACAGTGAATATCTAATCTAGCTCTTGAGAGGTGGGCCTGGGGGATCTGCAACTTGATGCCAAGTCTAGACTTTCTGAGACCCTGTCTCAAAAATAAGTCAATGGTCAAGATTTAAAAGTTGAAGTACTTCAACAGGGTGTGGTCTACATGGTGAGTTCTAGGACAGCCAAAGCTAAATAGTGAGTCCCTGTCTTGAAAACAACAAAACAAGAGCAAAACCCAAAAGAATTGAAGTATTTCAAACACACAAATTTAGGTTTCTGGCTTCTCTTTGAAAAATCCAGCCAAGTGGTGGTATGGGCAGTGGTGGCGCACGACTTTCCCAGCACTCAGGAGGCAGAAGCAGGCGGATCTCTGTGAGTTGGAGGTCAGCCTTGTCTACAAAATGAGTTCCAGGACAGCCAGAACTGATTCACAGAGAAACTCTGTCTTGAAAACCAAAAAACTAAAACACCAAAAAAAAAAAAAAAAAAAAAAAAAAAAAGGAAGGAAAAGAAAAATCCATGTATTTCCCCTGTATACTTGTAATCTCAACACTTGGGAGGCTGAAACTGGAGGCTTGCCTGGTGGAGGCCAGTGTAGAAGGCTATGAAGCAAGAATGTGTCTCAAAAAAGACAGACTGGCGAGATAGCTCAGCAGGCCAAAGGTGCTTGTTGCCTAACACCTTGGATTCTCTCCCCAGACGCTCAGAGACTCTTGGAAGTTGTTCTCTGACCTTCACATATGTGCCACAATACCCACGTACCCCTGAAAATGTTGTGAAAAGTGAAACAGGTCCACAATGTAGCCCATTCGACACAGCGCTTGCCTTGCATTCACGCCCTGGACTGAACCCTGGCACTGCATGTCTGCAATCTGCTCTCTGGGGAGCAGAAGAAGGAGGGTCAAAAGTTCAAGATCATCATCAGCTCCATGAGTTGAAGACCAGGCTGTGACACATGAGACCCTATCTCAAAACAATAAAAATGAAACAAAATAAAAACCCTGTGAGTTTCTAGAATAGCACGTGAGAGAGCCAGGCCAAAGAAGGACCAGCCTGAGAGTCGACCATGCCATCATCAACAAATGGGGGCCAGTCTTAGGGGTGAGGGACTAATAAGGAACCTTTTGTTTTCTGAAGCTCTCAGGAACTCCTCCCTTGTGAGTCTGTGGTATGTTCCTTTGTGGTTTCTTTGTGATTAGAGTTCAGTGTAGCGCAGGTGATGGAGGACTCCCACCTCCATGGAGCACTCCCGCCTCAATGTGAATACCACCTCAAGGAAGCCTCTTCTGTTTCTATTGTGTGTGGGGGTGTGTGTTTATGTGTCTATCTGTGCTGCATGTGAGTGCCGAATCTTGGTGCAGGCCAGAAGAGGGCATCAGATCCCCTGGAACACACACACACACACACACACACACACACACACACACACACACACACACACTTGGGGACTCAAACCCGGGTCCTCTGTAAGAACAGCCAGTGCTTTAAACATCTCTCAATACTCAGCATTTTTTTTTTTTTCCACTCAGCCCTGTTTCCAACTTCCTTGGGAGGACAAAACCAAGATCACACTGAGGGGATCTGAGTTTGTTTGTGACATGCTGGGCAAGTGTTCCCCCATCCCCATTCTTCCCTGTAGCTACTTCAAAAGCCACAGGCAACTTGGAGACAATACACAGCTCAAGTAGATGAATGGAGAGTCCATCCCACTAACCTTCCAATTTGACCCCAAGGAGGCCTCCCTAAACTGGGAGCTTTTTTTGGGGTGATTGGCTCATGTGCCACCTTGTCACAGGACCTGGGGTGGGACCGGACCTTCCTGGTTACTCAAGGCTGCGCCATGGAAGTTCAGCTTGCTGACCCAGTTTCCCCTTGAGACTCAAGCCAAAAGGGCCGCTACCTTCAGCTTGTCAATTACAAGGTACCACATTTACTATTGAAAGATCTCAGCATGCTTTCAAGTTTGCAAGGCTTGCCTCAGGCCCAGGAACTTGACCCAAATCCTCCACTTCCTGCTGTTACCCAACCTTCCATTATTCAGCCAATCCTTTCTTGGGTCCGGAGACCCCTAGGCAAAACTGGGCTCATCCTCAGTTCATTACTTGGTGAATGCCTCCTCCAGAAGTAGAGCTCTCATTGTCTGTTACTACGTGTTGCTCTTACCCAGGAGGAGGCTTTCCTCACACCTTCACTGGTCTAGAGAGCAGCAGATACCGTATTCCAATAGATTCCAGCCAAATTTCTTGTAATGTTTGCATATCTTTCTAGAAAGAGTCTGCGCAAAGGTGTTTCTGGCCCGAAGAAGCTGACCCCTCCTCTAGGCTGTCCCTTGGAGTCAGTGGGAGAATGGTCTCATGAAACTTGTAGATCTCAAACTCACCAGTAGCTTGCAGAAAACACTCAATTGTTTCTAGATTACTTAGATTTGGGGGGTGGGTTTTGAGACAAGATTATTTACTTTTTTTTTCTTGTGTTGGAAACTGAAGTTTGGACCTTACACAAATTTAGCAAGCATTCTACCACTGGCTTTGTTCTCAGCCACTCTAGATTTCTAGCAGTATCCAGGACAATGTAGCAGTATGTAAACAGTTATTATACTATACTGTCTGGGGAATTCTGACAAAGCAAAGCTGTGTGTGTTTAGAAACAGTTATTATACTATACTGTCTGGGGAATTCTGACAAAGCAAAGCTGTGTGTGTTTAGCACAGACAGAAACTACCCCACCATCCCCAGTGCTAAGGATTAAACCCAGGACCTTGTGAATGCTAAGTTATCACTCTTTCTGAGTTACATTCTCAACCCTTCAAATGTTTTTGATCTGTGTGGTTGAGTCAGTGGGTGCCAAACCCACAGATAAGGAACAGCACTATTTTCAGAGGAAGGCCCCCTTGCCATAGCTCCTTCTTGAAACACAGCATGTCTTCTTTGCAGTGGAGACTTCCAGGCCATCAGCCATATCAAGATGACATCAACATTCCTTTCCCAGCCACTGGATGTGAGAAACTCAGAGAACTGAACAATGAGCAGAAGTTGCTGCTGCTGCTCCAGATGAAGACCAGAAGGCTCCTGTCATCTGAACTTAGTGGGATAATATCAAAAATTCCCACCCATAGCAGGGTGTCTTGACTCACAGTTAAGTGTGTCTGCTATTGAAGGACAGTCCTTTCTAGATCAAGAACAGGAGAGAGAAAATGCAACTCTGCTTGGGAAATGCAGTGTGGATACCAACTTGAGTGTTATCTACTTGGTTATGGAAAAGAAGGGAGGAGGCGGTAGGGATGTAGCTTAGTTGGTAGAGTGTTTGCCTAGTACTCATAAAGCCCATGGCATAAAATTTGACGTGGTGTCACATACATATAGTCCCAGGACTCTGGAGCTGGGAAAAGAGGCTTAGCAGTTCATAGATCATTCAAGGCCCATCTGGGTAAGAGACCATAAAAAATAACAGCAAATAAATAAATAAATAAATAAATAAATAAATAAATAAATAATAAATAAATAAATGAGACAGACAGATCACTACTATATCTGGACATCTGAGACCCAAAAGACTTAGTAGAATTTTCACATTTGTTGGGTGTGAAGAACCTTTAATTCCAACATACAGGAAGCTGAGCTGAAGGACAGCCTGATCTATATAGTGAGTTCCAGACCCGCCAGGGCTACATAGTGAGACTCCACCTAAAAATTAAAAAAAAAAAATATCTGTGAACTTAAATTTTCTCTAGAGAGGATGTCTGCCAAAGATCAGACCTTAAAAAACAAATACCCAATCTGGAGATAACTTCTTCCTCACCACTTCCTACCCTCTCTCCTCTTTCCTCCTCCTTCTTCGACACTTTCTGTTTGTGACCCTGGCTGTCCTGGAACTCTCTCTGTGGCCCAGGCTGGCCTCGAACTCACAGAGATCCTCCTGCCTCTGCCTCCCAAGTGCTGGGATTAAAGGCGTGCGCCACCACTGCCTGCCTGACTCCTCTTCTTTCAAAGCTGGGGATTGAACCCAGGGCCTTGGTCATGCTAAGGAAGCACTCTACCACTGAACTACATTCCTGGTCTGCCCTTAACCTGTTAAATCAGCCTCTAGGCATGGTAGTTTAGCCCCGTTAAAGCCTGAGAACCCCACTCTTCTCAGTAAAGCATCAGTTCTGTTGAGAATACTGCCTCGCGGTAGAAGTGATGGAACACATGCTTAGCACGAACTCAGTTCTAGATTACATTCCCAGCACTGAGGAAATCTCTTTCAGTCTGAGGACGAAGTAGAATATAAATGGTGGAAGGCCTAGGTTCAATCCCCAGCACCACAAAGAACTAAATAAACCAGCAAGACATGTAAAGGCAAGAACATCATTTCAGGACTGGAGAGATGGCGCAGTGGTTAAGAGCACTGACTGCTCTTCCAGAGGACAGAGGTTCTATTCCCAGCACCTGCATGGCAGCTCACAACTGTCTGTTATTCCAGTCCCAGGACCTCCAGGGCACTAGGCACACATATGGAACACAGGCATACATGCAGACAAAAGATCCATACATATGAAATAATTTTTAAATGCCATTTCATTTTAGTTTTGTCAAGGGTAATGATTCCAAGATGTGTCCCAAATGTATCAAGTGAGAGAATCATTTACACAAAGACTCCTCATTTCTTTTGTTCTTCTCAAAGGGCTCTGTATCATGGCCTTTTACTGAGAACCAGAAGTCATGCTGGTTTATAACTGGCCTCTAGACCCTGACACATGCCTTTAGAGGGCTTGTCCTTTGAGTGTAGAAAGGCAGTTTCATGCAGAAGTCTCTCACATAGAGAACCTCCTTCTAGCATGGACCTGGCAGTGTTGCCCAAGTTGGTTGGACCAAAAGTTCACATTGGCTGCCCTAGGCTGCTGCAGAGGGGATGATACCTAGGGCAGGGTGCTTGCTGGACCCTTCTTCACCACGTAGACCTTGCCCACCCCAACACAGGACTCTTCTTCACCAAGTAGACCTTCCCCACCCCGGGCTTCTTTTTTTTGGGGGGGGGGTGTGTCTTAGATTAGTTGCTGCTGAGTTGTGGTCCTCATGAGAGAAGTCTTTACTGCCTGCATAGAGACTCACCGCTGTGGGTTTATGGCAAGTGGAATTTGGTTCCTTGTTGAGTGTCCTTTGTATAGATAGATGCCAATCCAGGGGCAGACTGGCCTCTCTAGGTACCAGGGAGGCAGGGAGGTGGAAATGTTGCCAGATAGTTGAAGATCTGGCCCAAGAGGGCAAGTAGTAGACCATATTAGAACATCAGCTAGGAGACTCTGTCCTACGCTTTGTAGGACACCATTGCTTGTCTGGGTGAATCTTCTGATGGTCAAGTTGGAGGTCAAGCTGTATGAAGGCCTGTGTTTCTTACCTGTGGGTGCTCTGGGATAACCACAGGTGCCCCATGCTCAGCTCTAGCCATCATCATGCACTCTGTAGTATGCTCTATGTAGATGCTCCCTAGTGATGGATCACAGAGCAAAGGTTTCAGGGCAGAACATTGCTATAGCAGAGAAGCATGATGGAGCATAAAGATCTTTGTGATTATGTTCACAAGCTTCTGTTGAGATGGTTTTTCTACAGTGTTTGTTCTTCCCTCCTTAGGTTGGCCTGGAACTTGGGCTCCTTCTGCCTCAGCCTGCCAATTGCTCAAATTTTAGTCTTTTGCCAACCATATCCCCATCCCTGGGATCTCTCTACTTGGCATTTGCCAAATGACTTCCCATCTCTTTTTCAAGATTTATTTATTTATTATGTATACAGAAGAGGATGCCAGATCTCATTACAGATGGTTGTGAGCCACCATGTGGTTGCTGGGAATCGAACTCAGGACCTCTGGAAGAGCAGTTGGTGCTCTTACCCTCTGAGCCATCTCTCCAGCCCCCCATCTCCTTTTCAAGAGAAAGAAAAACACCATCTTTCCTTCCAACCAGTTTCTTCCCCTGGTTTGTTTAGTTACACAACAAGAAAACATAATCCATGGCTGCTGCATCATGTAAATAGGAGAATTTGGCTCATTAGCTGTCAAGAATTCTACTGAACTTGTTTTAGCAGAAGAGTAGAAAATGGTTAGATTGGATGTTATTATATCCCCAGGGTCACATTCTCCAGCATTCAAAGCTACACCTGGGCTGTGTCTTCTGGCTCCCTTCTGTATGAACTGAAGATGTGACTGCTCCATGGTATCGTTAAGGGGAAAGTTTTTTGTTTTTTGCTTTTTTTAATTGTAGATAGGAGAGAGAGAAAACAGCAGAGGCATCTGGAAGAGTCCAGAGCAGAGAGAGAAAGCAGACAGGACATGGCTGGGACTATCTGCAAGAGAGAGAATAGCAGTGGGTAGAGAATAGAGAAAACAGTAAGAAGCAGGAGCAGAGAGAGAGAGAGAGAGGTGGAGGGGGAGGGGGAGGGGAGGGATGGAGGGGGAGAAGGGGGAAGGAGGGAGAGGGAGAGAACATAGGGAGAATAGCGGGGTTATAAGGAGAATGCGTAGCTGGGGGGAAGGAAGCCAGTGAACGGAGGAAGTTTAGGGTAGGAAGGTGATACTAACATGGACTTTGAAATGTGTAACAGGTACTTGTGATGCCAGTGCTTTGATATGCTTTTGTTAGGTGCCACAGGGAGCCATATGTCCCTTCCAGAGGTAAGGGAAATGTCTCCTTTTGGTAGAGAGGAACGCTGGCTTTTTATCTAACTGCCAGAAATCCTCCTATAATACACGCTGAGCTCATTTCTGGATATTTGGATCGTCTTTTGTATTTGGGGGTACTGGAGTTTCCTTTGAACTCGATGCCTTCCTTCCTTTACAAGCCTCCCTGCAAGGCTTAGAAGTTGAATCCTTTCTATTGGGGTCCCTTCTGGAACTCTTCAGTGTCATCCTCACCTCTGAACAATCCATTCACGCTTCCGAGAAAACCGGGCTTTAAACTGAACTCATTATTTGGGAAGGTGAGAAATTAAACATTGCCCTGTGTTAGCATCTCTGGACTAGCCTCTCAGCACCCGTAAAACCTGAGGGCAGACGGAAGTGCGGAGGAGGAAGGGTGTCTAGCCTAAGAGTCCTAGGCTTCCATTCTTCATAATAGAGGACAAATGGCGCGGGGGAAAGTTCTGAAAGCACAGACTGAGCTCGCGGGGAGACACCTGACACCTCCCTCTCTCATTCCCGCTGGCATTTCAGGCAGACAAGAGTTGGAACGGCGTGAGCACCCTCACTCAATTAGACCAGCAGCCCGGCTGGCCCGCGGCCCTTATAAGGAGGTGGGAAGTGGCAAGAATGCCAGCCCCGGCGGCCAATCGTGGCGGAGTAGGCGGCGCCTCGCAGCGCGGAGGCGGGGCTGTCTCTCTGGCAACGAGCCCGCAGCGCGGAGCGGGAGGGTGGCCGTGGGAGGAGGCGTGGGTGCGGGTGTCGCTGCCGTAGTCTGGCTGGCTGGCGGGTTCTGGGCTTCAGGGGCTGGAGATGCGGTCACACTGGCGACCGTCCACATTCCCGGGCCAGTCCGAGTGAACCCCGAGGCCGAGGAAAGGAGCTAGCCGCCCCCCGCGCTGGCGCTAGGAAGCGTCGCTCCTTCTCGCTGACCTTGGTCTCGCTTGTCCCCTCGCCCTTGGCCACACTCAGTGACCGGCACACGGTCCGAGAGGTCTGCAGACAGGTCCGTGGATAGGCAGAGACTCGCGATGTAGGCACACAAACTGCTGTCGTCCCTCCCTCCGGCTCTGGGGCGTCGGGTCGCCCCTACCCCCACGCCCGGGCGATCCCGTCCAGGGTTAATGCCAACGAGTTTCCACCTCCAGCCGCTCCTAGAGAGGCCGCGGCGCAAGCCAGCGGGGGAAACTGGCCAGGGACGGACACTTCCTGTGTGGGGGGAGGGGGCGGGAGAGCAGTGGCCCAGCCGGGGCTGGGGGCCAAGACGGGGGGTCTGGGGCTGGGAGTAGTGGCTGGGGACGGCCGGAGGAGTAGGCTAGCGGCTCACCTCCGAGGCCACGGCGCGCGAGGCCCGGTGCGGGCCACAGGACCCTCGGAGACCTTGGGAGGGGGCGGGGCCGCGGGCAGGGGCGGGGCCGGGGAGGCCCAGGGTCAAGACGTCCGGCCTTCGCGGCCCAAGCCAGGCCGCCCGGTCTCCTGGGCGGCTCTGAACCGGGGGGTGGCGAGGGCTCGGGGCTCCGGGCACTCGATCGGGGTCGCAGGATCGTCCGCCATCGCCACCGCCGCTGCACTGGGAGCTGGCAGGGATGGAGCGGGAGGCGTCGTCGTGGGGCCTCGAGCCCGGGGATGTGCACAGTCCTGACGACATGGGCGGCCCCGAAGGGTCTCTCAAAGGTGAGGGAAGGACCGCGCCTCCTAGGAGTGGACCAGGAAACTGGGCTGTGGCCTGTGGGAGGAAAATAAGGCCGGACGCTCAGACATTTGGGAGTGGGGATGGGGGTGGAGACTGGGTGTCCCGGGTCTTTGGAGTGGAGGTGGTCAATTTCAGCACCTTGATTTAGGGCCAGCGACCCCGCCTGGGGAGTGGGGGAGAAGTGTGTGGCAATCAATGGGCCAAATGACCTTCCAGACCCCCAGTCCATGTGGATTTTCTGTACTTCTCTGATCCTGCAGGCAACACCAGTGAGAACGAAGGAGGGGAAATTTCTCAGCAAGAAGGCAATGGGAACTATGAAGTTGAAGAAATACCTTTTGGGCTTGAACCTCAAAGCCATGAGTTTGAGCCACAAAGCCCGGGGTTTGAATCCCAGAGCCCCAGGTTTGAGCCTGAAAGCCCAGGGTTTGAATCCCGAAGCCCTGGGTTTGTGCCCCCAAGCCCTGAGTTTGCACCCAGAAGTCCTGAATCAGATCCTCAGAGCCCCGAGTTTGAATCCCAGAGTCCTAGGTATGAGCCCCAAAGCCCTGGCTATGATCCCAAGAGTCCAGGCTATGAACCCAAAAGCCCTGGATATGGTTCGAAGAGCCCCGAATTTGAATCTCAAAGCCCCGGGTATGAATCCCAGAGTCCCAGCTATGCACCGCAGAACTCTGGAGGTGAAACTCGGAATCCTGAGTTCAAAACCCATAGCCCTGAATTTGAAACACAAAGTTCCAAATTCCAGGAAGGTGCAGAGATGCTTCTGAACCCTGAGGAAAAGGATCCATTGAGCCTCCCCTTAGGCGTTCACCCCCTGGACTCCTTTACTCAGGGGTTTGGGGAGCAGCCCGCGGGAGCATTGCCTCTAGGGGCATCATTTGATATGCCTGCAGGGGCCCTGCTGGCCACACCCCAGTTTGAGATGCTCCAGAATCCCCTGAATCTGACAGGGACCCTTCGTGGTCCAGGCCGTAGGGGTGGCCGGGCCAGGGGTGGGCAAGGCCCTCGGCCTAACATCTGTGGCATCTGCGGGAAGAGCTTTGGGCGAGGCTCTACCCTGATCCAGCACCAGCGCATCCATACCGGCGAGAAGCCTTACAAATGTGAGGTGTGCAGCAAGGCCTTTTCCCAGAGCTCTGACCTCATCAAACACCAGCGTACCCACACCGGCGAGCGGCCCTACAAGTGTCCCAGGTGTGGCAAGGCCTTCGCTGATAGCTCTTACCTACTTCGCCACCAGCGCACCCACTCTGGCCAGAAGCCCTACAAGTGCCCACACTGTGGGAAGGCCTTTGGCGACAGCTCCTACCTCCTGCGGCACCAGCGCACCCACAGCCACGAGCGGCCCTACAGCTGCCCAGAGTGTGGCAAGTGCTATAGCCAGAACTCGTCCCTGCGCAGCCACCAGAGGGTGCACACTGGGCAGCGACCTTTCAGCTGCGGCATCTGTGGCAAGAGCTTCTCCCAACGGTCAGCACTTATCCCCCATGCCCGCAGCCACGCCCGTGAAAAGCCCTTCAAGTGCCCGGAGTGCGGCAAGCGCTTTGGCCAGAGCTCGGTTCTGGCCATCCATGCCCGTACCCATCTGCCAGGTCGCACGTACAGCTGCCCCGACTGTGGCAAGACCTTCAACCGCTCCTCCACACTCATTCAGCACCAGCGCTCCCACACAGGCGAGAGGCCATACCGCTGCGCTGTGTGTGGCAAGGGCTTCTGTCGCTCCTCCACGCTGCTGCAGCACCATCGTGTGCATAGTGGAGAGCGACCCTACAAGTGTGATGACTGTGGAAAGGCCTTCTCGCAGAGCTCCGACCTCATCCGCCACCAGCGGACCCACGCGGCCGGCCGGCGCTGACCCGTCGAGGGTGGGGAGGTGATGGGCAGAAGAGAAGGGGTCAGGGAACTAGAGAAACAGCTTGAGAGAATAATGGAAAGCTGGAGGGGAATAGAAGGGTAGAATATTTTAGAAGATGGGTCAGGGTGCAGGAAGTCACATGCCCTCGACAAGTATGTGAAGTGGGCTAGGGAGAGGGCTTGGAGGGAGGCCGACAAGCAACAGGAAGAGCCAGGAGAGATCCATGATGCTCACCTCAACAGCAGCACGCTCCTTAGCTGGGAGGCCTGTCCTGGCAAAGTACTAGATGGGGAGGGGGGAGGGCAGGGGAGTGTCAGTTAGAGTAAGGTAGCTTAGATTGGTAGCTGCTGAGACCCTTGTGAAACCAGGAAGAGGGCAAAGGGTAGGTAGGTAGGTGGGGAGTGGGGCCCAAGGGTAGGGCCCAGACCTCTCAGTGCAAACCCTGTCCTACCTTGTCTTCCTCAGGCTTTGGAGCCGTTTGAGTTCAATAAAACTTTTATGTGGTAAGAGACTTGTCCCTGAGATGTGTATGTGGCCACTTCCCGGAGCAGTGGGAGACGCCAGTCAGAACTGGAGCTGTGGCTCTTGCCTGGGAAATGCTTTTGCGCCCAGTGGTTCAGTGGAATCTCAGCACCCAGAGGTCAGGGCATGGTGCATTCGCCCATGGACACTGAAGTTCGTGTCCCATGATTTTGCACGCTGCACACATTCAAAGGGACTGAGTGTGGAAGGTGTGAGAAAATCCTCAACTCTTCCTAAACAAAAGGTCTGTGCTCAAGCCAGAAAGCAGCCCCGGATGCTCATACCTAGTTCAGCTGTTCCCTATCACACCTGGCTTAACCCCACCCTGCATCCCCAGTAGACACTTAGAGTAGATCTTCTCTCTAGGCTCCTGAGACTGGAGCAGGCAGCTACATTTCGGCCCCGCCCAAAGAGGGGGTACCTGTTTGACCAAGTATGAAGGAGTCGCTCCTCAGCCCTTCCCCTCCAGTGTTTGACCAGCTGGGATTGGTTGGTCACAGCTCTGCTTTCTCTGTACCCCTGCATCAACTGAAGAGACCACCTTGCCCTACCTGCTTTCCCATCCAAGTTCCAGACTCACGGACTGATGCAGACTTAATGTCAGCGAGACTGCAGGATTCTGGAGTACAGACTTCTGTGACCTTAGCAGAGGAGAGCAGGCCACACCTTGGGGAATCTTTGGCACATTTTGAGAGGGCCTGGAGGGCCTGACGGAGCCCTCTAAATGTTTGCTCCTTTCATGGAAGGAGAAACAGCCACAGTGGTCAGTGGTTGTTCAGTCACTGTGCAGCTAAGACCGGATTTGACCTTCGAACTACATTTTCCTGGCCCCACCTCTGCCTCGAGATTGGCTACATGGGCGCATTTGAGTGTGTTTGGGCCTGGGTGTCGATCCCATCCTTAGGACCTTCCAACTCATAAAGAACAAGTAACTTCAAAGACCATTTCCATCCAGCTGGTCATGATCAGCGACTCTAGAAGGGATCATATGGTTCCGTTCCATTTGCTGAGTTTTCAAAAATAAAAGAACTCTTGAAAGTAGACCATTATTGTGCAAGTGAAACCTTACAGTAATTGAAAGACCTTTATGAACTTAAGGCAAGCATCACTACTCAGCTGCCACCGCCACGCTCCTTCTCTTCCTCCTCCCCGCTGAAATGGTCCGTCACTAGATAACCCAGGCTGGCCCCAAACTCAAGATCTTACTGTTGAACTCTGTTGAGTGTTAAGAGTACAGGTGTGCAGCACCACACCTGGTTTCTTTAAGGCTAGGGATCGAACTCAGGGCAAGGGGTGTCACTTAGAGTGGCACCCTGCTTAGATGCTGAGGTGCAGTTACTGGACCAATGGAGCTAAATCCAGAGACTCCATACCTGGCTTCTGTGTTGTTGTTTTGTTTTTTGTTTTTATTTGTTTGTTTATTTTGTTTTTTGTTTTTGTTTTTTTTTTCAGAGCTGAGGACCGAACCAAGGGCGCCTCTAGCGCTCTACCACTGAGCTAATTCCCCAACCTCCCCCCCTCTTTTTTTTTTCAAGACAGGGTTTGTCTGTGTAGTCTTGAGCCTTTCCTGGAACTTGCTTTGGAGACCAGGCTGCCTCTCACAAAGATCCGCCTGCCTCTGCCTCCAGAGTGCTGGGATTAAAGGCGTGCGCCGCCGCCGCCACCACCGCCACCGCCACCACCACCACCCGGCTTTTTTTTTTTTTTTTTTGAGATAGGGTCTTTCTATGTAGCCCCAGCTCTCCTGGTATAATTTATGTAGATTAAGCTGGCCTCAAACGCACAGAGATTGATCTACCTCTGCCTCCCAAATAAAAGGTACGTGTCATTATGCCTGGCTTCATACCTGGATTTTAAACATAATTCTATCATTTCATCTTATATTTGGATTTATTTTTTATAGTACTGGAGTTTGAGTCCAGGGCCTTGTATTTCTGAGGCAAGTGTTCCAACACTGAGCTACATCTCTAGTTTCAAATATGTATTTTTTATTTTTGAGACAGTCTCACTATGTGGTCCTTTTTAACCTGGAACTCCCCATGTAGACCAAGCAGGCCTCAAACTCACAAGAGTTTCCAGCCTCTGTGTCCTGGCAAAAAATGCATTTATTTATTTATTTATTTATTTATTTATTTATTTATTTATTTATTTATTTATGAAACAGGGCCTTACTCTGTACCCTAGGCTAGCCTGGATTCACTATGTTGCCCAGGTTACGCTTGAACTCATGTTATTCCTCTTGCCTTTGCTTCCCAGTGCTGGGGTTCCAGGCTGAGCTGTGGGGTTCCAGGCTGAACTGTGGGGTTCCAGGCTGAGCTGTGGGGTTCCAGGCTGAGCTGTGGGGTCCCAGGCTGAGCTGTGGGGTCCCAGGCTGAGCTGTGGGGTCCCAGGCTGAGCTGTGGGGTTCCAGGCTGAGCTGTGGGGTTCCAGGCTGAGCTGTGGGGTTCCAGGCTGAGCTGTGGGGTTCCAGGCTGAGCTGTGGGGTTCCAGGCTGAGCTTTGCTTGGAGTTGATTTTTGTTTTTATAGATTTTATTTTTATGTGAATGAGTGTTTTGCCTGCATGCCAGTATAAATAATAAGAATGAACCTGGTGCCAGAAGAAGGTGTTGGCTTCTCTGGAACTGGAATGACAGATAGTCATAAGCCACCATATGGGTGCTGAGAACTGAATCTGGGTCCCCTGTAAGCAAGAAATGCTTTGTTGTTTTGTTTTCCAAGCCGGATGTTTCTCCCGAATGGTTAATGCATCAAGCGTCCTTGACCACTGATCCATTTCTTCAGCACCTAGATTTTTATTATTAAATCCACTCTTCACTGTGTGCTTGTGTGTGAGAGTGTGTATATATGTAGGCACAGACATGACATGGCCTGTGGCTCACTTGTGGAGGTCCGAGGACACCTGGCAGGAGTCTGTTCTCTTCCTCCTCTGTGTGGTTCCAGGAGTTAACTCAGGTTGTCAGGCTTGGCAGCAGATGCCTTGAACATGATTATACCCTGAGCCAAACAGTCTCCATCTTCAGAGGTTCAGCTGAGCCCACTTTCAAAAAAGCATCCTAGCTCGGCTTGCCTGATAACACTCCCTCATAGAGGGACATAAATGGCCAGGGGACCCCACCTGAGTGTCCAGCTGTGCCATACTACTCTTGTATCTAACTGCCACAATTGTACATGGCCTCAGAGAGAGGCTGTGGAAGTCTGGGACAGGTGATGCTCTATGTATATAACTGTGGGGAAGCCACCATCCCTGCTAGGTTAAGACTTTCCTTGCAAACTCATTTTCAAGAGGAGCATCCACATTCCTGTAAGTAACCCTCAGCTATGCTCTGTAAGTCCACTAAACTCATTGGTTCCCCAGTCTGAATTTTGTGGAATAGTGCCTGAGTCTGTGGTTGGGACCTTAGGAGGAGGAAGGGTGCATGTTTACATCTCCCTCGAGAAGGAGTTTCAGTAACACATCTTTACGTTCTGGGCTGTTTTGCTTGCTCCTGGAACAGGTGTTTTTTTGTGTTTGGTTTTTGTTTGTTTGTTTGTTTGTTTGTTTTTTCAAGACAGAAACAGGGTTTCTCTGTGTAACGGCCTTGGTTGTCCTGTAACTCGCTCTGTAGACCAGGCTGGCCTCAAACTCACAGAGATCCACCTGGCTCTGCCACCCGAGTGCTGGGATTAAAGTTATGTGTCACCACACCTGGCAAGGAGCAAGTTTTTTAAAATTTATTTTTCTTTTTTTTGTTGAAAATTTTAATATTTTTATTTACTTTTATTTTATGTGCATTGGTGTTTTGCCTGCAGGTCAAATCTTTGAGTTACAGACAGTTGTTAGCTGCCATATGGGTGCTGGGAAATCCCATACAAATGAACCCGGGTCCTTTGGGAGAGCAGTCAGTGCCCTTAACCACTGAGCCATCTTTCCAGCCCCTTTAAATGAATTTTATACATTTTATTTTTTACAATATTTTGTTTTGGTTTTTATGTGTCTGAGATTTCGCTTTCATGCATGTGAACCACATGTGGACCTGGTACCTCAAGGGGCCAAGAGAGGACATTGGCTCCTTTAAAACTGTTATAGGTGGTTGTAAAACCACTGTGTGTGTTCTGGGAACAGAACCCGGTCCTCTGCTTAGCCATCTCTCTAGCTCCCTTGAACAGATTTTAAATTCAGCTTCCAAACGTGCTTTGTAAGCCCTTGAAAGACAGGCCAAGTTTGTGCATGTGTGTGTGTGGGGGGTGGGGGTATGTGCTTGTTTGAAAAGCAATAGCTTTGTGTGCACAGGTCCTTTGTATTATTTGTCTCTCAGTATGTGGGAGTGGGGTTGATTCTAGATCCACCCGAAGACCAAAATCACAGGATGCTCAGGCCCCTTATAACAGCGGCATAGTACTTGTGGGTGACTTAGGTATGCCCTCCCTTACACTGTTTGATTGTTTGTGGTATTGGGAATAGAACCCAGTGCCTCTTGTAAGCTGGACAAGGGCTCTGTCTGCTACTAAGTTATGTCCCCACCCCCTTACACTTTAACCTATTTCTAGATTCTTCTAAAAACTAGTGTAGTAGAAATGCTATGTAGCTGTTGTATAATGACAAGAGAAGAGAAATTCAGTATAAATTTAGTGCAAATGAAAATTTTTGATGGTGCTGATGATAAAACCCAGGGCTCTCGAGTGTGTTAGACACTCACCTACCACTAACCTCTGTCCCTAGGGTCCTGCACACTGTTAACTTGTGGTTGGTTGAGTTGGCAGATATGAAACCTGAGGATGGAGGTCAGACTGTGTCTAAAAACAGATCAAGCAAATGAGTGTGGGGACAGAGCCGTTCAGATTCACTTCCTTCTTTCCTGCAGCTCCTAGGGGACCTCTGGAGTCCGTCTGGAGAACAACCCAGCCAGGGCGCGTTTCCCAAGATTCTGCAACAAGGTCATAAAAGACCTGAGTACTCTAGCTCCTGCACTAGGTCTAACTGTTCAAGGCCCCACATGCTGCCCTGTGGTACAGTGTCCCACACAAGGAAATGGTTGTTTGATACTGTTGGCAAGTTCAGGCCAGGAGCTAACAGTTCACAGCTGCCATCTTGTTTAATGTCCACAGCCCTGGGTAAAGCTTTTTCTTTTCTTTCTCTTTCTTTCTTTCATTCATTCATTCATTCATTCATTCATTCATTCTTTTTTTCTGAGTCAGGGTTTCACTATGTAGTCCTGGCTGGCCAGGAACTGACTATATAGACAAGGGTGACCTCAAACTCACAGAGATCTGCCCACCTTTACCTCTTGAGTGCTGAGGTTAGAGGAGTCAGCCACCATGGCCCGCTTGGTTTCTTTCCCCTGGGACTTTCTGTTCAAAACAGGAAGGACTTGAACTCACTCTCCTCCTGCCCTGGTCCCCTACATTGCTGGGATCACAGGGACGCACCACTGTGCCACCCCAGTCTTTGTCCTCTTCATTCTCTCTTTCTTTCAAGGGAAGGATTGTCTAGGGCGCACATGACATGTGTTGACAAATGTCGTGTCTGATGGCTCACAAATGAGCGACTGGGTGGTTGACATTGCTGCAATAAAACACCATGACCAAACCAGCTTTTGAGAGGAAAGGGTCATTTCATCTTGCAGCCTGTAGCCCATCATCCAGGGAAGTCAGGGCAGGAGCTGATACAGGGGCTGTAGAGGGGTGCTGCTTACTGGCTTGCTCACCTTGGCTTGCTTGGTTTACTCTTTGGTAGCATCCAAGACCACCAGTCCAGGGGTGGCACTGCCCACAGTGATCTCGGCTCTCCCACACCAATCATCAGTCAAGATTGTGCACTGCAGGTTTGGCCACAGGCCAATCCGG